>NC_089227.1:26774931-27386644 GCF_963924675.1 Phocoena phocoena | reverse complement strand
AAAGCAACTGTACTCCAATAAATATTAATTTAAAAAATAAAAAGCACTTTATATGCATTAAAAATATTACATTCTAGCATGGTAGTTCGCTACTTATATACTATAGTCATTTTAGAAATTGGTTAAAGATTTGAGATTGATGAGCAATAAATATATCATAATTTCTCCCATTGAAATAGTAGGGAATGGGCTTCCAGTAATCATTTTCACACAGAACTTCAGATTTTCAGAAATGAATTGCTGAAATTAGTGGGTAGTGCCTAGGTAAACTATTTTAGGCTATAACTGTTAGTAAGACAAAGAATATTAAATTTGCCATTATTCAGTCTACAGATGTGGCTCTGTTTAAATATCATATTATTTCATCTATGTGAATAGTTGTGTGAATGACTTCCAGTAAGCTTGTAATGAAATTACATCCATTTTATTTGAATCAAAAATTCTGGTACTATTAGATTTAAGCTGAGAAGCTATCTGAGTTATAAGAAAAATGTCTGTATCTAGTTTCTATAGGTTTTTAATAAGAAGTGACAAGTCTCGGAAATGTAATTTTAAATGATTATTTACCTCTTTCAAGCCCAGAGGTAAACTAAGAGCATTATGGTAAAAAATGCTACAGTCACTTTTAGTTGTTTTCTTGTCACTTCCTTTTGAGTACATAACTGTGAAAGAGAAAAAAAGCTTGTACAGTGTTTGGTTTTTAATAGGGCTGCATTGACCTAGGCCGCTCCTCTGTTTACAGTCATTCAAGATAAAAAGAGAAAGACAAATATGTGATTTACTTGTAGTAATATATAACACCCTCATCTAGAAAAACACAAAATAAAACCTTGGTATAGACCCTCCAGCATCAGGTGTAATGCAGATTTAGTGAACACACTTGCTCTTCCCCTGAGCATTACTTTGACCTAAATATAAAAAAAAAAACTTTCTTTATTCCATTCTCGAGTTCTGAAAAAAACATATGTCAGGCTTGGCTTGTAAAATCAGCGGACACCTCTCTATGCTTGGGCCAAAAACCCCTGAAACAGATCCAGAGAAAGCAATAGATCTGATGGGAGATTACAATATGTTTGGACATTTCATATTTCACTGTGAATAAGAAGCGTTCAACTTACAAAAAGAAAACTGTGTACCTGTGTTTGAAAAAGTTCAAATACCTAAACTGAAGAACAGATGTCATATGTATTTGGATGCAATGTAAATGAAGGAAGAATACTCCTAGTAAAGACATAATTTAATACTATCACTAAAAGGTAAACAGATGTCTACTCATCACATCAGAATTGAGACTTGATCATAAAATAAAGTCACAAATCCTATGACGTATATTTAAATTGGCATGTGTGTAAAATATGGAGAAAAATTAAGCCACCTATAAGTTGAAAACCTTGGAAGTGTTCTGTCCTCAGACTCTATTATCACTGAACTTCGAAGAGTGTATTTTGGCAACATTATCGGATCGATGTCCCAAGGGTTGAATTAAAACAAGACTTGCACCATATGTAGACATACAAAATCTTGCTCGTTGGATACTGCCATAAACAGTATGCTACAGGCCATCTCAACCCCTTGCTTCTTTTCTTTCTGGGGCTCCCAAGGGTAGGACAAGTATTTTTCATAAAATAGAATTTCTTCCTAAGTTGCAAGACACAGAGAAGAAATAAATAGAACTGTGACAGAAGCAGATACCAGATCCCGGATATCAGAAACTATGAAAATGCTGGTGTGCCCATAGCACTGAGGTAATATTTAACTGGGGGAAACACTATAGGCAACAGGGAAAGGGTCCTTAAGTCTACAGCTATGTCTCAAGGAATTTCTTTGAGCAATATGCTTCTAGGTGAATTCCCACTTCATACTTCATTTGTTTTATTTTTTTGACAGGGACAATAGATAAACTCCAAAATTCTGAAATGACCACCTCATAAACTTTAAAATACACTTGGAAGTATGTTCATAAAAAATATAAAGTTAATTTAAAATACAATTAGCTATTTGGACGTATCATCATTTAACAAAGAACATCTGGATTAGTTTACTTATTAGTACATCCGATGACTGGATTGCCAGAATTGATTAGCTGCTGTGTTACAGACATTCAGTGTGCTGTAAGGAGAAAATAAGGTCTGCTAGAAAGCAATTTACATGATCTGGGTCTTATTTACAGTTTCTAACATGTTCTTGAGCAGGAAACAGAGGAGACATTGAAAACGATCCTTTAACGCTGCATATTATTCCCCTGAAACTAGTGTCTGACTACTAACTAACACGTTTTAAGTGAGAGAAAGGGCACTAAAAAACTGCACTACATAACTGCTTGTGAGATGGAATATTTCACACAGGCTAAGCTCTTAGTTTGAGGTCAGCTTGTATTTGTGATGGTATTTTCAAGATTCTGAACAAGAAACATTTAATGTTACTAGAAATTGGTTTTTTCCCCCATTCTTGTTGATAATTTTTCTTTTTGGAAGCATATATATCAAATATGAAAACACATGAATATTCTAGATAAGATTATAACATTTTTATGAGTTTCCAGATTCTGAGTATATTTCCTAGGATTCCTGGTATTCCTCTCCATCTTTCCACTTAAAAACTGCTTAATTGACGTTTTGCTTATTTTAGACAGGTAAACATATTATTGAAAGGGTTGATATTTTAAATTAAATTTTAAAAACTCTTAGATTAATTTAGCCCCATTTGCGATAATTTTTCATTTTCAAAATAGAAAAACTAAAATCTAGGTTAGGATTTTGAGACTCACTGGCAAAATACATTCTTTTTTTTTTCTTTTAATGGGACAGATGCACCAATGATGTATTGTCAGTTGAAGTTCACTTTTGAAGACTTTCAAACAGCTTGTATACGCTTACATGTGGGAAGCTATAGCAACAGGGAAGTAGAATGTTACTGCAGATCACTTGAGACTTAGCAAGAGCCTTTTATAATACTAGGTAACCTCCTGGAATGTGATTCTATTCTACCTTCACTGAGTCTAAGATATACTGAAAAGATTCAAGTCCCTGGAGAACTGCATGCTGTCATAAACGAAACTCACAATTGTTTTTTGAAACTTATTTCATAATTCTTGAAAGATGAGGAAAGATTGCTTTTTCCTCCCATATTCCATCATTATATATATAATGGAATATGTAGCAGAGTAACAATATTCTTTGAAAAATATTGGGAAGTGCAGTGTTAAAGTGCTACGTGCAATATAAATCTTTCCAGTTAAAATGAAAATTCAAAAGGAGTTGCTTGAATTTGAATGTGTTTTGTGACCATTTATAACTCAGTTATTGATTCATATTTTTAGAGCAACGTATATAAAATTTAACAGAATACTGCATTAAACTAAAAGCACTTGGCTTTGGAATCAGAAGAAAACGTCAATTTAAGAAAGGAGAATGGAATAGATAATTGTAAGCTCAAGTTCTGAAGACTAGGTTTCTGAAGTGATAGAGGTCATGAAGGAAAAGTAGAGGACAGCAGGAAACGGAGAGAGGGAATGAAACCAACATTTGATGCTTACATTTGTTTAGTTCCCTCCAGTTTCCATTGTATCTCCATGACTCTACCCTTGTGTGTGTGTATGTGTGTGTGTGTGTGTTTTAAAAATTTGCTTTTTACATTTTGTGATTTGCTAACTTTCTCTAAACCTCTCTTCATGCAGCCTTCTCATTACCTCCTTTTTCCCATGGAGCCACCATAATCTCAGGCTTCCTGTTCTGTCTTTCCCAACACCCTAACAACTCTAGCTCTAACAACTTCTAGCTCTCCCAGACTTTTAGTTCCAACATCTCTGTGACACTTATTTCAGCCATCACCTACTTGGTTCCTGCTTAGAACACATTAGCCTGGAACACTCCCCAATTCCTTGGCCCTTTGTCTAACTCCACTGCACCACTACATCCATATCCTCTATTTTTATTTACAAAATATCTCTGGGCAGCATGAGCGTATACTTAATTGAACCATCTGGGGCCACCAACAGAAGAGGACCCTGGCTGGAACGACAGGCATGAGCAGAGACTGTCCTGGTCGCACCTGCCTTTAGGGAACATATCCTGTTTAATACGTTTAGTGTTATCACCTTAGTCCCTTGGGAATATCATCTCAAGGTTTAAATAGGGTGTTTTCACACAGGGCACTTGGAACGGCAGCAGCTAACACTTATTAGAGGGAGGAGTATTTGTCACACACTGTGCTAAGCATTTGGCTTTGGTCTCACATATGCACACAATTGGATCAGTTGGTTTCAAGGGCAGAGTGGAAAAAGCCAACTGAAACTTCACTTTACATTTTATCTAATGGCAAGTCAAATAAAATAACTGCTGTATATAATCTGAGGGCTAAAATTTCTCAATTACTGGTTGAAATTGTTTTATATATATATACATATGTGTGTGTGTATATATATATATATACCATTTGCCAAAGAAGTTCTGCCAATGTTTTATACAGCTACAGGAAAAGCTTCCTTATAATAAACCCAACTGTCTCATAATATAATTCAGTGCAGCCTTTTGGAGACATACAGTCAATTCTTGTTATTCATGATAGTTATTTTCTATAAAGTCATTACAAATACTGAATTAATGAATACTGAACCATTACTCCTAGGGGAAATACAGGCTTAGGTTCCTATGAACTTCTGGTTACAAAATTTTCATCACCTGAGCGACACATAATCTTGCTTTAGGTGTATTTCTGTTAAAGACACTTTGTTTTTTGCGGTACGCGGGCCGCTTACTGTTGCGGCCTCTCCCGCTGCGGAGCACAGGCTCCGGACGCGCAGGCTCAGCGGCCATGGCTCACGGGCCCAGCCGCTCCGCGGCATGTGGGATCTTCCCGGAGCGGGGCACGAACCCGCATCCCCTGCATCGGCAGGCGGACTCTCAACCACTGTGCCACCAGGGAAGCCCTGTTAAAGGCACTTTATATAATATATATTGTTGAATCATTAACATTGACTTCACAGCCAACAGCACTATAACTGATGCCTGAACAGAGCTTATCTAACACATGTATTTTCTCCTTAAGGCACATCACAACCTTTTTGGGCTTAGAAACACTAGCCAGCAATTCAACACTATGCTTGGGGGCTATTTTAAACAGCAAAATCAGCAAGAGAAAGCATAAATATGTGGAAAATGTGGCAGTGAATGGACCCCAAGAAGGACACTTATTTACGGTACAAGAGCTGAAATAAGTAGGCAAAGCATCATCTTGTTCAAGCTGAGAAAGTGCACATCTGGAGGCTCACATTTTCACTGCTTTGCGCATGTCTGCAAATGACCAGGAAAGTACCACAACGTTGACTTGGAAGTTACAAATAGACTTTAGTGAGTAGAAAAGACAGAACCCACAAATAATGAGGGATCTCAAATAATGAGGCTCAACTGTAATTTGAATTTTGTCATTCTCCCCTGCTTAAAAATCATGTGATTTTTTAAAAGGGACTTTGCATTAGAAAAAGGAGAAAAAAGTGACTCAGGCCCTGGGTGTTGAGGGTGGGAGGTGGGGAGAGGAATCCTACAATTGCTTCATAATTACATTTGCAACAATACAACCTGTTTAACATGGCCTGCAAGGCCCTGCCTCATGCCACTCTGTTTACTTTTTAAAGTTCCCCACTACGTCCAAGCACACTGATTTTCTATGTGTTAATGACTCCCTCCCAAATCTATCTTTCCATCCCTAGCCTCTTACTAAGCTCTGAGCCATAGTCTCATGTATTCAACTCCATACTGGAAATCCTGGTCCAGATGCCTAAGAAGCAACTCAAACTTATAAGCAAATACAACTCATGACATTTCCTCCCACTTCTGCTCCTCCCTTGGTCTTGTTTTTCACAATAAATGTCACCAGCATCCATGAGACACTCTGGCCACCCCAGCCGTCTTTCTGGCCCTACATCCTGCCAGTCTCAGTCCAACCTCTGAGACCCGGCGTTTGCTCTTTCCTCAGGCTGGAACTGTCCTCCGATGTTTTCAAGGCTGTATCCTTCACATTCAGATCAAATGCCACACACTCGCCGACTCCTTCCATGATTCCATTCCCTCCAAATCATACTATCATATCAACTTGTTTTATTTTCTTCACAGCACTTCTCACTATCTGAAATCTTTGAGTCATTTATGTGCTTATAATTTTTTTTAAACTGCCTCATTCCACTGGAATATATTACCCTGGAGTAGTGACTTTTCCTCCTTTACCATCCGTTTCCCTCACTTAGAACAGGCCCAGTACACAGTAGGTGTTCTGCTGTCTGTTGCTGCCTGGCCTTTTCTGGGGTATCACCTGCACACTTTTCTGCCCCAGAGCCATTGTGCTCACTGTTTCCTAGGTGTGGACAAGCCAACAATAAATCATTCTCCAGCTGTCCTCTGAAATGTCAGTTTCTAAGTGAAACCTTCTGAACTCTAACCCTTACCAATGCTCAAGCAGTCTTCTTGCTTATCTCTGGGTATTTTCTCATGTGACACCCTATATGTATTCATATCACATTTTACTTGTTTAACACCTATTGTATCCACTAGCCATAGGGATCGAGAAACTATGGCTCATGGACCAAATTTGGCCCACTGCCTGTTTTTGTAAACAAATGTTTATGGAAAGACAGCCACACTTGCTTGTTTCCGTGTTATCTATGGCTGCTTTTGTGCTGCAACAGCAGAGTTGAGTAGTTGCAATGGGAACCATATAATATTATATTTAAAGCCTAAGATATTTAGTATCTAACTCCTGCCTTAGGCTATAGGCTCCTGGGAGTCAGTGATTCTCTTTTATACACTACTACATACCAAATACCTAACACAGTACCAAGCATAGCTGGTATTTAGCTGTTATTTCTTCAATGAATGTTGAATGATTTAATATTGGAAATGACGTGATTAAGAAAATATTCAAGAATCAGCAGTCTTTTGTGTGTGTGTGAGTGTAGTGGCTTTTTGCTTTCTAGATTGCTTGATCCTAATTCTTTAAGCTACACTTGTTTCCCATTATTTCCATTTGTTATGTTATATTAAAACAACACCAAGAAGTCTATCTAGTATATATCTAACTATTGCTGAAGTGCTAAATAGAAAAATTTTGTGTGAATATTTTTGGCCCCTAGAGTTAATTCATAGAAAGTACTAGAATGTGGTGAGTGTTTCCTCCTGTGTCCTGCTGGCATACAGGTATCATTCCCCACTCTTTTTGGCATGGAATTGCTATAGGGAGTATTTCCAATACTATTTCAAATCACCTTTCCTCTTGTTATTATAAAGATATCACCGTTGTGCATCCTTTTAGGTTGGGTCTCGGTCTTCTGTTGCACTACCTTGAATTTGACCATCTGAACTCTGTTCAGCTCACTTCTCACTGCTTTTCTAATTTGCTAAGTTCATTTTGAACACTGAATCTGTCTTCCATGAGCAGCCCTGTCTTTATTCTCTTCAGAAGATTGAACTCATCTACAAATTTGATGAGCCTATTCACTATTCCATTTTCCAGGTCATTGAAGAAACACTTAGGCAGCCCAGGAACCCAAGGTGACCCCTTTAAAACATCACTTGTTATGTCTCCCCAGGCTGACACTTAATCATCGGTAATCTTTCTCTGGGTATAGACAGCCATTCGGCCTACTGACAGTTGTCTGCACAAAGTAACAGAGCAGCAAAAAAAGTGTTTAGGAAAAGTATTTTGCCTTCTGCTTTCAATAAAATAATGCGGAAAAGTGGATGACTCTGTTTAGAAGTTGAATCTCTTTTGTCTCTGGAGAATTATATTTTTGCATAATCAACTCTCCTGTGTGGCCTTTCATAAACACCATGATTAGACAGCTAGTTGGTCACTCTTGTTTTGTTGTGAACAGGCTCCATTTATATTCAAGCCTCCTTTGTATCTGTATTCTCTGTCCCCTGTATTTGCGTAATTTCCAAGTCCTGTTCATCACACTACTACTTGGAATTTTCCTTTGCTCCGTTGTTATACTTAGAGCCTCAGGTCAAGCCATCACCACCTCTGGCTAACCTACTGGGAAAAAAATTTTTAACTTATGATAATCTTACCTCTAAACTCTTGTGATGCTCTCAGAGGGAAATATCTTGTCAAATATTATGTTATTTTATGATTCCCAGTCTAAGGAACCTTAAATGGCTTCCAATTGCCACTCAAAATAAAATAAACTTCTTAATATGGCATTCAGAAACTTCTTGTTTGCTTTTACTCTGCAGTATTTAAAGCTCAATTCATGCTCAGCATCCTGATAAGCAAGCAAGGTTACCAATGCAGCATCTCCATAATCACCAACATTATTTCATAATAACATTTGCTAGTAACTTAGAATATGCTTTTATTCGCAGTATTATTATTTTACAATTCTGTTCATCTTTACCAATGTAATAGTCACTATTCACTTCTTTACGTATTCTCATGAAGAACAACCTTGTTGGCACTTGCAACTTGTTATATACATTCTCTATAATATTATAATCATCTCTTGATGTTTACTACTGATGAACTGTACATCTGCCTATGATTTCTTAGTAACCTCTTTGGATCCTTTGCAATAACTAATTAAACCAAAAACAGAGCCTTGAACACAATGTATAATTATAAGTGTGCTGTACTGACTAAAAATGAAGTATATTGCTATTAGCATGATTGATAATCATCAGCACTGAAGAGCAAAAAAGAGACACAAAGATATTACCTAATGTGCTTATAAAGTCAGAAAACCAATTAAAGGACAATTTAAAATATATATATACTAATAATTTAAGTGTAATTTAATTCTCTTTTGTGAGTAGTGTTAATAAGGTTTCAGCTTATATTCACCACACTGCACATAGTAGGTTTGCATATAGTAGATACTCAATAAAAAAATCTGTGGTGGAGAATTATTTGATTGACAGTGTAAGAGTATACAAAGGTATACATTTCTAACTCTATTATCCTATGTTAGAAATGAATTTAGGGAGCTGAGAGAGGAGAGAGATCAAGGAAAAATTATAGAAATGCTGTGTACATAGCACCAATTAAACACTGCCCTTTGGCAGCGTAATGGTAGTTTCTGAGATTCATTAATAAGGGAAAGTAGAAGGATACGTAAAAGTATGCATAATGATTTCTAAATTTAAAGAACCACCTTGGAGGAAAAAGTTACTTTCATTTCCTAAGCACCAAAAGAGTACAAGATAAAATTTACGTGGGCTTTGATGCTAAAATATTTAGCACATAATAAATATTCAATCAATGTTTAAAAGTGCTAAAGAGTGTAAGAACTTGAATTATCAAGACTTTCTGCAAAAGAAAATAGAGGAAAAAAAGCTCAGATTTATGGGTAATCTAAGTTATTGACAAACAATTCATTTTTTATAAACATGTTATTGCTAAGGTGAAGATATGAGGAAACTTAGATGCATTTCCTACAAATTTATTAGCAAGAGTTTATGATTGGATCAAAATACATACTATAATAAAGATTTTGTTCTTGATTATTGCTCTATGAAAATCTGGATTTACTAAATAGGTTGTACTGCCTTGTACTTTTCTGTCACATAACTGTAAGGACACATGTAACATGCCACTGTGAAATGTTAAAAGTACGGTAGAATGATTATTTGAACAATGAAAACCAGCTTTCACTCCTCTGATACTTCCTGCCTAAAAGATTTTTAGCATTTGTTTTAGTGTTTTTCAGACTCCTTCAGTCCTCTTTAAAAAGCAGTGTCTAAATAATCATCATCAAAATGTGCTGTAGTAAATTTCCACACATCACGTGACAAGTTTTATACCTTGGTGACAGAAAAACAGTTTCTTTATATAAGCTTAGGGAAGTATTCTTGAAGCATGGAAATACAGTTATCAATCTTTTTCTAATATGTATAAGGTAGGAGGTAGAGCTTTAGCAATCATTCTTGGTTGTCAATCCTCTCAAGTCCAGCTGTATTTTGTATAATTACTAAAATTAGCCAAGATTAAGAGGAAAGGTGACATGTTTCTAATGATTTGGAGTGTTATCTGTCTCTATCACTTTCCAACCGTATGACTTTTATATCTTGAAGCCTCGGTTTCCTCGTCTATAAGATTAGGTAAGAATAGTAACACTTCACAGAGTTGTTATGAGGAATAAATGAGTTAATTCCTACAGAGTAGTCTATTTGTTTCCTAGGGCTGCTGTAACAAGTTACAATAATCTTCGTGGCTAAAAACAACAGAAATTTTCTCACAGTTGTGAGAAATTGTGTATTTCCTCACAATTCTGGAGTCCAGAGGTCCAAAATTAAGGTGTTGTCAGTATTTGTTCCTTCCAGAGGCTCGGAGGGAGAATCTGGTCCATACTTTTCTCCTAGTTTCTGGTGGTTCCCAGCTATCTTTGACATTCTCTGGCATGTAAAAACGTCATTAATCTTTGCCTCTTTCTTTACATGGCATTCTCCTCTGTGTCTCTCTGTATCCTTTGTTCTTCTTATAAGGGCATCAGTCATTGGATTTAGGACCTACCCTAGAATCAGGATAATCTCATTTCAAGATTCTTATAATTATATTGCTAAGGCTTTATGCCCAAATAAGTTTACATCGTGAGGTTCCTGGTGAACATGAGTTTTGGGGGGAACCTATCCAGCCCATTACAAGTGCTAAAAAAGCTGACACAAAGTAAATGCTCAGTTACAAGAGTCAAAAACTGGAAAAATTTAACTAAATAATAATAAGAAAATGAATATATAAATTATGAGTCACATGTGAAACTTTATAACAGTGATTAAATAATGAACTCAGTTTATTCATATCAATATCAATAAATCTGGCAAGTGCAATACTGAGTATTAACAAGTAAACTTCAAAACCCAATGTATATAATTAATAAATTAATACTATTGCATTTTAAGGTTACAAATACCAAATTCATGATAAGTATTGATTTTGGTAAGAGAAGAGGAGTATAGGACTGAGAAGAAGAGAGAATATCAGGGTCTTCAACAACTTCTGTAATAATTACTCTTAAAAACATATTTTTCCATTTACTTTATAATAACATCAAAAGAAAATATTTAGGAATAAACTTAAGCAAGAAGGCAAAATATTTGGACCCTGAAAACTACAAAACATTGCTGAAAGAAATTAGACACTGATAAATGGAAACCCATTTTAGGTTCATGGATTGGAAAACTTAATATTGTTAATATGTTAATACTTCCCAAAGCAATTGAAAGATCTTATGCAATCTGTATCAAAATTCCAATGATTTTTTTGCAGCAATAAAAAAATCATTCCTAAAATTCATATGGAATTTCAAGGGGGTTTAGATAACCAAAACAATCCTGTAAAAGACCAAAGTTGGTGGTCTCACATTTTCTACTTTTAAAAGCTTTTACAAAGCTACAGTAGTCAAAACAGCATATACTGGTTTAAAAACAGACATAGACCAACAGTGAACCCAGAAATAAACCCTCACATATATCATCAAATGATTTTCAACAAGGGTGTCAAGATCATTCAATGGGGGTAGTAGAGTCTTTTCAACAAATGGTGTTGTGAAAACTAAATATCTACATGTAAAGAAAACAAGTTGAACCCTTATCCAAAACCATATTCAAAAATTAAACCCCAATGGATCAAAAACCCATATGTAAGGGCTAAATCTATAAAACTCCTAGAAGACAACATTAGATTTGGCATTTCCTTCGATATGGCACTAAACACCCAGGTAACAAGAGAAAAATATAAATAAATTGGATTACATCAAAATTTAAAATTTTGTGCATCAAAGGACACAATTATCAGAGTGCAAAACAACACATAGGATAAAAGAAAATATCAGCAAATCATCTAATATAACTTTTAGCTCTATGAGTTGCAAAATACTTGAGTGAAGTGTCTTAATAAAATATCTTGTTAGATATCGTATTCCTTAAAAACAAACACCAGGTTGTGTAATACAAGTTTTTGAAATTGATTTTTTTATAGAATTGATTGATACAGTCAAATAAATATCATATAGGTGATATTGGACAGAATCCTAAAATTTTTTAAATTTAATCTAATCAATATTTTGTTTAATATTAATATGCATATATGTATATACACAGGTAGATACATTTATATGTGTCTATATGTATATGTCCATATATTAAAGCATATCTAATTGTTAAAATGTCTAGTTATGTAATTTGTATAGAGTATTATTAAAAGGATACAGTTCTAAATTGAGTTTGGAAATTCCTTGACTTGATTGATCTAGTTTCGTTAATTAGATATTCTTAATTTGCTTCACTACTTGCTCACTACATAGATCACTTGCTCACTTCTTTTTCAGCAACTTCATAAATATAGCATCCTAATTCTAATTCACTGTTCATTCAGTCATTTTTAAAGTCTTAAAGTGGTTCTTCCCTGAATATTTCTGCTTCTTCAAAACACCATTCCTTAATTCAGTTGGTAAGGAAGAGATTTCAGTTTCCCATTCAAAGTATTCACCTGCTATTCTCAGTAATAGACTCCTGATATATACTCCAGGTAGTTGAAGTGACTACAGAAACCTTTCCTCACAGCTGTGAAGCCACTATATAAGCAAAGTTTGCAGGGTGGGCCCTTCTGGATTTACCCTTTAAAAGGGGCCAAACATACCTTTAAAAGGTATGGGTCCTTTTTGTACGCTTCCTACCTTCCTTCAGGTCACCACCAAAAACAATAACCAGAATTCCAGCAGCTATTTTCTGACCTTGAAAATGAAATCTATTAACCAAGAATGAGAGAGCAAAAAGAAAGATGCTGGGTAGTCAAATTGTTTGAAAAATTATGCCATATAACTTGGAATGCTATTTCTGGATTTCTCTTATTTTTGGTGAAGAAGAAATATTGAAGAAATATTGATTTTGTTTAACCCACTGTTATTTGCAGGGTTAATTTTCACTCAATCTCTTCCTTCATCTCTAATTAGTTACAAAGTTTTGTTGCTTCTAGCTTTGAAATTTCTTTTGAATTCTAGTGGGTTTTTTTTTTAATACTATTATCACTAAGCAAGTCCATTTGCTAGTCCTAAAAAATTAAAGTCAGTAGGTTTTCTATGTTTCTGAGAAATACTTTGAGAAATACTAAGATATACAAACATTTGAAAAATATTTGTGATACCTGTAGTAGAATCCATTCATGATGTTAGAAATTGAGGATGCAGACAAGGGAATTGATTAACCATGTTAATTTTATATTCATTCCATTGCATTAAGCTCCAGTTAGCGATCTCATCATACTTAACATTTACACACAGGGCTTGGAAATCCATTTTTTTTTTGGATGAGCTTTGGGGAAGTTAAGTTACTATTAAATAATGGAATAGGGATTTAAGTCAAAGAGTTTTTTAAATTTCAGCACTTTCCACTGAACCACAAGCACATGGCGTGAACATAGGGGTAGAAATGGGAACGGAATGTAAGGAGGACTAGAGTATGTCAGTCTGCAGGGATAGTCCTACTCAGAGAGCAAAGTGATGATCGAATGAGAAATGTAGGTCAGTGCCTGAGTTATTGCAGCAGACTCAAAGGCTCTCTTGCCTTTTTCTAATCCCTTCCAATTAATCTTTCCAAAACATATTTATCATGCCAGGCGCTTACCAGAAAACTTCCAACAATGTTTCTTTGCTCTGCACAATCTTGCCCCTCACAGACGTTCTCCTTGATTCCCCAGTTCAAACCCTCTATTTGACAGAGACTGTTTTTGTCATCATTTCTGAACTGTGCAATATCCTTGCCTACTTCAGCATTCACGCAACCCACACTGATCTCTCATTTTTCTGACCTTGTATTAAATTTATTGTCTGTATCGTTCTTTCTGATCATAAAATGTCATTTAATTTATTGTGTGTGTATATTTTCATCCCAAATAGTTTTTAAAATGTCTTGGGGTCAGATGCTATGTCTTGCTTTGCTTCTTTATGAAGTCTACATCAGTGATAGCTTATAAAAAATATCTATTATTTGTTTAGCTGAAATAAAAATTGCCTGACAAATCTTGAAGAATGTTAAAACTTATCATTTTTTATTCTAGAGTTTTTAGCATTTGGATTAACCGATTCACAAATATTCTCCAATGAACTTGCATATTTTCTAGTATTAGCCTAAGTAAAATTATGGGGTTGGTAGAACTACTTTTTTATATCTCATTCCTTTAATTTAAACTTCCCTCACGACTTCCAATTTTTGCCTAATTTTGCCCTTACCCAGGTGTATATTTTTTCCAGAATAACTTTCCTTGGTTTCACCTCCTTAGGGGGATTTATTGTATAGACCTTCAGCCAATCTGATGATTCCTGTACCACTTTTGACTATTTATATTCCCCAAGAAAACTCTTCTGTCCTTTGAAGAAGGTATTATTCCAGCCTGACAGTAACAACTAGCAAATGTCCTCAATTAAACCAAAAGAAAGAGAACAAATTAAGAAAATACTCGGGAGAGTAACTTTTACCCTCCCCCTAGATCACCAGCATTTTTACTACGGTAGAATTTTTGGTGGGACTGTTCTTGACCTTGGTCAGAAGCATATTTTAAGGAAGATATTTTAAGATCTAAGAGGAAGAAGAAGTGTTGGAAATATTTTGTGTCATAGAATTCTACAAATCATCTCATAAAAAGAGTTGCCCCCAATTATTTGTTGCATTCTTGATTATTCACACGCAATTGACAAACCACCATATACTTTTTCACATCTGCTCGTAGAAATATTTCCTCTGCTCTAATTCTGTGCATCCTATCTACTGATATTTTACTCTATACCATTATAATAATGGTATAAAGTTAATAGAATACTAATGGTTTGAGACATATGCTTCTTTTCCCGCCTAATACATGATATATTTTAGAACTGATGAATTAGCAAAAACCAAAAAAAAAAAAAAAACCCCAAAAACCCCACCTTTCTCATCTTCTAGAGCTGATGAATCAACAAAACATAAAAGTTTCTGTACCATCTTTGCCTTACATATAATTGCACCCACCTAAACCACACTGGGAAAAAAAACACTTCTGTGTAGAAGAGACAGTGGATCCTGTGCTTTAATGAGCTCCATGTGTTTTATCTTCTTAGGTTAACAAGGCCCAATATTGAAATCATGGGGTAGAAAAATAGAAGGATATGAAATATTTTTGAAGACATTCATATAAAGTGTATTTACATTTAAGAGTTGAAGCAGTTTTTTCAGAAATTCCAACTAGCTGCTAGGAATCAGCATAAGCGTTTTTTAAATTACCTTAAACTCAGAAATAAGCATTTTGGAACTCAAATTATTTACCATTTGGGCTTTAAAATCTTGATCCAGGTGAGACACATGTTTAAAAAAAGAATCAAATCTTGAACAAGATAATTAAAAATGTCATGAATTGGTTTCAACGACAATTCAATTCAAATATTTTAAATAGTTGAATATATCAAACAGAAACATTTATACCTAGTTTTTAACAAAATATTTTGATATTGAATTGGAAATGGCAGATCATATTTGGAATTTATTGAACGAATCTTATTAATAACAACTTCACACACACCACAACCATAGTCACTATCAGAGGGGTAACTAAAGTGAGGATTGTGTACAGATGGGACGGTGATAAACCCAATGGAAAAAAAGAAAAAAAACACAAAAAACAGCAAGCATTGGATCATCTGTTCATAAATTAGATAACATTTGGTATTAATATTAAGTACTCTCTTGAGAATAGGCTTATGTGATGGGTTGTGGGAAAAAAAACAACCTAGAAATAAATCAAAGTAAAGTACGTATGCTTCTCCAAATCATACCCAAACTTTGGTATATAAGTTAGACTGGAAACTCCCCAGGACACTGTTTCCTGGGACATTTCCAGTACGTCCCATTTTTAGCCAAATAGAAAAAAAAATCGTTGTGAAAATATTCATGACATTTTATATGAAATCATGAAAATGTAGAAGTTTTGTTTGTTTTTCCAATGAAAAATTTTGAAATCTGAAAATCCTAACCTTTGGTTGAAGTTCATGAAAGAGATTTCAGGTCATCACAGATAAACTTTAATCTAATTTACTGAAATCCAGTTAAAGAAAATTAAGATTAATTGCTCTCCTATACACTATTTCTACAGGTAATTCTGTACTTTACCAGTAGTATATTTTCTGTTACTTGAATATCCACGTATGCTTGTAATATCTTTAAGATGTCCAAACCCTCTTACATATATACACACACTCACACACAAACACACACTCTAAAATAACCAGACATTGTTTAAAAGGCCCTCCCCTTATATTGCAGCAATACACAAACAGTAGTTGTGAAGCATTTAGGCCTCTTCAAGTTGCCCTGGCCCCTTGGGTTACATTTAAATCACAGCCTGTATTTTTCTCCAGTATTATTATCTCAACTCTTTGTTTGTTTCTATCATTTTCTCGGTACTCTCTCCCCATTTTCACCACACCTTATATTTCTCCATCATCTTTTAATACTTTCCTCAAATTTATTCTTGCATTTTGAAGCATATTTATTCTTATTCTCTTGTTTTGGATGGAATGATAGAGAATTAAAAATGTATTATTTATTTATTGAAATTCTTAATTTTCAGTCCTCTTCCTTCTTCCACTGATTTGCTATAAACCAATTTGAGATACTAAGAAACATTTGCTCCGCTGATTCTAATTATTTTTAAATGCCTGTAAAGTATTTGTAGACTATATGTTCTTATGCAATCCTTAACTTCATTGATCCTTAAAACCATTCGCAGAACTTCTATCAGTGGGCTGGGTGTTAATTCTGTTATTCGTTTGGACACACAAAGCTAGAGTATTTAATTCTAAATTATAACTACCCAGAGAAATAAGAGTTTATTTTCAATTTTCCTGTAAAAGAAATCAGTAATAATCATTTTATTTTGCACAGCATAAAAATTATTCTGCATAGAGACTGTCCAACATGGTGAAGAGTGAGGATTCTAGAGTCCAATCCAATGGAATCCTGCTTCCAAATCATAACAAATGTGTGACCTTGGATAGAGTAACCTCTCCAACTCTTTTCCTCATCTGTTAAAAAATTTTTACAAAGGTGTCCTTTTAGGACAGAAGAGATGATGCATGGAGAGCTCTTTGCATGGTTTCTGGCCTGTAGCAACTGTTCAGTTATCACCATCACCACTATTACTAAAAATAGTTATGCACAATATGATATAGGAAAGTAGCTCTCAACAGTATAGGAAAATAGGTCAAACTGTTCAGATCTGTGAAAGTTAATTATATTTATTTTAGTTACTTATACATTTTTTATCCTCAAAGAGAGGTAACATAGAAAGCCCTAAAGTTTCGAGACTTCCCTGGTGGCGCAGTGGTTAAGAACCCACCTGCCTACATGGGACTGAGTGAACTGATGAGGATTATTATAATTTTTGTGTCTTTCTGTTTGAATTAAAAAAAAAAATCCCACAAGGACTCAGTGGCAAAAAATATACAAATCAGTTTTTGCTGCAAAGTAAAGGAGCTGTTACAGTGGAGGATTACTGGCCTGAATGTCAATATTATGACATAGTATGAGAGTGTTTCGTGTTTGGTAATTGCAATCATTGTTGCTTTTGTTGTGGTCATCCATTTACAATGCTTGGTGTCTGTTTATTTATCTCTTGTAAAAATAAAATACAGTGTGTGTGGAAAAAAAAAAAAGAACCCACCTGCCAATGCAGCCAAAAAAAAACTTAATTAATTAATTTTTAAAAAAAGAAAGTCCTAAAGTTTCCATGGGTTAAGTTGCCTGAGATAATATGTGGTATGCATCACACCTGCAAGAGGACATTTTCCTAACAATTGGCTTCAGTCACATCTTTAAAAAATGCCCACTTGCATAATGTCAATCTGTCTGACAGTGTAAATCTCCTTAAAGCAATTTAATTCAGATTAAAAAGATAACCATGGCTTATGTAGCAGAATGAGGAATCTGTTTCAAATCCATTACCTTAACACTATCAATAACCCATTACGACCCATGATTGAGTAGTTTTAATTAAGTTCAGTTAGGGTGTGGGGGGGAAGGGTGCTTCATTTAATCCTTCATTAATAGTTAAAGTGAACATTATAAATATCTCTATAACTTTCGTTGCTTGAATATCTTTCTTTTTTATTGGATTTATTATTTACCATGCTATGGAGCAATGCCATTTGGGGAACACCGACTCCCAGGAGCTTTAATGCTACCCCACTTCCAGCACTATAAAATAGAGGCCTGCTGTTTTAATCACGCCTCTCTTTCTCTCTCAGTGTTGTTTGCGCCCTGGTACAACCCATCTGCCTTGAATCTAGTGCTCCGCTGGGGCTGCACACATCTGCCAGCCAGACTACCTTTGTACACAATTACTCAATCCACCATAAGGCTCTTTAATAGGAAACAAGTGTGACAACGGCAAGCCTCTTTTTTTTTTTTTTTTTTCTCCTCCTCTTAAACCACAGAGTCAAATAGCTCTAATACAGATGAAGCTTGATAGATCCGCCCAGGTGTAGGTGAAATGGTAGAGCCTCAGGGGTAATAGATGTTGTGCTCTCTCAGGCTGAAGTTTAGCACTTTGTCCTGACCGGCTTTTCAGCAGCAGTGCGATGGGCTGCTCCTTGTACAGTTACAAAGTCAACATGCTTCTTGCCGCTCACATTTATGCCTAATCTGGAGGGCAACCTGGAGCTAGGTAAGGAGAGCAGAACCACCCTTTTACTTCAGCGTGTGGACAAAGGACAGCAAATGCAGTAAGTGGAAAATTTATCTTTCCTTCTTTTTCTTGGGAATTAATTAAGGATGTTTATTCTCAGGGAATCCTCTAAAGACTGTGCAAAAAATGAACTAGCATAAAACCTGTGTTGATAACCCTGTGGATTTCCTCTGGTTTCGTTTTTCACCAGTGCCTTGGCACTGTCACTGAAGCTTAGACTCCGCGAGTAACTTGCTCATTCAGAAGGTCTCGGAACTAAAATGTGGTGCTAATAATATTGCTAATTCAATCCTGTAGCCTAGCATATTACCCGCTCTTTCTGGATGAAATGCCCTTTATTGCTGTCAAAAATGATGGTGGCAAGTGTTTTGTCACAGTTCTGAGAATAGAAAAAAATTCTTTAGGAAGCACATACTCTTCCTGAAAATGGATTTCAACTTTTACACGTAACTGTATTGTTACATCACTAATCATACATTAACGGGGGAAAAGTGCGTATAATTTTTGCTTCAATCCGTTCTATAGCTCAGTCTCTTACCAAAGAAGTGATCTTAAAAACTCTGAAAACAGTATTAGGTTGGAGTAGCCATGACAATGATAATGAATTTTTAAAACAAACAAAACAAAACAAAAGGTCATTTGTCTAATAGCATAAGAAAAGATATTAAAACCAGATGTAGGAAATCTCAGTTTAGACTTTTTGGTCTTTCATGCTTGGTTTCAAGCAGCCTTCACATTGCGTTTACTTTGCATTTACAACTTTAGATTCACCATTAAACTATGTTTGAACTTGAAGTTCAGATTTGATCTAAGTCCAGCCCTGTTCCTTGAGCCCCCTACTCTGATTTTTACTTGGCTATGGGGAGTCTTTTTACTACTACGCCATATATCCTGAATTGTGTTAACAAGCTAACTGTGGTGGACGTTTTCAGGTGGAATGTCAGCCAATGTGAAAGAATGTGTTTGCCGTTCGAATGCATGATGTTCCGTGTAGGAAATAAGCACATGGGACATATGCCCTGACAAAGATTCCAGTTATGATTCCCAAATTCAGTCCTTCAAATATTGCACAAAGATGATCAAGTTAAAAGAGAATGCAGTAAAAACTGTCAGCACATCGTATCTGTTTGTAGCCTTTTGAAGTTTTATCTTTTTTCCTTAATTTAGGCAATTTTTATTTGAAAAATTCGTCTGGAATGCATTGTCATCCCAAAAGACGATTGACATACATAGGCTACATGGGTGAAATGAGATAAAATACTGTTGCATTGTTTAAATAATTCCCCACTGGCTGATGTTTTGTTTTTGTTTTCTAACTATTATAGATGGACACATTGAAATTGATGGTTTAAAAGCCATGACGGTAGAATCCTGATGACTCCTTTGTGTATATTCAGAAATGATTTAGCTTGGATAAAGTTGCTGCTATGAGAGGTTTAATTAATTACCGCTAGTTCAGTATATTTCTTTAAGAATTGCATTTGACATTACTGATGGCGGAGTAAACGCAGTTTAAAAGTCATCCTTCATGAAATACTTTAACCGACAATTGTTGGTATTGAATAGCGGTCAATGTCTACCCCCTACAGGGAGAGAATCTAATTTCACTGTGCCTTCCCCAGAACATGAATACCACAGAGTACAGTTCATACATGTGAATGCTGTAACCGTGTTAATGACTCCAACAACTGCCCCTTAATGAAAAGGTCAGCCCTGTGATTAATAGGAAGCCAGTTTGAAAAGCTGGACCTCACTTCAGCACTACATTTGGATTTGTTTCTTCTTGATTTACTTCATTTGCCTTTCAAAATGAAATAAAAATCAAGTGGCACTACACTGCACTTTTTAAACACCTTATGGTTGATTTTATATGATAGCAACACATTGGTTAGTATCTTTGGTTCATTAAAAAATAGTAATTAAGTGGAAAAGTTAGTCAAGCCAATTATTGAGGGCATAAGGATGATGAATGAGAATTTTATTCTTTATCTAAATAGTTAGAATATATAACCTTTGCTTAAGTTTCAGTTAATTTAACAAATTTTAAGAGGCATTGGGGGGGGGTGAAGATGGAGTGACAGAGGAAGGGTTTGTTTTTTTTACCTAAGATGTATTATGCATAAATGCTACCTATATGCTAGAAAGTCAATATACATAGGTAACTTATGCAGATAATTTTGGACCACCAGTGGTAAAATTCATTGAAGAATATAGCTAAATGGAGTTGAAGCCAGTAATTATAAACCTAGTGACATCCTCAGAGAAGTAATTTAGTCATCTAAAATTTGTAATGGCTGCTTAGTTATGAATATTCCAATAAAAACTTGTGCTCGAAAGCATTACGATTAAGTCCAACTTAAAATTAAAAAAATATTTTTTAACTGGAACTATATTTTGCTAGTAAATATCATGTTAAAATTTATGCAATTCACAAATTAGATGGTCCTTAAATAAGTTGCTTTGTCTTTTCATTGATCTATGTGTTTTGTGTCCCTGTGGCTTTATCTGTGCGTGTTTTCAAATAAGATTGTGATGAGTAATTAAGTAATACAAACAATGTAAGTATATGTACTATATTTATTATACTTGAAAATTTCCAAATACTTGGAGGAAAATTTTTAGCAATCACAGGAATACATCAACTTATTCTAAGGGATATTCTCTTTTAAATAACTTTTATTTTTTTAACCCTAAATCAGCAATTACAGGATTTAATAACTCCATTTTCACTTGCAGTAAAGGAACTATATTACATATCAATATAGAGAGTATAGGAAAAAATATAGTCCAATTTCAATGGCCACCCAAGGAGGAAACAGTGTAGTCAGCTCTATAATGGGCACACAATGCGTCCTAGATGTTCTCCCACTTTATCAATGACCATAGCTATATCTTCCAGGTAATCTTCTATGCAGGGTTCCATTTTTGCTCTGAATTGGAAGGCACCTATTTCCAGATAGGGTACTAATGAATAATATTTGCTGGGAATCCTCAAGGAATCAGACACCGCGCTGAGCATTTTGTACCCATTATTTATTTAGTCCTTACAGCCCAATGAAGTAAGTACTATTTCTGTTCCCATTTATAAATGTAAAAGCAGAGTGGTTGAGGGACTTGCCCAATGTCACACAGCTAGTAGGTAGTGGAACTTGGACTCAAATTAACTTTCCCTGAGCACAGATATCTCCTCCAGCCACTGGACTTCACTTCTTCTCTAACAAGTGACTTCATCATCAGTACAGTTAACTTCATCTCTGATCACTTTATCAGTACTACTTGAATGAAAGGGATTCATAAGTGGACATAGATAGAATGTCCAATCAAACAAAACATAAATAGTTAAATGCTAGTGAGTATGACATCACTTCAAGTTACATCATCATTCAGCACTTATAGATTCTACTACTTTTCAGAGGTTTTATTGCAGGTAAAGAAGGAGTTGCAGTTACACCCCAGACATTTGGGGAAGAACTGATCCTTCCACCCTCACTCAGTTGCCAGATTTCCATTCCTATTAATATTGAGTCTCTCAGAAGAGTTTGTCTCCTGAGGGTATTTCCAACCAAGCCACTGCTGACTTTATCGCAATGGGGTGACTCTCATCACAATGGCCTCCCAATGAGAGTCACCAAAACACATTCCCACCTCTAAGACGGTGAAGAAAATGAGCGGTCAATTATTCACCCTCAAAGATTTTTAGGCCTCAGTTATTTAGTAGGACCACCTGGATATTTATTTTTAAAAAGTTTGAATGCTAATTGGACTTTCCTTATCTGTGGATTTTTTTTTTTGTCATGTAGACATAGCCTGGAAAGCACCTATTTGAGAAATTTCATTTCAAATACAGATTTTCCTAAGACCTGCATCTGTGTTTTCTCTATCTGCTGAAACACTTTCTCCCTAAGATGGATGTTCATCAATATAATTGTGAATATTTCTTTGTAGAAAGATCAAAACCAAAATATTTGTGATAAAACCCCTTCTGTTTCATAAATTTTATCATTATGGGCTTGTGTATTCACTCCCTGATAAAGACAGAATATTCAGTTTAAAATGAGTTTGTTTTTTTTAAGTCCATATTATCAAATTTTTAAGTCAAGACATCAGTTGCTTTTATAAACACAAGCAGATTTATGCAAGGCAAATGAAATGAACATGAGGAAACTCCTTTAACATTTTAGCAACCTCAACCCACTTTTTTCTGAAAAAGTGGGTAGATATGTTACTATAATTCTCAAATATCCTTTTGGTTTCAATGAAAGATATTTGAAAAAGATATTTAAAAGTGGTTGGCATGTATAAAACCATAGACTGTTCCTTATACAAAAGAAGACAAAGAAGAAAACAAGTAATTTTTTCAAACTAATCTTAAGATCCTAGAAGAATTAATCTATGGTGACAGGATCTAAAAGTTCTAAATACCCTGAGGATTGATGATTACATAAAAAACAGTGGTCAAAGACTTCCTCTATCACTATCATTACTCAAAGAGATCAACAGGCTAGCTCCTTGAAGCTAATCTTATCCACATAAATCCTTTTTGAATTAACCAGAAGCTACTTCTTGTTTGTTTGTAGGCTCATATTAAGTGGAAGAGCCTTCCCATCCCCCCCTTGCCCAGCTCCTTACTTGACCCATTCCAAACCTTCCACCAGGGCCCCAGTCTGCAATTAATTCTGATGCTGCGTACTACTGGCTCATGTTGCAGGGAAATATTGGGAACACTCTAGGTTATACGTTGTGCTGTGGACGGCTCCACCCATATCTGGTGGTTGGCTGTCTCTGCTCATTTCTACAGCTTCATACATCCTGAATCCCAAGCCAGCAATCAACCACAGCTCAACTCATGGTCCTTCCTTTGTATGAAGGGTTCTTGTTCCCAGTTTTCCTGTGCCTATCAGACTCCTGGCCAACTCGGGTCTATTTCTGTAACCAATATCCAAGAGTTCTTGGTTTCTACCCATTCTTAGCAGTAAATATTGTTTTCATTTTAGACCCACTGAAACCTATAACCTATTTTGAGCAGGATATGAATTTTTAATTTTGTTATGAAGTACACTTTATCGTGGCTCTATGTTCAAAGTAAAAGTTGCAGGTGTAACTAACTTAAGAATTCAGAGGCATCTAATTAGCAGTCAGCTTCATTTTGTTTTATTCCTTAATATTGTACATTCAAATTTGGATGAGTAGCAGAAAGGGATGATCAGTGTTCTGTCTGTATTTCCATTAAAAGTTTGAGGTTTTGACCTGGCCAGATATGTAGATATGCTTAAGTTTCACATGATAGATAATCATTTTCCCAATAAATAGTATTTTCAGTCACTCTAGAATTCATTTTCCCTAGAAAAAGCCTATACTATTAATTATATATATATGTATATGTATATATATATATATATATATAAAAACACGTATAATTACATTTAACTGAATGACAAATCTAAAATTCCCCATAAGTGAAGCACTGAAAATGAAATAAAACACTGGGCTTCAGGTCCTCTTTTTGACAATTACTAGCTCATTTTCCAAATGTGGAGAATGTGCATTATGTGACATTTTGGTAATTATTTACACATGACATAACTTTGCAAATCTCTTTGTAAAGTTACCGGGAAGAACTTTGAAAATGTATAAGATAGAAAAAAATACGAGACGGCACAAGTCATATATATGAGGCTTCACACAAGACTCTTGCCAGGCTTTTAAAGGGTTTTGCATGTAGTGCAGGATTATATGTTGGATGTAATTTGTTATATCACATAAAGCATAACACATATTTTCTCCCTTAGACTAAAATGTATGTCAGTGATGTTTAATCAGAAAACTTTTATCTGAGCCTGAGTTCCACTTAACAATGAGTTTACATAAATAATTATTTCTTGGACCAAACAAACACTTCTCAAACCTTTTCCCAATTTTGTAAACTTAATGAAGGATTTGTATCTGATTATTGCCATTTCTTGAAGAGTCCCTTCCTTGTCCCATTTTGAAAAATTTAAGAAATGAAAGAAAGTTAATAATGGAAACCAAAAATCTTTACCTTTTGAAGGTGAGTCTACAATATTGAATCCTTGAATTAAGTTTCATTTATCCATCCTATCACAGCCAACATTGGTTTGACACATAGTGAAGAGGAGTATTGTTAATACTATCAAGAATGTCTTAAAATTCACATAAAACATTGACATATATTGTCATCTTTGCTCTCAGCTACTCCATAAGACAGTGCAGTAACACTTACATGTTTTTCACTTAAATAATATTAGATGCGTATTTTACCACAACAAATATTGTGACCAAATATTTAATTTACACAAAATGAATATTTGAGTAAGATTAGCTTGTGTGCAAACATTTCCCTTTTCTTTAAGGTATAAAAGTCAATTATATATGGGTGAATATAGAGAAGAGATACTAATTCAGTGACTATGTCCTATGGTGTACGTTATGGCATTTGATCTTCATATTGATAGGCAAAAGTAGATTTCTAATTTCCATTGTACAGATGAGCAATGTGTTGTTTTCTCAATTTTATGAATAACATTACACCAGTAAAAATGTTTCCAAGTGACTAGTATTGAATCAGTAAATGTGTACAAAGATGCCAAGATGCCCATAGGCAGTGTAGGTTGGAACAGAAACTGTTTTTTATTATGGTTCCAGTCCCTTGGAATTAGAGACTCAATTTCAATATATTATGAACCTCAAGGATGAACATATACACTGTATATATGGTAAGAGTCATCCTGACAGAAACATTAGTATCACCATCATATTTTTGTTCAAGAAAATATAAGAAATGAGTATGATGTCACATAACACCATTTCTTTGGGGAAGGCATTTTACTTTAGCGCTTTTATAAGAATGGAAATGCTATAGATGGTTCTATCATGTGAAAAATAATATATATTCTATCTCAAACTTCGTCTCTACATCACATTTTTAGGTACATTCATTAATTTGTGTTATAATAATGTGATATATAATTTGCTCTTTGTGTACGTAGTTTGTGTGTGAAAGTGAATATGTGGGTGTGTGATAAAACCCTCTTATTAGCGTGATTTCTATTACATATTCCACAGCAATTGCCTTATGAAATATAAAAGGATTTTTATTTTGTTTAAAGAACTATAATCTATAATTTAAAAACCAATATCACAAACTTGTTGCACCAACAAGTAAAACATTTATGAATTTCATATTTGTTTCCTGGCTTACCTTGGCTGTTTTAGAGTTTTGAATATTTATGTTAATCCTTTGCTCTTCTCTGCCGCTGTACGAACACTGCATTTTTATATTATTTAATATGTAACTTTAAACAATGACTATGGCTACCAACAGCATTACACAGGTCTTGTAGGTGGAATACAAGGGTTTTTATATATTATTATTAACATTTTTTAAAATGTCCATTTTGAAAATTGTGAACTTTTTTATTATGACAAAACCCAGATTTTTTTTTTTTCATTAGTATAACTTGGGTGATGTATTGCCCACCTGCAGTCTTTTTAGACTCTCCTAAACAACCAGACTCACAAGACCACCATTGGCCAATGCTGACGCCAGCTTACTCAGAGCTAAGACCAAGAGGAATAAGAGACTGCCAGCAGGGCAGCCTCTGGGGCTCCACTAAGGCAGTCCTTTCAGCTGGCCAACAGCTCAGGGGCACACAGAGAAGCTCAAAAGGACGCAGGTGGAGGAAGCACCCTGGCTTGAAAGCTTCCTTCCCTGTAGGAGTATCTATTGGAGCTGTAGAGGGACAGCTTCTAGGGTTTCCACAAGGGACCTGCCCAGTGAAAATAGTCACCATACTCAGGGAAATCCAACATTAGGCTTCCTATCAGGTATTCACTCCCAGTCACGATTCAGTGTAGCAGTCAAGGCTCATTTTTACCACAGGTAAATTTTTCTAGTAATTCTCAGTTTTATCAGGTTTCTGGGAGATTGGAGCTAGACAGTTTGTAAAAGATCAAATTGTCATGAAGAAAGGGAAAGCGTGGATAACGTGAGCTTTGAGAAGATTAATTCAAGGACTAGTATTGCATATTTCCATTCTGTCTACAAAAGCATACTGCACTTTATGGTTTTAGTTATTGCACAGAGACCTGCTATCATTTGTTGTTTTGATTTTTATTCTAAAACATTTTAAGCATTTCTGCCCTCTCTGTAAACTTTAAAAACTATACACACCTACTGTAGACACCAACATTTTGAAGGGTCTAGATTCGTTAATTAAAACTTCTGAGGGAATTTTGTGTCCTTTTTATCAGACTAAATTAGAAAATTGAAGACTACATTTTTTTTTTTTTTGCGGTATGCGGACCTCTCACTGCCGTGGCTTCTCCCGCTGCGGAGCACAGGCTCCGGACTCCGCGGCATGTGGGATCCTCCCAGACGGAGGCACGAACCCACGTCCCCTGCATCGGCAGGCGGACTCTCAACCACTGCGCCACCAGGGAAGCCCAAGACTACATTTTAAAGGACGAAAACTCAGAGTCAATTATGTCGCTGCTTAATATAAATAAAGCTTTCCATAAGAACCATGGGATTGCTTCCACAGCTCGGGTCACTAGTTCTGGAGGAACATTTCTGCCATGGGAAGAGGCCAATAGGGCCCATCCATGGTACATCAGTTGTGGCCACAGCAGTAACGTTGTATGTGGCCACATTGCCTTAGGGGGAGGATGTGAATGTGGCAGGAAGGAAGTGTAATGAGCAGCTGATATCTTTTGAGGTCCTACAACATGATCATCAGTGTTTAAGAATTCACTCCAGGGACTTCCCTGGTGGCGCAGTGGTTGAGAGTCCGCCTGCCGATGCAGGGGACACAGGTTCGTGCCCCGGTCCGCGGCTGGGCCCGTGAGCCATGGCCGCTGAGCCTGCGCGTCCGGAGCCTGTGCTCCGCAGCGGGAGAGGCCACAACAGTGAGAGACCTGTGTACGGCACAAAAAAAAAAAAAAAAAAAGAATTCACTCCAGCTATTTTTTTCAGAAAGGACTATGGGCTGGGCTAAGTTCAGAGCATTTTGAGTACGCTTATTATTGTGGTTGCAAGTGCTGATTGTTGGACGTTTAAAAGCACTACTAAGAATTTGTAATAGTGATACTAAAGTAAATAAACACTAAGAGACTATATGCAATTCAGATTAAATCCACGAGTTTACTGTTTAGTAATAGATATTAGCTATACAAAAATTGTAAAATGTGTGTGAATTTACATATGTACATTGCCTTATAACGCATAGAGACTTTACCAAAATTTCATACGTTTTACTTGCCATAAGGTCAGAGTTAGCAGTATGACCATGGTTCGGTCGTTTAATAAAACTACCTCAATATTTTCAACTGTAAAATGAGAAGTTTGAAATAGATGATGTATATAGTTTTTTAAGTCTAATTTTAAAAATGTGTACATATATTCTTTCATTTATGCTAGTTAACATTAATCAATAGTAGTACATAAAACATAATTTAACAATAAACTTTAGGTAAAAAATGTTACTCTTACAAAGATAGGTGTCAATTTTTTTTAATAATTTTATTTTTATGATACATTTTGAATGACTTAAAGGCACTAGACTGAATTAATAAACTCTTGAGTAATTACATATCCTCAAATTAGTTGAATGTTGAAAAATGAGGGCATTGATTCTTCCAGTTAATTTTACTAGCTTCTGTTAAGTGCTTATCATGAATTAAGGAATTAAAATGCATTTCTTATACTTTAAATAGATAATAATTTGGCTTTTTTCTGTTAAAGATAGTTTTTTATTCTGTCCAACTATGGACATCATAATAAAATGGAGATGGTGCTATGTAATTAGCTGAAAATAGTGAACTTAATTTATCTTAAATTATGTATAAGAAGAGAAGAAACATGAAACAATATTAAGGATGCTATTTCTTAAAGAAATAGAAAAATATCACCATTATTTCATATTCCTTTTTGAAATCAGAGCTATAAATCTTTAGAAAATTTGTCAGATATATACAGAGTTTCTGTTAGATATTTTTTGTATTATACACTGCATTTTTTAAATTTAATAGATGTTAAGTTTTAACATTAGCTCTCTTAATTTAGGTGAATAATATATTTAAAGCACTTTGGACTTATTTCAATAAGACATCTTGAAGTTAACTTAAGAGGTCTTTGAAATAATGTTAATTTTTAATTAGATTTGATCCCAACCTGTGCATCGCAAGCCATTAATAATTGAGACACATGCAAAAGAAGGTAGTGGTAATGAGTATTTGAAAGACCTGCGGATCACTGCAGATTTAGATCTGCCCCAGTATCTTTTCATTGGTCAACCACACATTTAGGATGAACCTTTCTCTAAGTAGAGGCATGGAAAACTAGGAAGTATGAAGGACAGGATTGACCCTTTGCAAATTTAGAGTGTTATGAACTTTAACTTTGACACTTCCATTCCGTTCACAACTTCCCAATTCAAGGGCATTTTCTCTTCTCTTCTTCTCTCAACAGTTGAGTCACCCTCAGATTCATAATCTTCAGACTGACTTCCAATTACCCCAGAACCTGAATTTGTGCCAAAAGCAGAGTTTTCAGTTCAAAGACTCCATACTCTAAAACCATCTTTACTCTTTGACACTGTTGCCCTCCTTCCCGGTAACTCCTAAATCAAAACAACTCATTCCATCGGTGTAGTAATGACTGCTAGCCAATTTACACAGCAGGTTGAAAATACAGTTTGATGGATATCTTTAATTAATAAAGTTTTAACCCTTTTTTGAGGTTTTACATTTTAGTGAGAGCATTGTTCTAATTCAGAAAGGGTCTCTAAGTTTTTAGTTTCAGAAAAATTCACAGACACTTGAGTTTCAGGCCAAGGGCTGAGCGCCCTTCCATTCCACCTCTGAGCTGTGACCTTCTGCCTCAGGCCAGCCCTGACCCAGGAAGCTGCTTCCTGACCAGCGCTCTCACTAGTGGTCAGGAGATCGAGATCTATTATAATTCAATGTCCATTTTTGGTGTCCCTTTACTTTTGTCTTATTTAAGCTCATGCTCTAAACATTTTGAAATTAGCCAATGGAAGACACTTGCTGAATGAAAATATTCTTTAAGGGAAGTCTTTAAATTTACTTTTAATGACTGTGTTTTGCGTATGAGTCTATTTTTCACCTTTTCTACCATTCCAGGTGTTCCTCCTTAGCCCCTAAACCCCACATCCTCCATCCCTAGCATACCTTCCAAAATCAGTCGGAAATTCAGGGGGAGTGAAAAAATGGGAAATGAAATACAAAAAGCCCTGACCGAATGTTGCTAATCGAGTGAAAGCGAGGCTGCTCCACCTTCCCAGTGGCTACTGTAGAGACGAACATTAACCTTGCTTTAGTAAACTTCATTTATGTAATTAATCATGTTGTCATTGGTGGGTTAGTGATGCAGTTTACCTTGGATAACTGCCGGATACCTCAGAGCCTTACATGACCCTAAACTTTTCACATGTGCCTAGTATAAGTAAGTTTACATTGAATTCGAAGTTAGTGTGCTGATGTCGTGTTGCTCTAGCTATTTTTGCTGTTATTGTTGTCGTTGCTTTAAACTGATCTTTAGAGTTTGCATGTGAAGAAGAACTGCAGAGTGCTGCCAAATCCAAGTTTGTGTGTCTGACGCACAGTGGGGCACATAAACTGAAACGCCAGTTTGTAGCAGAGAAAGGTTTATTGCAGGGCCAAGCAAGTTCGTGCTCGAAAGACACGACCTCCCTGATGGTTTTCAGGGAAGCATTTTTTTATAGGCAAAATTTGGGCTGAGTGCTGCAGTGTGTGCCTTTCTTCTGATTGGTCGGTGTTAACAGGGCAGTGTTCCAGGAATCCTGTGGTCAGCCTGAAGTTACCATCCTCCATCTGGGCGGGGCCTTCGTTCCTGCAGCAGATATTGTTACTTGTATTCCTTGAGGAGGAACCAGGATGCTGCTTTAATCTTTGCACTATTGTTTCTCGATTGCTCCTCTTTTGTTTTTGCATTCCCTTACTTCCTATTTAGAAACCATTTGAATCTGACCTTTTGAAACTCGGGGATGGTCTGGGAGGCTGAAACCTCTTTCCTACAGACAAGAAACTGTGGACAAGGAAAGGCATTTGTACCCAGGAGGGCCCCACAGGGTCCTGCTCGGTTTCACAAGGAGTATTTTCATCTATAGAACTTCTTATTTATTAATATTAGTGATAAATTGTTGATGCACTCAATGGTTAAACTATGTCTGGGCAATATACATAGTACATGGTGTCACTGATATATGTTCACACTGAGGTTGTATACTTTTTAAAGAATGAAGTACTTTGAAAACCATTAATTTTAAGGCATAAAATAAACATCCCTCCCTGTCCTATGAAATCTTGAGGTAGGTAGTATCTTTCCCTGCTCTGAATTCTATAATGTGAATTACCCGTGTCATTTATTTGATAGCTCCCTGTACTGAGATATTTTCATACCTAGTTCCATTCCCTACTAGATGATAAGCTTCTTGGACACAGGGGCCATGGCTTCTAGCTCCTTGTGTGCAACACAGCCATGACAAAGTAGGTGTTCAATAAATACTTCTTGATTGAGACATGGTAATTCCACGCTGTAAATGCAGATTGAAGGGTCTCTATACCTCATTTGCTGTTTAATTGGCTATTAGCTGGAACTGATTGATAGACGTGAAGATTTTTTTTTTAAGAGAATTGGCAGCTATGTAAATACAGCACTTAACCTTAAGCACTCAGCCATTAACCTTAATCACTGTCCATTAACCTTAAAGCACCCCAGGTTTCTCCCCTTACAATCTCCCAAAGCAGACCCCACTGAATGCAGTTTTTAGCACGAAAAAGAATCTTAGTAGAATGTTTTCATTGTTCTGTGAGTGGCTATAAAAATGTATTTTGAAAGAGAACATTTGATTCCATTTGTTTGTGTAGATACTAATTAATTTTCCAGGTGTTCAAAGAAAGATACAAAATTGGAAAATTATTTTGGAGAGCATGTTAGGATATATTTGATAAGAAAAAGAGAAGACAATGATTTTTTTTAACAGAACAATTTATAAAGTTGATAATCATAAAAGTATCACATCACTTTCTAATTAACCCCAGAAATTTATGAAAAATAAACTTTTCCTATAGTTGTTGTTAAAATCTTATGTAATATTAATTCCAGACATGGAGAAATAACCAGTTACTTTAAGAATAGTGACTGCCTGAAATATTTTCTATCCAATTTCAGATAATAACAGAGAGAGAAGGATAAATGGAATTTCCTTCTTTAAACATAACACTTTAGATTTGTTCTTGTACGTTTTTTTGTCTATAGGCCTAACGAATTTTGTTGAAATAATAGCACCCATATTCATAATCCTTTGTAGTCTATAAAATTTACATTTTCTCTTTTGGGTGTTTCATAAAAACTATATAGAATAATAATTATATGTCATTGGAAAGAAACAAAGTGTCATGTTAAGTAATGTATTCCGGTTTATTGTGTTTGTTTTATATCATGGTTTTGTTTTCACCAAGATCTACATTCACAACCTATAAATGTAGTAAAATAACATTATAAGGTTGCAAAAAGTTGTCTGAGTGATTTTATACGCAATTATGTTTTACAACCTCAATCTTTGGTGGGAAAACAGTAAGTCAGTGAAGTTTTCCTTGTGTTCTGAACATAATACATCATAGTACCGGTGGCCAGGTGTGGAAGAGACAGAAAGAGCACCTTGCTGTATTCAGGAAGGCAACCTGATACTAATGGACTGATTAGTTTTTGACTTGCCAAAGTGTTCAGTTTTGCTCCAAGTCCCAGGGGGAACTGATACTAGAAGGTGTGAGCAACTGAGTGCAGGGGAGGGTCTCCTTTACAACTGCATTTCAAGGTATATTTTAACAAATGTGAAATCTCATTGGAAAAACAAACCAGTGTAACACTATGACTTCAGCTCTAGAAAGATGTTACCTCACCATCAACTGGTTAGCTGTTCACTTGGAATATAGTTACCTAACTGAGAAAGAAGGTGATAATGACAGGGGGACTTGGCAATAGAGTCCAGGCCGAAGGAGCTCCACAAAGGCAAACCAAATCCAATATTGACCGTGTGTTTTGAGAATTAATCAATAGCTTTCCCAGAAATTAGTTTCATATGTTCATTTCGCTCTCTAAGCATTTTTGTCATTTGTTCATTCATGGCCCTGAGGATGCTCTTAGAGGTATAAAGATCCTAAGACCATACAAATGAACTGTTTTGCTTTTTATTTAGTAGATCCCATATTCCCACGTCACTATATACATGGGAAAATAACTTAGACATATCTGTATACATTAACGTTCTTTTCACACAAAGTGATAAAACATATATGTAGATTTAGCTCAGAATTTGAGCAAATAAATGGAGGTAAGTTTCTGTCCTTCATCTTTGCCGAATGCCTTTCCAATGTACACATTTATTCATCTGAGTAACATTACTTGAGGAACTCCGTTACTTCAAGAGTATTATATGTCATTCTGTTGTCAAGACAGTGCTGTAAACGTATTTAGGATGTATTTTTGAATTATTTTCTTTTTCAAACATGTGGCAGATACTGTTCTATGCTGCCTTTTACTTGTGGAAGAGCAACTAGTAATAATACAAGTATCTTTCCTTTAATATGAATATTAAATGCTATGGTAGAGGCTGAATACTGGAAAACTGATTAAAATGTTCTTAATTTTTCTTCCTACAGAACTTGGTTAGGAATTGTACCCAAGTTACAAAAAAAGCTTAAGTTTATGATAACACTATTAAGTAACATCTGGAATTGTGCAAGTTAGTGTCTTACACTGGATTCTCAGGGGCAATTTAAAGAGTCTGGACTATATAAAATGCAAATTCTTTTCTACGTTTTTCTACTTTAACTGTATCACTTTTTGGCTATTTATTAGTCTGCATGAGAAACAAAAGATTCTGATAATTTATTTTAATAGCTAAATATTTAAATAGCAAAATAATATATGCAGTATTAGTAAAAGACAGAATTTTTATATCTGTTTATCATTTTTATCTTTTCACTTGGGCACCTGAATGCCTTGCATATATTAAATATTCATTTTATTTGCTGAATAAATTATTTCATTCTTCCAATTAAGCACTGTCAGTCTGATTTAAGAAAGCTAACTTCAAAGTTTATCACCCTCCTGGTTGTGAGCTCTACATATGGACAACTGAGACATATTTAAAAGATTCTTTAACTTTCTTCACCTTATCCATAATTTCTAAGGAAATATAAAACTTCTATGAAAATCAAAAATTGCTACCGTGAATATTGTCTTTTCTGTAAATCTGGCTTTATTTGCATGTTTCTCCAAAATGAATTTTAACCTAGATTTGTATTAAAACTAGAGATAAAGCTTACCAGAAGAACAAAGGAGCCCGTAAGATTAATGCTGAAACATTTTAGAGGAAACTGCTAGGGCAGAGACTATTCTATAGGGAGGAATAGGGAGAACTCTCTTGCTTTGACCCTAGTGTTTCATGTGCGAACAGGAATGAGTGCCCAGGTAATCAGGAGTTCTATAAGTAAATCCATATTTCTGCGCACATCGCCTATCAGTTAACAAAATATTTGCTTAGGTCTAATTACTTACAAACGATTGAGCAAAAAATAAATAGGGATGCCTCCTACTTCCTAATTAAACCACCAGGTTGCATGTTATGTGAATTTTCTTCCTTAAAGACTGTTCTTGAAATCCATTTTGATCTTATGTTATCTGTAAGAGTTAGGTCAGAGTGTCCTGCCCAACCCAATGAAGTCTGTTTCAACATCTGTGTGACGATTGCATTTTCCTCACTTGAGATTTGTTCAGATGTTTAGCAGAAAGGAATTTAAGAAAAATGGTATCTGTTTCATATTGGTTTTTCAGTCTTAAGACAGCAAGTCAACACACCACCATCACCCTAAAACCAACGAGAAGAAACATCATAACCACTCATCACATTCACACACACCCTCACACCAAATGAACAAACAAACACACAAGCAGACATAAAAAACAAACCAACTGCAAAAACAGATTCTGCGTCCCTAAAAACTCATCATTGCAGGGAAATTTCAGATTGACTGTGTATTGTCAAAATACACTTTCACCAGGGAGTGTGAAAGGGGCCGTACCCACCCCTCCACATCCCAGCTCCAGCACTCCTGGGACCTAGCACTCCTGCAGATGGGCGTGAGATGTCACAGATGTTTCACTGTTTTTTCCTCATCCTCTCTATTTTCTTCTCTTGTACCTTTAAAGATTTTGCCTCTTTTTCCAGTCCCTTTTTCACGTTTTTTAAACTTCTCACATTTCTCCAAAGCTGTCTGATCCCTTGAAGTAGAGGGACAATTCTTCTGACCCAATACAAACATTCATTCCCACTGGTCCTTTGTACTTTTTCTCAGTTTTTTACTGTGGATGGGGCTTTTTCCCCCAGGGTAGACGTGAGGCTGTAAGATCATCACCTGCACTTGCTGTCTCTAGGGATTTACTGAAGAACACTAGCTATTAATTAGCATTTTATGATGTGCTTCGAGCTCTTCAGAGGAAACACACTATGTAGGTGCCAAATAGTAATAATTCAGTTCTCTTCTCTCCTTTGGGTTCTGAATGCACCAGTTCTCACACTCCTGAGGAGGAAAAAAGTCGTATTCCTTATTATACCCACCTAGAGGATTAAAATGTCAAGTGTAAAAGCTGCTACATGGGGGGAATAGTTGTACTCATTTCAAAATGATTGCAAATATTTCTCCAGAAAAAAAAGAGCAGTCCTCGGCATAACTATGAGACGAGGAAATCTACCTGCCCTCCCGTCCCCGGAATTCTGTACAAGCCAAGCAGGAAGCAGAGTTTCTCACCTGTGTTTCGCTATCTGGGAAACAACCTACCGTTTTGAAAAGAACTAACTCTAGGTTCACTTGTCTCAATGACCACCTTCGCCATACAGGAAGCCCCTATTCTAGGTACAGTTTCTACCTGGTGCTAATTTTGTCATACACACAATTTGCATCTTTAATCCATTTTTTTTTTCATTTAAAATATGGGAAGACTGTTTCCCTTAGCAAGGAAATTTCAGGTTTAGCTCATTTATTTTCTCTAATCATATCATTATCTTTATTATATCATAGAGAAAGCTGAAAGAAACTGTCTTTTTCCAAGGCCGGGAGATAAAGAAAGTGAAAGAGTTAGGAGGTGGGAAAATCCTAGCAAGTGAGACTGAGAGCTATTGTTGCAATGATGGAACATACACAGCCTTGTAGGGTTTTGAACTGATCCGGGTCTCCAACAAGATCCAGACCTGTGTGTGTCTCAGGCATCTGGACTCTTCCTTCAATAAAGGTATGGAGGATAGAATTATGACTCATTCCTGCCTCAGTATAGTGTTTTGAATTGTATTTGTTTTTTAATTTTTTTATTTAAAAATTTCCTCTTAGAACCAATGTTTAAGATAATACCCATAGTGTTAGGGCTCTTATTTATGATTTTAAATTCTTTTTTAGTTTCTTCACTATCTGATTGATTGGATATTTTTATCCATCCATTCTCATGGTAATTAAAACGTGTATTATATTTGACTTAAATATGGAATACTAAGATTTATTCATGGATGGCATTTTAGTCTTTCCCATTTCTTTTGTTTCTATAATCTTATTCCTTTATAAGTTAAAATTATGGAAAATAAAGTGATTAGACACAGAAATTAATGTTAAAACCTTCAGAGGGAGTAAGAGGGAGGAAACATATTTAATAAGTAGGTATTGGGTACTCTGCCTAACTCTGTATATAGGTTGTTAACACAAGTGTGTGTGTGTGTGTGTGTGTGTGTGTGTGTGTATGTCTGTTTTTATTATTAAATCGAAGCAATATCTCTATGAAGAAAACACATATGGTGATTCAAAGAGATTAAGTAAATTATTTAGGTTCATATCTAGAGTTAGTGGCAGAGCTGTGATTCAGACCCAGACCCATCTAACTCCAAAGTCCAGTTTTGTAACACGGATATACGATACCCTTCTTACTGCCACTCTGGAGTGTTACCAACAATATGCGTGTCGCTCTAAACTGACAGCAGTTTTGAAAGCTGTTGTTAGTTCTATTATCTGCCATTTTGGGCAGGGAGTATTACTTTACTTCTTTAATGTCAGTGTTTCATTATGTATGAGATTTCCCTTTTTCCATTGTTAAAACCTATTGCTATTATCTGTAGCCATGGTTTAGTGAGTTTACGTTCCCCTAACATAATATGGTGAAGTATGTCGTAAAAGTTTAAGAGCAGAATACTGATTTACCCGTTACTAAATTATGTGATCGTTCTTGGCATATGAGTCTGTTTAAAAGATTTTTGTTTAGCTGTAAAACATTTAGAAGTATTTTGTAATTTGACAAACATTGAATGGCTTATCTGGTAAAAATGGGGGTCATGTTTTATCTGAAGAAGGCTGGAGAATGTGATGGGGTAAAAGACAAGAAAACTATAGATTAAAAAATAGAACAGGGCTTCCCTGGTGGCGCAGCGGTTGAGAGTCCGCCTGCCGATGCAAGGGCCATGGGCTTGTGCCCCGGTCCGGGAAGATCCCACATGCCGTGGAGCGGCTCGGCCCGTGAGCCATGGCCGCTGAGCCGGCGCATTCGGAGCCTGTGCTCCACAACAGGAGAGGCCACAACAGTACTGCAAAAAAAAAAAAAAAAAAAAAAAAGAACAAACATCAGCAGCTTTATGACCAGTAAAAATGCAGTGAGTTTAAAGCTATTTCTTAATTAATTAAGATGTTGACTAAGATTTCTTTGCCTTTAATGTCTAGATGTTTACTTTAAGTCCTTCTTACCCCAGATCCATGTCCCATTGATGTCCAAAGCCTACCTCAAATTTCTGCCTATTCCTGAAACGTGTTGGAACAAGGGGATGGGACAATGCACCACATGTTTTTCTTTGTAGCTCCTGACTCTCAGCTAACTTTTCCTCAATTCATGAAAAATGTTACCATTTCTCTTGATATTATTTATATGGACATATAAGCACACATGTATTCACAAATCCTTTTTTTCTATTAATGGCCATATATATTATTTTATTATAGACTGGGCACTCAATTTGAGGTTAAGTAATCCCCAGAGCTATCTACTACTGTTCACTGAGTTAGTCTCTTAAAACTCTATTAAATTTAGTTAGCAATCAGTGTCAAGTCAGTGCCATTAATAATAGTCCTGGGCATTAACCTAAGCTACAGAGGGGGAAAAAAATTGAGAGTCAGATGATTTGGAGGACCACTATTCCTAATGTGTTGTTCACAATTAGAAGCAGCACATTTTTATAGGAACAAGAGATCTAAAAAAGGATTTCCCAAGTCAGCCTTAGGTTTAAAAGCATGTTTCCCTAGAAACCAGGGGAAAAAAATGCACAAAAGTATGGATGGTTTAGACTGTCTCTTTTTGGCTGGGGGAATTGGGGATCTTGTTGCACTCTAGCAATTCCAGGTCTAGGTTTCATAACGCTTTCATTCTCTCTCTCTCCCATGAGGATATAAAGCCATTGGGATAGGTTGCTAACACAATCTATTTTTATCTCTCTCGAAAGACTAGAATTATTGTCCTACAAATCTAAGCTTTGCTTTTTTGACATCACTATAGATGTCAAGGTCTTTTGATTCTTCCCACATCTATTTATTCCTCTGTGCCATGAAAAATAAGTTATATTGACATTAAGCAACAATTTCAACATTTAATTAAAAATCTTACACAGAAAAAGACACTTAAAGATCCTCCTTTAGGGATTTCCTTGCACTGTTTTAAAGCTTTATATATCTGTTTATTAAAGGAGATATAAATATGGTGAGTCAGAAAAATGTTGGTCTTTTAAAATGCTACCGTGTCAAGCAGTCACCCTGATTGCTAAAAAGAAATTCTGCTGGGGATAACACACACACACACACACACATACAGTTTAATATCATTTCGCCTGCAAGGCCGCTCACAAGCATTAATACGTTATGGCTCAGGACAGGAAAGAAACATCACAAAAGACAGTGAAAATGATTTAATCCCAGTGTCTTTCTGGCTTAAGAATACTTTCTTTTTTTGTGTATTGCTGGTTTTGAACGTCAGAGTTTTTGCTGGAATAAATGATTAAAATATCATAATGCCCCATTTTAGTCTTACTACTTGCTTGTTGGAAGGTCTGTTAAACTAGGGACATCTCTCCTTTTTTTCTTCCTCTGTCTGCTCTCAGTGTTCATATCTTTACTGCTTGCTAGCCAGTAAAGAATCATAATCTGTTTTTCCCTCTGACCCAAATAATTTCATATATGAAATCCAATTATAAAAAAATATATATATCAAGTACAGTCTTGAAGGAGAAAGAATTCAACTCTCACTCAGGCAGCCAAATGGGTGAATGGGGACAAGGTTGGGACAGGCCTACTTTTATTCCTAGAGCGTTCTTTCTAGAGTTTACGCTAAGGAATATTGCTAAATAAGAAGTGTTAAAAAATTAAAAGATAATTGGAGAAGGAGTTCTGGGATTTGTGTTATAAACCTTGCTATATACCATACAGAAGTATGTAACTGTTAGCTATTATCTGTATATAAGCCTCAGGTGTTTAGCATGAACTCACAGTCTCATCTTTGAATTCATCATGCTTTTTCCTTACATTAAATCACTGGGTCATGGCAAGGCCTGACCTGCCAAGGCCAGTCTGCATTCTTACATCTTCTCACCTTCCATAGTGTTTTTTTTTTTTAATTTATTCTTAAAAAAAAAAATTGGGGGCTTCCCTGGTGGCGCAGTGGTTGAGAGTCCGCCTGCCGATGCAGGGGACACGGGTTCGTGCCCCGGTCTGGGAAGATCCCACATGCCGCGGAGCGGCTGCGCCCGTGAGCCATGGCCGCTGAGCCTGCGCGTCCGGAGCCTGTTGCTCCACAACGGGAGAGGCCACAACAGTGAGAGGCCCGCGTACCGCAAAAAAAAAAAAAAAAAAATTGACAGTATTTCACAATTGTTACTGTCTCCTACTGACTACAGGGTCATTTACGTCTCCTCAAATACTTTATCACACAACCTAGTTCTAATATAGAATAAAACGTATTTTTGATTAGGAACACAAATTTGACCAAATTAAAGGAAAATAAAAATGAGTATTATTAAGGGCATTGTTTACAAGAAAAGCACTTCTAGTTATTTAATTTTGACCTTGAAATTTCTGATAATAGAAACAATAGAGGATTTATGAACTCTTTATAAATTATAACAATACAGGAATTCCAAGCACTCACGGAATCACCTAATGATTTTTTTTCTCTTCTTCCCATTCTTTATTAGATTATCTAACAGTAAATTGAGTAACTGGTAAATATTTTTCACTGTGCTAATCTAAAATGTAATGAAAGATTTTCTGCTTTAATTTTTGTGTAACTATTAAATGTTTTTGTTTCATTTTACTCTTTCTATTTCATTAACAATTTTTTGAAAAGATTAATAGCACAGAAAACCATTATTTCTGATTATTTTTAAGTTCATATTTTTCTAAAGTCTATATTCTTCATGAATAGAACAAATATCAGCATGGTTGGGGAATAAAATTAATTACTGTGATTATATGAAAGAATTTCTTGCCTCTCGGTAATAACAACAGATTTATCACTAAGACATCTCATTTTCCATAACTAATTAAACTACTATATAAAAGGAATCAATTGTATGTGAGAAGTCATACAAATTGACCCAAGTTACAGCCATATTTATTAGATGAATGCTTTTACTTTTTTCAAAAGCACTTTCAGATATACCCCATGTAGCACATGCGGGCCATGATTTAGGTTAACAGCAACCAAATATTTGTTTAATGATCATCAGTTACCATGTAAAAGCACAAAAAGTTTCCTTATGTTCTGAGATATAAAAGAAGGAAGTAAGGCAACCTGTACTTTATTATTTTGTATCATATGCAAAGCTGTTTCTAAACTTTAAATCCAACTGAAAGCAGCTGCTGGAAAAATATCATTACACTGTACCTTAAGCTACAAAAACCAATTTAATGGTGACATTTTATTTTGTTCAGATGGTCTACTCTTTTGTTTAAAGCGGTAAAGCCTATGGAAACTGTATCTGGATGAAATCACTGGAAGGTGAAGGCCCATGACCAAAAACATTCTTTAAAGATTACGGGGTTACAGTCGAATGGGATAACAGCAGTAACAAGAGCAAAGGTCTCCCAAAGACAGGAAGTAATATTGCATCATTCATACACACAGCCACACTTTTCCTTTTCCTAGAGAGGGATAGAAAGTTTATTATTCAAAATATCAATACATAAACCATGAACATTACTTTTAAATCACATGTAGTATGCATTTCAGGTCAGCCTATTTCTATTTTTTAAAAGAAATAATCATTTCTCTAACCTCTCCAGGTCAAAAATGTTTAATAAAAATTTCTTGAAGGGCTTCCCTGGTGGCGCAGTGGTTGAGAGTCCGCCTGCCAATGCAGGGGACACGGGTTCGTGCCCCAGTCTGGGAAGATCCCACTGTGCCGCGGAGCGACTGGGCCCGTGAGCCATGGCTGCTGAGCCTGCGCGTCCGGAGCCTGTGCTCCGTAGCGGGAGAGGCCACAGCGGTGAGAGGCCCGCGTACCATAAAAAAAAAAAAAAAGATTTCTTCTATTTTAACCATTTTATTTACTATTCCTAAATTAAAATGAAAACAAGAAAATTGTCTATGCTTTTATATATCTGTGTGTGTATACTGATATATATCGTTGATGTATATATATATATATCTCAATGTTATCATGATCAAAATTTGAAAAGCAAGCAAAATTCAACCCTAAAGCTCATCTAGCTTTTTCAAAAATGAGAGTATTTTACCTCAGAGAGACAGTTTTTTTTTTTTTTTTTTTTGTGTTACGCGGGCCTCTCACTGTTGTGGCCCCTCCCATCGCAGAGCACAGGCTCTGGACGTGCAGGCCCAGCGGCCATGGCCCACGGGCCCAGCCGCTCCGCGGCAGGTGGGATCCTCCCGGACCGGGGCACGAACCTATGTCCCCTGCATTGGCAGGCGGACTCTCACCAACTGCGCCACCAGGGAAGCCCGAGACAGTTTTTTAAAAAAGAAAAAAAAACTACTCTTGATGTGAATCCAGTGGTCGTAAATCTTTATCAGAAAAACTTTGGAACCAGATTGTTTAATCTAGCACCAACCTTTACTGAACGTGATGGTAAGCAGCAATCTCTCTCCCTCTCTTCTAATTTTTATTTTTAAATCATTCGTCTTAACTGGTAACATGCATTTGTTCATTCATTTACTCATTCATAATTTATACGTTATCCCTGGAAAGGACTCCCTATAAAAGTTATAGATAACAGAAAACCACTGACTTAAATAGTTGATAAAAACAGAGAGGGCAATCCCGGTTAACATTGTTACTGTGATATGAGCGTTAAATGAAGATCCAAGTTTCATTGCATCTAAGAACCTAGCAAAGTGCCTTTGTAATGACCTTAAATGCAGTAAACTAAGCACCTGCTGTGGATTGAAGTTATAACCTTTACATAAGTGTGACAGCCTTGCCGCTTAGGAATGACTCCCAGGTGGTCCTGGCGCAGCCTGGTCACATCTGCTAGGTCTTAGAAAGATGGGGGTAAGGGTTCTGCATGCTGGCTTTGTGCCACATGATCTTGCTGAAAGCTTTGTACAAATAAGGAATGCAAAAACTCCCAAGATGTGGAGAAGAGAGTGTTCCAAATTAAAAATACAATATTGGGTGCCTCCAATAGGTAACTTTTCCTCTGTGGTCCTAAATTTTCCTGACTCTTAAATGAGTTTGTTGGGCTAGATCATTTCCAAAGATTTGCTCTTCTGTCAGAATTCTTAGCAAGAATTTCATCTCACCACTGGTAGCTTACATTGAGTCTATCATTTATTCATTCAACAAACATTTCCTTTAGGGTTTGATGAATATAGTCTCTATCTGCTTTGGGCTCAAAGTTTTAGCAGGAGAGACAGAAATGTAAACAGACTATTAAAGAATAGAAAATATTACTATAATACTTTTATTCACAGTCATGTTGAAGGAAGCATGTAAGCCTTTTGGTGAGGTTAAGAAAGCAGCTGTCTTGAATAAGAATTCAGTATGTAATCACCATCAAAGGAAGAAAAGGAGAAGGCCATTTCTGGTAAAGGCCACGTGAAGGCAGGAGGTGAGGAAAGGATGGTAAGTGAAAAAGAGTTCTTAGAAGTTCAATGATGTTGGAATGCACTGAAAATGTGAAAGTGGCTTTAAAAGTAGATAGAGGCTAGGTCATAAAAGAAATTTCATGAAAGTCTGTATAGTTCAGTGTTTAGGGTCATAGACCCAGAGTCCAATGCCTGGAATGGATTTCTGACTTAGTCATTATATGGTCTGCATCTTACAAAAATGTATTTAATACCTCTTAACATCAGTTTCCACATGTGCACAAAGGTGATTAGATTTCTCCCTTATAGAATTATGCTAAGGAGTAAATTAAATAACTCATACTAAAATTGAAACTTCAACTACACGACAAAAACTGAAAAATGCAAAATTGTTAATTGAAAGGTGCCAAATCATCACATGTAGATTTTTAAAGGGAATTTCTGAACACTGGTAATCCTTTGAAATTGCTTATACTCTGAGACTGTTTATTAGCTGAGTGCAAAGAGAAAGGAGGAGGTTTTATGAGGAAATTATGTTAAAAAGAGTAGTTGCCAACCTCTGGGCCTCCATTCTAACAGGAATAGGGGATGAAGTGGTACTACCTGCATCCCCTCAACCCTAGAGAGGGGAGCTGCAGGTGAGAGGGTCCCAGCTGGGGACATCTGAATCACTCACATAGGCACTCCAGTAAAAGCAGTCAGCTTTTACGATCTTCCAGATCCAAGGTACCAACCAGCCCTCCAGCCTGAGGCTGACCTGAGCTGGCAGTTGGAATAAGATCTGTTGCTAAGTCAGGCTCATCTTTGCACAGGCTCCGGACGCGCAGGTCCAGCGGCCATGGCTCACGGGCTCAGCCTCTCCGTGGCATGTGGGATCCTCCTGGACTGGGGCACGAACCCGCGTCCCCTGCAGTGGCAGGCGGATTCTCAACCACTGCGCCACCAGGGAAGCCCTAAGTCAGGCTCATCTTAAACGGAGACGTATATTCTAATTCTAAATGGAGGCTGTGTTTTGTGACCTAAGGTGATCAAAGAGCTATTGTTTACTTAAGAAAGGACAGAGAATTCATGGGCTTGTCAGAGTTTTCTTTCATAGACAGGAAAATGTAACCTTCTTAGACAGTGCTTTTGAACAGGAGACAAAAGTGAAGTCTCATTTTGATGTTACAAGCAAACTTGTTCCACATACCAGTTTAACATTAAAGCACCAAAAGGAGTGATTGGTACCCAGTGAGTGATTAATTTTTGTGGTGTGAGCAGCTGTGCCAGGCTATGAAGTGTGTCCTGGAAAAACTGGGAAGCCATTATAAGGAGAGCGATATGATCAGATAGTTTCGAGATAGTTTTGAGCTGAGGTTTGGACAAATGTGCTGGGAGAGGAAGAAGAAATTCAAGGAGGTCATTTAAAAAACTATTTAATATCTTCTAAAAGAAATGTTAATGCTTGTAATGAAGGCAGTAGGCCAAGTGGATAGAGTAGATTTGGTAGGTATTTAGGAGGTAGAATATAGGACTCAGGAACATATAATGGAATGTGAAAAATGAGGATTATATGACTTTTCTGGTTTTCTGACTTGAGCAATAAGGAATAAGTGAAGAGGGATCCATATTTTATTTTTAGTATCTTGAGTTTGGGATCTTTCTGAGAGTTTCCGATAGACATCTGCAGTTGGAAATCATCCATGAGCATGGGTCAAGACTATATTAGAAATAAAAAATGAAAATTATATTTATTTAGGTAGCAGTAGCGTGCATGAGAACACCTATGAATAATATCTATAAAAGGAGAAAAGAAAGTCAATGGTAGATCATATCATACTGTATCTAAGAGTAATCTCAGAGATAATTTTGCAATGATTTTCAGTATGTTTTAGCTTCATTCAAGTGAAATATTACAAGTCTAACACATAAGACCAAAAAATATGGAGCCAATTAATTGGGGAGGGGAACATGAGGAGGTCCTTCCCTGGACTGTCAACCTTCACCCAATTTGAAGACACCTCCATTTCTGCAGAACACTCAGGACTAACAGGAACAACTTGAAAGTCACTGATCTTGTATGATCTTCCCATATTTTTTGTGCTTTATTGAGGTATAACTAATATTACAAAAAAAATCACAAGACGACATTTAGTGCATATAATTTGATGAGTTTGGAATATGCATACACCTATTAAACCGTCACAACACTCGAGGTAAGAAACAAACTTCTCACTTTAAAAGTTTCCTTCAACCATTTTTTGTTTTCTGTATGTTTATTTTGTGGTAAGAACACTTAACTTGAGATCTACCCTCTTAACAAAATTTTATGTCAATAGTGCTGAATTGTTAACTGTAGACACTATGTTGTACAGCAGATTCCTAGAACTGATTCACCTTTCATAACCTAAACATTATAGCCATTGAGCACCAGCTCCCCGTTTCCCCTTCCCTTGCCCCATCGTCTTCCCATTAACATACAAGGAACTGATAATAAAAGAATTTGTGATTTGTTTAAAGTTGTACACATTCCAGATGCACTTATGTATAATTATAGAATTCAATAGTGGTAGGGTCAAAACTTAAATCTCTTTATCTCTTAGAACCACACAGTAGGTGACTTTTATAGGACGCTCTGTGGGTCTCTACACCTGCTCCTCCCATAGCTCAGGTCCGTGTTAAAACTTAAGAGAAAACTTCAATATAATCAAGTGGCTTTGAAACGACTCTTCCTACTCCAATGCTCTGTTTATTTTGTTAATAGGAATGCACACTCCTGCTTCAAACATTTTTAAATTAATCTTTATTAGAGTACAGTTGATTTACAATATTGTGTTGGTTTCTGCTGTACAGCAAAGTGAATCAGGTATACATATACCTATATCCACTCTTTTAGATTCTTTTCTCATATAGGTCATTAGAGTATTGTTGACTACTCTACAGAGTAGAGTTCACTGTGCTTTACAGTAAGTTCTTATTAGTTATCTAATTTATATATAGTAGTGTGTATATGTCAATTCCAATCTCCCAATTTATCCCTCCCTCCCTTTCCCCCTTGGTAACCATGCGTTTTTCTACATGTGTGACTCATTTCTGTTTTGTAAATAAGTTCATTTATACCATTTTTTTTTAGATTCCACATATAAGCAATATCATATGATATTTGTCTTTGTCTGATTTCAAAACTTAAAAATACATAGATTATATAATAAAATGTCTTCCCCTACCTTTATGCTTCAAAAGCAACTAAATGAGACTTTTTAATGTATCATTCTTATGTAACTTTCCCCATTTTTGATTTCTCTATAGTCTAATCTTTTTTTGTTTTGTTTTATTTTTGGCTGCGTTGGGTCTTTGTTGCTGCGCGCAGGCTTTCTCTAGTTGCAGCGAGCGAGGGCTACTCTGTTGTGGTGTGCGGTCTTCTCATTGCAGTAGCTTGTTGTGGAGCACGGGCTCTAGGTGCGCGGACTTCAGTAATTGTGGCACGTGGGCTCAGTAGTTGTGGTGCACGGGCTTAGTTGCTCCACGGCATGTGGGATCTTCCCAGACCAGGGCTCGAACCCTTGTCCCCTGCATGGGCAGGCAGATTCTTAACCACTGTGCCACCAGGGAAGTCCCTATAGTCTAATTTTTATGCACCAATTACAGTGATCTTTTCAAAATATAAGATCATATCACCTCTCCATTTACAATCTTCTTATGAATTCTTATTACAATTGGGGGGGGGAAAAGCAAATTTTTCCCATGGATCTTAAGACCCTAAATGATTTATACCTGCCTACTTCTTTGGCATTATCTCACTTTATGAGACCCCTCATTCATGACTTTTATTCTTAAACCTATCAAACATGCTATTTTGACTTAGGCCATTGTAGTGATTCTACTTTCTTTCTAAATGTTCTTCCCCCTCTCTTCTCATGGTAGACTCTGAGAAGATAAAATTCTTCAGAAATCAACTTAAATGTCCACTCCTAGGAGCAATATTTTTTTTTCTATCTTCTCTCCATTATAACTTTAGTATACAACTTTGGAGAGAGAGATTTGAGTTCCACTCTGTACTCTGCCACTCATTTGCTGTGTAACTTCAGGTCCATAACTTTTCTGGTCCTTTTCAAAGCTGAAAAATAGGGATGATATTGGATTTATTGTCAGGGTGGTTGTGAGGTTAAGAGTTCAGTAAGTGGAGACTGTTACTTGTGTTAATCTGTGTCATCTTAACTCAAAAAGAATTTAAGTTGCATTTCTTTTATTAGAGTTTAAAGATAAGGAAAACTAGGAATATGAATATCTTAATGGAAAATGATTTTAAAGGAAGATTAAGGTTTCTAGTTCACCTGCCCCATGCAGGACTTGCCATTAATTAATTAATTATCCATTAATGTTTACTGTATATCAGGTACTGACTTTAGTCCTTGGAAGAGTAACAGGGACATACATGCTCTATAGAGGAAATAGGTATATTGTTATATTGTAATATATATTAGCACAGGTAAGTGCAATATTTTATGGGAGCATAGAGTAAGGAAGAGAAAGTTTTATATAGGTTCAGTTTGATTTGGTTCTCAGATGTTGAACAGGTGTTCAACACAGAGGAAACATCATTCCAAGCAGAAAATTATGGATGGAACCTCAGCCAATTGTAACACTGAGGAGTATGCAATGAAAAGGTTCAGAAGGTAAAGTTTTAAGGAGTAGGCCTCAATGAAGTCTAATGCTTCTGAGGTTAAATCGTTTAAAATTTTTGAAGTGGTTATAAGATTTGAATGTGCAGGTAATTTTTCAAGAAGTATTGCCTGACACTGATACAGGCAGAATGCAGATTCTGTGTGTGAGGAATGAATGAAGTTAAAAATGGAAAACAAAAGGTTAAGCTACTATTTCAGAAAGGTTGATGTCTGAAAGGAGAGAGTGAGTGAAACATGTAGAGACTGGAATATTGATGGGAAAAATGTATTAAAATGGAGAAAAGTTCAAACTATAAGGGAAGAGGAAAAGCTAGTATAGAGAAGATGTTTGAAAACAAAAGCAACAAGGTTAATAGTCTAGGTAGAATTGCTCAGGGACCCTTCTTTTGTGTCTGGAAAAAGATGAAGACGCCAATTTTAATTGAGAGGTTGTGAATTGAATAGCTGTTATGTAAACTTACAAGGAAGACTCTTTCTCAACCATTTTTTCTCCAGAGCCCTTTTGTCCTTTTTACCTTGGGTCCACTTGGATTGTATGCTACAAACATAAACTCTTCTATTAATGTGGAGTAGGCATCCACACATAGTAACTTGCTTCTGCCTTGGAAGACACCATTATTATTACAGACCCACTCAAAATAAAGGTCTGAGGAACATGACAAATTAAGAACGCCAGACTGTGAGGAAGAATAAATCTGACTTAAAGGAAGCCAGCCAGACCAAAGAACAGACCATAGCTATTCTAATTTCAGCAATAAGAGTCTTTAATGTTACTGTAGAGCTAGTGTCAGTATCAGTGATCGTGGAAAATTAGTTCCTTACATTCTTTCAGGGATACTTTGGCTTCTTTACATAAAATTCCTTGGGAGGACTCCAGACGTCACAGTTGCTGTATGTAAAATTTTGTCATTTCTTCTTGCTTGATTAACGTGAACCCCTGAATTATATGCTGCACTATAAAATGTTGCAGCAGTGGTATCCTGAAAATGTAATATAAGCTGACAATCAGGCCATACATCTTTTATTAATTCCTCAGAATGCTTCAGTAATAAGGTATATTTTTATGAGGAAAAAAATTATTCAATACATAACATGTCAATGCTTAATACTAAATGGGAAAATGCTTTATCAATTCTAAGGTGCTAGTCATATAAGAAGCATTATATACTCGTGGAGACAGAGAAATAAGATATATTGACTATCACCAGTACTTTAAAAAAATAAAAACTCACTTAAAAGGCAACTCAGTATCAAGAGAAATGTCCGAATGATCGAACATCACAAAATTTTAACAGTATTGCTAGGGCAGTAGAATTTTCAAACCTCCAAATCCTGTTATTGAAACAATGGTCTTGGTGAGATTGTAAACTTATACATTGTGAAAGAAATGAACAACACAGAGATAAACGAGAAATTACAATCAAAGAAGAACAAAATTCATCATAAATTCGTTTTTTATAAACATGAAATAAGTTCACTTCCTCTATGTGGTTTAGTTTTCTTCCATTTGAATTGACTCCAACCTAATGGTACTCAAATTAGCTACACACCAATAGTTATGTATTCTAAAGTAGATTTAACCCTTCTCAGGATGTCTCTGTTTATTTTGGGCCCAAAAGGTCTGTCTATACAAAATTTAAGGGATGATGGAGGGAAGGCACATATTTCCATTATTTGTTCATGGCCTATGCTTCATTATAATACACAAAATATTATCTCTTCATGCATAAGTACCCTAAATTATGCATCCAAAGTTTGCCTTATTTAAAAGAAGTGAAGGCAGCTGTAAAAAAGAGCTTCCCAAGTATTTGTGCATCAAAAATACATATTCATGATGGAAAATTATCCACCAAAAACGTGCTCTTTTCAAGGGGCAACATAATTTAGCAAAAGTTAAATCCTGTCTTCCTCATACTCTTTTATTGTGTTACTCCTGGTGCGACACAGCGGGGCATTCAGTGGAGATCCTTGAAATTTTGCTCTGTTTGAATGTTTAAACATGTTGAACATAAGAACCGAATTCTAAGGATGTACATGACTGAAACATAAGGCAGCTGCAGACTGCTAAGAACATTTATCAACACATTTAATCTGCAATTCATTTCACATCTCATGTATAGAACATCGTGTCTATTGCATAGCATTTAGAATGAAGTATACTTGAAGTCCATTATGCTTTCTTAAGTAAGAAAAATGACATATACTCCATGAATTTTAAGGTTCTGTTTAGGATGCTAAAATAATTTTATGAAAAGAAGAGTATTTTTGAAGTATAGGAATAAATAAGCCTGCTTTTCAATTGCACGTCTTGGGAATTCTCTTGCTTTGAAATGTAAGGCAATCTGAATGAGTGTAGGTGCTGCGATGAAGCTTATGTGACTGTTTTGTACTTTGATATATTTGGGTGTTAGTTGCAAAGAGTCACAAATAACACCTGAAACCAGGAAACTAAAGCCCTGGCTTCTCCACTTCGTACATATACATCCTTTTTGAGCCTCAGCTTTCTTATTCTTGAATGGGGAAAAAAATCTATGCCTAGCCACAGTTTCGTGTCTTAAATTAGGTAGCATATAATAAAGCTCTGGGTAAACAGTAAAGCACTGATCAAATGGGACCGCATATTATAATTCAAATTGCTGGTAATTGAATCAACAAGTGGACTCAGAACAGTGCAAAGGCTATGAGACCTTTAAGATGCAAATAATTATTTACCTCAATTTTACCGGATGGCTAGATTTGAGGGTAAATGAATTTATATTCTTTGCTTCATAGCTAGATGGAAGAAAAATAGACGCAGGATAGCTTGCAAGTTGCATGAAATTCATCCCAAATGATTATTGCTGTTATTATTCCTCCTCATTTTTATTTTTTCTGATCATTGATTAGAAAATTATAGCTTTCTGTGCATCGTATTTTTGGAAAAATGTTCTAAAACTTAAGTTCTGACACAAAGATAGTGCTGTATTACTAGTTTCTTAATCTGTTAAGAAAACAAAGCCAAACTTCTATCCTATTACTTTATTGCCTTTCAATCTGCATCTGTGATTATAACACATTTCTTTAAATTAATTTAAAAAACTCTAAGCCGAGAATTCTTAATATTTTGAAAATTAGAATTCCTAGCATTATTGAGTTGATGAAAACCCTCTCTAATGCCTCTGAAAAGTTATGTGTAACAAAGATTTAAATTTTATTAAATAATTTGGAGAAAATTTTATTTCCTTAAGATTATTAGAGTTACATGAGGAAATTAGAAAACCGATATTGAATGCGAAGATTGTTTTCTTTCTGTACCTCTGCTGACATTGTTTCTCCCCACACCATTATCTTGAATCATATCTACTTTCATCTTGACTAGGGTTGAAAGTATTTATTGGCCACCTGCTACAAAGGTTACTGAAGTTATGTTTTATTTGTTTGCTTGAAAAACTACTTGAGTTTTTAAGGAAGAGTTTTAGGACATTGCAACTCATAATTACAATCTTTGTTTTATTATAAAGAAATAAAGCACAAATGAAGTGTAATGATCAGCATTCTGTGGAGAATTTCTTTTATATCAACAGATCCAGTGTGAATTCTTGCTCTTAATGGTTCAGTAGCTACGCTCTCTTTTTCAATACTTGACACAGAATGTTTAGAAATATGAGTATGTGTTTTTAACTGCAACTAATTTAACATCTTACGTGACCGTTTTCCCCTGAAATCACAGCAACTTTCTGCAACACAACAGTGAGTCACATGTTGAAAATGTAATGGATCTTTAGAGGATTTTTATAGAGAGCAAAGATGAAATTATATATATATATATATATATATATATATATATATATATATATATGGATAAAAAAAAAGCAGGTGCTGGGAGGGTGATGGTATTAGTGCTAAACACTCCAAAGAATAGTAAGAGCTAGAACATGTCAAGTGAAAATGTGAAACCTGAAGGATAACCAGCAGAGAGGTGGGAGGACTCATAACCATGAAGCCCACAGGATAGGCTCTTTCCTCAAGGAAATGCAAGGCAAAATGCAAGAATTCTAAGCTCCCATGTGGGCAATCGCAGTATGTAAATTGAAATATGTATGATTCTGTTACAATGTTTTAGAAAATATAATCAAAATTAAAAAGTAAATGTTCATCCTATTTATTTGTTTCTATGATTTACATAGCAACAAAGAACTGCCTTGACTAATAACCTTTTTCTCTAAATTAATGGCATCAGTATGTTAAATAATAATTAAGTAAAATGTTTTTTAAGTATTCATTTCTCCTCTTTAGAGAGGGACAAAATAAAAACTGCTTCATATGTTAAATGAACAATTAAGACATGTTCCTTTTACCAAAAAGCTGCAAAAGGAAAATCACTCTCTCGGTGTAAATGTGAGGTATTGCTTTCTCATTTTACAAACTCAGAATCTTCCTGTGCATGAAATGTTTCTGTGTTTAGAAGATGAACAATTATTCATATAATTTAAATTGTCATCTTTCAACATCAGTCAGTGGAAGTCTAGGACTAAAAGTCAAGTACACTTAGGCCCAAGTTACTCACCAAGATGATTCCCTCATTTCATTTCATACATACGTATGTATTTATTTGTTTATTTCCTATCAGGATATAACATAAGTGGATTTTTTTGCTCAGTAGTTGTGTTTTCTCCTAATGATTGATTGACTAATATATTTGAGAAGAAATTGAGAACTAGTTAAACATGTTTTTTCATATTTATAATCAAATATATTTATATTTTCGTCAGAACACCCCAAATGGATGTTCAGCAGTTTGTGATACTAACTTACATTTATAATGTATCAATCAATCAAATAGGAACACTTGAGATTGTATCTTTATCTAGAAGAAATGACTCATTTAAACAAAACGTTTTTTAGCTTTATGTTTTAAAGATTATTGCAAAAAAATTCAATAAAAAATTTTTACATATTCAAATAACTTGAAATTTTGTAAAATAAGTACTACTTTGGGTTTTTCATAGATACTAAAAAAAGACAAATATTCCTCCTCTAAATATTAAGTATTTCACTATCTCTGAGATCCATTAACTGATATCAGCAACTTCCCTAGATTTTGCCCTGTACTCAAATCTTGATCACCCGTGATAGAACAGAGAAGCTGCAGAAATGAAGTTTGAAAATTGTCATACGTATCTACATAGATGTGGAATGCATTTGTATGTAATAGAAAGAGTATATTCTGTGCTTAAGGAAAAAATGATGCAGGAAAAGCTGGAAAATTGCCACTTTTCTATTCTCCATCCTTCCTGATATTTCATAGCATTTGTTCATCAGATTTATTCAGTGGTATTAGGTGTTCTGTTATGAATCTGAGATTGAGACCCACTTATTTTTGATACCAAAATTCATGTCTATTTATGTAAGATGTACAAATCAGTATAGTTGGTGTCTGAAGACCTGAGTTTGAGTGTCCTGGTTTTATTCCTTATAGCTGACATTAGCCAAGTCACTTAGGATCCATTTGCCTCAGGTTTTTATCATCATAGTGGGTATAAGATTTAAATTACAAAATTGATTAAAGTTTAAGTCTTTCTAACGTGGTACAAATGGGGATCTGTTTGTTTGTGCACCCCTACAAAGCACTGAAGTGACAATACAGATATTAAATGTAAATAAAGCCAAATACACCATGGTTATTTGTTTAAGTTGTATGAAAAAAAATTCAAATTTTTGTTTTTTAATTGAAAATTTTACTCAATGAGTTTTTAAAAAGCTTTACAAAACACAACTATGCAGTTACATATATCAATATATTAATGTTTATTAAACACCAAATATTTGTAAAATTTAAATCTTTCTACTTGGTTGACATTAGACTCTGAGTTTTACATGGTAGAATTTTGATTATTTTATATCTAGCCAATTCAAAGTTAAATGGTTAAGAGACGATGGTACCTCCTTAGTCATTTACTTAATTGCAGTGTATGGCACATAAATACTCAAAAGTTGATGAATGAGTCCTGTATTAATGTAGAACTCCAACTCTAGAGTTTTCTTTGGGCATTCAAAATGGAATAATAGATTCTACCATATTTAGACTTTATCCATCTTCCAGCTCCCAAGTTGATTTGACTCAAAAATCCTAGACGTCTGAGTATCTAATTTACTTTTATAGGCATATCTTTATAAGCATTGGGGATTAGAAGCAAGAAAGCTGGTTATTTTCTGCTTTTTAAGTATTTTCCTCCCCATAGGAGAACTTAACAAGTTGTGAAGTGTGTGAAATAATTTTAGAATATCATCTCAAACATCCTTACATTTAGGCATCTCATTCACAAGTGTTAAATCTACTTTAAGGGCTGAATTGTCAAGGAGCACATAAATTGGAGAGCTGCCAAATTTCCACTTCAGCTTATGATGTGTAGATGGAACATGTATCCATATGACCTGCATGAATCAGCATTCAGCTGTCTCACAAGCTATTTCAGCCATTGCCTATTGTCAACTAGGTAAGAAAGAATATTCATTAGAATGAAAGTTGGAGTATATTTTGGTTATAACATTGGTTAAATCTTTTTTTCTAATCCCTCTCCTATATACAAAAAAAGAAGAGATGGTTTAGTCTTGAATATCAGAAAAATACAACTTATAACTTTTTTAACTTGCTTATAGTTATAATTTTTTTTTAATTATCAAAACTTAGTTCTAAACTTTAAGTAGTAAACTTAAGAGTATTCTTTAAAATTATATACAAATATATTGTTAAGATGCCTCAGACCAAACTGTAAGGAGAAATTGCCCAGAATGAAATTTCAGAGATTATCTCTCTAAAAAATATGTCCTCAAGTGGGGAAATGAGTTTATTAACTGTTGCTGTCACTAACTCAGATCTCTTTATTGAACTCAACATTTAGTGTATGACACTATCTCTTATACCTTTTAAGTTATTGTAAAGTCGTTATAAAAATCTCTTATTATTCAAGCATCTGTTGACCATGTAGAAGTATTAAATTATCATATGTTATTTCAAATATATTTGTTCAATAAGTTGTAAAATATTAAATGAAGTAGTTCTTTTAAAGTAAAAAAAAGCATGTTGTAAGATAAATTTTATACTCATTTGAAAGGAATGCATTCAAATTATTTAACCTATCTGATGTCTGTATAAAATTATATTTATTTTTATCTTGAACTTCCTGTTGGAACTTTTAAACATCTTCAGAAAGACATATTCATCCCTACTCAACAAATTCATTTTAAAAATTAAGAATGAGAGTTCTCATATTTCTACCATACTCTTACTTTAAAAATATCTTCCACATTGTAATCAAATTTAATTCTCTATCAAAAAGAATTAGTACAGTAACCACACTGTCCACTAATTTGTGATAAATATTCAATGTGGTAAAATGAGAAGTACTATTGACACACCAGTGTGATGCCAGATAAACTGATCATTTTTTTAAGATCATTATGAGAGTATAATTGTTTTACAATATTCTGTTACTCTCTGCTGTATAACGAGGTGAATCAGCTATATGTATACATATATCCCCATATCCCCTCCCTCTTTTTTTTAACATCTTTATTGAAGTATAATTGCTTTACAGTTTTGCGTTAGCTCCTGCTGTATAACAAAGTGAATCAGCTATATGTATACATATATCCCCATATCTCCTCCCTCTTGCATCTCCCTCCCACCCTCCTTATCCCATCCCTCTAGGTGGTCACAAAGCACCAAGCTGATCACCCCGTGCTATGCGGCTGCTTCCCACTAGCTATCTATTTTACATTTGGTAGTGTATATATGTCAGTGCCACTCTCTTACTTCGTCCCAGCTTACCTTTCCCCTTACCATATCCTAAAATCTATTCTCTACGTCTGCGTATTTATTCCTCTCCTGCTCCTAGGTTCGTTAGAACGTTTTTTCTTTTAGAATCTATATATACGTGTAGATATAACGGTATTTGTTTCTCTCTTTCTGACATACTGCACTCTGTATGACAGACTCTAGGTCCGTCCACCTCAGTACAAATAATTCAATTTCATTTCTTTTTACGGCTGAATAAAATTCCATTGTATATATGTGCCACATCTTCTTTATCCATTCATTTGTCGATGGACACTTAGGTTGCTTCCATGTCCTGGCTATTGTAAATAGAGATGCAATGAACATTGTGGTACATGACTCTTTTTTTTTTTTTTAACATCTTTATTGGAGTATAATTGCTTTACAATGGGGTGTTAGTTTCTTATGACAAAGTGAATCAGTTATACATATACATATGTTCCCATATCCCCTCCCTCTTGCATCTCCCTCCCTCTCATCCTCCCTATCACACCCCTCTAGGTGGTCATAAAGCAGTGAGCTGATCTCCCTGTGCTACGTGGCTGTTTCCCACTAGCTATCTATTTTGTGTTTGGTAGTGTATATATGTCCATGCCACTCTCTCACTTTGTCCCAGCTTAACCTTCCCCCTCCCCATATCCTCAAGTCCATTCTTTAGTAGGTCTGTGTCTTTATTCACGTCTTATCCCTAGGTTCTTCATGACATTTTTTTTCTTAGAGTCCATAAATATGTGTTAGCATATGGTATTTGTCTTTCTCTTTCTGACGTACTTCACTCTGTATGACAGACTCTAGGTCCATCCACCTCACTACAAATAACTCAATTTCATTTCTTTTTTTGGCTGAGTAATATTCCATTGTATGTATGTGCCATATCTTCTTTATGCATTCATCCGATGATGGACACTTAGGTTGCTTCCATGTCCTGGCTATTGTAAATAGTGCTGCAATGAACACTTTGGTACATGACTCTTTTTGAATTATGGTTTTCTCAGGGTATATGTCCAGTAGTGGGATTGCTGGGCCATATGGTAGTTCTATTTTTAGTTTTTTAATGAACCTCCATACTGTTCCACATAGTGGCTTTATCAATTTACATTCCCATCAACAGTGCAAGAGGGTTCCCATTTCTCCACACCCTCTCCAGCATTTATTATTTGTAGATTTTTTGATGATGGCCATTCTGACCTGTGTGAGGTGATACCTCGCTATATTTTTGATTTGCATTTCTTCAGTGATTAGTGATGTTGAGGATTCTTTCATGTGTTTGTTGGCCATCTGTATGTCTTCTTTGGGGAAATGTCTATTTAGGTCTTCTGCCCATTTTTGGATTGGGTTGTTTGTTTTTTGGATATTGAGCTGTATGATCTGCTTGTATATTTTGGAGAATAACCATTTTTCAGTTGCTTCATTTGCAAATATTTTCTCCCATTCTGAGGGTTGTCTTTTGGTCTTGTTTATGGTTTCCTTTGCTGTGCAAAAGCTTTGAAGTTTCATTAGGTGCCACTTGTTTATTTTTGTTTTTATTTCCATTTCTCTAGGAGGTGGGTCAAAAAGGATCTTGCTGTGATTTATGTCATAGAGAGTTCTGCCTATGTTTTCCTCTAAGAGTTTTACAGGGATTGGCCTTACATTTAGGTCTTTAATCCGTTTTGAGTTTATTTTTGTGCATGGTGTTAAGGAGTGTTCTAATTTCATTCTTTTACATGTAACTGTCCAGTTTTCCCAGCACCAATTATTGAAGAGGATGTCTTTTCTCCATTATATATTCTTACCTCCTTTATCAAAAATACAGTAAACATATGTGTGTGGGTTTATCTCTGGGTTTTCTATCCTGTTCCATTGATCAATATTTCTGTTTTTGTGCCAATACCATACTGTCTTGATTACTGTAGCATTGTAGTATAGTCTGAAGTCAGGGAGCCTGCTTCCTCCAGCTCTGCTTTTCTTTCTCAAGATTGCTTTGGCTATTCTGGGTCTTTTGTGTTACCATACAAATTGTGAAATTTCTTGTTCCAGTTCTGTGAAAAATGCCATTGGTAATTTGATAGGGATTGCATTGAACCTGTAGATTGCTTTGGGTAGTTTAGTCATTTTCACAATATTACTTCTTCCAATCCAAGAATATGGTATATCTCTCCATATCTTGGTATCATCTTTAATTTCTTTCACCGTTGTCTTACAGGTTTCTGCATACTGGTCTTTGGTCTCCTTAAGTAGGTTTTTGCGAGGTATTTTATTCTTTTTGTTGCAATGGTAAATGGGAGTGTTTCCTTAATTTCTCTTTCTGATCTTTTGTTGTTAGTATATAGGAATGCAAGAGCTTTCTGTGCATTAATTTTGTATCCTGTTACTTTACCAAATTCATTGATTAGCTCTAGTAGTTTTCTGGTAACATCTTTAGGATTCTCTATGTGTAGTGTCATGTCATCTGCAAACAGTGACAGTTTTACTTCTTGTTTTCCGATTTGGATTCCTGTTAATTCTTTTTCTCCTCTGACTGCTGTGGCTAAAACTTCCAAAACTATGTTGAATATAACCGGTGAGAGTGGGTAACCTTGTCTTGTTCCTGATCTTAGTGGAAATGCTTTCAGTTTTTCACCATTGAGAACGATGTTGGCTGTGGGTGTGTAATATATGGCCTTGAGGTAGATTCTCTCTATGCCTACTTTCTGGAGAGTTTTTATCATAAATGGGTGTTGAATTTTGTTGAAAGCTTTTTCTGCATCTATTGAGATGATCATATGGTTTTTATCCTTCAGTTTGTTAATGTGGGGTATTACATTGATTGATGTGCATATATTGAAGAATCCTTGCATTCCTGGGGTAAACCCCACTTGATCATGGTGTATGATCCTTTTAGTGTTCTGTTGGATTTTGTTTGCTAGTATTTTGTTGAGGATTTTTGCATCTATATTCATCAGTGATATTGGCCTGTAGTTTTCTCTTTTTGTAACATCTTTGTCTCGTTTTGGTATCAGGGTGATGGTGGCCTATAGAATGAGTTTGGGAGTGTCCCTCCCTCTGCTATATTTTGGAAGAGTTTGAGAAGGATAGTTGTTGGCTCTTCTCTAAATGTTTGAGAGAACTCGCCTGTGAAGCCTTCTGGTCCTGGGCTTTTGTTTGTTGGAAGATTTTTAATCACTGTTTCAATTTTAGTGCTTGTGATTGGTCTGATTGTATTTTCTATTTCTTCCTGATTCAGTCTTGGAAGGTTGTGCGTTCCTAAGAATTTGTCCATTTATTCCAGGTTGTCCATTTTATTGGCATATTTACTTGTAATAATCTCTCATGATCCTTTGTATTTCTGCAGTGTCAGTTGTTACTTCTCCTTTTTCATTTCTAATTCTGTTGATTTGAGTCGTCTCCCTTTTTTTCTTGATGAGCCTGGCTAGTGCTTTATCAATTTTGTTTATCTTCTCAAAGAACCAGCTTTTAGTTTCATATATTTATTTTTTATTTTTATTTTTTTTTAACATCTTTATTGGGGTAAAATTGCTTTACAATGGTGTGTTAGTTTCTGCTTTATAACAAGTTTTATTGATCTTTGCTATCATTTCCTTCATTTCTTTTTCACTTTTTCTGATCTGATCTTTATAATTTCTTTCCTTCTGTTAACTTTGCAGGGGTTTTTGTTCTTATTCCTCTCATTGCTTTAGGTGTAAGGTTAGGTTTTTTATTTGAGATTTTTCTTATATCTTGAGATAGGATTGTATTGCTATAAACTTCCCTCTTAGAACTGCTTTTGCTGCATCCCATAGGTTATGGGTCATTGTGTTTTTATTGTCATTTGTTTCTAGGTATTTTTTCATTTCCCCTTTGATTTTTTCAGTGATCTGTTGGTTATTTAGTAGCGTATTTTTTACCTTCCATGTGTTTGTATTTTTTACAGGTTTTTTTTCCTGTAATTGATATCTAGTGTTACAACATTGTGGTCAGAAAAGATACTTGATACAGTTTCAATTTTCTTAAATTTAACAAAGCTTGATTTGTGACCCAAGATATGATCTATCCTGGAGAATGTTCCATGAACAGTTGAGAAGAAAGTGTATTCTGTTGTTTTTGGATGGAATGTCCTACAAATATCCATTAAGTCCATCTTGTTTAATGTGTCATTTAAAGCCTATGTTTCCTTATTTATTTTCCTTTTAGATGATCTGTCCATTAGTGAAAGTGGGGTGTTAACGTCCTCTACTATGACTGTGTTACTGTCGATTTCCCCTTTTAGGGCTGTTAGCATTTGCCTTATGTATTGCCGTGCTCCTATGTTGAGAGCATAAATATTTACAATTGTTATATCTTCTTCTTGGATTGATCCCTTGATCATTATGTAGTGTCCTTCTTTTTCTCCTCTAGTAGTCTTCATTTTAAAGTCTATTTTGCTTGATATGAGAATTGCTACTCCAGGTTTCTTTTGATCTCCATTTGCATGGAATATCTTTTTTCCATCCCGTCGTTTTCAGTCTGCATATGTCCCTAGATCTGAAGTGGGACTATTGTAGACAGCATATATATGAGTCTTGTTTTTGTATCCATTCAGCCAGTCTATGTCTTTTGGTTGAAGCTTTTCATCCATTTGCATTTAAGGTAATTATTCATATATATGTTCTATTACCATTTTCTTAATTGTTTTGGGTTTGTTATTGTAGGTCTTTTCCTTCTCTGTGTTTCCTGCCTAGATAAGTTCCTTTAGCACTTGTCGTAAAGCTGGTCTTTTGGTGCTGAATTCTCTTAACTTTTGCTTGTCTGTAAAGGTTTTAATTTCTCCATCAAAACTGAATGAAATCCTTGCTGGGTAGAATAATGTTGCTTGTAGGGTTTTTCCTTTTATCACTTTAAATATGTCCTTCCACTCCCTTCTGGCTTGCAGAGTTTCTGCTGAAAGATCAGCTGTTAACCTTATGAGGATTCCTTTGTATGTTATTCATTATTTTTCTCTTACTGCTTTTAATATTTTTTCTTTTTATTTAATTTTTGATAGTTGATTAATATGTGTTGTGGCGTGTTTGTCCTTTGTTTTATCCTGTATGGGACTCTCTGTGCTTCCTGGACTTGATTGACTATTTCCTTTCCCATGTTAGGAAGGTTTTCAAGTATTATCACTTCAAGTATTTTCTAAGACCCATTCTTTTTCTCTTCTTCTTTGACTCCCATTATTTGAATGTTAGTGCATTCAGTGTTGTCCCAGAGGTCTCTGATATTGTCCTCAATTCTTTTCATTCTTTTTTCTTTTTTCTGCTCTGTGGTAGTTATTTCCCCTATTTTATCTTCCAGGTCATTTATCCATTCTTCTGCCTCAGTTATTCTGCTCTTGATTCCTTCTAGAGATTATTAAATTTCATTTATTGTGTTGTTCATCATTGTTTGTTTGCTCTTTAGTTCTTCTAGGTCCTTATTAAACATTTTTTATATTTTCTCCATTCTGTTTCCAATAGATTTTGGATCATCTTTACTATCATTACTCTGAATTCTTTTTCAGGTAGACTACCTCTTTCCTCTTCATTTGTTTGGTCTGGTGGGTTTTTACCTTGCCCCTTCACCTACTGCATATTTCTATGTCTTCTCTTTTGTTTAAATTACTATGTTTGGGGTTTGCTTTTCACAGGCTGCCAGTTGGTAGTTCCTGTTGTTTTTGGTGTCTGCCCCCAGTAGGTGAAGTTGGTTCAGTGGCTTGTTAAGGCTTCCTGGTGAAGGGGACTGGTACCTGTGTTCTGGTGGGTGGGGCTGCATCTTGTCTTTTTGGAGGGCAGGGCCGCATCTGGTGGTGTGTTTTTGGGTTTCTGTAAACTTAGTATGATTATAGACAGCCTCTGCTAATGAGTGGGGTTGTTCCTGTCTTTCATAGTAGTTTGGCATGGGGCATCCAGCACTGGAGTCTGCTGGCTGTTTGGTGGATCTGGGTCTTAGCACTGAGATGAAGTTCTCTGGGGGAGCTCTCGCCAATTGATATTACGTTGGTCCAGGAGGTCTCTGGTGGTCCAGTGTCCTGAACTTGCTTCTCTTACCTCAGAGGCTCCGACCTGACACCCAGCCGGAGCACCAAGACTCTGTCAGCCACACGGCTCAGAAGAAAAGGGAGAAAAAGAAACAAAGAAAATTTAAAAGCTAATTATTAAAATAAAAAAAAATAAAGAAAGACGAGAGAGCAACCAATCAGTAAACAAATCTACCATTGATAACAAGTGCTAAAAACTATACCAAGATAAACATAAACATCAAAATCATATCAGTTGCAGACAACAAACCCCAAGTCCACCACCTCAATTTTGAGTTGATTCGTTGTCTGTTCAGGTATTCCACAGATGCAGTTTGCATCAAGTTGATTGTGGGGATTTAATCCGCTGTTTCTGAGGCTGCTGGGAGAGATTTCCCTTTCTCTTCTTTGTTCACACAGATCCTGGCGTTCAGCTTTGGTTTTGGCCCCACCTCTGCATGTAGGTCACCCTCAGGCATCTGTTCCCACCCGCATCTGTTCCCACCCATATAGGATGGGGTTAAAGCAGTGGTTGATTAAGGGGCTCTGGCTCATTCATGCCGGGGGTAGGGAGGGATACAGTAGTTATAATTGGAATGTGGGGCGAGCCTGCAGCAGCAGAGGCCAGCTTGACATTGCAACAGCCTGAGGCACACCGTGTGTTCTCGTGGGGAAGCTGTCCCTGGATCACAGGACCCTGGCAGTGGCGGGCTGCACAGGCTCCCAGGGGGTGGGGTGTGGATAGTTATCTGTGCGTGCGTTTCATGCCCGTCTCTGGTGTCCGAGCTGATAGCCATGGCTTGCATCCATGTCTGGAGCTCATTTAGGTGATGCTCTGCCTTCTATGGGCAGATAGGGAGGGAATCCCCTCTCCTTGTGCACCCTAAAACAATGGTCTCTTGCCTCTTAGTCAGGTCCAGACTTTTTACCGGATTCCCTCCTGGCTAGCTGTGGTGCACTAGCTCCCTTCAGGCTGTGTTCACTCAGCCAACCCGAGTCCTCTCCCTGGGATCCGAGTCCTCTCCCTGGGATCCGACCTCCGAAGCCCGAGCCTCAGCTCCAGCCCCCGCCCACCCCGGCAGGTGAGCAGACAAGCCTCTTGGGCTGGTGAGTGCTGGTCAGCACCGATCCTCTGTGTGGGAATCTCTCCGCTTTGCCCTCCGCACCCCTGTGGCTGTGCTCTCCTCCTTGGCTCCAAAGCTTCCCCCCACCGCCCATCCCCCATTTCCACCAGTGAAGGGGCTTCCTAGTGTGTGGAAACTTTTCCTCCTTCACAGCTGCCTCCCACTGGTGCAGGTCCCGTCCCTATTCTTTTGTCTCTGTTTTTTTCTTTTTTCTTTTGCCCTACCCCGGTATGTGGGGAGTTTCTTGCCTTTTGGGAAGTCTGAGGTCTTCTGCCAGCATTCAGTAGGTGTTCTATAGGAGTTGTTCCATATGTAGATGTATTTTTGTTGTATTTGTGGGGAGGAAGGTGATCTCCACGTCTTACTCCTCTGCCATCTTGAAGGTCTCCCCAAAGCTACTAAAAGTAAACTGTTAATTTTTGAGATTTTTATTTTTACTGTATTACAGTATTTATGTTATAGTTTCAAAGATCATGTTAATTTTCTAGGTGCTATTTGTTAATATAATTAAAATAACATGATTTGGTTTACACATATAATTACTGGATTTATTGAATCCATTACTGGGATCATATAAAATTAATTTTAGTGTACTTTGTTTGAAAGTGGTAAAAAAAAATTAAAATAAGAGTGCATTGTTTATATGGTTGAATATATTTTGTCTGAGTTTTGATCTTGCCACCAGATGGCAGGAAAAAATCAGAGTCAAATATTTCTGTTAAGCAGTGTAAGGATTTTTTTTTTTTTCATTTTGGGTGTTTTTCTATTGTTGATGTTTTGCACAAGACCCAAGACATCGTAAATATAATGTGAATAGACAGTAATACCTAATAATTACTAGTGAAATTTTTCTATTTTCTCAGTGTAATCATGCTATATATAACTTAATATATTCATGCTGTCATTGATATGATGAGTTTAAAAATTATAATTAATGTTATTATTTTAGGAACATTCAGCTTGTTGTAATAACTGGAGCTGTCAGTCCCCAGAATTCCGAAAGTAAAACAAGTGGTCACTTACCTCCTTTAAACATACATATTCATTTAAGAGAATGATGTAACAGTAAAGTATATACAATCAATGAATGCTTAACAAAGAGATGATGCAAAAGAAAACTAAACTCTCACCTTATAATTAGTACCTTTCAGGGCAGTATCAAATAGAAGCTTATCTTGGCTGATATATGTCTTACTATTTCACAGAGTAAACACTTTGAAGTTTTAGTGTAATGGCACTTGACATAATCTGTAAGTAAAACCCAATTGTAACACAGAATAAAGGCAGAAGGTATTCCCCAAACTACAGTAAGACTTCACAATTCCTTTATGTTTTTTACAAGTATGCTTTTCTTGCTTTACTTTTTTTCAGAAAAAGTTCAGAACCATTAACCTGTTAAATATATGCAAAGGATAGAGTTGAGGTAAACTTTAAAAAGAATTAAGTCAAGTTATTGGTGCACATGTATTGTAGATGCATTTTTCATTGCTCTAATAATCATAATACTTGCTTCAATACAACTACTTCTCTTTTTGATACAGTTTTCTTTATCTTGCTTTATAGTGTCACTATAATATCAAGAAGGAAAGTATTGTTTGCTCCCTCTTCTAAAAGAAAAAAATGTAACTGGAATTAAGTCCTCTAATCGGGTCAGGTTTGATTCATTGATGTGATCCTTGCCCAGCAGCTTTCTTTGGCATATTGGCAAATGTACTCTTACACATTTTTTTTCTTTTCTTTACAAAGAAAGGCAAACAGCTCTTCTTGATAAATTCCAGATTACTCCTTACTGAGACAATGTAAACAATAGAAGACTATTTAATACAGAGAGTGTGGCCTTTAGGGGAAGACGGGGCTTCTTCATATAACGGAGGTGGCTCCGTTATATGCCATTTCCTGACCTTGCACAGTAGACTGTAGCATTGCATTGTGTGGATTAGAATGAGGTCTACCTGTCATTCAAACTGAAACAAAGTCTCACTAACCATAATATTCTCTGAAACCAGATTTAGAAGTTCTCTCTTTCCAGGCTTCTCACTGTTTAATTTGCATAACAGCAGGTATTCACTATGTGTAAGGGTACAACTTTTATTTTCTCTCCAGATTCCTTTGTCTTTGATAAAGATAAGCCAGAACTTGGGGAGTTTTGGACAAGGTTAGCATAAAAGTGCTAACCTATCACTTGTAAAATGATCTGCTACAAATCTATATGGACGTTACCATGCAAACTTCCAAAGTTAACAAGAAGAGATTGTTGAGATTGAAGTGACTTCAACAGTTTTTACACATTTACTTCCAAAAAAAAGACCCTTGTTTACTTTTACAAATGGTCATAGAGAATGACAAGTTGACCTAGTATACCTAGTTCAGGCAAGTTGCAAATGAAAAAGAAAAATGACACCTGTGGTCAGTGACAGATGAACTTTGCATCCATCATGCTGCTGTAGGGAAAACAGGTAGGTGAATGGTTGCTGCTGTCTGCAAGCCGTTCATCAGCAGCACTCCATGGAGCAGCGCCAGGGGCAAAATGCATAGTTGCCCTGTGAGTCTCCTACTACATACTTAGGCTTTTAAAACTAATTCTTTTTTTTTTTTTTTGTGGTACCCGGGCCTCTCACTGTTGTGGCCTCTCCCGTTGTGGAGCATAGGCTCCGGACGCGCACGCTCAGCGGCCATGGCTCACGGGCCCAGCCGCTCCACGGCATGTGGGATCTTCCCGGACCAGGACTCGAACCCGTATCCCCTGCATCGGCAGGCGAACTCTCAAGCACTGCGCAACCAGGGAAGCCTTAAAACTAATTCTTAATGAATAATAACAGCATTATTTATGTTTCATGCTGAGGGTTAATTAAAAAAGGAATCACTAGGTTTAGAGAAGAAGTAAAGTAATGGAATAGAAATTATCAGGAAATTTACCTGGGCCAGGAGAACATCAGATTCATATTATCAAATATGCTACCACACACTATCTTCATGAATGCTTCTGGGAATAACATACAAATACTTTCAAATGGCCACAAAATATTCACAAGGTGTATTGTACTTATCTGGATTGTAGACATCATCAACTCTCAAACAGTAGAATTCATTTCTCCATAATGGTCCCCATGACCTAGTCGTTCATTGTTCATAAAATAAGTCGTATGGCAGATAACTAATACATAGTAACATCCTAGTAAGTTTGTGTTAGAAACTCAATTATTTTAGTTACTGTTTTTTAAAATATTTCCTTAAAATAATAATCTTCAGTTTACTTAGTAAGTGCTTGTTCTGTTTTGCCAAACATTGAACTTTTAAGCTATGAATCTATTTATTCAGACTCAAATCAGTTAGAAAAAAACCAGAAGCTAAAGATAGATTTAAACAAATAAAAAGGTAAAAAATTTTAGCAAATGTCAATTTAACAAATATTACTAAATTTATTTAGAGATTAGGAATATTAAGAAGAGGAACAGAGATTGCAAATTTCACCCATGTAACTGTTCCTTTATTTTAGAAAAATATAATGATACTACATACAGTTATGTGGACCAAAAAGGAAAAAAAAAAACCCCAAGATTTCCAATTCCTTCTCAGTAGCCTAACTTGGAAGAGAGGAAGTTAGAGGGATAATGTACATTAAAAATATATATATTAGTTTCTATTTCCAATAAGCTGTTTATGAAATAAGAACTCAGCATACAACTGAGTCATCAATTATTTTCAAACGAGTTTTGCCAAGGCAAATTTGCTGGGATGAATTTGCTTTAAATTTTCAAGCCATGTCACTTCGTAAAGTAGTGCCAGATTTCATGGATTCTGGAGACGTAATAAACAGAAGACCTTAGCTGCTTCTGCATTAAATATTCATCTCTATATAAAGCATATGTTCATCTATTGCATATGTATATGCTCTGTAAAAATCACTACTATCACTGGTAAGAGTAGTCTGAATCTTAGGTTAATGATTTAGTTTCATCTATTCAACAGTAATTTAGGGCTATAAACATCTGTAGGCAATTTAAGAGTTATTTGTGATAGCTGGGCAAATTTGTTCCAGAATCATTCAAAATTGACAACAGGGGCTTTTCCCTATGATTTTGATTACCCATGGACGTGACTTTAAATATCACCCAAAGGGGATATTTTGCATTCCAGAGGAAAGCAAGAAAGTTTCTACATTGGTCTAGGAGAAATGTTATGTGTGTTGCACATATTTTTTACCGAGCAATTTTGTTTCTGAGAATTTATCTTAAGTATATACTCTAATCAGTCAGCAAAAATATATGTACCAGAGTATTCATGAAAGTATTTTTTGGAGTATTGAAAAGCAAGCAAAAAACAAAGCAAATGCTTATCAAGACAGATGCTAGAAATATTAGAATATTTTCATGCATTGGAATTCTTTCAACCTGTTAAAAAGGAATGTGATTGGTTATAGAATATAAAGCTCTCCAATATAGGTTGTTAGTTAAAAAAAAAAAATGAGGAAGGTATGAAAATGCAAACACACTGGTGTAAAAAATAAAGGAAAAAGTTTTACAAGAATCTCTTCAGGGGAGGAGCTTCAACATGGCGGAAGATTAAGATGCGGAGGTTACCTTCCTCCCCACAAATACCTCAGAAATTCATCTACGTGTGGGACAACTCCTACAGAACACCTACTGCACGCTGGCAGAAGACCTCAGCCCTGCAAAAAGGCAAGAAACTCCCCACGTACCTGGCTGTGTGGAGGACAGGCTTTTGGTGCTCCAGCCAGGTATCAGGGCTATGCCACTGAGGTGAGAGAGCCAAGTTCAGGACACCGGTCCACAGGCGACCTCCCAGCTCCACATAATATCAAATGGTGAAAATCTCCCAGAGATCTCTAGCTCAATGCCAAGACCCAGCTCCACTCAACGATCAGCAAGCTACAGTGCTGGACATCCTATGCCAAACAACTAGCAAGACAGGAACACAACCCCACCCATTAGCAGAGAGGCTGCCTAAAATCATAATAAGTCCACAGACACCCCAAAACACACCACCAGATGTGGACCTTCCCACCAGAAAGACAAGATCCAGCCTCATCCACTAGAACACAGGCACTAGTCCCTTCCACGAGGAAGTCTACCCAACCCACTGAAACAACCTTAGCCACTGGGGACAGACACCAAAAACAACAGAAACTACGAAAATGCAGCATGCAAAAAAGGAGACCCCAAACACAGTAAGTTAAGCAAAATGAGAAGACAGAAACATACAGCAGTTGAAGGAGCAAGGCAAAAACCCACCAGACCTAACAAATGAAGAGGAAATAGGCAGTCTACCTGAAAAATAATTCAAAATAATGGTAGTAGAGATGATAAAATCCTTGGAAAGAGAAAGGAGAAAATACAAGAAATGTTTAACAAGGACCTACAAGAAGTAAAGAGCAAACAAACAGTGATGAACAACACAATAAATGAAATTAAAAATTCTCTAGAAGGGGTCAATAGCAGAATAACTGAGGGAGAAGAACGGATAACTGACCTGGAAGATAAAATAGTGGAAATAACTACAGCAGAGCAGAATGAAGAAAAAAGAATGAAAAGAATTGAGGACAGTCTCAGAAACCTCTGGGACAACATTAAACGCACCAACATTCGAATTATAGGGGTCCCAGAAGAAGAAGAGAAAAAGAAAGGGACTGAGAAAATATTTGAAGAGATTATAGTTGAAAACTTCCCTTATATGGGAAAGGAAATAGTTAATGAAGTCCAGGAAGCACAGAGAGTCCCATACAGGATAAATCCAAGGAGAAATATGCCAAGACACATATTAACCAAAGTGTCAAAAATTAAATACAGAGAAAACATATTAAAAGCAGCAAGGGGAAAACAACAAATAACACACAAGGGAATCCCCATAAGGTTAACAGCTGATCTTTCAGCAGAAACTCTGCAAGGGAGAAGGGAGTAGCAGGACATATTTAAAGTGATGAAGCAGAAAAACCTACAACCCAGATTACTCTACCCAGCAAGTATTTCATTCAGATTTGATGGAGAAATTAAAAGTTTTACAGACAAGCAAAAGCTAAGAGAATTTAGCACCACCAAACCAGCTTTACAACAAACGCTAAAGGAATTTCTCTAGACAGGAAACACAAGAGAAAGAAAAGACCTACAATAATAAACCCAAAACAATTAAGAAAATGGTAATAGGAACATACATATTGATAATTACCTTAAATGTAAATGGATTAAATGCTCCAGCCAAAAGATATAGACTGGCTGAATGGAAACAAAAACAAAACCCGTATATATGCTGTCTATAAGACACCCACTTCAGACGCAGGGACACATACAGACTGAAAGTGAGTGGATGGAAAAAGATATTCCATGCAAATGGAAATCAAAACAAAGCTGGGATAGCAATTCTCATAACAGACAATATAGACTTTAAAACAAAGACTATTACAAGAGACAAGGACACTACATAATGATCAAGGGATCGATCCAAGAAGAAGATATAACAATTGTAAATATTTATGCACCCAGCATAGGAGCACCTCAATACAAAAGGCAAACATTAACAGCCATAAAAGGGGAAATCGACAGTAACACATTCATAGTAGAGGACTTTAACACCCCACTTTCACCAATGGACAGATCATCCAAAATGAAAATAAATAAGGAAACACAAGCTTTGAATGACACATTAAACAAGATGGACTTAATTGATATTTATAGGACATTCCATCCAAAAACAACAGAATACACATTATTCTCAAGTGCTCATGGAGCATTCTCCAGGACAGATCATATCTTGGGTCACAAAGCAAGCCTTGGTAAATTTAAGAAAATTGAAATCATATCAAGTTTCTTTTCTGACCAAAATGCTATGAGACTATATATCAGTTACAGGAAAAACTCTGTAAGAAACACAAAGATATGGAGGCTAAACAACACACTATTTAATAGCCAAGAGATCACTGAAGAAATGAGAGGAAATCAAAAAATACCTAGAAACAAATGACAATGAAAACACAATGACCCAAAACCTATAGGATGAAGGAAAAGCAGTTCTAAGAGGGAAGTTTATAGCAATACAATCCTACATTAAGAAACAAGAAACATCTCAGTCAAACCTTACACCTAAAGCAAATAGAGAAAGAAGAACAAAAAACCCCCAAAGTTAGCAGAAGGAAAGAAATCATAAAGGTCAGATCAAATGAAAAAGAAATGAAGGAAACGATAGCAAAGATCAATAAGACTAAAAGCTGGTTCTTTGAGAAGATAAACAACATTGATAAACCATTAGCCAGACTCATCCAGAAAAAAGGGAGAAGACTCAAGTCTATAGAATTAGAAATGAAAAAGGAGAAGTAACAACAGACACTGCAGAAATACAAAGGATCATGAGAGATTACTACAAGCAACTCTATGCCAATAAAATGGACAACCTGGAAGAAATGGACAAATTCTTAGAAATGCACAACGTTCTGAGACTGAACCAGGAAGAAATAGAAAATATAAACAGACCAATCACAAGCACTGAAATTGAAACTGTGATTAAAAATCTTCCAACAAACAAAAGCCCAGGACCAGATGGCTTCACAGGCGAGTTCTATCTAACATTTAGAGAAGAGCTAACACCTGTCTTTCTCAAACTCTTCCAAAATATAGCAGAGGGAGTGACACTCCCAAGCTCATTCTACGAGGCCACCATCACTCTGATACCAAAACCAGACAAAGATGTCACAAAGAAAGAAAACTATGGGCCAATATCACTGATGAACATAGATGCAAAAATCCTCAACAAAATACTAGCAAACAGAATCCAACAGTACATTAAAAGGATCATACACCATGATCAAGTGGGGTTTATCCCAGGAATGCAAGGATGCTTCAATATGCGCAAATCAATCAACGTGATACACCATATTAACAAATTGAAGGAGAAAAAGCACAATCATCTCAATAGATGCAGAAAGAGCTTTTGACAAAATTCAACACCAATTTATGATAAAATCCCTCCAGAAAGTAGGCATAGAGGGAACTTTCCTCAACATAATAAAGGCCATATATTACAAACCCACAACCAACATTGTCCTCAATGGTGAAAAACTTAAACGTTTTCCACTAAGATCAGGAACAAGACAAGGTTGCCCACTCTCACCACTAATATTCAACATAGTTTTGGAAGTTTTAGCCACAGCAATCAGAGAAGAAAAAGAAATGAATGGAATCCAAATTGGAAAAGAATAAGTAAAGCTGTCACTGTTTGCAGATGACATGTTAGTATACACGGAGAAACCTAAAGATGCTACCAGTAAACTACTAGAGCTAATCAATGAATTTGGTAAAGTTGCAGGATACAAAATTAATGCCCAGAAATCTCTGGCATTCCTATACACTAATGATGAAAAATCTGAAAGTGAAATTAAGAAAACACTCCCATTTACATTGCAACAAAAAGAATAAAATATCTAGGAATAAACCTACCTAAGGAGACCAAGGACCTGTATGCAGAAAATTATAAGACACTTATGAAAGAAATTAAAGATGATACAAATAGATGGCAAGATATACCGTGTTCTTGGATTGGAAGAATCAACATTGTGAAAATGACTCTACTACCCAAAGCAATATACAGATTCAACACAAACTACCCCTGGCATTTTTCACAGAACTAGAACAAAAAAATTCACAATTTGTATGGAAACAAAAAAGATCCCGAATAGCCAAAGCAATCTTGAGAAAGAAAAACCGAGCTGGAAGAATCAGGCTCTCTAACTTCAGACCATATTACAAAGCTACAGTAATGAAGACAGTATGGTACTGGCACAAGAACAGAAATATAGATCAATGGAACAGGATAGAAAACCCAGAGATAAACCCACACACATATGGTCACCTTATCTATGATAAAGGAGGCAAGAATATATAATGGAGAAAAGACAGCCTCTTCAATAAGTGGTGCTGGGATAACTGGGCAGCTGCATTTAAAAGAATGAAATTAGAACACTCCCTAACACCATACACAAATATAAATTCAAAATCGATTAAAGACTTAAATGTAAGGCCAGTCACTGTAAAACTCTTAGAGGAAAACATAGGACAAACTCTGAAATAAATCACAGCAAGATCCTTTTGGGCCCACCTCCTGGAGAAATGAAATAAAAACAAAAATGAACAAATGGGACCTAATGAAACTTAAAAGCTTTTGCACAGCAAAGGAAGCCGTAAACAAGACGAAAAGCCAACCCTCAGAATGGGAGAAAATATTTGCAAATGAAGCAACTGACAAAAGATTAATCTCCAAAACATACAAGCAACTCATGTAGCTCAATGTCAACAAACAACTCAGTCTAAAAATGGGCAGAAGACCTAAATAGACAGTTCTCCAAAGAAGATATACAGATTTCCAACAAACACATGAGAGAATGGTCAACATCATTAATCATTAGAGAAATGCAAATCAAAACTACAATGAGATATCGTCTCATACCATTCAGAATGGCCATCATCAAAAAATCTACAAACAATAAATGCTGGACAAGGTGTGGAGAAAAGGGAACCCTCTTGCTTGTTGGTGGGAATGTAAATTGATGCAAAGGATAAATTGATACACTATGGAGAACAGTATGGAGTTTCCTTAAAAAACTAAAAATAGAACTACCATACCACCCAGCAATCCCTATATGCTACTGGGCATATACCCTGAGAAAACCGTAATTCAAAAAGAGTCATGTACCAAAATGTTCATTGCAGCTCTATTTACAATAGCCAGGATATGGAAGCAACGTAAGTGCCCATTGGCAGATACATGGATAAAGAAGATGTGGCACATATATACAATGGAATATTACTCATACATTAAAATGAACGAAACTGAGTTATTTGTAGTAAGGTGGATGGACCTAGAGACTGTCATACAGATGAAGTATGTCAGAAAGAGAAAAACAAATACCATATGCTAACACATATTTATGGAATATAAAAAAAAAAAAAGAAAAAAAGTGGTTAACAGAACCTAGGGGCAAGACAGGAATAAAGATGCAGACCTACTAGAGAATGGACTTGAGGATATGGGGAGGGGGAAGGGTAAGCTGGGACAAAGTGAGAGAGTGGCATGGACATATATACACTACGAAACGTAAAATAGATAGCTAGTGGGAAGCAGCCGCATAGCACAGGGAGATCAGCTCGGTGCTTTGTGACCACCTAGAGGGGTGGAACAGGGAGGGTGGGAGGGAGGGAGATGCAAGACTGAAGAGATATGGGGACATAAGTATATGTATAACTGATTCACTTTGTTATAAAACAGAAACTAACACAATATCGTAAAGCAATTATACTCCAATAAAGATGTTTAAAAAAAAAAAAGAATCTGCTATATAAAAAAACACAAATGTAAAATTCAAAAAAAGAAAAAAAAAAGAATCTTTCAAAGTGGTCACCTAAGGCAAGTGAGGGAATATTTGCACATGAAGCAATGTTTTCTTATACCCAATTTTTTTGTGTGTGTGTGTGTGTATAAATTTTTTTTACAGTAAAGGTAAACAAGTGTTAATTATGTATTTTAACTGAACAATTACTTATATAACTAGCAAACTTACTACTAAAAAGTCTATTTGAGTATTATTTATAAACATGTTTATAAGTTTGTAAATGTTTATATGTTTATAAACATGTCTATAAGCATATTATAAATATATAAAGTATTGTAAAATTATAACTACTGTTTACAGATGGGTGAAAACATGCTAGACATGATATAAACTTTTCATACGACATCATATTTAAATAGCACAAAGATCTGGGGTAAATTTTTTACACCGATTTTACAAAAGAGGAAGTTGTAACTTAGTTGAATCACTCCTCTAAGGTTTCCTGGCAGTTAAGTGTCTGAACGGGGACTCAAACCCTTGTCTGACTCCAAAGCCTTTTGGAGAATTTTGATTTTTCATTACTCCTGGTGACTCTTTAAAGTGGTCGATAAGAATGAATGTTAAGATATTCTTAAAGACTGTAACATTAAAAATGTAAATAATTAGCTGAGAGGTATTCATCATCTTTCTCTCCTCTATTACACTGAAATAATTGTAACGTTAGAGGTTATAAACTACAGTATGATTAGCAAAGTGCTTAAATCATTGTGACTAGGTAGGTGGGTAGATAGGTACTCAGGTTTCTTACTTGTAAAGTAGAAATGATAGTAGCTGTTCCATCTGCTTCACAGTTTGTTAAGAAAATGTGAGACGATAACATATGAAACTGTGTTAGAAAATGTCAAGTGCTATACAAATTTTACCTTATTTAGGATTAATAATGTTAAGATCTATGTTTTTTCTGATGACTCAATATACATTTCACTGATTGAAAATATCTGATATTTTTAGAATTATTGGTTAAAAGGAAATCTTTAAATGGCAACCTAGACATAGTCTTTTAAATATAACTGAAGGTAGAATGACTGAAAATGTAACCACCATTTTTTCTCTTCATATGTAAAATGAATCTCACAATGCCTTAAAGGTTATGTTCCAGATTAAATTCTATGGTCAATCATTATAATCCCTATCTTCTACAAGCTCTAGATTCCCTTTCTTACCTTTCACTTTTACTTGCTTGGCAACCATGATTAAAACTGATTTTCCACCTACTCCATCCCTGAACCCATCCAACTGAACAGAAGTAGAGAGAACCACATCCATGCTGACTGGTCTCTCTTTAAATTGATGGTCACTAACCTCAAGTAAGTCCTTCATGCTTCCTAGAAATCACATTAAATTGTGTGAGTCATTCACTCTCCTTCTATCCTAGAACACTATTTTACCCCTTCTCCTCTCTAAGTTAAACCTCTGGTACTTCCTCCCCCAACGTCACTGGCAGTTGAGGACCTTGCATTTATTCACTGAGAAAACTGAAGCAACAGAAAGATGACTTCCAAAAGCTTCCATGCCGTATCTAGTCAACCACTTGCATTGTGCTCATCTCCACCAAATGCTTGGCTTTAGCTGTACATGGGCTTGTCACCGCTATCAGCAAAGGCCAGACCTTCCAGTGGAGCTTTGATTTCCTTCTTTTCTCATCTACTCAAAGAAATCGTTCTCTGCTCCTTCTATTGGATTTTTTTCTATCAGAATACAGCACACATTATACTGGTGTTTCTCTGTCTTTAGAAAGAAAGAAATAAAAAAATAAACATTCATGGCATATTTTCTTCCTGCACTTTCTGCTCTATTTCTCTATCCCTATACAGCACAATTCTTTGAAGTGTGGTCAACACTTGCTTTCTCCATTCCCCTACCCTGTTCTCTGTATTTATTTTAATTTTGTTAAAATTTCATGCACTAAAATGCACACATTTCCCACAGAACTGTCCTGTGCCTCTATCTGGGTCCTTGCCTGCTCCTCTCTTGGGCAGGTGGCAAATGTGAAGTCCTGGCCATCCCTGGCATGGCTGCACAGTGGGCAGAGTCCTTTTTCTTCAACCTGAGTCTTATTGGTGTGATGGATAATTTGCTTGTCAACTTGATCAAGCTGGGGACAACATTACCCAGATTCATTTCCTGTTTGGTTAGTGTACAGTTCTACAAGTTTTGGCAGATGTATACATTTGTGGAACCATTACCACAATCAAGATATAAGTCAGTGCAATCATCCCCCCAAATTCTCCCATGCCTCTTTGTAGTCAAACCCTCCCTCCACACCCAGTCCCTGGCAACCACTGATCTGTTTTCTGTCCTTATGATTTTGCCTTTTCCAGAATGTCCTATAAATGGAATCATAAAGCATGTATCCTTTTGATTCTGGTAATGCATCTGAGATTCATCCATGTTATTGCACGTATCAGTAGTTTATTCTTGTTGTGTTAAGTCATATTCCATTGTATGCGTATAGTTCTGTCAGACATTGCCTAATATATTTTGAAGTTTTATTATTAGGTGCATTCACACTTAGGATTGTTATGTGTTCTCAATTAATTATTTTTTATAATAAATATTCCTCTTTCTTTTTGATAATACTGCTTTTCTTGAAGTCTTTGATACTGATATATCCATTCCATCCCTCTTATGCTTAATGTTTGCAAGGTATATTTCTTCAATCCTTTACTTTTAACTTATCTTTACATTTAAAATAAATATCAAGAACCCCAAAACAGCACAGATATTAAGTATTCAGTTCAATGAATTTTGACATTTGTGTATCCATGTGTAACAACTATCCCCAAAATATATTACACATTCCATCACCTTTGGAAGTATGGATAATCCTCTCAGCGCTCTGTCCTATTAATTTTCCCCACCTCATCACTCTGCCAGAGACATCTACTTTCTGATCTTTAATTACCATAGATTAGCTTTACCAGGTCTTGGACATTACATAAATGGACTCATACAATATATATTCTTTTATATATGGTCCTTTTTTCTCATTGTGTTTTTGAGATTTTTACAGGCTGTATTCATTCTACAGCTCTTTATTTTGTATTTAATATTTTTTATTTATTTATGCAGTTTTTTTCATTCTTTTTTCTTTTTGGTATTCTATTTTACGCATATACCACAATGACTTTTATTCATTCTCCTGTTGATAGTCATGGAATGTTTCCTGTATAGGGTAATCATGAATAATGATGGTATAAACATTCTTGTGCAAACCTTTGGGTAGACATATGCTTTCCTTTCTCTTGCTTAAATACACAGGAATGAAACTGCTACATCATAGAGTAAGTGTATGTTTATCTTTCTAAGAAACAGCCAAACACTTTTCCAAAGTGTATGTGCCGTTTTGCATCTTCATTAGTATTATGGTACTTTTGTTTGTTCCACATCCTCATTAGTATTTGATATTGCCAGTCTTCTAAATTTTAGCCCTTTTTTGTGGATGTATCTCATTGTGGTTTTAATTTGCATTTCCCTGATGACTTACAATGTTAAACATTACTTCACATGTGCATTGGTTAATCTTGAATTTTCTTTTACGAAGTGGTATTTCAAGTAATTTGCTCATTTTTATTGAGTTGTTTGTCTTTAGTTTATTCCTTGGAATTTATATATACATATTTGTATTGGATGAGAATATTTTGTGAGATATTTGTATTTTAAATATTTTCCTCTCAGTATGTGGCTTGCCTAGTCCTTATTTTTAAATGGCATTTTTTGATGAACAGAGTTTCTAGTTTTGATAAAGTGCAGGTTATGAATTTTCTTTTTATGGTTCATGTATTTTGTGTCCCATCTAAAGATATTTGCGTGCCTCAAATTTGCAAATATACCTTCCTAAGTTTTCATATTGGATTTTATGTTTCTAGCTTTTATATTTAGGTTCATCTTAGATTTTGATTTATTTATTTTGTATGATGTGAGGTAAGGGTCATGGTTCATTTTTTTCCACATAAATTTACCTGTTTCAGCACAGTTTATTAAACAGACTTTTCTTTCCACATTGAATTCTCCTGGTGCCTTGGTTGACAACCAATTGAAGTATACATGTGAACCTTATGCTGAAACTCTTTTTATCTTCCACTGATATACTTATAAAACATTGTACCATTACCACACTGTGTTGATGAGCACGACTTTACATAATCAGGTCGTTGAAGTACTTCAAAAGTGTTCCTCTCTTTTAGATTCTAGTTTTGATTCTTTGCATTTTTATATAAATTTTACAGTTAACTTGCCTATTTCTTCAAAAAAGCTGGCTAAGATTTTTATTGAGTTTGTACTGAATCTATAGCTCAATTTGATGAGAATGGATATTTTAACAATACTGAATCTCTCAGTTCATTTAGATCTCCTTTAATTTTTTCAGCAGCTCTTTGGTAGTTTTCAGTAAAGAAGATTTGACGGCCTTAATTAATTGCTAAATATTGTTATATTATTTTTGTGATAACTTTTAAAAATTTGTTTTTAAATGAGTTTTTCCTAGTATATATAATTAGAGTTGATATTTGTATATTAAACATGAATCCTGTCACTTATGCTAACTTTACGTAATAGTTTAGTAGTTCTTTTTTGAAGCTTCCATAAAGTTTTCTAATTACACAATCATGTTTTATGAAAATAAAAATGGTTTTACTTTTTTTTCCCATTTTTTATGCTCTTATTGTTTCCTTCTTGCCTTTTTCTTTGGCTAAAACTTCCAGTAAAATGTTGATGGTGAATGGTTGATGATGATGGTGATGATAATGAATAGATGTGGAAAGAGTGGACATCTTTTTATTGCTCCTAATGGCAGAGGGTAAATAGTCAATGCTTCCCCACTATTTTGATGTTAATTATAGGATTTTCACAGGTGGTCTATAATATTAAGAAACATTGCTTCTCACCATAATTTATGGAAAGTTTTGATTAAAAATAAGGATTGTATTTTGTCAGAAGCTTTTTTCAGTCTCTATGGAGATGATCATAAAATTTTCTTCTTTTGTTAATTGGTGAACTGCATCAGTTGGTTTTTGAATGTTATACAACTTTGCATAATAGAGTTTGTCAGGTTGCATATACCTTTTTACATGTTGCTACATTAGATTTGCTACACCTTTCTTGGGTGTTTTCTATGTTCATGAGATCAGTCTATAGGCAATTCTTTTTTTCTGGCCTTATCAGTTTTTAATATCAAGAATGTTGACCTCATAAAATAAATTTGGTTGTGGTCAGTCTTTTATGAAAGAATTTATACAAGATAGATATTATTTCTTCCTTCATTGTTAGAAAATATTCACTGGTGTATCCATCTGAGCCTGGAGTTTTCTTTGTGGGAAAGAGTTTATAATGAATTCAGTTACTTTAGTTGGATTGGTCTTTTCAATGCTTTTCATTCCTTCTTTTGTCAGTTTTGGTAAAACATACTTTACAAGGAATTCACCTATTTCATCCAGGTTGCAAATGTATTAGCATAACAGTGTTCACGAAATCTTCTTACAGTCCCTTTTTTGTGTGTATGATCCATAGTGATGTCTCTTCTTTCAGTCTTCTTATTTATTATTTGTGATCTTCCTCTCTTTTTCTGGATCAGTCTAGCTAAAGGTTTAACAACTTTATTACATGTTCATTATTTTACTAATTTTATTAACATTAGACTTTTTGATTTGTCAGATTTTGATTCATTGATTTTTCCTTATATTTTTATATTTTCTTTTTCTACTTAATTTGGATGTAATTTACTCTTCTTTTTCTAGCTTCCTAACATGACAGCTTAGGTAAAGTGATTTCACCTAAAAAAGTGATTTCACACCTTTCTTCTCATCTATAAAATTCATTCAAAGCCCTGCTTGACCTATATATCACATCTTGGTATATTGATATCTTGATTCCCTGGATCAGAAATTTGGGAAGTGCTTGGCCAGGCACTTCTGGATGAGGTCTTTTATGCAGTTAAATGGTGGCAGAAGCTAGCACAGTGGAGTGCTGAAGCTGCCCCTCCCTCACTCTATCTGTAGTCCAAGAGCCTCATCGTGTGGTTTCCCCACAGTAGTTGAGAACTGCTCATAGCATCATGACTTCAAGAAATTCATTCTGTTTACATAATGGCTCAGGGCTCCAAAGCAAGTGTCCCAAGAATACCAGGTGGAAGCCATACCACTTAACCTTAATGACCTAGCCTTGGATGTCAAATAGTGTTACCTCAGCTGTAGTTACAAGCCAGACAAGATTCAACAGATGGGGGTATAGACTTCAATTTTTGATGACAGAAGGAGTGGAAAAGTCACATTTTAAGAAGAAAATGTCAGATGAGATATTGTAGCAGGGTTTGGAAAATACAATCTGTTACATCAATTTTTTTTAACATCTTTATTGCAGTACAATTGCTTTGCATTGCTGTGTTAGTTGCTGCTGTATAACAAAGTGAATCAGCTATACGTATACATATATACTCATATCCCCTCCCTCTTCAGTCTCCCTCCAACCCTCCTTTTCCCTCTAGGTGGTAACAAAGCACTGAGCTGATCTCCCTGTGCTATGTGGCTGCTTCCCACTACCTATTTTACATTTGGTAGTGTATATATGTCAGTGCCACTCTCTCACTTCGTCCCAGCTTACCCTTCCCCCTCCCCGTATCCTCAAGTCCATTCTCAATGTCTGTGTCTTTATTCCTGTCCTGTCCCTAAGTTTGTAGAACCTTTTTTTTTTTTTTTTTAGATTCCATATATATGTGTTAGCATACGGTATTTGTTTTTCTCTTTCTGAGTTACTTCACTCTGTATGACAGACTCTAGGTCCATCCACCTCACTACAAATAACTCAATTTCGTTTCTTTTTATGGCTGAGTAATATTCCATTGTATACATGTGTCACATCTTCTTTATCCATTCATCTGTCAATGGACACTTAGGTTGCTTCCATGTCCTGGCTATTGTAAATAGTGCTGTAATGAATATTGTGGTACATGTCACTTTTTGAATTAGAGTTTTCTCTGGATATATGCCCAGTAGTGGGATTGCTGAGGCATATGGTAGTTCTATTTTTAGTTTTTAAGGAACCTCCATACTGTTCTCCATAGTGGCTGTATCAATTTACATTCCCACCAACAGTGCAAGAGGGTTCTCTTTCTCCACACCCTCTCCAACATTTATTGTTTGTAGATATTTTGATGATGGCTATTCTGACTTGTGTGAGTGGATACCTCATTGTAGTTTTGATTTGTATTTCTCTGTTGATTAGTAATGTTGAGCATCCTTTCATGTATTTGTTGGCAATCTGTATATCTTCTTTGGAGAAATGTCTATTTAGGTCTTCTGCGCATTTTTGGATTAGGTTGTTTGTTTTTTGATATGGAGATACATGATCTGCTTGCATATTTTGGAGTTTAATCCTTTGTCAGTTGCTTTGTTTGCAAATATTTTCTCCCATTCTGAGGGCTGTCTTTTGGTCTTGTTTATGGTTTCCTTTGCTGTGCAAAAGCTTTTAAGTTTCATTAGGTGCCACTTGTTTATTTTTGTTTTTATTTCCGTTTCTCTAGGAGGTGGGTCAAAAAGGATCTTGTGATTTATGTCATAGAGTGTTCTGCCTATGTTTTCCTCTAAGAGTTTGATGGTGTCTGGCCTTACATTTAGGTCTTTAATCCATTTTGAGTTTATTTTTGTGTATGGTGTTAAGGAGTGTTCTAATTTCATTCTTTTACATGTAGCTGTCCAATTTTCCCAGCACCAATTATTGAAGAGGCTGTCTTTTCTCCATTGCATATTCCTGCCTCCTTTATCAAAGATAAGGTAAACATGTGTGTGTGGGTTTATCTCTGGGTTTTCTATCCTGTTCCATTGATCAATATTTCTGTGTTTGTGCCAGTACCATACTGTCTTGATTACTGTAGCTTTATACTGTAGTCTGAAGTCAGGGAGCCTCATTCCTCCAGCTCTGCTTTTCTTTCTCAAGATTGCTTTGGTTATTCTGGGTCTTTTGTGTTTCCATACAAATTGTGAAATTTCTTGTTCCAGTTCTGTGAAAAATGCCATTGGTAATTTGATAGGAATTGCATTAAACCTGTAGATTGCTTTGGGTAGTATAGTTATTTTCACAGTGTTCCTTCTCCCAATCCAAGAATATGGTATATCTCTCCATCTGTTTGTATCATCTTTAATTTCTTGCACCATTGTCCTATAGTTTTCTGCATACTGGTCTTTGGTCTCCTTAGGTAGGTTTGTGCGAGGTATTTTATTCTTTTTGTTGCAATGGTAAATGGGAGTGTTTCCTTAATTTCTCTTTCTGATCTTTTGTTGTTAGTGTATAGGAATATAAGAGATTTCTGTGCATTAATTTTGTATCCTGCTACTTTACCAAATTCATTGATTAGCTCTAGTAGTTTTCTGGTAGCATCTTTAGGATTCTCTATATATAGTATCATGTCATCTGCAAACAGTGACAGTTTTACTTCTTCTTTTCCAATTTGGATTCCTATTAATTCTTTTTCTTCTCTGACTGTCGTGGCTAAAAGCTCCGAAACTATGTTGAATAATAGTGGTGAGAGTGGGTAACCTTGTCTTGTTCCTGATCTTAGAGGAAACGGTTTCAGATTTTCACTGTTGAGAACGATGTTGGCTGTGGGTGTGTCATATATGTCCTTTATTATGTTGAAGTAGGTTGTCTCTATGCCTACTTTCTTGAGAGTTTTTATCATAAATTGGTGTTGAATTTTGTTGAAAGCTTTTTCTGCAACTATTGAGGTTAGCTTATGGTTTTTACCCTTCAGTTTGTTCCTATGGTATATCACATTGATTTGCATATATTGAAGAATTCTTGCATTCCTGGGATAAACCCCAATTGATCATGTTGTATGATCCTTTTAATGTTCTGTTGGATTTTGTTTGCTAGTATTTTGTTGAGGATTTTGGCATCTGTGTTCTTCAGTGATCTTGTCCTGTAGTTTTCTTTTTTTGTAACATCTTTGGTTTTGGTATCAGCGTGATGGTGGCCTCATAGAATGAGTTTGGGAGTGTCCCTCCCTCTGCTATATTTTGGAAGACTTTGAGAAGGATAGGTGTTGGCTCTTCTCTAAATGTTAGATAGAACTCGCCTGTGAAGCCATCTGGTCCGGGGCTTTTGTTTTTTGGAAGATTTTTAATCACAGTTTCAATTTCAGTGCTTGTGAATGGTCTGTTTATATTTTCTATTTCTTCCTGGTTCAGTCTCAGAAGGTTGTACATTTCTAAGAATTTGTCCGTTACCTCCAGGTTGTCCATTTTATTGGCATATTTACTTGTAGTAATCTCTTATGATCTTTTTTATTTCTGCAGTGTCAGTTGTTACTTCTCCTTTTTCATTTCTAATTCTGTTGATTTGATTCTTCTCCCTTTTTTTCTTCATGAGCCTGGCTGATTGTTTATCAATTTTGTTTATATTCTCAGAGAACCAGATTTTAGTTTTATTGATCTTTACTGTTGTTTCCTTCATTTCTTTTTCATTTATTTTTGATCTGATCTTTATGGTTTCTTACCTTCTGTTAACTTTCGGGTTTTTTTTGTTCTTTTTCCCCTAGTTGCTTTAGGGGTAGGGTTTTTTTTTTGAGATTTTTCTTGTTTCTTGAATTAGTAGTGTAGCGCTATAGCCTTTCCTCTTAGAACTGCTTTTGCTGCATCCCATAGGTTACGGGTTGTCGTGTTTTCATTGTCATTTGTTTCTAGGTATTTTTTGATTTCTTCTTCGGTTTCCTCAGTGATCTCTTTGTTATTTAGTTGTGTATTGTTTAGCCTCCATGTGTTTGTATTTTTTACATTTTTCTTTCCTGTATTTGATATCTAGTGTTATAGCTTTGTGTTTGGAAAAGATACTTGATACAATTTCAATTTTCTTAAATTTAACAAAGCTTGATTTGTGACCCAAGATATGAACTATCCGGGAGAATGTTCCATGAGAAGTTGATGAGAAAGTGTATTCTGTTGTTTTTGGATGGAATATCCTATAAGTATCAGTTAAGTCCATCTTGTTTAATGTGTCATTTAAAGCTTGTGTTTACTTATTTATTTTCATTTTGGATGATCTGTCCATTGGTGAATGTGGGATGTTAAAGTTCCCTCCCATGATTGTGTTACTGTCAATTTCCCCTTTTATGTCTGTTAGCATTTGCCTTATATATTGTGGTGCTCCTATGTTGGGTGCATAAATATTTACAATTGTTATATCTTCTTCTTGGATTGATTCCTTGATCAATATGTAGTGTCCTTCTTTGTCTCTTGTAATAGTCTTTTTTTTTTAAGTCTATTTTGTCTGATATGAGAATTGCTACTCCAGGTTTCTTTTGATTTCTATTTGCATGGAAAATGTTTTCCATCTCCTCACTTTCAGTCTGTATGTGTCCCTAGGTCTGAAGTGGGCCTTTTGTAGACAGCATATATTCGGGTCTTGTTTTTTTTAATCTATTCAGCTAGTCTATGTCTTTTGGTTGAAGTTTTTCATCCATTTACATTTAATTTAATTATCGATATGTATGTTCCTATTACCATTTTCTTAATTGTTTTGCATTTGTTATTGTAGGTCTTTTCCTTCTCTAGTGTTTCCTGTCTAGAGAAGTTCCTTCAGCATTTGTTGTAAAGCTGTTTTGCTGGTGCTGAATTCTCTTAGTTTGCTTGTCTGTAATGATTTTAATTTCTCCGTCCAATCTGAAAGAGATCCTCGCTGGGTAATCTTGGTTTTAGTTTTTTCCCTTTCATCACTTTAAATATGTCCTGCCACTCCCTTCTGGGTTGCAGAGTTTCTGTTGAAAGATCAGCTGTTAACTTTATGGGGATTCCCTTGTATATTATTTCTTGCTTTTCCCTTGTTGCTTTTAATATTTTTTCTTTGTAATTAATTTTTGATAGTTTGATTAATATGTTTCTTGGCATGTTTGTCCTTGGTTTTATCCTGTATGGGACTCTCTGTGCTTCCTGGACTTGACTATTTCCTTTCCCATGTTAGGCAAGTTTTCAACTATAATCACTTCAAATATTTTCTCAGACCCTTTCTTTTTCTCTTCTGCGACTCCTGTAATTCAAATGTTGGTGCATTCAGTGTTGTCCCAGAGGTCTCTGGCATTGTCCTCAATTCTCTTCATTCTTTTTTCTTTATTCTGCTGTGTGGTAGTTATATCCCCTATTTTACCTTCCTGGTCACTTATCCGTTCTTCTGCCTCAGTCATTCTGCTATTGATTCCTTCTAGAGATTTTAAATTTTCGTGTATTGTGTTGTTCATCATTGTTTGTTTGCTCTTTAGTTCTTCTCTGTCCTTGTTAAATGTTTCTTATATTTTCTCCATTCTATTTCCAAAAGATTTTGTATCATCTTTACTATTATTACTCTGAATTCTTTTTCAGGTAGACTGCCTATTTCCTCTTCATTTGTTTGGTCTGGTGGGGTTTTACCCTGCTCCTTCAACTACTGTGTGTTTCTCTGTCTTCTCATTTTTCTTAACTTACTGTGTTTGGGGTTTCCTTTTCACAGGCTTCAGGTTCGTAGTTCCTGTTTTTTTTGGTGTCTGCCCCCAGTGGCTAAGGTTGGTTCGTTGCATTGTGTAGGTTTCCTGGTGGAGTGGTCTGGTGCCGTGTTCTAGTGGATCAGCCTGGATCTTGTCTTTCTGGTGGGTAGGGCCGCATCTTGTGGTGTGTTTTTGGGTGTCTGTGAACTTAGTATGATTTTAGGCAGTCTCTTTGCTAATGCGTGGAGTTGTGTTCTTGTCTTGCTAGTTGTTTGCATGGGGTTTCCAGCACTGTAGCTTGCTGGTCGTTGAGTGGAGGTGGGTGTTAGCGTTGAGCCTGAGATCTCTGGGAGAGCTGTCGCTGATTGATACTGTGTGGGGCCAGGAGGTCTCTGGTGGTCCAGTGTCCTGAACTTGGCTCTCCCACCTCAGAGGCTCAGGCCTGACACCGGCCGGACCACCAAGACCCTGTCAGCCACACAGCAGGGCTCTAAGGGCTTCGCACTCTCTGGATCTGTCAGGGCTTGGCCATAGCCCTCAGCTCCTGCTCTGGGCATGGCCATGGCAGTGGAGGGCTGGTGTTGGGGCCAGACTCGATGTCCCAACTGCTTATTGAGGCAGGTTCTTACAGCAGCATTTTTATTGCTGCTCCAAATGGAATCCTCATGACTGTTTACTTCCCTATCCCCTTACCTATCACATGGCAGGTGCTCAGAAATATCTGGATATATAAGTAAATTTATTGATTCTGTCTCATATGTCACAGATTTCCTAATTTGCATTTTTCTAGCCCAAAAATACTTATTTACAATTTTTCAGCTTTAAATGTTGAAACATTGTCAAAAATCTTCACATGTACTTCTATCTTGACCCTCTTTCTTTTGTGTTTACAAATTTAATTTCTTTTACACTTTCTAACAGTTGCTAATTCCAGAAGCACGTTTTTTTTGCCTTAATCTAAATCTTCTTCATGGGTGGCTTATCTTTGACAATCACTGTTTGAGAAGGCTCATCAGAAATATCTATTTTCATGGCTCTGTTTTAATATCAGACATAATCCAGAAATTTTCATAGCACCCATGTTTGTTCTGTCAAAACAAAATAATTAGGACCACTGCCTTGTGTATGCTCAATAGCAAAATTGTAAATAAAACCAGCACAGCAGTCAGTAATGTAAAATAACAAAATAGTTTTGCTTCTTGAAATACAATCGAGTTAAGACAGGCATGAAAATGAGTTAAATTTCATCTAAGCAGCCACATGAACTTTACCTGTCCAAAGCCTTTCATGCTTCCTTATACTTCTATATCCTCTTCACTGAGATTTGTTCATTGGTTTAACAGTAAGGAGGGGAAGGGAGATGGAGAAGTTGTATATGTAGTATACCCTCTCTAATTTCTGACCTTCCAAGAGCAAACAGGAAGAAGAAAAGCCATTGGCTATTTTCTTACTTTTAAGTCTTTGAATTATACAGCCTAAGGCAGATGCAGGTAGTTAATGTTCATTATTCTAAGTCCATGCTAGAGCCAGCAGAGAAGTTATTAAATGTAGAAGTTACTTAAGGCTCTGACACTAAGGAGTTAGTTTCCTCACTCATATTAAAAATAAACATTTTTCTTACCCTTTTCTTTCTAAAGCTTTTTAGTAGTAAAATCACCAATGAAGAGAGGGAGCTGAACAATTGGGTTCCCATCTTCCTTCTCATTGAAGTCTTTCAATGTTGTTACCAATGCACCAACATGCTTCGTTCCTTCTGACACCACACTCTGTGGAGAAAACCCCCTTTCCTTTGCACAGTTTAGACATATTGATACTTTCAGAATGTTGCTTTATTGTATATTTAGAGAGAATAAACTGTAATAAGAAAGAAACTTCAATGAAGTATGTTATAATCTGAATTAAAAAAATAAACTTTAACAAAATTTAACAATATACAGATTATGGACCTTCAAGGATTATAAAACCCCAAAGTGTTGGTCATTACCTTGTTGACATTCTTTGATTCCTCAAACTCTTGACTGTGTCTGCTTGACGGGTACCATCTTACCACTTACTGTACAGAACAGTATTCAGGAATACATTCTCTGTCCTTACTCAGACTGGGAGGAAATGTTCTTGCTACTCAGTTTTTAGTTTAAAAGGCATGACTTCCCATGGTTTGCTGGCATTCTGATGATACACATAACGAAGTAGCCCATACTTCAAGGTGGCCCCAACATCCTGTCTAGAGAAAATTTATTTGACTCATTATAGCTCCATGGACCAATGAAATTTTAAGTATATGATAGACATAGCTTGCATGGCTTACCTTCTATAACTATAGCCTTGATCTTCTATGGATTCTATTGTAACATGTTAGTCTGATGCCTTAAAGTTGTAGGAAAAGCTAATTGAATCGATTCAGCCTTAACATAACCACAGAGTCATCTCTAACACACTGTAGACTTCTTTTTTTTTTTTTTGTGGTACGTGGGCCTCTCACTGTTGTGGCCTCTCCCGTTGCGGAGCACAGGCTCCGGACGCGCAGGCTTAGCGGCCATGGCTCATGGGCCCAGCCGCTCCGCAGCATGTGGGATTTTCCCGGACTGGGGCACTAACCTGTGTCCCCTGCATCGGTAGGTGGACTCTCAACCACTGCACCACCAGGGAACCCCCACTGTAGACTTCTTGAGTGCAATATTTGTATCCACTTCATTTTGTTCTTCCTGTTTTGTGTCCACAGTGGACAGACAGCCAAAACATATTTGTTGACTGCTGAGTAGCACTTAATCTCCTTTTGATTACCAAAGCATACTCCATAGTCTGTCGCTTCTAGAAGTCCCTGAAAATATGAAATGTTTACATATTTTTCTCTAGCCCTTTTCGGGATAGGTTGTTTTGTTCCCAGAGGTTTTCTTCCATTATTCATCTGTTTAGACATCAACTTTTATTTTCTGTAATTTTTTTTTTTAATTAGGTTTTTAAAAAATCAGCTGAGTTTAGTAGAGAAGCTGTTAATGTTACATTGGCCTGAGGGAACACCAATACTGGACTGGTATATAATTAGAGAAATTAATTTTTTAAAAAACCTTGAGTTGTACTTAGTATGCCAGGTATTTTGGTAGAGTCACACATTATAGTCTTTTGATGTTCTATTTGATTTTACTCTGTCAATCTAATTACTGCACACTTTAAGATACTTTCTTGTTGGCATTTCCTGTGTGAAAAATTTGACTATCTTGCATACTCTGTTTTCAGGTATCATAATGTAATATCCAGTTTAAAAAATTATTTTCTTTAACTTTTCTTCTTTAAAGCAGCTCTCATCTTTTATTAAAAAAAAACAAGCTAGAAAATAGAGAACTAATGCTGTAAAAGCATCGGTTAATTTTGAAATTGTTTATAAATTAAAAAAAATTAAATATACTGTACTAAAACAAAAGGGGAAATTGTGTCCAATCTTATGAACATATTACATAAGACTATCTTAATAGCAATACCAATTTAAATAATCTACGTTTAAGCCAGACTTTTAACTGGAAAGAAAGATGCAAAGGAGGATGGCCAAAGCAAGGAGTTACTTTGAATACTAGCAATAAAAACTAAGTACTAGTGCAAATGACACAAAATCTCACCTTCCATTTCTGTCTATTTCAGTTTATCTTATTATTCCTTTTTTATTGGAGCTGGTCTTCCAGGAAAAATTAGAACTTACTAAAACTTAAAACTAAAACTTACTTTCCTTTGATTTACCATACATTATTCTTAATTTGACCCCTTTGGGAATCACCTCAACCATCCAGAGAGCTTGTTGTAAAACCCCTTGTGACCTTTTATTCTGAAGGATGATCCACAAAAGTACATAGAGCTGAGAAGCTGTTTTAGATGACAGTCCCTGGGACTCTTCTTTGTCTGTGTTCCTGTCCTGGAATTGAGTTACTGGTACTTAAAATAAGTCACAGTTTAAAACTTCTTGAGGAAGCTGAATGAAAAGACTTCTGGATAAATAAACAATTTCTCTTTCAGAATAAGTAATTTTTAAATTGTTTCCGCATATAAACAGTATTTAGCTTCTCAACAAATGTAGGGTAAGTAGATGAAGAAAACTGTGGCTTAAGCTCAGTCACAATAAATTGTAAATGTATTAATTTTTGCCTCATTTGCATAATAGAAGCATTCTGAACCAATTTACCTTCTGACTGACTACTAAAACACATATTTTGTCATGTCGCTCTGCATTAAAACATTCATTGGCTCCCATTTTCATTAAGCTTTGTCCATACTTATTTACATGGCATCTAGGGATCTGGCTCCTGTTTCCTCTTTACTAAAATCCACCACTAACGTATGGAATAGATTTTTCTCATGTAGCACTCTGCCCCACCACTGATAGCATCTGCTGGTGAGATTTTTTGCGTTAGTAATCCATAGCGTTCCTTTACCTACTTGGGAAACTTCGATTCACTGTCCAGAACAAAATTACAGGTATACTTCATCTTTTATAATCTGTGCTGGTTCCTCTAGACAGAGGCAATCACTTTGTCCTCTGTGCTGCTCTCTGCATGTAGTTCTGTCAGTTCACTTATAATGTATTATAGGCATTTGCTTACATGTATTCCTCTGCTACTCAACTGTATGCTCTTTGAAGGCAGGGTACATGTAAATCTTTGACTCTTTGTAAGTGTCAGTGAATGCTTGTTAAATTAATGGAATTTTACCACATTCCCTTCTGCTATGAATTCCTGAAGTTGGTCTCATCTATTATTCTGTATTGCTTAGATTAAATTGTTAGAAAAATAATTAATAAACCCAATCTTGTCACCACGTTTAGGTAGCATTGCTAGTCAAACTCTGATTTTTAGTTTTCTGTAAATTTTTTGAAACATATCCCATTTTTTCTATGTACTAGACTAAGTAAATGATAACAAAAGGCTTTCTTCATTTAATTCAATTCAAATTTAGTGAATTATGACTGTAAAATTAGTGTAAGCTCTTTGAAAATTAGTTATATCCTAAGCTTGGCAAAATATGGCATTGGTTCAGAAAAGAAAAGCTTTAAAAGGTGAATAGACTCCTAAGACTTAGTGAACGTTAAATAGCACATAAAACATTATGTGGTGCATTAGATGTCAGTGAATCATAATTATGGGAGCTAAATTTCCCCTCAGGTACTCATGGGCAGAAAAGGCAAGTTTAAATGCATTTAGTTTTCCTGTACACACAAAATTTAAATAAAATTACAAAAAGTTATTGTCCCCAGATGTCCTCTAATTAGGGCTGGCTGCCCTTTGTGTAAGATATTGAGGGCAGCCAGATTATTAGAAGAAATTAATACTATAAATAGCTGCATCTAGTAGCTATAAATGTTAAATTCCATTAGATCATCTGACTCTTTGGGAAACTGATACTGACGGACCAAACTCTAAATATATAAGGTTTTTAGACCTTTACCTTCCATAAATATCTTGAAAATATTATACGGTTTGGCAAAATGAAATGTTGACTTAAACACAGTAAAACACACACACACACACACACACACACACACACACACACGAGAACATCTGTGTGTATGTATGAGAAATATGGAAGGCTTTGAGACAAATGATCTGTACCTTGAACCAGAGTCATCCACCAACACCTGACGCTTCCAGCTGATCTGTTTCCCAGGAATACATCCCATAAACCCTATTTCTTTAATAAATCATCAGACAAGGAGTCTGATTACTATTTTACATATGAAAGTTTAGAAATACTTATTTTTCACATTGATCTGATTGAATAATAATAATCTACTTAATTTGAAAAGCACATGCCTAAACTAATCATTTTTATATCCTTATGATAATAACAATTGGAATTTGTAATAATTTTAGTTGTTATCCATTATATATAAAATTTTACTTATTCTTTATCATGTTTGCATAGAAAAAGTTACTGTCTGTTCTTTTAGAATTATAGAAAATTTATAGTTCCTATGCAAAATGTCTCTCTGCTTGGAAAGTATCTTGGTTAACTATATTGTTTGGATAAAAAATATATATATTTATATTATAATTTCTTTTTATTATTTTTCTTACCTAAAATCAAGCACATTTCATTTGAATTATTTTCAGAATAACTAAAAGCTGTTGAAATATTCATATTTTCCTTTGAATGTATTGTGTCATAATTACAGTCCTCTGGAGTAATAAAATTATTAAAAACTGGAAAGGAAGGATTGCTATATTTTAATGAAATGAATTGTCAAAGACATAGCCTCCCCAGTTGGGTCTATATTCCATTTAGATTGATGGAGTAATAAATCCATGCTTCTCAACATTTTGAGGGAGGCATTTACTTAGTGTAAAATTTAATCTGTACTTTAACTTGCTGTCTCTACAACTTGAGAGTAACATTTACAATAGCATAAAGCTCCTGAAAGCATATTATGGTGTCTATGGTATTTTTATGGTGGTTGACGTTTACTGGTGTTCTCATAAGTTGTGTTCAGAAGGAAACAGTCCATGTTCATTTCCCTGCCTCACTTTTCTCCTTCCAACATCATTGCCAACAGCAAATTAAGTTAAGATGATGTAAATGTTTTGACTGTCTTTTCTCTCTTTAATAATATGTCTTTTTTTTTTTTTGCACATCTTAACTGGGTAGGACATTCTTGAATGAGAGATCATGGCCTATGTCCCCTTCCACCCAGAACTAAAATTTTTTTCAACAAAGACTTTGTTTTAAGCAATTGGAATTCTTAGACATAGCCATTTTTGATTTAAAAAAAATAATGATATAGGCAAAAAAAAATGTATAAATATCATTACTATGATATCATTCAGTGATATTCAATTATAATATTTATCATTTATAAATATTATATCATATGATTTATATATATTTTGGAGGCAGTTGGAGGGGCTGGGCAAGTAAACATAGCTATTCATGTAGAATTATTACAGCTTCTGTCCCTAGAAAGATAGAGAAACAGAATGGCATTAATTATAATAGTTGAAGAACTTAAAACTCAGAATCCCTCTAACATGGTTTCCACTTTTACCAGATGGTAGAATCCTCACTTAGAAGCCCGATCCTTTGGTAGTGAATGTCCTCACATCTTTCCAGGGTCAGTCTCCTCAGTCTAGATCAGAGAGAAGGCACCTAAAATATGGTTGTTTGTTGATCAGCCAATATTTTATTCTATTGTGTTAAAAATATTCTAAGATGTAGAATAGTGTGTGTAAACAATAAAGTCATAGTCTTTCAGAAGAGTAAGAAAAAATGGTTTGAATATGAAACCTAGAGATAAAAGCTAAAATATTTATTTGAAAATGTAAAGATTTATGCTAGAAGGCGTCAAGTTTAATATCAAAAGTTATCGCAACAAGTATAATAATGAGTTTATCTCTAACAGTCAAGAAGGGAAATAATGTTAAAGCTCATTAGGAGATATCTTTAAGTTAGATCAGTAAGAATCCTATGATTTCATGAGTTAACATTGGGAATGCAGAAGAGTGGTGTTGTGAACATTTTCTTCTTTTAAACTGTAAAAAAAAAAAAGAAGATTAACCTAAAGGCAAAATAGCAGATTGAGTAAATATTTAAGTCCCTCTTAATCTTATAACTACATAGTTAGTTAGTGCACTGTTAGGTTTGTTTGTTAATTTCTTAGATGTAATAAAAATTATATATTTGTGTGTTTCATTGACCAGATCAATCAACAAATACTTAGTGAAGGCCAACCATGAACCTGACATTTTTCTAGCACCTAGATATACAATAGTGAATAAAACAGATAAAATATTTGCTCTCATGGAGATTATATTCACCTGGGGAAACAAAGACAAGGAACTAATAAAGATACAGAGGTAGATAGATATATACACAGATACGTAGATGATAGATATTCAAACTGCTATGACAAGGTAAATAAAGGTGTAGGTAATAAATTGAAGTAGGAAATGTCTGGGGAGGAATGTAATTCTTTTTTTACAGGGTGGCTAGAGACCATCTCTTTGGTGAAATGACATACATGAGGTAGGAAGACGCAAGGTTTATACAGAGATTATGCTTATGCTAAAGGAATAGCAAATACAAAGACTTCAAGCAGGTATGTGCTTGGTGTTTTCAAGAAACAGCAGGGAAATCAGTGTGGCTGTAGAGGAAGAGGGATAGGAAGTATGGTCAAAGAGGTGCCAAAGACCACATGAAACTTACAGTCACTTAGTGACACACTTATATTCAAATATGATACCTGTAAGTTTTTCCATAGTGTTCTCAGAACACCAACACTGCAAGCACATCTCTTTTTATGCTGTACTTATTGTATATAAATTGTTTTGTTTTTTACAAATTCCTGTATTGTGTTACAATGAATGAACATGTTATAATGGCTACTGTGATCTATTGGAAGGCAGGTTTAATACTTCATTTGCATTATAATGCCAGAATCTATTACATTAGTTTTTGTTAGATGGTCAATATACATAATTTCTCAGTGAATGAGTGAATAATTCAAATCCCTTTTTACACTGAGAGGTAGCATAACATGGTCAAGAGCACAGACCAGAGAATAGACTGCCGAGTTTGAATGCTGGCTCTTTAGAGCTATATTTCTTTAGTTACCGTTGGGATTACAATTAACATTATAAACCCTAAATTTATAACGATCTAGTTTTTACTGATAGGAAATTTAGCTTCAATACCATACAAAGCTCTACTCCTATGGAGTTCTCCACTTCCTGTTACGTTAGTGGCACACATTATAATTGTATATATTGTGTGCCCAATAATAGATGTAGCTATTTTATGCATTTGTCTTTTAAATCATATAGCAAATGAGAAGTGGAGTTGTAAACCCAAAACTCAATAACTACTACAGTATCCTTACCTATAAACTAGTTTAGATTACGTTATTGTAATACTCATTTCTAAGTTGATGCCTGGACAATTGATTATTAATAGCAATATCCAATTAAAAGTTTGAAAGGAATACGACATTTTAAAGTTGCAATTTGTTATTATAATTGACATCATTTAAATGCAAGCAGTAACAGTGTTGTCCATGGTGTTGTTAAATCACTATAAAATTTAAAATTTTGAATAAAAATTTTATAAATGTTTATAACTGAAATAAAACAGAATTTTGTAATGAAAACATAAACTAGTCATAGAATTTTTGTCATGAGGAAATAAATTTAAAACCCATCTATATCAGTTCATTTTTTCAGAAACTTTAAAGTGAATATTCCTATATTCTGTCGTGTAAGTAATATTTTACACAAAAATATTCATTAATTTAAAATCTAAAGGAAGGTTTTCATCACCTTTTTAGTTCTAGACCAAACAACATTTTAGCTATCCATATTTATCATAAATTTACATTTTGTAGTGAGTCTTGTAATAAGTACAGAGTATCTGAAATAAGTTTGAAATGTTTATTTGTAATAAAGTAGAACACTATTAAATCATAGTATAGGTAAAATAATCTTTATTCATGATTGAAGTATCTATTTGTAATGCAGCCAAATTAAAAAAGTTCAGCACAGAAGTTAAGTTTAAAAATACTATAGCCAGTTATAATAATCATGCAAATTAGGACTTTTCAAAGGATTTTACCTTAAAAATTGCAAGTACCATAGGGACCTTAATGAAGAAGCCAAGAACTGAATTTTATTCCTTCTTGGAACAGCTTCTTTCTTCTAATTAGTCTGCTATATCAAAGCTGTTTCTCCTGATGGATTAAGACTAGACAAAAAGCCTCTGCATCATTTTCCCCTTTGAAAGTTTGTCTTTCACCAAAGCCTTTCTCCAAATATTGTTTTAAATTATACCCATCTAATTTCAAATTAAAGGAAAAAAAACTTGAGAACATGTTTATTTTTTTGCATCTCAAGTTCCTATAACTTTTCCAATCTGGTATCTAATTCAAAGTTGATAGTCTAATTCAGATAACTCCTGTCTATCTTGTTTTAAACCCGAAGCTCCATGTTTGAAATATTTTTTCCCAACTTTAAAGCTTTGTATTTATGAAGTAAATCCATGTGACTATAACTTCCTTTTGGAGATTCTTATCAGCAAGAGATAGCCAGCAACAACAAAATGAGCTCATATACGTCCTGCCAATAACAAAAGATATGGAAGGTTTTCTTAAGTCAGTACAAACAAATCTGGATTACGTGGATATACCTTTTGAGGCTTGTGAAATTAGGCCCACGTTGTGCTTTAAAAGAACTCCTACAAGTTTAGTTAACCAAATAGAAACTATTAGTATAAATAACTAAAGATATAAAATGTAACACTATTAAATTAGATAGCATTTATTGAATATGAAATATTTGCTAGGTAATTTGGATGCTGTATCCCATCACTCAGCTGAGAAAAGTAAGCAGATTATACTTAAATTGTCCAATGATACAGTTTGTAAATAGCAATTTTGATATTTGAAACCTGCTAACAAACTCTCACTTGAGAGCCTATACTCCAAGCTATACTGCTTCCAATGGCTAGAAAACCAGGGCACATGTACAAGCAAGCTGATATCATTTAAAATTTAAATAAGAAAAATTGCCAAAGCAAGCCAAATATCTCATTTTTCATGTCTCCAGATTATTTTTAAAATTACAACCCATAGAGAAGTTGGCAGATTAGCAAAATTAACACCTATATAACACATCAACTAGATTTATCAGGTATTAACAGTATTGCCACATTTGCTTTCTGCTATCCCTGAGCAATATTTTTTCTCGGAATCATTTGAAAGTAATCACAGACGTTACGAAACACAATTCCAAAATATTTCAGCATACATATTCTAAAAGCTAGGATATTCTTCCACATAAATGGGAATTTTGTTATCACACCCAAGAACTTTTAACTTTTTTTTTTTTTTCCCTGCGGTACGCGGGCCTCTCACTGCTGCGGCCCCTCCCGCCGCGGAGCACAGGCTCCGGACGTGCAGGCCCAGCGCCCATGACCCATGGGCCCAGCTGCTCCGCGGCATGCGAGATCCGCCCGGACTGGGGCACGATCCCGCGTCCCCTGCATCGGCAGGTGGACTCTCAACCACTGCGCCACCAGGGAAGCCCAAGAACTTTAACTTGAATACAACATCAGAAAAAATTCTGAAACTTGTAAATAGAGAAAAGAGATTTCTGAGTTTCCTTTGGTACTCAATAGTACTAAATGGTTAATTTGGTAAATTTTCTATCAACTAGTCTATTATAACACTTGGGGTTTATAAAATAGCAGAGGTTAACTTGTGGATTTTGTCTGCACGGATGAATAATTTCTATTTTTAAAAAGATAACCCTGACAGCTATAGTATATTGCCCTAGTTTTGTATCTAACCCAGCACTGTTATTTTAGTAGTCCCTTATTAATTTGCCTAAGGAAACCTTGTTCCTCATATAATCTTTGGTCTAAGTTTATCATTTTACTGACTCATTAATTGATAGGCTAAATAAAATCTTTGACTTTATATTTGTGAGTCATGCTTTTAACTTTTTGAAAGTTACACTTTAACAACAGTCTTATCTAATATACAGTTCTTATTCAAATTTCCCAAAGTGTTTCAGTAGTATTCTTTATTGTTCTTTGTTTATTTATCTTGATCCAGGATTTAATCAGGGACCCTACATTGTAATTGTTTTACACGTCCTAGTTTCGTTTAATGTGGAATAGTCTTTGCATTTCATCCTGTTGCTTTTGTTTCTCATAATATTGACTTAAAAAAAAAAAATGCAGCCTAATTGTGTTATAGAATGTTCCACTATCTGGATTTGTCTTTTAGTCATGATTAAATTAAGGTTAAGCAACTTTGGCAAGAATACTACAGGTGATGTTGTGTACTTCCTATTATATCAGATTCACTTAATGATAGTTTGTCTCTTTTTTGAAAATGCTAAGTTTGATCACATGATGATTAAGTTGGTTTCTGTTGGGATTTCTCTATTGTAATGTTACTTTTCATTGCCCATATTTATCAAGCTATCTTTGAGGTGTTACTCTGAGACTATGTAAAGATCACATTCTCCAAAAACATTTTAGTCAGTGATTTAGCATGTTCTGATGATTCTTGCTTGGGCTAATATTACACTGGTATTTGCAAAACTAATTCTTTAATATTAAAATAGTGTTTATGAGCAATAGAATGGTTAAAGGAGCTCAGGATTGGAGTCAAAGATATACATACAAATGTGCATGTATATCTAAGTGCGTGCATATCCAAATTTCAAAAGATGGTAAACACTTGAGTATAAAACTATTTTTAAAGATATAAAACAAGTAAACAAGTATCACACTTTACTTTATAAACTGGTGTCAAAGAAATTACTCAGGTTAACCATGCAGGGGTTAAGCCATGAATACCATTCTAAAATTCAATACATCAATTTGTAGAGCAATCAGGGATCAGGAATTCATAGTGAAACAGTATGAGCCTACTTTTCAGCACCTGCTAAATTTGGAAAAATAATATCTACTTCACAGGGTTGTATTGAGGATTAATTGTGATGCTACATGTAAAGCACAGGTCATATTTCCTAGAATGTGATAATGATTTTTAAATGCTAGCTATTTTTACTGCATTGTCCTTCCCATCATGTGATTTAGAATTTTTAATGTTTAAAAATTACTGTATGAAACAAAAGAATAGTGGGAATAAAATCTAAGCTGCTTTAAGGTTTTTCCTCTCTACATACGCAGTTTCATTTGATGGATTTGCTTTCTCCTGTATGTTCTGTTTCTTGCCTTAAATCCTTTGTTCATTATTTTAAAATGGCCCACATAAAATCCTTGGAAAACGTGACTTTCATTCTTAAAGACATTCATTTAGAGAGGATGTGGCATTAGCAACATTATTCTATACATATGGTAATACATTCTGTGATGTCATAAATGTATTAGCTATAAACAGTAAGTTCCTAATTGGAAGTCTGCAGTAGAAAGAAAGGAATATACAAAAGAGTAATAATTCCAGGATCATGTATGGCAAATTAATTAAATGAAAACTATTAAAATATTTCATCTGTTTGTAAAAAGTGACATTTCTTTCCAAGGATAGAAAAGTAATGTTTGAAAATCAGAAATGGAAGTTTGCTTTGGTGTATTAGAAATGTAAGTGCACTTGCGTGTGTGTGTGTGTGTGTGTGTGTGTGTGTGTGTGTGTGTGTGTGTGTGTATCTGTGTTGGGAGAAAGCTGTGCAACATCCTTATGCAGGACCCTGTTTTTAAAGCTTTTTATACTTTGAATTGTTCCTATGTGGAGTATGACTGCCTGGGAAAGTGTCAACCATAGTGTTTGCTTCTGTTTATATTTTGAGTTAAAATTGAAGAAGTCATGGAGCTAGTTTAGAAACTTTCAAAATTCCTCATAGACAAATAAAAAGGCTTGTTTTTAAAATAACCCATCCAGCCTAATCTTTACACCACTTACAGCACAACTACAAAGACTGCTCATCAGGAAAGGATAAAAGGAATGTGGTGATGTTTCTTTGTAAATGGTCTAGCTCTTACTTTATTTGCCTCTTACTTTGAACCATGTCTGTATCAAAGTCATGTCTAGTAATGAAAGACCTTTGGGGGGATTTCTGACTGACAGGTACCATTACAAATAAATTGCCTCAGAATGTAAAAATGTGACCCTTCAGGTGGTTCAACCACATTGTTTGCAAACTGTGACTAAGTATCAAATCCCGCCTTTTTTGCTAAGCACACACCATGGAACAATACAGTTCCCCTCTTCAGTGCTTTGGCACTGATTGTGTAGGTCATGATTAGAGATTCAGCTGGGGATGACTAGAGAAGAATACAGCCATGCAATTGGCTGTAACCAATCTTGACCCTGCTTGATCCTCACTCCTTAAAAACCTGTGACTTCCTGTAGCCTCTTACATGATCCATGTATGTGGTTAGCACTGCCTCCCGACTAACCTTTTCGTCAGTAGGCTTTCTAGCTACTTTGCTTTGTAGCCTTACAAAGGCATTCATTTTGAGCTATCTTAAATGGCATCTAGGAGTTCAAAGTTTGCTGAGCACAATAAGAAAAGTCACAATGGGTTTCTTAGGAAAGAAGGTGAAAAATGTCGTAGAAATCATGTATTTTAAATAAGTGCACATTGGAATTAGGGAAGAATTAAAAGAGAATGGAATAATGGGGAGAGAGATACAAGGTGTCTATTTTATAGACTCTAGTATGTTACCAGGATTCAACTTTACAACTTTTATTTAATCCATCAAGATCCAGTTTACAGGTGGTCCATGACCTCTTGTTAAAAGAAAGAAGATAAATCTGAATGTGAAATACTTTCTTAATCCAGCTGTTTCATGTTGACATAACAACAAAAAAAAAACACCAGAAACATTGTCAACATATGTAGGGAAAAACTTGTGATTTTTCAATAGAATTTTTACATAGTCTTAATTTTTAAAAGGTTAATAAATTTGAGACCATCCCACTTAATCCCACTTGTTTCAACAGTAGAATTCAAGACTATGTCATCATACCCAAATATCAATATTTTAAGATATAGAGGTATTTATGTTAGTAGTCTATGTTAGTAGTCTTTATATTAAACACTTTTTTTTCAAATGTGTTTAATATAAAAGACTGATTTGACTGGTATTTTGGAAACACCATAGTGGAATGAATTACTTTCATCATAATTAGGAAGTAAGCAAGGACTAGCATTCTAATATCTCTCCAAGATCAATTATTCCTGACGATAAAATGTCTTAATATGTCCCACTCAAGTTTCTGCTCCTGTGACTATGTTTTCTATTTTGTCTCTTAAATATGTTTAGTTGTTAAAATAGAAATTCATAGTTACAATCATCTTACAACATTATAAAACAGACTCTAACTAGTCTGCTACCAATTTTCTCCTATTCCAGAAATCAAGTATCACTCAGGGAAGAAGGCCATCTCTCGGCCTCTGTTGATGCTTCTGAAATACGGTTAGCTTTTTCTCCTAAACACATACCCACATACAGACACACAAATTCACATGCATTCAAAAGTTTTTGAATACACTGACTTAACTGCAGTCCATATACTTCTATCTTAAACCTTAAGATTTGGGGACAATGAAAAGTTACACCCCCTCAAGAAAATCTGGGAGAAATTCTATCTGACAGTTGCCACTGTGTGAATATAATGTTAGTCTTGTAGGTGCAGATATCCTGGGAAAATTGTCAGATGCCTTTTCAGAGTCCAAGTGTGGAGAAACACAAATACTTTTGAATGCTTTAAAGGCATGGGGTTAAATGCTCCCCCAAGCAATTTGCTATTTCCGTGTTAATTCAGTTTGTAGAAACATATAATTAGAATCTGTAATACCTGCATTTTTCTTTTCTTTATGAGAAAAACATGTGGTAATGCACAGAGCATTGGATACACTGGGAAGGAAACCCTTTGTGGGATAGTTTTATATCGCCTGCTGAAAGGCCACAACTATATTTCCAACAGAAAACAAAGCAAAATAACACTTTATTCCTTTATTGGAAACTGGCACCTTTCCTTAAAACTAAAATAAGTGCTTTCATGTAGCATTAGTAATTTTCTTCTTTACAGGTGTTGAACAAAGTAGCCTGGGGAGTGTGCAATCTGGGCTGGGAATTAAATCCAGGTTGTTCGCTTAATAGTATAATACATAACCATATAGGCACAGGTTGACATTAAAAGAATGACTTTAAGATTATAGAAGAAAAATGCTCTCTGATGAATAACCACAATCACTACCTGTAAGGAAAAATATGTTGTGCATAGTTCATATATATACGAGTTATATGCGTGTATATTGTATGAAAACACAGTGATTCATGTGAATTTCTGTTTTCCCTTGAACAGCAAACAATTGACCATATAATACAAGAAGATAACATTAATTTACTTTTGCTGATTCTTGTACAGGACCACAGAAATATTTAACTGTCTTGTGATATTCATTTAATTTGGCTTCCCCAGTAGGAAAATTGTCTTTAAGATCAATTATCATATAACTAATGCTACTTCATAATGTGATCTATATTAATCATTCTTTCCAAACAGAAAAAAATCAAAACTTTTGAGAGAATAAGTATAATATTTACATTTCTTTAATGATATTAATACTCCTGTATTTTATACATGACAATAGAAGAAACTTGGAAACCATTACATAATTCCCTGATAAATTAAATTAGGACAATTTTTATAGTTTCTATCTAAACTAATTTATTTTAAAAGTACTTGCTTCCACAAATCATAGGCCATCATAGCATAGTTTTTCTCACCTAACTTATTTGGTCCAAAAATGTCAGCAATTCAGAAAACACATTTGCTTTCTTCTCATTTGGGAACAATTAGATCAATCACAAATAAGTTAGATTTTTTTCTTTTAATTCAAGAAGGATTTAAAAATAAGTGTTTTATATACATGGATAAGTAAATGAGTTTCAGGGAAGCGAGCAATTTTCAGCTATGATTCTCTGGTAAATGCTAAGTTAAATGTCAATAATGTCAAAGTTACTATCTTCACGTTTTGATATGAAAACATCTGGGCAGTTGTAACATGCCAAAGAAGTAACACAAAAGGGTGTGACGGGAAAGGTGACACTGGGATTTGTATAGTGTGGCAGACTTAGTGTGACAGATCTTAGGGGGATGCAGAAGCAAAACAGAACACTGAAGTATCCTGAAACTGTGATTTTAAAGGCTACAGAGAGGAATTGCCAGAGGAGGGTGATGTGCTTGAAATGTTTGATACTTCTGAAATCGAGAGAAAACACTTTTCTAAGAAGTAAATGGTCAGAAATGTCACATGCCACCATGATATTAATCAGGACAAAAGTGAGAAAAAGCCACCAGACTCCTTTATGTTCAAGGAAACAGCATAAACCTGTTATAGGTACTGGGAAATTGCAGGCACACAATAAATGGTAGCTATTATTACTTTCAATAAGAAGGGGTGGGATTAAACTCAATATTAGAGTCTTAAAAGACCAGTTGGAGAGGAAAGTGAGGAAGCAGCTGGATTATATACTTGCTTGAAAGTTTAGAGCAAGGAATCAAACATGGATCATCACTCAGCATGTCTTTTAGTTGTTTTGATAGTTTGCTTATTTTTACTTTTCAAAATAACTGCCTCAGTCCGTTGCAAAAGTAAATTAAGACATGGATCACCTAGCACAGTGCCTGGCATGCAGGTGCAAAGGGGAAATAATATTTCTGTTTCCCATGTGCCATGCCCAGATTTATCAGCTTTGCATGATTTACCTCATTTCATTATCACAAAACCCCCTGGGCTGGGTGCCACACTACCAGAAATAGTATCTCATTCTGTCAATTTACATATCAGGAAACAAAGTTCCATAGCGGTTAACTCCGTTTTTCAAAACTACTCACCTAGGGGGTTTTGTCTGACTTCTTTCCACAATGCCACGTTACATGTTAAAAGTTCCTCGTGCCTACATATGTATAAAATATAAGGGGAAGAAATTCATGGAGAGTGCCATGGCCGAGGTTACAGAGTATGTTCATGGAAATGCTAGAAGTTTCTATGTAAAATAAACATTTGATAAATGCTTATTAAGCAGGTGACGGATACTTTTCACACATTTGCCTTTTCTGTATATCACAATTTTAATTAGAGCTGGACATGTGAAGTAACAATAGGATGAAGTAGATTATTATTTGATATTATGAGCAAAGCTGTAGCTTTGTACAGTTTTGAATTTCTGACTTGCTCTTTTGGTATGCCTTTAAAAACTTCTGGGGACTTCGCTGGCAGTCCAGAGGTTGAGACACAGTGTTTCCAGTGCGGAGAGGGGCCTGGAGGGCGTGGTTTCTATCCCCGGTCAGGGAACTAGGATCCCACATGCTGGGCCAAAAAAACAAAAAATAAATTTTAAAAACCTTCTATTATCAGCTTGGAAATGTAAATCATCAAAGTTTTTTTTTTCTTTTTTTTTTTGTGCTACGCGGGCTTCTCACTGCTGTGGCCTCTCCCGTTGCGGAGCACAAGCTCCGGACGCGTAGGCTCAGCGGCCATGGCTCACGGGCCCAGCTGCTCCGTGGCATGTGGGATCTTCCCGGATCGGGACACGAACCCGCGTCCCCTGCATCGGCAGGCGGACTCTCAACCACTGCGCCACCAGGGAAGTCTAATCATCGAGATTTTGAAAATCTGGAACAATAACCATTACATTTTTGTGTTTTCTTTGCAAGAGAATGTATATGTCATTTTGCCATTATACAAGTGTTTGGACACAGAACAAAAAAGAAAACATACACCTTTTGTTAACTTATATCTGACAGTGATACACAGGCATCATCAAAAGTTAACACGTACTGAAGGCTTATTGACTACTGGTTATCCTGCTAAGAATTTATCCTTATTTCATACCTGATGAGGTAAATACTATCTCAATAAGGAAATCAGGGATTAAAGTTTGGGTCCTATATAGTTCCTTCAAGGCAAGAAAGTAAAATAAAGAGCATAAAGATAGAAAAGAAAGAAAACTTTGATTATTATTCTCATGATTTCTTCTTACGTGTCAAAGCTTCAACCAGGAATGCTTCCCAGCTGCATATATTTCAGCCTTTGGAAGTTTGCTTAATGAGAGTCAGTTGGCAGGTAAATTCCTTCCCTTTTGGTTTTCCTGAAAACGAATATTTTATTACACCTTGGTTCCTGAAAGATAGTAGTGCTAGATATGGGATTATAAATTGTAATGCTTATTTTCTCTCAACATATTGAAGGTATTACAGCGCCTCTAACTTCCATGGTTGTTACCTGTCTACTTCATTTTTTAGCAAAGGGTTTATCTTTCTTGTCATTCCTAAAATTTTCTTTTTGTCCCTGAGGTTCTATCACTCTTTTATAGTACTATAATTATGATTATAGTACTATTATATCATATATTTTATTGCTATACTGTATCTTGCCCAGATCTTTTTTTCATTTACCCTGGTATTAATTTCTAGCTCTTCCAGGATAAAACATTAGATTTATTTAATTTATTCTGTAAATTTATATTCATAATTTCATAATTATATCTCAAAATTCATAACTTTAAAATTTTCTTGTCAAATACTGCCTTTTAACTCTTCTTCTATTCTGGACTTTCAATTAGATTTATATCAGCCTTCCCCAATTTACTTTGTATGTCTCATAGCCACTGTTTGATATTTTAACTCCTCTCTGTGGATTGCCTCATGAATATTTTCTTTAGTCTACCAGCTCTTGCTTCCACCTTGATGCACTGAATTTTTTACTTTACTTCTTTCCATTTCTAAAACTTTGTTTAGATTCCTTTTTAAGTCTTCACAGACATTTTAAAGTCTCTTGATCTTCACTCAAATTTTCATGCTTCTATTTTCTGAAATATATGAAACATAAATATTTAAATTAATTTCTTATACAGCAAGTATACTTCTGCTAGTTTTCAACTCATGGTACATTTTGCCCCTATGAGTTTCTTGGGTTCTGTCTGTGTATAAGAGTTTGAAATTGAAGTTAAGATTTACTAGTGTAGATTGTACACTTGTGTCAGTTGCCTGGGGGTCCCCCCTTCCGACTAAATTGTATAAAGTTGAGAAGCAAATCTGCATGAAGACCAAATTATGGTTATGAATTCTCAAAGCATATCGTTTTCCCCTCACACAATACCAGTGACATAAGGAAGTTTATTTACTGTCCCTTCTCCTGTGAGTTTATTGCAGGTGTAATCCTTTGGGAACCCAGCTTTATAGAGCAATCTCCTATCATATACTCTACTTTAAGCATACCCAGGGCTTTATCTTGTGTCTTGCATACCCTGAACAGCCATCAAAATAGAAACCTAAAGTCCCCTGTGTTTGGTGCATCAATGTAGGGTAAAAACTGGCTTTTAAGCACACCTAATTCCTAGGCTTCCATTTTCACTGTTTTTAGCCTCTGTGGATTTTTAAATTCATTTTCACTACAGAAAGGCATTGAAAAAGATACCTGCTACATTTTATTTGTAAAATGTAAAATCAAATAAAAAGATACTATTTCTTATTTATTTTTATTGGGAGGTCCATTTAGTTTTGTCTAATTGTTGCACTGAAAATGCTATTTTCAAAACTTCAATTACATATGCCTTTTCTTGTTATTATATGTTAACTTTTTTTGTATGTGTTAAATGTGTAGATTTTAGTTTTTAAAATTTTTATTTGTTGTTTCAGTCAGCTCTCAGCTATGACTCCTACTGATACTGGGCTCTTTGTTAGAACTGATACAAAACACAAATGAATGTTGATATAACATATTTATGAAATCAGCCTCTAGAGAACTAAGTTCCTAGGAATTATACCTCAGAAATAACATCCCACTTTCACCTTAACTGTTCTTCAAAGATTAGCAAACAGCGTACAGAATGCTACATTTTGTTGATTTTATATGAAAAGTTTTCTTACAATGACATTCTATAAATTCTCGATTTTCCAAATCACATGGTGCACATTGGGGTAAGGTTGACTTAATGATCTGTCAGCATCTATCAGTTAAAAATGCATTAAACTGCAAGTATCAAAATACCTGACCAACAGTGACCACACAATATATCATATATTGTTTATTTAAAAGCTGTCTAGAGGTAGATTGTTTCATGAATGATTCAGTGATTAAAGAACTATAAAACTCACCTATTTTCTTTCTGATTTTTAGTATGCTGATTATTTGTCCTAATCATTCTTGTGTCTTGGCTAAAGATAGTTTCCATAACTCTAAGAATCACATTAGTAAGGCACAAGCAGAGGGGAAGGAGAGACGCCAGCAATCTATTTTCTTTTACTTCTTTGCAGCAAATTATCTTTTGAACAAGACACCAGTCAAATTCTTCTTAGGTTGCTTTAGTCAGAACTAGGCCACGTGACTATTTCTTGCTTCAAGAAGGCTATAAGAATGAGAATCTGCTGGGAATCCATTGGGGGAATAAAGTTGGGAATGGATTGAGGGAAGCAAACTAATGTATCTGCAATAGTTCCTCTACTGGCTCTTCAACATCCATACTCATTTCACATGGAAGATGCTCACTTCTTCCACAAGGGAAGGGTCATCCACTTACCATTTATTACATATGGCTCCTTTCCTAAGATAAGTGGGTGATATGCATACTCTCTGAAAGGTTAGATGTGACTACTCATGATCCAGAGACTGAGTTAAAACAGAAGGTATTGCCTTTAACACGTACAATATACAAGAAGAAATGCTATAACTTAGATTTTTCATTTTAAGTGTGAACAATTGGAAACACACAATAATTGCTATTGAGAGCATATATCTTACCCTGCTATTTAGTAATGGCAGGAAATCCTATCCCGGCAGTGAAGTAAGTTTCCTGATTAGCCAATCATTCTGTCCCCACTTCTGTTCCAAAATATTTAGTTCTATCACCAGGAGAGAATCCTTCCTCATTATTATCCTTCCCATCCATATCTGAATTGACTGCTCCTTCCGGAGGATCCACTGCTTTAGCATCTCTCTTTGACGCCACTTCGGAGGCCCAGGGATTCCCACAGATGTTTCCTAGCTAGATTTCCTATTTTATTGCTAGTGTATTTCCCTCAAATTTTAGTAGGTTCTAATTTATTTGCTTTTAAGGTGGCTCCATGGTGCATTGGAGAGCACATTGGACTTCTAATTTACTTACTTTTAATCAATTCCATGCTCCTGTATCTATGGCCCAGATAGCTTAAACATAATATTTAAGCTAAGCTAGGTAGACATAACTTGCAATTGGGTCTTTGCTAGAGGGTGTGTCCCCTTGATGAAAGGTGCTGGGGAGAATCTGAAGCACCTCCTTTTCATACCTCCTAATGAGACTGATGTTTCCATGCTGGCAGTTATACTAGTTTCAAGTTGGCATACAGAAGTTGGCTCTTCTAGTTGTGCCAAGCTGTGAATTATGAGGATGGACTCTCAGTCAGCCTGGATTGTAAGCCACAGGCAGGGAGTGTCTAGCCTCCAAGAGTAACTAAACACGGGCCAGCATTCTGAGTTTTAACTACTCATTCACCAGCAGTTCAACCTCTGCTACTATGTTGTCTACATCCCAGAGTAGTTCAGGAAACAGTTTGAGGAAACGTTTCATCAAAGCTTAAGAACAATCTCTAAAAAGCAGGAATTGTTGATTTCTGGCTATCCTTCACCCTATTATCAAACAATACCACCTTTAGAGGCACTGGCATCAACCCAGTTCTCCTCCTCTGTTAAGGATATGTATTGGCACTCATTGGTGGCTTGGGAATCTTACAGATGATTTGATACCTCTGCATAAGAATGTCTCGTTAAGTGTGACTTTAATTACTAAGTATGCTGAGTAAAGTAGCACTTTAGGGAGAAAAGATACAGAAAACAGGAGGAAAACTGGATAATGTTCTCACAAACTATATTTGTGACCAGAAAGACCATTTCTTATTACGTGTAGTAAAGGAGTTAATACTCTCAATATCGTTAAAAGTGACCTATGAATTGGTTCTCAGCTGTTACAATCATAATAATTCTTGGACACCTCCAGCTTTTTTCAGTTAACTCAATATATTCGAAGTATAGGTAAAAAAAAATCTTGTACTGCCAGATGTGAGGGAGGATTCCTACAACATTGGCATTGGGATTGAAATGATCTGTACATGTCTCAATAGAACTTGAAGACAACCAGTGGCTGCACTTGCTTTATAAATACAAAGTGCCTCAGAAACACAATCATCTATATTATTGTTATTTTTATTTATTTTTTATTTTAGGCAGAGGACACTTGTGGCTGTTACTTTGGTTACAAAATAATCATGCCAAACTGAGTTTAATATGTCAACATATAGAACGAGATGGACAAAAGGGTTAGGAAATTACCTATATTCTTTTAATCTCAGCTTGCATAGGCAACGTTCAGTTCTATAAATTTTTGAGTGCCCTCGAATGTATTCTAAATATTTTGCAGGCTATCATTTCTCTCTCTGTCTCTTTTGTTTTATATGCCTACAATTATATCTGTTCTGTTTCATGCATAAACATTCCTTCATCCTCATTCTGTGTGAGTTTAGTCATAAGTTTCAGAAACTTACTGTCAGTATACAGTGGCAAAAAAATAGGTGGAATACATTTTCATTCAAGTACACAATTTTTCTGTACCGTGATGACTACTTTAATGTTTCTAAGTAGAATTCCTCAGCTAAATAATGGGTATTATGTTATGCCTAGGAAGGGTATTCAGCAGGTATGTTTAGGATGTCTGTACAGTTTTATTAAATTTGGCGTATTAATGTTGCCAAGCCTTCGGAGATTTGCGAATTGTTTTCTTACCAGCCTGGGCTAGGCTACTCAGAAGCCAGGCGTGTACCATTGAGTTACACAATTACATACTTGAAAATCAAAAGGGGGAAATGAAACCATAAAAGCTGAGTAGACAGGAAAGCCAAATGCACTCTCAGGGCGCATCACTACCTACTTCAGCCTCACAAAAGAGGCCTCCCTCCTACAAATAGTAGATAGGGAAATCGGAGAGTGCATCCCATTGACAAGTGGGGAGAGATACAGGGAGGTTAGCTTCACTCTAGCAATTTGCTACCTGAGTGAAGCAATTCCAGTATACCTAGAATGTCAAAGCCAAAACAAACTTTGATTCTATTTCATCTCATCAAGAAAACACCTGCTATTTATTTCTTCATTTGATTGGTACCTGACAGAAAGAAGCTTTCTTTGCAGACAACTTCACCACCACCATTTCTAACCCTCATGATGTGAGACATAGAAATGGGCCCTTGCTCTATCTTCTTCCTCCTCATACTATCTCCTTTTCATAAGTTGTTCCTTGTAATTATGAAAAGAAATTTTGACTTTGATAACCTAGGTTACTACCTATTTTCCTAACAGTAAGTAAATATTCCAACTAAATTTCACACTTTTATTTTCCTAATCATATTAACGAAGCTTTGTTTCTACACAGCCCTTGGGGAAAGCTAAGCAATCAGGAAGTTTTCCTAGGATCATACAACAGAGCTTTAGGGAAAGTGTTTCTGAGACTGTTATCAGAAGCTAAAATTTCCTCAGATACAGCATCACTCTAATAAGCTACTAGAAAACTTATTTATGTTTCTATCATTTGTGCTTTCATTCCTAGGTCTTAGTATAGTTTCAGACCCATAGAAATTATTTAATACATAAAAGAATATTCAGTCTTCCTTTGTATTTCACATTGTTATATAAAGTTGTATGAAGAATTACTAAGAATCCTGTTGATTGTTACAGTCTGGTCATCTGGAAATGTAGAGAGCTGTATAAAATTAAGATATTGAAAATTAAACAAAAAAATTTCTGGGATCCATTTAAGAATGGTTTTAAGTGTAATCAACAGTACTCTCAATCCCTGGCCCAAAAAAATGAAAGAAAATGTGCTTAAAAACAGTACAGATTCAAGAGGAGTTATCCTGTAATTCTTTCAGTCTTCAAAAAGCACACAACAATTTCCACACCTTTTAGAGAGAGGTAGAGAAGCAATAAAGTTATGGTTACTTAACTACCAACTTCCCTAAAAACATCTAAATCCAAGACAGCTTAAGAACCAGGTAAATGTTTTGGAAAAGCTTTTTAAACTCAGGTTTCTTACGTGAGCTAAGAACTTACCTGTCAACTAACAGACTTTTCCAGAGACACTGAAACTCATATGTTTTGAGATCAGAAAGAAGTCTGTTCCTTTTTTTTTTTTTTCTTTTCTGGTTTAGGGTAAAAGTATATTCTTCCACAAAATATCCTTTGTTTTTAAGGTCATATTTTAACATAGGAAATAAATTGAGTTCTACCTTCTATCTGTATTTACCATGATTCCCGTAAATAGGTCACTTCCACTGCCAACAGGTGGTAAACTTGTCTCACGTGGTTTTCATATAACAGCCTAGAATAGCAAGACCTGAAGAACGGCATCAAATGGTATCATTAAAACGATTGTAAACATGCCTGTTGTGGCAGATGCGAGCTTGCTTTCTGCTGATACACATTCAAATTGTTTGGTAAGATCAAACAAATGTAGAGTTTTAATATGTCAAACATGTCTACATTCTAACAGGTTCTTTTTTAAAGAGATCTGTTTCTTTAGAAGTCAGGACAGCTATAAAAGAGCCAGACTACAGATCAGATTCAAAGTCAAAACTCATTTTCTCTGATTAGGGCAGAATTCTCTGTATCTGTATCATTTAGCCAACAGTTTTCAAAGAAAAGAGATCAAACAGAATAATATTGCAGGTATTAAATTAAGATGGTGGTGGCATGTGTATCTATTAATTAACACTAATTAGTGTTAGGTTTTGTCCAAGACAAAATTAAATATTTTTAGTCATTAAATCTAATCTGTCCTTCTCCTAACCTTTTCACCTCTTCATCACCATCCCTCTTCCTCTAATTTATTAATTTATTTAGAATAGTGTCACACCACATGTTTTATTTTCAGACCATTTAAAATTAATTCTGGGGAAGCCAGTTAAATTTGAAGTTCTCAAGTGCTGGCTTTATTTTTTTCCAGTAACAATAAAATTAGATTTCTCTGGCAAGTTAACTAATATGATGTTTTTTAATTTTAGCAGGAAATTGTGAATTAAATAGCTATATTATTTGTATGGAAAAATACACATAGAGTGTGTTTCCCAGTTAAAGCTAATAACCATCAAATACTTCATAGATGTCTGGTATTTTTATATAAATTATCTCATTTAACCTCTCTGGACCCAAAGTCACAGAGCTAATAAACCAGGATTATCTAGAAAAAGAAACTACTGTCGTAACCATTAAAGTATACAGCCTGTTAAATTTTTCATTTGAGATAGTGTTAGTTACGGAAACTTCTTTTGTTAAATAGGTCAATATATTTATAGTCTTCTCTCTACAAAGATGTAGGAGGTTTCCTCTCTTGTGGCATAGAGTAATAGTCACCAAATAGTCTATTGTCTTCCCTACGTTCCTATGTTCTATTACAATTATTTTGAACCACAAGACTATTTTTGGAGAATTAAGTGCAAGAAGAAGTATCATGTGAATTATTTTTTAGGCTAAGATAGTGGATATCTCAGGCACCATTCTTCATTTTCTCTCTTGCTCTGCTGTGTACCTAGAAGGCCTTGTGTTGTGAACCCAAAACAGCATGGGTTACTGCATTGCTGCAAGGCAAACAGTGTCCAAAGAATTGCTCAAATATGCATTGAATTCAGAATGAACCAGAAGTAAGCCTTTTGTTGTACTGAGCACTGAGATGTGGGCATTGTTTCTGTCTATCTAATCTATCCTACCTAGCTTGTCTGTCTTAGCTAGCCTATCCTGGTTGTTGTAGAAGTTGGTAACAGAAGTGAGATGATATCTTTAAAAACCTAATATATTTGGCATTGACCTAGTGATCCAGTGGTGGACGAACAGAGGGAGAACTGATATTAGAGGTTTTTGAAAGATAGAGATTTATTTCATACAGTAGCAAAGCATCAGAATAATGCTTTGAGCAGCAGCAGTTCACGTGCCTAGCAAAGTTGGGACTCTGGTTGGAAGCAGGATGTTAATAACGTGTGATTTGCTATTAACTCTATTCTGCAAGGTATATTAAGTAATAAATGTGTTCAGAATAGAACTGGCTACTTTGTAAGCAGAGATGAAATGGGTAGAGAAAGTCTAATACAGTCTTTCAGTGTTGGTAAAACAATTGCTAATAAATGATAAGAGTGCAAAAATCTTTACAGATAAATGTCTGGTAATATATTTCCAACTGATTAAGTTGCCTCAAAGCAAAGAACAGGTTAAGAAAGTGACAGTCAATAATTTGGTAAAATGATTCAGGGCAAAGATCAGATTAGGGGGGTGGCTTTGCCCAGAAATTCAAACAGCTTTTCTGTAACCCTGTTATATAGAGAGGATGAATAATGGAATGGAAGAGTAGAGAGGTATAAAATAGAAGAGAACTGGGTATATTCTGGGTACATGAAGAAGATTGGAATGAAGCTTACTGGATTTATTTAAAGTTCTCTGGTAAGGAACTATGAGTTTGGACAAAAACAAAACAAAACAAAAACAAGCAAACAAACAAAACTTAAAGACTTTAAATGACTTGAAATTCCCAAACTTCTATGAGCAGAAAGCTGGCTCAGAAAACTCCTTAGATTACAAGTAGAGGATATTCCCCCAAACCCATATCCAATGGGAACAAGGATAACGGGGAAAAAAAGCATCCTTAAAGATGAAGCCATGAGATACAGAGAATAATGGACTTTCTGGAGGCTCCCAAAAGAATCTAGACCCAATGGAGGAACATTCCCCAACAGCAGTTTAGGACTTCTCACAATGCCTGCTCGTGGGGACCGAAATATCTATGTACCAGTGACTGAGGTATGTCTCAGTCTTCTCCTTTCTACCTAGTATCTGGTCTGTTTCTGTTCCACCATTATTAGTAGTATTGAGTGTTCATGTACGTGTATGTGTGTATATGGAGAGGCTGCCTAAACTTGTCTTTTTAGTTTATATGTATCATTTAAAAGTACTGACATCAGAACCTGATAAAGAGACTCAAATATCAGCCGGAGGTCTGAGTGATCCACAAGCAGAGACTGGATTGGACCTTTGAGTTGTCTCATTTGGAGAGTAGTTGACTGTATTTCTTTGTACATTAATGGGAACAAAGGATATTGGGTGATGGAAACGGTCCTCAAATAATACTTCCCACATATTCCATTAGTCTTTTATATTCCCTTGCTCCAGAGGTTAAGTGTAGCCAAGAACTATGAAAACTGATATGGTCAATGAAAGGTGAATAGAAGTGACACATAAAACTTTCAGTCCAAGAGAGCTTGGCTCTTATTTGATTTTCCAATCTCCCTCTCCCTAGCTTAGCAACAACAAATACTTGTGTTGAGATAATGGTCACATGATTGAAGCAGCCTGGATCCCTGAGTTGCTGTGTAGAGAATAGTGGTCTTGGGATGTGATGGGATCCACAGAGCATTTGTGGGAATGAGAAATGGACTTTTGCTGTGTTAGGCCTCTGAGGTTCTTTTTTTAACTTCTACATAACCTCACCTTTCTTGTCTAAATACTACTACTACAGCATTTAATGTAAATTTTGGACAGACATACTGCTTTCTAGTTTCAGACTGAAGTAACGTTTAATTAACATTTTAAACAGACTTATGTTTGTTCATTTTCATTCTTACATATTATAATAATGATGAAATCGATCTCTCTTCTCTTCTGAAGTCACAGTGTTGGGATTATTTTCTATGGTTAGGGTTCTGTAATACATAGGCCTAAAATAAAATTTAACACATAATAACAAGTCAAAAATAGTGTGAAACATGCAGATGATAATTATTTTAAATTTCTCAATGTCATAGAAAATTGATCTCTGCCCTAACATCTTAGCAAAAATAATTGGAACAAGGAACCAATGAGTTATTTAAAGGACTCATTAAGTTTCACATGACCCTATTTGTAATTGAGACAGTTGTGTCCTAGAAGTACCCTCCAAGAAATGATTAATGAGGTTTGCAAACATTCTAAATTGACTGACATGGAAGGGAGTGGTCCTGTTCTTTAGCCAAATCTCTGCGAGGTCCAGGCAAAAGGGAAGACTTATCTCAAGTAATTCATGATAGCGTCTCATATTAAGCATTTAAAAATGCAATTATTTTTCCTGAAGTTTAAAGAGCTCAATAAACTAGGTCAGTAAGGCCATACATTTATCAAAATTTTTCTCTAAATTGATCAAAGGTAAAGCAGGTTTAGATATACAAATCTTTTGACCTCACTCGTATTAGTAACAAACTTTCCAGAAATGCATTGAATTGCACAAAATAATTAATTTATTAGATTTTTCCCACTGTTTTGGTCAATGAATGAGTTATAATTTTACCTGTACCACAGAAGTTTGAATGGCAATCTGATATGTTTGATCACAGTATATGGCTCATTTGAATAGATTATAATTAGACCCCTACTTGTATTAAACAGTTAGAACCTAAGGACTGGAATGATGTGCATCAATGGTTAAATTCTCCCTTTCCCTAGTGAAAGTTGGTATAGCTGTAAATTTGAAGTAAACTGTCAAAAGTGAATTTAAGAAAATGTTAATATAGCAGTGTATTGTTGCAAATGAACTAAGAATTTTTCTTTTTCCAAATTAACTGGACTTTGGAAGTTTCTTTCTGGTTAAGGATGAGTTAACAGTTGTTACATTTTATCTGTATAACCAATACCCCCTTTTTGAATTTTCCATCCAGTAAAGTATAAAAATTAGTTAATGTGTAGCGGGAATATTCAATTATATTTTATCCCATTTATTTAATATTCTCTAGCAGAGAAGCACATTGGCCTAATACACATCTATTGTTCTTTTTTTTCCAGTTTCTTAAATATGTATTATAAATATAACTTGAATTTTTCCAGTTCATTGTTCAAAGTAAGAGCTTTCCATGTAGAACAAGGATTTTTAAACTATTATTATTCATGTATTCTTATACTAAAACTTCAGAGAGAATTCTTTTTAAAAATATGTAATGACAAAAATGTTTAATAGATCATTTAATAAATGATTCTGGCTCACTTTACATGCATTTCTTCAATTATAAGGAAAATGATTTCAGTTTTCCCTTATATTTCACTGTGATCAAGAATTCATCCTCTTAAAAGAGTTAACTTTTGTGATCTAGGATATTTGTGCACAATTAAACTAACTGTGACTAACTATAATACCAAACAATATCAAAAATGGTAAAATTATTACTCACTCATCCCTCTGAGAATTTTCTTTAGACTGTTTCCATTACGCATACACACATACACACATCATAACCAGAATCTAAAGTCTGTAGTTTAATTAAAAATGGCAGACACATTTTGAAAAGAGAAATGCCACCTTAAAATTTTTTGTAACTTTCTGAATCAAGCCAATGTTTCTTTAAATTGACATCATCTTGATTTCCTCAACTAATAAATAAATATCACACCTGGTCTCTTATCTGCATCTCCCCACTTCATGTTTTTGTTTTTCTTTTAGCAGATATATCTAAATAATCTTCCTAAAATGTCAATTAATCCCTGAAACATCCTTATTCATATTGGGTTATCTCATCAAGACAAAATCCTCTGTCCAATGTTTAAGACCCCACAGAGAATAACCTCAAAATATTCAATTAATTGTATTTCCTATTAAGAATCAGGTTTAACTTTTGCTTGTTATGGGTGTCTTCTTACTTTCTTCTATCAGAATTCTAGCTTGGATAAGAAAAGAGGGGTCAAACTGGACAGTGTTGGTTTTGCAGATTACAGCATTTAGGACAATGAACCCAAATGTAGGTTAGTAAATGGAAGATCAAAGAGGGGAATTTTGTGAGACAGGTGTGACCAAGGGAATAGGAGAGGGTGGTAGGCAGAAATCGAATGCTTTTAGTAGTTTGTTGAACATTTAAGTCTCTGTGTATTTGAGGTCTAAATGAGTGCCAGAGGAAGCTATCTGAATTAGACTGTTTTGCAAAAGATATCTATGCCTGTTCTTGAGGGAATCTTGATGACTGGAGACAGCGCAAGAGCAGTCCACCTCTTGTCCTGCCTGTAAACAGCTATCGCGAAGGCTGTTGTATACTCTCATTTGCATGAAATAGGGGCTCCAAGATGAAATATTCTTATGATAATGGGCTTAAGTTCTTTAGGTGAACATCATGAGTAACCTGCAGCAAATTAGAAAAATGATTAAAATTGAGGTCTTTTTTTTCCCTCTCCACCTTTACCATGTTCCCAAACTCCATATTCAAATTAGGATCAGCCTCTGTTTATTGGATGGAGCTTAGTCTAATGTAAAGTTTAATAAACAACATATTGAAAGTTAGAAATCTTTAAGAAAGAAACAAAGGGAGATTATCCCATCCCATGCCGATGATGCTAGGAAAATAATGACTCCCAAAGAGGTCCACACCCTAATCTTTAGAACCTGTGAATATATTACCTTACTTGGTAAGAAGACTTTGCTGCTTTGATTAAATTTAGGGGCTTTGTGATGGGGAGATCACCCTGAATCTAATCTAATCGAATCACATGAGTTCTTAAAAGCAGAGGACCTTTCCCAGCTGTGGTCAGAGAGAGATGGCTAGATGAGGATTCAGTTCCCCATCGCTCATGCTAAAATGTAGGGGTCTTTTAGCAAGAGCCAGGGAGACCTTTAGAAGCTGGAAAAGTCAAGAGAATTCTCCACTAGGGCACCCAGTAAGGAACTGAGCTTCGCAGTTAGTCCCAGTTGTCAAACTTCTGGCCTATAGAACTATAGAAGATAATAAATGTGTGTTGTTTTCAGCTACCAAATTTTATTAATTTTCCTTGGTAAATCCATTACATTTTGCTCAATTTGTTCATGATCTCTATCAAAGCAGCCTCTCGCTTCCACCGCCTCGCCAAAGTTCAGACAAATTCAGAGTGTGGCCTCTGTTACTCCATTCACTGTAATTTCCACTCTTGAACCATGGTACCTGTATCCCATATCATACAGTAGAGTCCTGAATTGCTATCTAAAGATTTTGTCCATTTTGCTTCTGCTGCCAGACTAGACTATAAACATATCACAAGTATGATTTAACTTTATCTTTCTTTTGTGTCTTCCAGTTCATCTGGAACAGTGTATATTTTTATTGCTCAAAATCATTTACAGTAATAAAATTAATCATTTAAATCTTTTCAATCCAGGGATATATCCTTTTATTTTCATCTACTGTCCCAACTTTTATGATATTGTGTGATAAAGTATATACTTGAAATACGTTGCAGAAGATCAATCTCATTCCTTTGGGAATATATGCTGGATTCAGTATTCTGAATTCAAGTAAAACCTGTGATGGAATTTCTCATAATGCCTTATAATTCATTGAAACAATGTTTCCAAAGTCTAATGTACCAAACTCAGTCTCATTTTGAAACCATAACTTTCATTTCCATTGTTAGCATTTGAATCAGAATAGCCACAAATTAGTTGCCAAACAAATCTAATTTATGTTTTTAGCAATTGTGTGTGAATCATGCTGCCAGTGTTTTTGTCTTATTTGTTAGAAATTGTCCCTAATTGGCAAGTACTGTAGCAGTAAAATATGAAGAGAAAAACCACCAATACTCTGAAGTTAGTTGGTTACAAAAATTGGATGGGTCTTCTCGTATTAATTTTGATGAGCGTGGAGCTTAGTTTTTTGTTTTTTCCTGCTTCAGTCTTGTCGCCTCATTTTAGTCATGGAATAAACTGGTGATTTGCGAGATATTTTTCAAGACCAGACCATTTCCTCAAATAGAAGCTTTGTTCTTATAAATAGATACAATTATGTTCATATGTTTGGTAGATGAATCCAGTGGTGTGAGTGTTGAACAGAATCTCTCATGAGTAGCTTCCTCAGTTCTTTGGCATTTCACTCTTGTATAGAATCAGTAGAGACAATTCAATGTGAAAAATAATTTTTCATGATGACAATATTTTTCCCATAAACACACACTTCATCTTGTATGTATGTACTTAATTGTATTAGACAAGCTCAGGTGACATTAACCGTATAGCTATAAATTAATTCCATGAATTATAAACTAACTCCTAATTATTATAAACCTTAAGGTGTCTTCCAGTTTATTAAAACTTGATACAAATGCATGAAAATATGATCATGGGTGTTAATTTTTGTATTCCTAAGAACAAATGAATAAATGTACATTCATTTATAATCTTTCCAATTTTCGGTTTTTAAGTAAGTATAGTGTAAATTATATTTTAAAAGTATTTTATATTTAAATTGATAGAATATGCATTCTTTAGTTTATTTGTAAAAAGGAGAAGCTTAAGATTGTTTTGAATATCAAAAAATTAGATTGCAGATAACATGCTATTATGGACAACTCTATTTACCCATAAATATTGGGAAATGAGATTTTATTTTTGCCTATGATGAAGTGTTGTATCATCTGCTCTTATCACTGTGTGGTAGTGAAATTGCCATCAATGGGACGTTCCCAAGGAGAGGAACCCTGTTCTGGACCAATGGGGGAAGGCTTTGGGGTGCGTGGTCAGATGAGCCTGAGAGGATTTGTGTGAATTCCATTCCCTAAGAAATCACCACCTATAACTGGAAACATGGCTATGTTCAGGTAAATGTCTTTTGATCAGTGGTAGCTGGAAGAGATTTACCACTAAGAATGTGAGTCTCCGCCATCCTAGAGGAGACCATTTGGTGAGTCATAGCTAGAGTTTAATTAGGGCCCTGTTTTGGATGGAAACCTCTTCCTACTGTCCCAAGATGTCTTCGCACGTCAGAAAGTTCTGTCTCTGAGTTTGGGTAGCAGAGACCAGGGATGGATGAGAATATCTACCACTCTGGGCTGGAAGGTGGATTAAGTGAAGTAATGCCCCACAGCTCTCCATATAGCTCTGAAATTTTCAATCAATGGAAGCTGTGGGGTTATTAGAAGGATGAGCAAGTTATCTTAAGTAAACAATAGAACTTGGTACTTGTCACACTTAATGTCCTCGATAGTGTTATTTTTCCCCAGAAACTGCCTCTTTTAAAGTACTATGCCAGGTTTCAAGCATTCGCATCTCTCCTCAAGATTGCAGACAAAACCATAGTACACGTAATTCTGTCATATGTAGATACTATGACAGAATGGTTGGTCCAGTTGCATCCATCTCACCAACATAAGTAAAGCTCTCTGATTCCCTATACATCAGAAAACATATACTCTGAAAACAATTACTCCCACCAAATATATCTAGTATCACATGGCTAGATAAACAGCTGTTACCAATCCATTAGGCCAATTATATTACTGGGTGCTTGCCTTTACAGCTTTTACATATAATTCTAATACTCCTAAATATATTTTAAATTGTTTATTGTGATTTTTTCTGGTAATAACAAGTCAAGAAGATTATTTTAGCCTAATTATAAATAGAGACAAATATAAAAATGATAAAATATGCTAAATGCTTATACACCAGAGATAGTTTTAAACAGGTTTTTAATTGCCCTCTTAAACATTAAACATCATACAGGTGTACACACACAGACACACACATGCAGGCATAAATACTATGTCCCACAGTTGAGACCATATTAAATGCTGTTTAAAAATTTTTCTTTAACAATATATTATGGGAAATGTACATGTTGTCATTGAATATATATAATAGGTATATATATATAAAATGTGTATATATGTACATATATAATACACATATATTCATAAAATATATATGTATTACATATACACGTGTTTAATATATATGCATCTTTATGTGCATAGTGTTCATTTCTATAACTTACTTAAATATTCCTTTTTCGATAAACATGCACTTTCCATCTCCACTATTATCGATATTAGCAGTGCTGCAATGGACATCTTTATATAAATGTCTTTGCATACCTATGTATTTTTATTCTTTGGATGAATTCTTTAGGATGGAATTGTTGGGCAAAGGTTAAACACATTAACATTTTTGGTACATATTGCCTTTCGCAAATCCATTACTGATTTTTTGTCACCACTGACAAGGTAGTGTCTTAAAGTTTATATGAATTTCATTCTCTATTCCCGCTGTTTTTCTCCTTTGGGCTACTGCCCATGAGATGTTGCCTGAGATCCATCACTCTCCTGCTCTCACGCCAGGTCTTCTCGACCATGCCTCTTCAGTAACTCTTTCAGGTGGTCCCTTTCTTCAACACTGAGGACTCCCTTGCTGACCTTCTCCACCCCTTAAGCCAATCTCATCTCACGGCATATTTTCAACAACTACTTTTTAAAAGATATAATAGAAAATAAGGATAAATTTTACAATATTAATAAATATAATTTAAACTTTCTTTGAAAATTATAATGCTCATTTTAATTTGCCAGATAGTAGGCTAAGTTCTGTGTATGTATTATATAAATAATTAATACCATTATTAATATTTACCTTTGCAATAAAAGACTGAAATTCAGAAAAATCTTAATGACTTTCCAAGGGCAAATAGCCAATGAGTAGCACACTTGGGCTTATATCCATGATTGTATGATTTCAATTCTACTCTCTCTTTTTCTTCTTCATTGAGGTAAGAGCACTTAACATGAGATTTATCCTCTTAACACAGTTTAAGCGTATAACGCATTGTTGACTGAAGGTACAGTGTTATAAAGCAGATCTGTACAGCTTATTCATCTTACTTAACAGAAACCTATGTCTGTTGATTAATAACTCTGTGTTTCGCTCTCCCCTCAGTCCCTGATAAGCACCATTCCAGTATTTGATTTTACGGTCAATTCTGTTCTTAACTACCATGATATACTGTCAGCATTTGGAGATTCAGAGACAAATTTAGGGCTTTGCCAGAACTTCAAAAGCATGATTCTGGAAATTAATTTTATTGATAAATTACTGTGTGATGAAAAATATAAATTTAGATTAGGATAAGTCTAGGCTGATATTATTTTTTGAGCAAATGTCTGTTATTGCGTTCCATAATAAAGGGTTATTGCTCGTATTTTTTTATGATGATTGCAGATATTCTCTAAGAGATATCTAGTTAAAATATATTCATATAATTATGATGAAGCAGAAACTTAGGCAAGCTTGTAAGTAACTAATTCTGTACTTATTTGACAGACTATTCAGTGTGTCCTGAATAACTGTTATGGCATAACAAGCACTGTAAATTCAGTGCCTTAAAACAACTGTCCATTCAGTCAGCTGGGGTTTGTCTAATGTAAGTTCACACTAGTTTCTGCAGGTTAGCTCAGGTCACTGACCTAATCTGGGCTATGTTGGGGCAGCTTATCAGGACAGCTCTGTTCCACATATTTCTCATTATCCTTCTGGGACCAGTGAGTTAGCCCAGGCATGTCCTTCTTATAGCAATGGCAGAAGAACAAGAGAGTAAATGGAAGCACATAATATTTCCTAGGCTTAGAATTGGCACACTATTACCTTCACTCCATTCTATTGACCAAAGCAAGTCTCATGACCAAACTCGTAGCCAACGGATGGACATATAATCAGCCCTTTTTGTGCAGGAAAAAACTGCAGAGTCATGTGGAAAAAAGCATGAGGATAAGAAGGGAGGGAGAACTGGGGCCACTAATGTTACCTACCACCAAAACAATTGCATTTTATTTAAAACTGCGTTGTAGTTTCAAACTACATGATTAACTTATAGTCTTAACCACTTGATCATGGGATACAATGAAACTTTCCGATTTCCTGAGGGAGAGAGGACATGCTGCCAACTTCTTGGGTTTTGATCAGGTGTTTTCTTCTTATGAAATGATATTGCTCATGTTCTTTAAGAACTTCTTGTGCGTCTCTCTGGGTTCAGTTTTCAGCACTAAAACCTCTCATTGAGTGACTCATTAAGCTAGTTGCCACTACTTCCACCACCCACTCAACCTCATGCCATAGCCTCCAAATCTGCGGCTGCTGTGTCATATAAGCATGAAAACTGTAGAATCCGGAATTCCCATTTAACCGGTGCCAAAAAATCAAGTCTGAAAGTTTGAGAAGAGCATTTGAGAGTAATCGTCTGTAAGAAAAATAGCTTGATTGCTGGGGAACCTGATCCTAAGGTGACTATTACTCACTCACAGTGAGTTAAGAGGAAATTGGAGGAGGGAATCATAGCCCAGGAGAATAACCGAAGATAGAAAGCCGGAAATGTCTAAAGCAGCTGAAAGGGTGAACATATTTTGTCTAAAAAGATAAGACAGCTGAGAGAGAAAAGTCATGAGCCAAATTTGCTTACAAAAATAGTGGAAATAATCTCTGAACATCCAGTTTGGGAAGAAGTGGGGAAGATAATAGAGCTCTGAGTGGCTAGTGATGAGAGAACAAAGAGGTTAGTGATGCCTGAGAGAGATCAGTAATGCTTCCAAGGTGTCATACAAGAGCTCACTGGCAATAGGAGAGAAGTGTACTTTTTTCTGTTTTTTAAACCAGCTCACTAAGAAACTTCAGGTTTTGATAAAAGTTCAAATATGAAAGACTTTTGCTTGTTTGCTTGCTCGGCTTTTCAGAATATTTAAAAATACATCAATGACACAATCTTTGAAGTAACAAAGGGAAGTATTCATCAAGAAGAGGCCCTTTGGGCTTCCCTGGTGGCGCAGTGGTTGAGAGTCCGCCTGCCGATGCAGGGGACACGGGTTCGTGCCCCGGTCCGGGAGGATCCCACATGCCGCGGAGCAGCTAGGCCCGTGAGCCATGGTCGCTGAGCCTGCGCGTCCAGAGCCTGCGCTCCACAGCCCCGCGTACCGCAAAAAAAAAAAAAAAAAAAAGGCCCTTTAGCAGGCCCTGTCTAAGAGTCCTGTGACTCTTTGTGTTTGACTCTAGGTGGAACCTAAAACAGTCTTCAGGAAATTTTAAATATCTTTATATTCTTACAGCCAAAGTCTTCAAATGATCTAAAAGCAAAGCAGAAAGTCCAATTAAGTGTCTTCTCATTTTTCCAAATTCAAATATACAGGACATTAATTGTTTTTCAGTTTCTGTGAGTGATAGGGCTTGTCTTGATATAAGTTGTTAAATGTATTTAATTAACATGTTTTAATATTTTATTTTCTTGCATTGTTTGACACTATGGTCTCAATAATGAAGACCTAAATAAATCATCTAGTTTCACATGAAAATTTAAATTTTTATGTCATAGGATTACTTTTGAAAAAATATCATAGTATTCTGCATCAGGGTAGAAAATAAAGATAATTACAAATCTGGATATTATTAATATAACCTCAAATTCTACTTGTTCTAAATGTCTCATCTGTCTACCTCTCCCATATTATATACTATAGTTAAAATCTCTGAGACACGTTACACATTGTCCAGTAGTAACCATTGGCATGCTGGTACAGATAGATGTATCTGATTCTATAACAAGTTTCTGAGGAAACAAGACAATAAAGGAGGAAGTGTTACTGGAATGAGGTTCTGCCAATAATTACTTATGTGATCTGTTGTATGGTTCTCCGTGAGAATGGCAAGAGGGGAATCCTATATATAGAGATGTTTGTGTGTATGTATGTGTGTCTGTGTACATGTGTGCATGTACATGTATACAACAGGACCCATCATATGAAATCAATATATGCACATATATGTATATATGGTACATAGGTTGAACATATATGTTATCTATCCATTTGTCATCTCTGTGTGTGTATATATATATACACATCTGTCTGTCTGCCTGTCTATCTATCTATCCATCATCTATATCCATCTTCTATCTGGTTAGGTAGTACCATCCATAGCTTTTGTTATCATGGAGAGCCCTGGGGCCCTGGGAAGCTCTCCCTGTGGCTGGGGAGCATGCCCTATTAGTTTGTGGTTTATGTAATCATCTCTGTACGTCCCCTCATCTTTTGTTACTAAAAAAATTTCACCTTACAGCTTCATCTCCATGAATCTCAGTTTCCTCCCCTATAAAATGAAAATAAAAATATATACTGTAAAAGTATTTTTGAGGTGCAAATAAAACAATGCATATTAAAAACCTTGAAAGGGCAAATGTTTACACTTACAAATTGAAATGGAGAATTGACAGAATTAAGTAAATGAGGGTTGATCCATGGCTAAAATAGTTAAACAGAGCAAACAAGATTGTTTGTATGTTTTTAATATTTTTAATTGTATTTAAAGCCTAGCTGCTCTAAGATTTGCTGGAAATTATAATTCATCTATGGTTTCCATAATTATTCCATATTTTATTTAAGAAAGTATCTGTTAAACTATATAAATATGGAGACAACTTATACCTTAATAATATAAGGTATTGGCATATGTATATGCACATTCCTGATTCCCTAGTGAGGCTCTGGAGCTATGGAGCATGAATACCACAGTGTGGAGATGAAGTGTATGAATTGTAGTTTGCATATGTTATCACATTTAATTCTCATATGTTTTTTGTTTGTTTGTTTGTTTTTTGCGGTACGCGGGCCTCCCACTGCTGCGGCCTCTCCCGTCGCGGAGCACAGACTCCGGACGCACAGGCCCAGCGGCCACGGCCCACGGGCCCAGCTGCTCCGTGGCATGCGGGATCCTCCCAGACCGGGGCACGAACCCGCGTCCCCTGCATCGGCAGGCGGACTCTCAACCACTGCGCCACCAGGGAAGCCCCCTCATATGTTTTTAAACACATCTTTCATCATTTCATGCTTATATTCAAACTCTGCAATGCTTTCCTTTGCCTGCAGAGTAAGTTACTAACTAGTTCCTTAAGTTTCCATTCCATGTTACTAAGACTCTGCCTACAACCTACCTTTCCGAGGGGTTATCTTCTACTTCTGTCAATAAGATTCTCTGCTTCAATCAGATAAGCCTGTTCATTCCACCCACAATTCCACGCACAGTGACATTCTCATCTTTATTTTCATAGCTTTCTTTCCTATCTGGGATGGCTACACAACTTGACCAAAGATTATGCATCCTACATCCTTTGAATAACAGGTCTAGCCTCTACCTGGTGACATTTCTGCATCATCCTAGCCCATGAGTATCCCGCTGTCATCTAAAAAAATAATATCTATATTACTAATTTTCATTAGTAGAAAATTAGTAATTTACTAATTAGTAATAAAATTTGATGTGTTTTCTATTAATAAAGATATAATTGACATATATTGAGTGTTAAAAAAGGGACTATTAGGTCTGTAAATTGCAAATTTTTATAAAGTATTTAATAATGTATTCTCTGATTTACATTGCTCTTCTTTTTCCACAGATGTATATATTCCCAACTTATGGAAAATGAAAAACAATGTTAGATGACTAGTAAAATACTATCTATTACTTGAGGGAAGGAAGTATAATAATTTCTTATAACCACTAGTGTCCCATCATATCCTCTGAACAGCAGGAACTCAGGAAACAGCTATTTGCTTTTGAAATACTAATATTTGGTACTGACATATAACTGTATAGCTTTTCTATACAAATTAAATATTGCATTCCTCAATACTTCTACCTCTCATTCTTCTGTCCAGAAGCCATCATCTCTCTCCTCAACTGGATTCACTGCTTTCACTTTTGCCTCTATACTTTAGTCTCCCCACAGCAGCCAGAATTATCATTTTAAGTGTCGATATGATAATTTCATTGTCCAAACATGCCAATGGAACACTTGCAGTTAAAGTAAATTCCAGGCTCATACTTATGACTTTCATGTTTTGTCTCAGACTGCCTCTGACCACTCCTCCTCCTGTTCTTTCCACTTGAACAAGGCTGGCCTACTTGCTGCTCCTTGACCATGACAAAGAATGTTTCATTACAGATATGAGCATTGTTCATTCTTCACTTCTCCTCACACATCACCATATCCTTAGAGAAACCTTCCCTGACCAGCCTCAAAATATATAACCCCATCACTCAATATCCACTCACACCATTTTGACATTATGACACTTATTACTACCTAACATTATATTTACTTGGTCATTTGTTTATTATCTGTCACCACATAAAAGAATGACATATTTGTGAGTGCAGAGTCTTTGTTTTGTTTGCCATTTTATTCACAACACCTAGGTTACCATCTGGTACATAATATATGTTTAATTAATTTATTTTGAATAAATAAATATTTTCAAATACCTAGATTAGAAACATACACGTCCTTTCTAGTTTGCAGAATTAGGGTGTTTGATACGACATTTCTTAAAAAGATTGCCTGTTCTAAACATCCATAAACAAGGCTTTTCTTTTATCCCAGGTCTGCAGCTTCTTTTAAATCTCATAAACACCCTGCGTCTCAGTTTCTCTTCATGAAACTGTGTTAAATATTATTTGTCTTTGTTCTTGTCACTTGGTGTCATGAAACTGATTAACAAAGTACTTTAAGAACCACAAATCATTTTCAACAGCACACTGTTATTAATTCCTGCACATGAGTAAATTCTTCTATTTGATTCCAAAGAAAGATGATTATGCATATTTGGTAAAACCCCCCTAGAAATAAGTCTATATAGATACAGGATATTAAAATACATTTTTTTAAAAAAAGTTTCCAGACATACTAAACTTGTAAAATGTCTGGCTCCAAGCTGGTTTGAGGTTTTGCTTGGGCTCCAAACATAGGTTTGTGTGTTCTATATGTTCATCTCTGTAATTATTGATTTCCATTGGGATGCAATTTTGGCAAAGTGGGTTTATTGTTTTCAGTCAGAACAACAATAATATAATTCTAAATGAGATGAATTAACATTGTACTTAGTGATATCTTCAGTTTCAAGGATGGATGTATATTTGAAAGATAATCTAAACTAAAGATACGTCATCAAGATAAAATCCAGTTACTGTGTAGACACAAATGTACACACAAATACAGAGAGAGACAGAGAGAAAGTATATATATATGATATAATAACCAAGGTAAGATCAATGTAAAGCAAAGTAAAAATAAACTTGAACAAAAATAAACACCTTACCTAAATGTTTAACATAATATTCTAAAAAGTATTCTAATGAACACATTTTTCAGTAGAAAATACTTTCTATTATTATCATTTGGCTATACATCTCTGAGATAAGATTGGATTCAGTGTTTTGAGAAATAAAACAAATCTTCTACTATAAAATCTCTGGATTTTCATTTTGTAACAAGGTTGTGAAAGTATGATGTGACTTTGAGACACTGCCCCAAACAGCAAAATGTAAAACTAATAAATCCAAATCAAAATTCTGACACAGTGATGTAATGTTTAAGTGATCCACAAAATAACTGCCTAGGTTTGACGTACAAGTCACCTCTGTTGGGTTGCAAAAAAAAGAAAGAAAGAAAGAAAAAGATTACATATAATAAGAAAGTACTGGGTCCTAGTCAGAAACTCTATTTTGGTGAGCAAGATTCACTAAAAATACAATAAATGAATTTTCATTCTATTCTTGAAGTTGTAACAAAAAATAGACTTTTTGAGGTTTATACTATATTTTTAAAAAATATTATGGTGTACTATTTATAAGATTAAACACTTTATGTGTTTAATTTTTCACAGCACCTATAGCATTATGTCGTGATTCCTTATTTACTCAAGTAAACCAGAATGTCCTTGGGAGCATTAACTCTGTCTCAGTCATGTTTTTATTTGTAGTACTTTCTATGGAGTACGTGTAAAATTACTACATATTTGTTGATACAAGGTCTAATATTTTACAAACCTAAGATTTCTTAGAGATCCTTTTAAATAAACAAGTTTGTAGATTGGGCTAAGGGAAATTATATCGCTCCCAAAGAATTAAGTCCAATCTCTTTGGCTTAATCTTTATATTTCGTAGTTGGATTTCAGCCTGTATTTCCAGCCGATGGCACTCTACCTATATACACATAGGTCTCCTCATTATTCCAGATGTATCCCTTGTCTTCTCATCTATATGTTTTTTTTTCCCCACTCCAGTTTTCCTGTCTGGGATGTTGTTTTTCCTCCACAGGTTGTAACAAAAGCTTAGATTCTTGTTAAACCTTAATTCAAATTTAGTCTTTTTTCTCTGAAGTAACTACAATAGCTGCAGATAGCTAGACTAGATTACCATCTTTGGGGTAATCTATAGCAAATCTGTCCTTTCAAAATCCAGAGAAATTTTTAGCAAAGCTATTGTTTAGCAGTTATAAAAAGGATGTGTTTTATTTATGCGTATACCTTAGTGCTTTAAATTTATTTTAGAATTCTTAAAGACATAAACACATTATGTAGATTATTTTGGAGAGTTTATAGGCTTAGTTTAGGAACACTTCTTTTTTTTTTTTTTTTTTTTGCGGTACGTGGGCCTCTCACTGTTGTGGCCTCTCCCGTTGCGGAGCACAGGCTTTGGACGCGCAGGCTCAGCGGCCATGGCTCACGGGCCCAGCCGCTCCGCGGCATGTGGAATCTTCCCAGACCGGGGCATGGACCCGTGTCCCCTGCATTGGCAGGCAGACTCTCAACCACTGCGCCACCAGGGAAGCCCAAGAACACTTCTTTTTAAGGGCAATTGATATAACTTAAACTAAGTAGAATTTATTAGTCTGTTTCTTTAGATGGAAAATTAACTAACTAGACTAAATTATGGAGACATCCCCATAACTGGTAATTCCATACATAGCCTATACATTTGTTTATTAGTAGAAAAAGTATTTTACTCACACTCCACCCCGTTTTTAGAGGGGTTTTGCTGTCGATCACTTTGTATATCCTTCGTAGATGTGTTTGAACAGGGAGAAATAGAGAAGAGCAGGACTAGTAGATTCACAGAGTATTTCATAGAGTTATTGTCAAGACCTAGGACAAGTTACTTAAGTTCTCAGGATTTCAATTTGCACAAAAACTAAACTTGGAATGAGATGAGCCCACCTTATAAGTTTCATTTTGTTTTGTTTTGTGTTGTCTTTTGAAGATTAAATGAACTATATGTAAATTATTTAGAACGTCGACCCATTTAACAAACTCTTAGTAAGTTTCTGCCATCATTAAATGAAACCACAGTGAGAAATCCTACATGACCAAGAAAATAAAAATTTGAATCATCTTCTTTAAATCGTTAGTTTTAAAATAACAATTACCTGCCAGTATGCCTATCATCTTACAATACCTAGAAAATGACATGTGGATTTTCATTGAACACAAAAGCCCTTTCAGTTGTTGTTTATGACGAGCCAAGTGTATCTCTTGAGGGAGCCTGAAGTCATTCTGCCTTGGAGTGCTCATCTATTAAGACAGAAACAAATGTGTGTTCTATATTCTTGCTTGATTGGGCATGAAGCATTGTTGTAACCTACAGAGTCCTACAAGGCAAAGTGAGATTTGGACAGCAAAGACACATTTTCTACTATGGTGGTTTGCTCAGAAAAGTAATTGGTTATAGCAGATTAATAAAAATGAGTAATTCACTGTATTAGTAAATGAATATTGAGCATGTCCTCATAATTTACATGTTAATAACACATTTTTGTACCCCTTTTACCACTGGTAATTGTTTAATGCCTATGTTTCTCCACTAGACTGTCAGATTTATAAGAGGATAATAGAGTTTTGCTTTATTCAAAACTAAATATGGGCCTACTTCAGGTCTGTGGCACCTACTAGTTTCTTTTATTTTTTTTTTAACATCTTTATTGGGGTATAATTGCTTTACAATGGTGTGTTAGTTTCTGCTTTATAACAAAGTGAATCAGTTATACATATACATATGTTCCCATATGTCTTCCCTCTTGCGTCTCCCTCCCTCCCACTCTCCCCATCCCACCCTTCCAGGCTGTCACAAAGCACCGAGCTAATATCCCTGTGCCATGTGGCTGCTTCCCACTAGCTATCTACCTACTATGTTTGTTAGTGTGTATATGTCCATGACTCTCTCTCGCCCTGTCAAAGCTCACCCTTCCCCCTCCCCATATCCTCAAGTCCGTTCTCCAGTAGGTCTGCGTCTTTATTCTACTAGTTTCTTAATAAATATATGATGAAGGAAATTTTCACTGTTGTGGCATTACAATGTACTCCTCTGCCTAATTGATAAAATTAGATCATAGGGTACAGTGAAATCAATAATTAAAGAAAAAGAAGGTCTTTGACTTCTCCATCTGGACATGGGGGCATGAGAGATATTATAAACCAAGGAGAAGGATATCTCTCTTCTGTTTTCCCAAACTCATCATTAAAAAAATAGTCATTTTTGATTTTTTTTGGACAAAGATTTATCTGTCTATGGTAGTTTCAATGTGAGCTTTCAAAAGTAATGGAAAGCCTTTATTTTATTTTTACTGGTAAATATAATGCTCAAATAATTTAGTTGGACAGTAGTGTCCCTAATTCTGTTAAATTTTCTAACCATGTTATAATTATTCAAGTATAATTCTAATATAATTTTATCTCATTCAAGATAAAGTATTTCAAATATAAGCTAAATTCATGTTTCTGATCACAGGTGTACTATTCACAATCTCTTAGAATTACTTATTAAACTCTTAGAGAAATATCATCTTATAATATGTATATGGGTCTCAGTATCCTAGAGTAGTATCTGGTTCTGGTTATAAAAATAAATATGTTAAATATATAATTCATTTAGTAATATCTTAAGAGTAATTCTGAAGTTGTTTCCAAAGGTAAGAACATAACAAAATGTGAAAATGGTGAGTAATAAGGGGTAACTAGAAGTCACCACAGTAAAAGTGTTGTTACCAACATAAATGAACATATCAATGGAACAGATGACAATAATAGAGTATGAGGTATAATTGAATTTAGCCTGGGAAGGAAGAGTCTTTCGAAAAGTGAGAGACAGGTTAGGGAATAATTTTTGGAGTCTAAGAGATAAGGGTTTGAAGTCCAGATTCACCCCGTACGAGCTGTGGGCCTTGGAGCAAGTTATTTAAACTCTTGTCTCTTTTTCAAGAGACAAGAATAGGCATAGCTGTAATAAGTGCAGAGAGCACAAACTGCTCTCATACTTGGACTATTCTGAACCATAAAGGCACCAAAAGAGTAATCATTCTCTACTTCCAAACTCTAAATATGTGGGCGTTCCCTTCCAAGCATGACTATTTCAGTAGACTGTGTAAGACAGTGTTCTCTCCAGCACGCAGGCTAAAGGGAATTCAGGTATAATTCCTCCTTGTCATGTCATTTATTTTCCTGTGGCACAAACCCCACCCAAACATCCCTCGATTCTCCCTGCAGGGTTGAACTGACTCTTTCACCTCCATCTCTACTCCTAATTATTATTATTATATAATTGTCGTATGTTTTTATTCGCTTTGTAGTGTCATAACCAGAAGGTAATGGTAAGGCGGAATCCTATTGCTGACTTAGTACACAGCTCAGCTTCGATCAAGGATTCTAACTCTCCTTGGTTGAAGGCATTCTGTGTTTGTAACTGCCCTCATTCTTGTGGTTAAAAGAATGCAAACAATTCTACTGTTCCACCTCTTTTTTCTTCCCCCTTGTTCTGTTGTTTTTTTCTTTCCTCTCCCTTTTCAAGGTCTCTTTGTGTCCTCAGGGCCTGCCTGACCTGAACGGTCTATTCAGAATTTACTAACTTCTTTTCGTTGCAAAAATTGCTCTTGCTCCTTTCTTTTTTCCTTCTTCAATAATGAATTTTGCCTCTGATCCATAATTGCTACTCAAAAACAAAAACCAAAAAAAAAAAAAAAAAAAACCACACCAAAAAACCCCCAGAAACCAACAGCACAGTAATGTTAATAGAATATTGGATTTTGCTTTTTAGAAAGATATACTTAAATTCTTGTGTCACACAAGAAAATACATCTCAGGTTATAAAATACTTTGTTTCTTATTCCACACAACGGTATACTTTTTTTGTGGCTAAAATAATTAAATATAAAAAATTCAAATAATTAAAACATTAGAAAAATAAATAAATAGCTTAAATCCAAAAAAGGCCATGAATTTCTAAGCTTAAATGACAAAGAATTTGTAAGGAAAGAAGTAGGTACTTGACAACAGAAAATTAAGTTTTCATTAGAAACATAAATATAATTTTTTTTCAATATTTCCTTTTTGTTTAACCAATAGTCATGTGCAAACTTAAAATTAAGACAAAGAGTTTTTAGGGAACATGAAAAAGGGTTATGTTACCATATAAAGCTATTGGTTTCAGGACCTCTTTATATTTTTTTAATTATTGAAGACCCTAAAAGGTTTTGTTTATATCTGTAAATATGTACTGTAATAGGAATTAAAGCAAGGACATTAAAAATATGTATTTATTACTTTATTTAAAATCGTAAGAAAATAATCATATGTTAACACAAATACATATTTGAATGAAAATGAATCTCCAGAACCAATTAGAATGTAGCATTGTTTTATATTTTTGTACATTTCCTTAATATCTGGCTTAATAGATGGGTTCTCATATCTGCATCTGTGTTCAATTTGTGGTGACAGACCCATCTGTAGCCTCTGGAAAATTGCACTGTATGCTTACCAGAAAATGAGAGCAAAAGAGGCAGATTAGATCTTCATATTATTCTGAAAGTAGTTTTGACTTTGCAAAGCCCCTGAAAACTTACTGAGGGAACTTAGGGTTCTCTACCTCACATTCTGAGAACCATTGTCCTGAATCAATCATATCCATACCAGGAGTTGGGATTCATAACAATGTCACAAAAGCAGTTTGGTTGCTCCATAATTAAGCAGGACTAGAAGAGGTGTGAAAGTAAGTCACAAAGTTCTCTAAACCATAAGGTTTATTATTATGTAGCCACTCAAATTAGGTTAATCACATTGATTAAATGGAAACATGTTTATGTTATAAAACTGAATGCAAAATTGTAAAATTGTATGTTTAATGAGGCCAATTTAAAAATCTACATCTATTCACATTTTAGAAATGACTGGAAGTTAGATCTAAATAAAGCTGTTAAAACTTTCTTTTAGAGAACTGGGAAAAAACTGGAAGAAAATTCCCCATTAATGCTGCCTTTGGGACATGGACATGTATTTCTAAATGTCCAATAGTGAAAAGTGAGAATCCAGTCCCATCTGGGCTATCATGGAATTTTAGGCCACTGAACTGTTTTCTCTCAGGATTCCTATTTCTCTCACTTAGTGAATCAATTCTTTGTTGGTTAGAATTAGAACCAAAGTAGTCATTTCCCAAATAATTCATTTCCTTTATCTTTGACGGATGGAATTTTCAATAAGGTGTGTCAGGAACTTGTCAGATGATGTGACTTTGCTGAAAGAGAGTTTCAGCAAATATCTATAGACTGACTCTCCCATTGCTACTTTGTTTGGCTTCTGAGGCAGCTTGGTGATCTGTGTCAGGACACGTCATCCATTTCCTTCCTCCAGCTGTTGCTCCATGGTACCCTCCCACAACGCTGTTTGATTTGTAGCTTTCCCATTTTTTTCCTCATCCATTTGATCTGCAGGATGTTTCCCTATCTAGATGAATGAATGAGTGTCTCTTTCCTGCAGGCACAGTGTGGGTCTCTGTATGCTGGGTCTCTGGAATAGCCCACAGTTCAGTCCTGGGTTTTCAAAGAGTGCTCCTACAACACTTGGTGGGTTACCATTGCAGGGTCTGCAGACAGATTGATTGCTTCTGAGAAAACACACGGGAAGCAAATTTGTGCACATATAATATATAAAGTTTGAATACAGGAATTTGATTTTTCACAGAACTCTCATGATAGTCTTAATTGTTACATTTTTAAAATGTGTTCAGTTATTACTGAATTGATTAGTTTGTCTCAGCTAACATTCATTGATGGGATAGTTTACTTTAATTAACCCATTTTCATGTACTTGAACAATTACTTCATGTTTGTTGCTTGAATTACATTTTCATCTTTATTGTGTCACGTTGTGATGTGCACCCTTAATGTTAAAAAAAAAAGGTAGATAACTATATCAAAGTTAGTTGATGGAAATGTAAAATTACCAGGGAAAATACTACAGTTCTGTGTAAGTATGTAAATACTAATAGTTAACAGAATTCTATTAAAAATATAGAAAGGGATTCCATACGTGTTGGGCCATGTGAAACTTCAAGGGTGTGAATTTTCATAAAACACCATAACTGAAAGGTGACATTAGAAAGCTTGATAAGGATGATCTCACATGATATATCTGCCCTTGGTCACCATCATATTCATTGTTAAACAGCTCTGTCAAGTAGTTCCTGGATCTTTCTGATATTTTCAGAACAAGTGCTCAAATAGGCCTTCTAATGTTGTGGATGGACCTATAAAAGCCTGGAATAATGGTAATTAACTTTTTAAAGTATTTATTATGTGGTTGGAATTGAGAATTCTGTGCTTTAATTCTCTCATCATCATTTTGAGGTACTATTTTTATTGCCATATTATGAATATGGTAACTGAGTCTTGGAGAGATTAAATAACTTATTTGAAGTCATCCAGTTATTCAGTGGTGAAGGAAGGATATTTATCTCAGAGAGTGTCTTCAGATGTCCAATTCTTAACCAGTAAATAAACCATCCCAAACTACATGAGCATCATTAAAAAACAAACAAAAAAATAGACAAACTATTTTCAAGAAGTTATAAAACTATCATAGAAATGGAAGAAGGGAGAGCCTAGAGCCACATTCACCTTCCAATTCACTTGTAGGAATGAAGGAATGAAAGATGCAGCATCTTCTCCCAAGTTCTTCAGTTAACCTCCCAGCCCTAACCCTAAAGATGCCTCTCTGACTCCCAAGATGATGTCATTTGTATCCACATGATTGAGCAATAGGAAGTTTTCTGAGGGTTCTCCTTGCTGTACAGTGCACTTTTCCAGATGGCTTAGCTTCCTGTTCTATGTCATGAGACTCATCATTATCATGGCATCATTAGTAATCAAAAGTTTTTTCTTCACTCTCCAATTCTATGTTAGTGTGATGTCCACTTATTTTTTGCCTTTGAATATAGACAATTGCTTCATATTAAAAAGACATAATTCCCATGCTTAGTAACAATAAATGTATTTATTTGCATATATGCATAGATCCATTGCTCTAGTGGTAGAATCTCCTCTATTTTGTGATACCTCTACATTTTTATTTTTCTGTTTTGTTATTTTCATTTGTTCCTATCTACCATTTAGGAATATTATAACCACTGGTTTCAATTATTTATAATTTCTGCAATTCAATATAAATATTCTTTCTTTCAAATTATAAATGTTTCTCAAGTCCATTTAGCTATACTCCTTCAAAACAAGCTCTCTCAGCAAGAACATGCTCCAAATTTAGTCATCTCTCCTTTGGATCATCATATCCAGTAGAACTCTGAGCCACTATGGTTCTACTTGGTGACAACTTAAGATATTCTGAAAAACAGTTTACTTTTTCCCCAAGATCTAGTCATTACTTGCTCCAAGAGCTCCTGCTTACTTTTTAGTGTTTTACTTTTATTTTTTTTCTAGTTTCTGATATCCACCAGGAACCGATTAACAGAAATTAACACCAGCCTTTGAAAGTCAATTAGTTATAAACCACCCAAAAATCAGAGCATAAGATTTTAAGAATTATACAAAATTAATTAAACCCACCTTCTATGGAAAAAAAAAAAATCTTGGTTCCTGCCAAATCTAGTAAGTTTTCTGTAGGAGATTTGAGATCTTGCATTTTCTTTCTGCCTTTGTGGCTTGGCCACCCTGCCAAGAAAGGAAATTACATTGATTTTCTCTTTGTAAAACTACCCCATACTCTCTGAGATGATTAAATAAATTTCTTCCTAATTAACTTCCTGATTAATTTCTTATATTGCTTGTGAAAAAGTTTCCTGTTTCCTAAAGTTACATGTCTTTTCTATTATCTTTGTATCTGGTTAATAGTATACTCAGTGAAATAGTATCACAAAAATCTTTTTTGCCCTTCTTGACATTGTTATGTATAGTTATAACTCTTGTGTTGTTTTCCCTCCCTTTCATCCTTCTTTTCTTCCTTCATTTGATAGACTGCACATTTGTTGACCGCGTGTCCTCATGTCTCAGAATTTATTGTCAATTACATTTGATGTGGGAAAGAATGAAGACGACCCAGTTCTAATTTTGTTTTGAAAGATTTAATTTCATTCCATTACTACTGAGTAGATGACAGCCAATCTAGAATACCCTGTTTTGCCTCATTCCTATATTGTTTCCCTTGTGACTTGTCACAGTTTTATAGCAAAAGTTAAGTATACCTATACAGGTTAATATGGCCTGTTGAAAACATCTCTCACAATAAAATCTGTAATAAGCATATGAAGTTATAAAACGTTTTCAAGCATTCAAGCGAAAGATGAAATACAGAAAAACAAATATTAAACTTTCAGTTTCTGATAATAAAATTTTTAAAAAGATATTTATAGCTCTACATTTTAAAAATTCAAGGTAGGTTTTAGTCTTGGTAACAGAATTTGTAAGGAGTTATTTAACTTGTAGATTTGTTTTAAAGGGCTGTAGATAAGAATAGCTGGCCCCAAAGTGTGTTTATTCCCCTTTGAAGTTTAGATAATTTAAGAATTCTATGCACATTAGCAAAACCTGCATAATAAACTATATGTTCTAGACTTCATTCTGACCTGCTCCAAGTAAATTTGGGCAAGTGAAAAATATGCTAGTACTTTTGTAATTATAATGTCTTTCAATGTAATACCTCCCAAATCTAGCGGAGCAAGGATTCTGAAGTTCTGAGTCTATTTAGGAATTAATTTGTCAACATGAAATAGAGAAAAAGGTGTCATAATTTACCTGTGTGATTCTTAGGTAGACTTAATCAGAATTAAGCTGCTTTGTGAAATCCATACCTGGCGTTTCAGAATCAATCATTTTTCCAACATCATAAAAAACTTAAATACCATTGTGCAGACTTATCAGAACTAAATATTTAATCATATTAAAACCGTGTTTCATAATAAAGTAATTCTATTATTTGTATTTACTTAAATTGAGGACATTTCAAAAATCAAAATACATAAAGAAGTTAGACTAAGTGACCCAAATGACATCCTTTTATCGTTAGACTTTCTTGCAGGTGCAAAACTTACTTTATATATATTTTAAAAATTGCAAACTTTCCAAACTGCCTACTTTTCTCATTAAAATGCATGTTGTAAAGGTCTTGATTTCATAGTGATTTAGTTTTACTTTATGGAATTCAATTTACATTCATTTAATAGACTTCTACTAAATCACTGGTTGTAATTTAAAAACACATTTCTGAAACTCTTATGTTTAAAGATGTATTTAAGATTAACCTATAAATTCCAGGCCATTTTCTTATAATATGGACTAGGTTGAGAATAGAGTGCTGTTTATATACTCTTGGAATTAAACTCAAGTGAATAAGTTAATTTAAATTTTGAATTTGATTACAAGTACATATTAGAATTAAAGTTAATTAGCATGGAGGTACAATAAGTAAATGGCTATCTTACCTCTAAATTATCTTTTTAAAAGGACAAATTAAACTCATTATATTGCATACATGGTAACGTCAACATGATCCGAATCCTTATATACTTTTAAAACACTAAAATAATTTTCAAAGAAGAATATATTTTTAATATCCATAGATATATCATTTATTGTGCACAGTGGGTAAATAAGGTCTGTAAAACACAATTCATGAATCAGAAATACGGCAAAAATTTGTATGGCACTGCCATTTCTTATTAAAACCGTTTCTGAAGACTTTTTCTAAGCTATTTTCTCTTCATTCTAGGATATTTCCATTTATTTCCAGTTATACCATTATGAAGAGCCATGGGCACTTCAGACAGACCAGGTTCTTCATTAACATTTTATTGATCAGGGAATATACATTAAGAAATTACATTCTCAAGTGTTTACAAACTTGTCTTTTATTCCGGCTCTTTTGCCTTAAAGCACATTAACTTGGGATCATATATTTTTTAGCTTTCTTCAGTTTACTCCTTAGTTTTGATTGTCTAGATTCAGCAGACAGAAATTTTTCCAAGTGGAAATAATATGATATGAACCCTTGATCAGATTAAAAAAAAAATAGAAGAGTGTAATAAGAGATTACTGGTGAGAGTAATTTAAAAGTTAGCTGTTGACTTAGTAAATTCAAGCTTTTTAGAAACATTTATGTAGGTTCAGATTATCCATTTATTACAGAATCAACATATGTAAGTGTGGTGTATTTCTATACTTGAATATAATGTAACTTTTAGTTTATTGAATGAATGAAATCATTATATCCTATAAAACGGCTGAGAAACTGAGCAGAAGCAGCTTTGCTTTTGTTATACTGAACTTGTGAAACACTAGAGACTTGGTTTCTGGTCAAAACAGTTGTTTCTGCCTTCATATTGTGGACATTCTAATTTAGGGAATTCCATTCTGTATACTTAATTTCCTTGAGAATCTTAACTGGAAATGATCTGCGTTATCCTCAGTCAGCCATGAAGGTCTGGTGTACAGATGCTATATTTCATTCTCATGAAGTTACAGTGGTGGATAAATTGATTTCGTGACTTGGTGGGAAGACTAAAATTTGCTATGATACAAAGAATAATAAGGGCATATTTTCACATCATTTTTGGAGGAATGACCTGAATTTAGTAATTCTAAGTTATTTTTATCTTCTCCATTACCCTACCGAATTCTAACTATACATCTATTTGTTTCTCATGATGGTGCATACAAAACACGTGGACTCAGAAAGTACATTTATAAAGAATCACATCTTAAAGGACTAGCACCAAAGTCTTCTGTTTTAGAGAAGCATTTTTTAAAAAGTGATATAATTGAAAGAATAGTTTCCCCCACCCCACCCCAAAGGCAGAAACATTCCAACAGTACTGTTTTGTCTCTATGTTTGGCAGGATAAAACCTATTGTGCGTGTGATTTAATGTTCATTTGCTGTTGCAAATGAATATGTTGTTTTAGAAAAATCTCTTAAAAGAAACTCTATCCAAAATGCTGGCATCTTAATGGGGGATATAGGGAAAGGAATATAAATGGGAGGGAAGTGGAAATTGAATGGGTAGAATAATGGTATAGATACATACCTTCTTACAGTTAATAGTAAAATCTTTTTTTGTGTGTGGTACGCGGGCCCCTCACGGCCGTGGCCTCTCCCGTTGCGGAGCACAGGCTCCGGACACGCAGGCTCAGCGGCCATGGCTCACGGACCCAGCCGCTCCGTGGCATGTGGGATCTTCCCAGACCGGGGCACGAACCCGCGTCCCCTGCATCGGCAGGTGGACTCTCAACCACTGCGCCACCAGGGAAGCCCGTAAAATCTATTTTTAAATGCTTTATTTCTCTTGTATAAAAAAGGAAATGAGAAATGGTTTGTTTATTAAAAGAGTAAGTTCAGAGCCATCTTACCACTTAAGGAACTAGCATCAGTTGCGATGAACACAAATCTCTGGTCTAAGTTTTCTTAGCTGTGTAGATCAAGTAAATATTACACAATGACTTCATATGGAGGGAAATACATTGCTAATGCTGTTTAGTATATCCCTTTATGTCCAAGAACTCTGTGGATTTGTTATTGCATCATTATAAGTTTTGCTTTAAATGTTTATAATATCATTTTGATGAAATTTTATTTTCATCTAGAACATGGTGACATTTTTATTTCTCTGTTTTTTCAGAGCATTAAGCTTATAGTATATGACTTGAGAATAAGCATTACTGTGTCGAGATAACATATGTTCTTAATAGGTAACTGACACATAAAAGAGGAAAAATGTGATTTAATGAAGCAATTTCAGTATTTGTAACTTAACATATGGTTTGAAAAGAGGATAAAATCAATAAGCAATGTGGACCTAAAAGTTCACAGGCAAAAAACTACTTCTTAGGTTAGATTCCATGTTTTATGACATTTTAGTGTTGTGATCATTGAGGCTTTACTTACTCTCTCTGAAAAATATACTACAGAAAAAAAGAAACATTTCAAAATTTTATTTTGATTCTATGAATAGCATAGCATGTCAGTTTCTACTCTAATATGACAAAGAAAATGAAACACTTTTCCTCCCTATTTCATATTAATTCACTCACCTATGTTGAACTATGCTTTACCCATCTGTATCTTTATATCAACTATATATGTTATGTAGCATCACAAAAATATATTAGGCATCTGGATGATATACAAAGAAATAATTTATCTCATAGAGAAGAGTTTCTTATGATGAAACTTGTTATTTCTGGATTACTTGTCTTTTTCTGTTTCAGGATATTCTGAGAACTGGTACAATTGATGAACAAATTTTCCAAACACCTCTATTTAATTAAAAAAAGAAAAGAGGATATATGTTTATGTATTTGTATGTGCATGTATATAGGTAGATAATATACTATATAGTATATAGTGGTTACAGTTTAATTTGATGCTTGTCTTTACCAGTCCAAACTTTCTTACCCATTAACTTCCCATAAGTGAAATGTCAGTCTCCCCTTATTTGATTTCAATACTTATTTGAGGATATAATGAATCTAAAAGAAGGATATGGCAGTATGACTCTGATCTGCTTACTTTCTGATAGTTTCAGATGTGTTCCAGGATGCAATAGCATATTGTTACAGAAATGTATCCTCCTTTTCTTCTCACACTATAGCCGTGTTACATAACCATGTCCCTGAAACATTCCACAATCCATCCTCAGTCTTGGCCCTTAGTATGCTATCAACATGACCAAGCAGTTTCTTGCCTTACTAGAGGAAGTGGTCTACTATAAAATCTAGTTGAGTTTTTGAAGTTCTCTTTCTGTATTCTGAAATGGAGAGGCAAAGGCTATCATGCTAGGCTTAAAGATCAGAAAACTCAATTCCTAATGTAATATATATTTGGAAAAATGAATTGTGAATTTTGGGAGCTATCTTTCAGAGGCTTATTCAAGATATGATACTACTAGAGGAGAGTAAGCAAGGTCTAAGTCCATGTGTAAATGAGGATATGGGCATTATGTATGAGAAGGATGGGAAGGCATTTTGAAGGCCATCTAAATCATTAACAATGTTGACATTGACTTTATATAAGTACTGTGAATAAATATTTACCCTATACAAGCTCCTAATGCCTGACTATCCAAAAAATGTTTTCTAATGTGTTACTTTAAGGTATATGTGTATGTGTGTGTGTGTGTGTGTGTGTGTGTGTGTGCTTGTACACATGCTTTCATATAACTTTGTATTTATAGTACTAATTTTCTGTCTGGTTTCCAAGAGGGATCACAAAATATACACAACTCATCTTATCTTCACTCTGTTCAATCAGTAAAAATTCTTCAGGAGCGCCAAGTGTCATGACAGATCAAGTTGACTACATTTCAAAGGTTACTTGAAATTTTTTGTAAACAATAATTGAGAGATAAAAATAGTTGGGAAATACAAGTGATGAAAATAAAATAACAAACATGGTAATTAAGGATTTATGTATTATTGGCATGATTGTGCTCAGAAACATTCTTTGGTTACCAAGCAGCCTTATTGGTGATGCTTTTAAGAATTCTAAATTTAGATTTTAATATGGTATGTAAGACACTGTATTTTTAAATAAGATAAATGAAAAATAAAAGTGAAAATATCCATTGTTACTAGTAAACATGTCTTCAATATGAGGGAAATGCAGAACACAAGGAACACAGTAGCGATGTCTGTGTAAGTGTAATTTGGGCCACTGGTTTATGACTTTCACCCCATGCATGTCCAGTCACAAAGAAAATATTATTCTGGTTTTAAAAAAGTGAAGTTACTAAACACATAAAACTGTGTTCTGTTAAAAATTAAATGTATTGATTGTTTTCAGTGAAAATTTACTGCTTTATGTATGATTAAGTGGTAATACTGCCTCACTCCCCACCTCTTGCAAAGGACTTGATCAGGCTCTATAATACATCAGTGATGAGAAGCTGTGGACAAGTATGTTAGAGCACAGTGATGATGGAGATGATGTGATATATACGAGGACTAGGGGAATGAAAAAAAGGAAGTATAGAGTGATAAGAGGGATATTTTCGTGATCAGTGCAACAGAGATTGGCATAGATTAACTGAAAGATCATGGAAATATATTTGATGAGGAACATAAAGAAGAAAGCGGTGTCAAAGTTAAATTCTAAGTGTCTGGCTTTTGTGACAGAACAGATGTAACACTGAAATAGGGAACACTATTAGTTAGGTCAGTTTGGGGTTACTTAGGGCAGCAAGAATGTTATTTCCAATTAGGGGATATTGATATTCCCTGGAGATGTGAAGAAGGGAGAAAGAGACATAAATCTGGAGGTCAGAGGACCAGCCTGGCCTAGAGATCACATTGTTAAAAAACTTTACATAGTTACTCATTGAAGTCATAGATGAATATGAGAATATCTAGAGATTATAGTGGAAAAAGAAAGGAGAACCTGGAACAAATTCTACGAGAAATTATCAATAAAGTCTAATGCTCTTAAGATATCAGATAAGATCATGTTTGAAAATATACTGTTGGGTTTATTAGCATGGAGGCCATGGGTAAACAAAGGACATATGGTTCTGGTGGATCCAAATTGAAGTGGAGGGAAGCCTATTCCCTCATACTTACAATTTCCCTCCAGCCACAATATCTGTCCAGATGTTGCACATTCTGTAGCCAATATCTTCCTCCCCTCTTCATCTTCCTAGGTTTGCTTGTTCAGGAAAACCTTTTCTCACCTTACTGCCTACTTCAAATCTCTATATTATATGGTTTTCAGAGATATTTATCATTTTTCCATTGACTTGAATTTTTTAAAAACTAATATTAGTCTCCTTTCCTAGAATTTAATCTTCATGAGAGTAGGACCATACTATTTTTACAGTTCATTTGTATCCCAAGCACCTCGTCCATTTTGGGACATTGTAGGGGTTTAAAAAATATTTGATGAGAAGAAGAGAAGATATGGGAAGGAAAGATGAAGGTGCTGAAGGAAGGGAAAAGGAAAGAGAGTTAAAACTATAAAGTTTTATTCACTAAGGGAGTAAATGAAGAACAAGAAGCCAGGGGAAATTAATAGACTTTCAGAAAAATATTAAGTAGATTATATGACTCCAATATGGAAAAAAAAATACCTCAGAATGTAAGTACAAACCACATGGATAAGTGAACCACTCAATTACACAACTTGATAAATTAAATAACTTGATACACACAAACTCATATGTGACCACCACTGAGATAAAAATATGGGATTCTTTCATGTCAGTTTCCAGAAAATAGTCCCTCAAGTAAAACTAACATTCTGACTTTTTTCACTATACATTAGTTTTTCCTCTAATTGAAATTTATATAAATGGGAACATATAATATTTACTTTTGGAGTCTGGCTTTTACTCAACATTATAACTATTAGATTCATTTTGATGTTTTGATCACTTTTCTATAGAAAGTAGTCAACTAAAATCTCAAAATATGCCTTCAGAGATTTTAAATTATTATTTTTAGAGGTATAATTTCCTTAGTCAAAGAAGAAAACAAAAATCCAAGATAATTTTCAGTGAATTTACATTTTGTTATCTATGTGGAAAAACTAATTTTTATGTCAAATATATATTCAGAAATATTTAGTATTTTCTCTCATAAATAACAGCCCCACAAAAACAATCATCTTAATTAAAAATCCTGTAAATTTTATCCATTCTTTTATAATATTAGTGTTAGTTAAGACTTCAGCAAAGCCACATTAATTTTTATGATAAAATTTACTTTTCATCAGTATATTTTTGTTGACTTTTTAAAAATAGACTTTCGTTTTTTAGAGCAGTTTTATGTCCACAGCAAAATTAAGTGAAATGTGAAAAATTCCCATATTTGCCCTGCTTCTCACATGTTGAGACTCCTCTGCTGTCAAGATCCACATTAATTTTAAAATCAGCTTCATTGGATTATAATGTACATATAAGAAAATTTACCAATTTTAAGTGTAAATTTGATGAGTTTTGACAAATGTATACAATCATCTAGCCACCACTATAATTGTGATATGAACATTGCCATCACCCTCAGAGTTCCCTTATGCCCCTTGGCAGTCAATTCCCTTATTTCACCTTTGGCCACCTAAAATCACTTATCTGCTTTATGAATCTAAAGTTTTACATTTTCTTGGATTATCATAAAAGTGTCATCATAGAGAATATATCCTATTGTGGCTGGTTTCCTCTACTTATGAATTCTTTTAAGAGTCATTCTTGTTGCATGTAGTCTGCTCCATTTGATTCTTAAGTAGTTTTTCATTGTATGGGTATACCATAAGTTATCTAGTCGCTAGTTGATGGAAAATTGTTTTGTTTTTTAGTTTTAATATTATGATAATGTTAATATTATTAATAATAAATCTATGAGTTTTGAATGCACATCTTTGTGTAGTTACATGTTTTCAATTCTTCGGGGTAAATACATAGCACTTAGACTGCTGGATTGTATGGTAAGCTTAAATTTATAAGAAACTGCCGATCTGATCTGTTTGCTAAAGTGGCTATACAATGTTGCATTCTCACAAATAACACATGCAAATTCCACATCCTTATCCATAGTTGGTGCTATCAGTATTTTTAGTGATAGCCAAAAAATAGTGTGTAGAGGAAGCCCATTGTGTTGATATTTTGCTTTTCCCTAATGACTAATGGTGCTAAGCCTCTTTTCTTGTGCTTATTTGCTATTTGCATTTATTCTTTGGTAAAATGTCTATGCATATATTGTGAACATTGTTTAAATAGAGTTGTCTTAATATTATTGAGTTGCAGGAATTCTTTATATATTCAGGATGTAAGTTCTTTTTCAGATATATGTTGTGAACATACTTTCTCCCAGTGTTTAGTTTAGTTTAGCCTTTTAATTTTGAATAAGTCTAAGGATATTAACTGATGCTTTATGTCCTACTAGGTCTTTCTATGATGGAGAGTGATAGCATGACCTATGATCCTTTAGCTCCAGATTATTTTTCTGCCTAATCTTTATAAAGTGGTTCTATCTCCTTCCTAGAATAGCCTACTCTCACACATGAAATCAGTAGTTCCCCAAAGATTGAAGAGATCCCTCTGCTGATATACAAAGGTCTCTCTTATCCTCTGTGGAGAATTCTCTCCAGGACTCAGGTCAGCAAAGTCTAACTGCCTTGGTTTTTCAGAACTTGGTTCTCTGTATCCTCAACTCAATAAGAATTTTGTCTTATACTTGAGTCTTCTAAACCTCTCTGCCCTGAAGTCAGGATACTGCTTCCAAGAAACAAGCTGATGCAATTGTAGGGCTCGTTTTGTTAATTTCCCTTCTCTGAGGGACCCCAGTCCTGCACCACCTTTTGTTCAATGTCTTCACACCATCGTTCTATGTACTTTCTAGTTGTTTAAGGCAGAAGGGTCGATCTGGTCCCTGTTATTACACATTGGCCAGAAATCTTAGTCTTTACCTTCCATAATATTGGAAGTATTGTAAAAAATCCATAATGAGTAGATTGACAAACATTTCCATTTGAGCAAATTTTAATGTCAGGAATTCCATATTCAAATAGATTCTAATGAATTCTCTGCAAAAGTGTTAAAATCATAAAGTAAGGTTGTTTCCTTAAATAATTTCTATGTTTAGACTTTTAATTTTCTATTTGTATCTTGAGTGACGCCTCCTTTCCTGATTCATATTGTTAACTTTTTTGACATCTCCACTTGGTTGTCCCATAAGCACATCAGCTACCTCTCAATGCCAGATTATCCTCAATAGACAAGTGTTTCCTTAGAGAATCAGTATTTGGCAGAGGATGAGGTAGGATTCAATAATCACTCTAGAAGATTTAGTTTGAGTAAGACTGCATTAAATTACTTTTAAGCATCCTAGTTGCCTAGCTCAGTTATAGGCAATTTAATTTAGTCATAGGCAATTTAATTAATCCACCTTCATTAATTTTCCATATGTTCTGCCATAGAAATCTTTCTAAAACATACCTTGGATCATATAATCCCTCTCCTTACAGACCTTCCAGTGTTTTCCATTGCCTGGAGGACAAAGCTGAAATTTAAACATGATATCCAACATTCTTCACAAATGTGACTCAGGTTTATAATTCCAGCTTCATCTCTCTCTACCTCTCCCTCCTCAAGAATAGTATAATCTGGTGGTTAAATTTGTGGGCTCCAGAGTTCAGATGTTTTAATTCCTTAGCTATACATTCCTGCAAAATTTACCAAAATGCCCTAATCCTAAATTTAGAGTACTCACGTAACTGAATTTAGATAGTATCAGTAGTGCCTATTTCACATGTTTGTGAGAATTAAATGAGAATATACCTTTTCAAAACATATAACATGGTATCTGGCACTTGGGAAGTGCTAAGTATATGTTATTCTTATTATTCCTTCTCAATTAGCAGAATTGTATTAGTAACTAATTATTTATAACCATTTTTACCAACCTCACTAGACTGTGTGTTCATTCAAGAGATTTGGAAAATTTATAATTAAGTCCGTTGACAAATATTAAATTGTGTATATACATATATATGCCTAAAAGCCTCCTTTTCCTTGCATTTAAAGATCTTTTATTTTCCCTGAAATATTTTAGTCGAAAAATAGAATTTGAAGGCCTGTATTCTTTCTACATTTTTAAAATTTTTCTTAATTTTCCATTTATTTATTCAAGGAGACAGTGTTCTTGTGCTTATGGCATTCACAGTGTAGATGTTAAATAAGTTATCACAAAAATGCATTTACAAACGTAGACAAGAATTCCAAAGAGAGGTAAAAAGTTTCTATAGCAGCAAAGAACAAATGAATTCGATTTAAGGGTTTAGGCAAGGCTTCTTTAGGTGGTGAATCATAGATGACATGTAAAGAAGGAGTAGAAGTCCATTTGTTTGGGGGTGGGAAAGTAGGAAATGCATTGTGCACAAAGATTCTAAGGTGTAAGGGAGCATAATCTTCCAAAATGGCAATAGAAATTATTCATTAAAAGAGTGGTCACTAGAGTTACACTGCTACTTTCCAGTCCTTGAAGGGGAGAGGAGCTGGGGTATATAGATGGCATATCCAGAATTATAAATTTTAAAAATCATTTTAGTGTCAAGCATTGAGGAGACTACATTGAAGAGCACCTAGAGTTAATGGGAGAAAAAGGAGGCTATTTCAGTCATCCAGGTTTGAGGTGATGAAGGCTTGGATGGATGTTATCAGTGGATGGAGAAACTTAGAGCAGGACCCGTTGATGGAAGGAATGTGAAGTGAGAAAAAGTAAATAATGACTCCTAGGTTTCAAGCACCTAGATTCACGAACTGGTGTGAGAATTATAAGCATGTAGGCAACTCGTTCATGCTTTACACTTTTTAATTCAAAAGAAATATCTTGAATGATTTGGAATTTATTTATTTATTTCCATTTTTATTACATTTCCTTTTATTTATTTTTAACATCTTTATTGGAGTATAATTGATTTACAATGTTGTGTTAGTTTCTGCTTTATAACAAAGTGAATCAGTTATACATATACATATGTTCCCACATCTCTTCCCTCTTGCGTCTCCCTCCCTCCCACCCTCCCTATCCCACCCCTCCAGGCGGTCACAAAGCACCGAGCTGATCTCCCTGTGCTATTCGTCTGCTTCCCACTAGCTATCTATCTTACGTTTGGTAGTGTATATGTGTCCATGCCTCTCTCTCGCTTTGTCACAGCTTACACTTCCCCTTCCCCATATCCTCAAGTCCATTCTCTAGTAGGTCTGCGTCTTTATTCCTGTCTTACCCCTAGGTTCTTCATGACTTTTTTTTCCCGTAAATTCCATATATATGTGTTAGCATATGGTATTTGTCTTTCTCTTTCTGACTTACTTCACTCTGTATGACAGACTCTAGGTCCATCCACCTCATTACAAATACCTCAATTTCGTTTCTTTTTATGGCTGAGTAATATTCCATTGTATATATGTGCCACATCTTCTTTATCAATTCATCCGATGATGGACACTTAGGTTGTTTCCATCTCTGGGCTATTGTAAATAGAGCTGCACTGAACATTTTGGTACATGACTCTTTTTGAATTATGGTTTTCTCAGGGTATATGACCAGTAGTGGGATTGCTGGGTCGTATGGTAGTTCTATATTTAGTTTTTTAAGGAACCTCCATACTGTTCTCCATAGTGGCTGAACCAATTCACCTTCCCACCAGCAGTGCAAGAGTGTTCCCTTTTCTCCACACCCTCTCCAGCATTTATTGTTTCTAGATTTTTTGATGATGGCCATTTTGACTGGTGTGAGATGATATCTCATTGTAGTTTTGATTTGCATTTCTCTAATGATTAATGAAGTTGAGCATTCTTTCATGTGTTTGGTGGCAGTCTGTATATCTTCTTTGGAGAAATGTCTATTTAGGTCTTCTGCCCATTTTTGGATTGGGTTGTTTGTTTTTTTGTTATTGAGCTTCATGAGCTGCTTATAAATTTTGGAGATTAATCCTTTGTCAGTTGCTTCATTTGCAAATATTTTCTCCCATTCTGAGGGTTGTCTTTTGGTCTTGTTTATGGTGTCCTTTGCTGTGCAAAAGCTTTGAAGTTCCATTAGGTCCCATTTGTTTATTTTTGCTTTTATTTCCATTTCTCTAGGACGTGGGTCAGAAAGCATCTTGCTGTGATTTATGTCATAGAGTGTTTTGCCTATGTTTTCCTCTAAGGGTTTGATAGTTTCTGGCCTTACACTTAGGTCTTTACTCCATTTTAAGCTTATTTTTGTGCATGGTGTTAGGGAGTGATCTAATCTCATACTTTTACATGTAGCTGTCCAGTTTTCCCAGCACCATTTATTGAAGAGGCTGTCCTTTCTCCACTGTACATTCCTGCCTCCTTTGTCAAAGATAAGGTGACCATATGTGTGTGGGTTTATCTCTGGGCTTTCTATCCTGTTTCATTGATCTATATTTCTGTTTTTGTGCCAGTACCATACTGTCTTGATTACTGTATACTGTAGTATAGTCTGAAGTCAGGGAGCCTGATTCCTCCAGCTCTGTTTTTCATTCTCAAGATTGCTCAGGCTATTCGGGGTCTTTTGTGTTTCCATACAAATTGTGAATTTTTTGTTCTAGTTTTGTGAAAAATACCAGTGGTAGTTTGATAGGGATTGCATTGAATCCGTAGATTGCTTTGGGTAGTAGAGTCATTTTCACAATGTTGATTCTTCCCATCCAAGAACATGGTATATCTCTCCATCTATTTGTATCATCTTTAATTTCTTTCATCAGTGTCTTATAATTTTCTGCATACAGGTCTTTCGTCTCCCTAGGTAGGTTTATTCCTAGATATCTTATTCTTTTTGTTGCAATGGTAAATGGCAGTGTTTTCTTGATTTCACTTTCAGATTTTTCATCATTAGTGTATAGTAATGCCAGAGATTTCTGTGCATTAATTTTGTATCCTGCTACTTTACCAAATTCATTGACTAGCTCTAGTAGTTTTCTGGTAGCATCGTTAGGATTCTCTATGTATAGTATCATGTCATGTGCAAACAGTGATAGGTTTACTTCTTCTTTTCCAATTTGGATTCCTTTTATTTCCTTTTCTTCTCTGATTGCTGTGGCTAAAACTTCCAAAACTATGTTGAATAGTAGTAGTGAGAGTGGGCAACCTTGTCTTGTTCCTGATCTTAGTGGAAATGCTTTCAGTTTTTCACCATTGAGGACGATGTTGGCTGTGGGTTTGTCATATATGGCCTTTATTATGTTGAGGAAAGTTCCCTCTGTGCCTAATTTCTGCAGGGTTTTCATCATAAATGGGTGTTGAATTTTGTCAAAAGCTGTCTCTGCATCTATTGAGATGACCATATGGTTTTTCTCCTTCAATTTGTTAATATGGTGTATCACGTTGATTGTTTTGCGTATATTGAGGAATCCTTGCATTCCTGGAATAAACCCCACTTGATCATGGTGTATGATCCTTTTAATGTGCTGTTGGATTCTGTTTGCTAGTATTTTGTTGAGGATTTTTGCATCTATTTTCATCAGTGATATTAGCCTGTAGTTTCCTTTCTTTGTGACCTCCTTGTTTGGTTTTGGTATCAAGGTGATGGTGGCCTTGTAGAATGAGTTTGGGAGTGTTCCTCCCTCTGCTATATTTTGGAAGAGTTTGAGAAGGATAGGTGTTAGCTCTTTTCTAAATGTTTGATAGAATTCGCCTGTGAAGCTATCTGGTCCTCGGCTTTTGTGTGTTGGAAGATTTTTAATCACAGTTTCGATTTCAGTGCTTGTGATTGGTCTGTTCATATTTTCTATTTCTTCCTGATTCAGTCTTGGCAGGTTGTGCATTTCTAAGAATTTGTCCATTTCTTCCAGATTGTCCATTTTATTGGCATAGAGTTGCTTGTAGTAATCTCTCATGATCCTTTGTATTTCTGCAATGTCAGTTGTTACTGTTCCTTTTTCATTTCTATTGATTTCAGTCTTCTCCCTTTTATTCTTGATGAGTCTGGCTAATGGTTTATCAATTTTGTTTATCTTCTCAAAGAACCAGCTTTTAGTTTTATTGATCTTTGCTATCATTTCCTTCATTTCTTTTTCATTTATTTCTGATCTGATTTTTATGATTTCTTTCCTTCTGCTAACTTTGGGGGGTTTTTGTTCTTCTTTCTCTAATTGCTTTAGGTGCAAGGTTAGGTTATTTATTCGAGATGTTTCCTGTTTCTTAAGGTAGGATTATATTGCTATAAACTTCCCTCTTAGAATTGCTTTTGCTGCATCCCGTAGGTTTTGGGTCGTCGTGTCTCCATTGTCACTTGTTTCTAGGTATTTTTTGATTTCCTCTTTGATTTCTTCAGTGATCACTTCGTTATTAAGTAGTGTATTGTTTAGCCTCCATGTGTTTGTATTTTTTACAGATCTTTTCCAGTAATTGGTATCTAGTCTCATAGTGCTGTGGTCGGAAAAGATACTTGAAACAATTTCAATCTTCTTAAATTTACCAAGGCTTGACTTGTGACCGAAGATATGATCTATCCTGGAGAATGTTCCATGAGCACTTGAGAAAAATGTGTATTCTGTTGTTTTCGGTTGGAATATCCTATAAATATCAATTAAGTCCATCTTGTTTAATGTATCATTTAAAGCTTGTGTTTCCTTATGTATTTTCATTTTGGATGATCTGTCCATTGGTAAAAGTGGGGTGTTAAACTCTCCTACTATGAATGTGTTACTGTCAATTTCCCCTTTTATGGCTGTTAGTATTTGCCTTATGTATTGAGGTGCTCCTATGTTGGGTGCATAAATATTTACAATTGTTATATCTTCTTCTTGGATCGATCCCTTGAGCATTATGTAGTGTCCTTCTTTGTCTCTTCCAACAGCCTTTATTTTAAAGTCTATTTTGTCTGATACGAGAATTGCTACTCCAGCTTTCTTTTCATTTCCATTTGTATGAAATATCTTTTTCCATCCCCTTACTTTCAGTCTGTATGTGTCTCTAGGTCTGATGTGGGTCTCTTGTAGACAGCAAATATATGGGTCTTGTTTTTGTATCCATTCATCCAATCTGTATCTTTTGGTGGGACGTTTATTCCATTTACATTTAAGGTAATTATCGATATGTATGTTCCTATTCCCATTTTCTTAATTGTTTTGGGTTTGTTATTATAGGTCTTTTCCTTCTCTTGTGTTTCTTGCCTAGAGAAGTTCCTTTAGCAGTTTTTGTAAAGCTGGTTTGGTGGTGCTGAACTCTCTCAGCTTTTGCTTGTCTGTAAAGATTTGAATTTCTCTATCAAATCTGAATGAGATTCTTGTTGGGTAGAGTAATCTTAGTTGCAGGTTTTTCTCCTTCGTCCCTTTACATATGTCCTGCCAGTCCCTTCTGGCTTGCAGAGTTTCTGCTGAAAGATCAGCTGTTATCCTTATGGGGATTCCCTTGTGTGTTATTTGTTGTTTTTCCCTTGTTGCTTTTAATATGTCTTCTTTGTATTTAATTTTTGACAGCTTGATTAATATGTGTCTTGGCATATTTCTCCTTGGATTTATCCTGTATGGGACTCTCTGTGCTTCCTGGACTTGATTAACTATGTCCTTTCCCATATAAGGGAAGTTTTCAACTATAATGTCTTCAACTATTTTCTCAGTCCCTTTCTTTTTCCCTTCTTCTTCTGGAACTCCTATAATTCGAATGTTGGTGCATTTAATGTTGTCCCAGATGTCTCTGAGACTGTCCTCAGTTCTTTTCATTCTTTTTTCTTTATTCTGCTCTGCAGTAGTTATTTCCACTATTTTATCTTTCAGGTCACTTATCCATTCTTCTGCCTCAGTCATTCTGCTATTGATCCCATCTAGAGTATTTTTAATTTCATTTATTGTGTTGTTCATCATTGTTTGTTTCATCTTTAGTTCTTCTAGGTCCTTGTTAAATGTTTCTATAATTTTGTCCATTCTACTTCCAAGATTTTGGATCATCTTTACTATCATTCTGAATTCTTTTTCAGGTAGACTGCCTCTTTCCTCCTCATTTGTTAGGTCTGGTGCATTTTTATCTTGCTCCTTCATCTGCTGTGTGTTTTTCTGTCTTCTCATTTTGCTTATCTTACTGTGTTTGGGGTCTCCTTTTTGCAGGCTGCAGGTTCGTAGTTCCCGTTGTTTCTGGTGTCTGTCCCCAGTGGCTAAGGTTGGTTCAGTGGGTTGTGTAGGCTTCCTGGTGGAGGGGACTAGTGCCTGTGTTCTGGTGGATGAGGCTGGATCTTGTCTTTCTGGTGGGCAGGTCCACGTCTGGTGGTGTGTTTTGGGGTGTCTGTGGACTTATTATGATTTTAGGCAGCTTCTCTGCTAATGGGTGAGGTTGTGTTCCTGTCTTGCTAGTTGTTTGGCATAGGATGTCCAGCAGTGTAGCTTGCTGGTCGTAGAGTGAAGCTGGTGTTGAGGTGGAGATCTCTGGGAGATTTTCGCCGTTTGATATTATGTAGAGCTGGAAGATCTCTTGTGGACCAGTGTCCTGAAGTTGGCTCTCCCACCTCAGAGGCACAGCACTGACTCCTGACTGCAGCACCAAGAGCCTTTCATTCACACGGCTCAGAATAAAAGGGAGAAACAGTAGAAAGAAAGTATTAGTATAAGTAGAAAGAAAGAAAGAAAGAAAGGAGGGAGGGAGGGCGGAAGGAGGGAAGGAAGGAAAAAAAGAAAGAAGATAAAGTAAAATAAAATAAAGTAAGATAAAATATAATAAAGTTATTAAAATAAAAATAATTATTAAGAAAAAAACAGACAGATAGAACTGTAGGACAAATGGTGGAAGCAAAGCTATACAGAGAAAATCTCACACAGAAGCATACACATACACACTCACAAAAAGAGGAAAAGGGGAAAAAATCATAAATCTTGCTCTCAAAGCCCACCTCCTCTATTTGGGATGATGTACCCACAGATGCAGGGTACATCAAGTTGATTGTGGAGCTTTAATCCGCTGCTTCTGAGGCTGCTGGGAGAGATTTCCCTTTCTCTTCTTTGTTCTCACAGCTCCCAGGGGCTCAGCTTTGGATTTGGCCCCGCCTCTGCGTGTAGGTTGCCGGAGAGTATCTGTTCTTCGCTCAGACTGGACGGGGTTAAAGGAGCCGCTGATTCGGGGGCTCTGGCTCACTCAGGCCGGGGGGGAGGGAGGGGCACGGAGTGCGGGGCGAGCCTGCGGCGGCAGAGGCCGGCACGCCGTGCGTTCTCCCGGGGGAGTTGTCCCTGGATCCCGGGACTCTGGCAGTGGCGGGCTGCAAGGCTCCCCGGAAGGGAGGTGTGGAGAGTGACCTGTGCTCGCATACCGGCTTCTTGGTGGCGGCAGCAGCAGCCTTAGCGTCTCATGCCCTTCTCTGGGGTCCGCGCTTTTAGCCGCGGCTCGCGCCCATCTCTGAAGCTCCTTTAAGCGGAGCTCTTAATCCCCTCTCCTCGCGCACCGGGAAACAAAGAGGTCTCTTGCCTCTTCGGCAGGTCCAGACTTTTCCCCGGACTCCCTCCCGGCTAGCCGTGGTGCACTAACCCCATGCAGGCTGTGTTCACTCCGGCAACCCCAGTCCTCTCTCTGCGCTCCGACCGACTGAAGCCCGAGCCTCAGCTCCCAGCCCTGCCCGCCCCGGCAGGTGAGCAGACAAGCCTCTCGATCTCGTAAGTGCTGGTCGGCACCGATCTTCTGTGCGGGAATCTCTTCGCTTTGCCCTCTGCACACCTGTTGATGCGCTCTCCCCCTTTACTCTGAAGCTTTCCCCCCTCCATGTGCGGAGGGGCTTCCTAGTGTGTGGAAACCTTTCCTCCTAAACAGCTCCCTCCCACTGGTGCAGGTCCCGTCCCTATCCTTTTGTCTCTGTTTATTCTTTTTTCTTTTGCCCTACCCAGGTACGTGGGGGGTTTCTTGCCTTTTGGGAGGTCTGAGGTCTCCTGCCAGCGTTCAGTAGGTATTCTGTAGGAGTTGTTCCACGGGTAGATGTATTTCTGGTGTATCTGTGGAGAGAAAGGTGATCTCCGCGTGTTAATCTTCCGCCATATTCCCGGAAGCCAAACTACAAAAGAAGGTTTTAAATGGTTAATAAGCACATAAAAAGTACTCAACTTCAGGGAAATGCAAATTAGGACCAAAATGAAATAACTATGGATACAGCCATTAGGTTGGCTAAACTTTTTTTTTTAACAACTTTATTGGAGTATAATTGCTTTACAATGGCGTGTTCGTTTCTGCCTTATAACAAAGTGAATCAGTTATACATATACGTATGTTCCCATATCTCTTCCCTCTTGCGTCTCTCGCCCTCCCACCCTCGCTATCCCACCCCTCCAGGTGGTCACAAAGCACCGAGCTGATCTCCCTGTGCTATGCAGCTGCTTCCCACTAGCTATCTATTTTATGTTTGGTAGTGTATATATGTCCATGCCACTCTCTCACTTTGTCACAGCTTACCCTTCCCCCTCCCTGTATCCTCATGTTCATGCTCTAATAGGTCTGTATCTTTATTCCCATCTTACCCCTAGGTTCTTCATGACATTTTCTTTTTTTTTTTTTTCTTTCTTAGAGTCCATATATATGTGTTAGCATACGGTATTTGTCTTTCTCTTTCTGACTTACTTCACTATGTATGACAGACTCTAGGTCCATCCACCTCACTACAGATAACTCAATTTCGTTTCTTTTTTTGGCTGAGTAATATTCCATTGTATATATGTGCCACATCTTCTTTATCCATTCATCTGATGATGGACACTTAGGTTGCTTCCATGTCCTGGCTCTTGTAAATAGAGCTGCAATGAACATTTTGGTACATGACTCTTTTTTTTTTTTTTTTTTTTAAACATCTTTATTGGGGTATAATTGCTTTACAATGGTGTGTTAGTTTCTGCTTTATAACAAAGTGAATCAGCTATACATATACATATGTTCCCATATGTCTTCCCTCTTGCGTCTCCCTCCCTCCACTCTCCCCATCCCACATTTCCAGGCTGTCACAAAGCACCAAGCCAATATCCCTGTGCCTTGCGGCTGCTTCCCCCCAGCTATCTACCCCACCACGTTTGTTAGTGTGTATATGTCCATGACTCTCTCTCGCCCTGTCAAAACTCACCGTTCCCCCTCCCCATGTCCTCAAGTCCGTTCTCCAGTAGGTCTGCGTCTTTATTCCTATCTTACCCCTAGGTTCTTCATGACATTTTTTTCCCTTAAATTCCATATATATGTGTTAGCATACGGTATTTGTCTTTTTCTTTCTGACTTACTTCACTCTGTATGACAGACTCTAGGTCTATCCATCTCATTACAAATAGCTCAATTTCATTTCTTTTTAAGGCTGAGTAATATTCCATTGTGTATATGTGCCACATCTTCTTTATCCATTCATCCGATGATGGGCGCTTAGGTTGTTTCCATGTCCTGGCTATTGTAAATAGAGCTGCAATGAACATTTTGGTACATGACTCTTTTTGAATTTTGGTTTTCTCAGGGTATATGCCAAGTAGTGGGATTGCTGGGTCATATGGTAATTCTATTTGTAGTTTTTTAAGGAACCTCCATACTGTTCTCCACAGTGGCTGAACCAATTCACATTCCCACCAGCAGTGCAAGAGTGTCCCCTTTTCTCCACACCCTCTCCAGCATTTATTGTTTATAGATTTTTTGATGATGGCCATTCTGACTGGTGTGAGATGATATCTCATTGTAGTTTTGATTTGCATTTCTCTAATGATTAATGATGTTGAGCATTCTTTCATGTGTTTGTTGGCATTCTGTATATCTTCTTTGGAGAAATGTCTATTTAGGTCTTCTGCCCATTTTTGGATGGGGTTGTTTGTTTTTTTGTTATTGAGCTGCATGAGCTGCTTGTAAATTTTGGAGATTAATCCTTTGTCAGTTGCTTCATTTGCAAATGTTTTCTCCCATTCTGAGGGTTGTCTTTTGGTCTTGGTTATGGTTTCCTTTGCTGTGCAAAAGCTTTGAAGTTTCATTAGGTCCCATTTGTTTATTTTTGTTTTTATTTCCATTACTCTAGGAGGTGGGTCAGAAAGGATCTTGCTGTGATTTATGTCATAGAGTGTTCTGCCTATGTTTTCTTCTAAGAGTTTGATAGTTTCTGGCCTTACATTTAGGTCTTTAATCCATTTTGAGCTTATTTTTGTGTATGGTGTTAGGGAGTGATCTAATCTCATACTTTTACATGTACCTGTCCAGTTTTCCCAGCACCATTTATTGAAGAGGCTGTCCTTTCTCCACTGTACATTCCTGCCTCCTTTATCAAAGATAAGGTGTCCATATGTGCGTGGGTTTATCTCTGGGCTTTCTATCCTGTTCCACTGATCTATCTTTCTGTTTTTGTGCCAGTACCATACTGTCTTGATTACTGTTGCTTTGTAATATAGTCTGAAGTCAGGGAGCCTGATTCCTACAGCTCCTTTTTTCGTTCTCAAGATTGCTTTGGCTATTCGGGGTCTTTTGTGTTTCCATACAAATTGCGAAATTTTTTGTTCTAGTTCTGTGAAAAATGCCAGTGGTAGTTTGATAGGGATTGCTTTGAATCTGTAGATTGCTTTGGGTAGTAGAGTCATTTTCACAATGTTGATTCTTTCCATCCAAGAACATGGTATATCTCTCCATCTATTTGTATCATCTTTAATTTCTTTCATCAGTGTCTTATAATTTTCTGCATACAGGTCTTTCGTATCCTTAGGTAGGTTTATTCCTAGATATTTTATTCTTTTTGTTGCAATGGTAAATGGGAGTGTTTTCTTGATTTCACTTTCAGATTTTTCATCATTAGTATATAGGAATGCCAGAGATTTCTGTGCATTAATTTTGTATCCTGCTACGTTACCAAATTCATTGATTAGCTCTAGTAGTTTTCTGGTAGCATCTTTAGGATTCTCTATGTATAGTATCATGTCATCTGCAAACAGTGACAGCTTTACTTCTTCTTTTCCGATTTGGATTCCTTTTATTTCCTTTTCTTCTCTGATTGCTGTGGCTAAAACTTCCAAAACTATGTTGAATAAGAGTGGTGAGAGTGGGCAACCTTGTCTTGTTCCTGATCTTAGTGGAAATGCTTTCAGTTTTTCACCATTGAGGATGATGTTTGCTGTGGGCTTGTCATATATGGCTTTTATTATGTTTAGGAAAGTTCCCTCTATGCCTACTTTCTGGAGGGTTTTTATCATAAATGGGTGTTGAATTTTGTTGAAAGCTTTCTCTGCATCTATTGAGATGATCATATGGTTTTTCTCCTTCAATTTGTTAATATGGTTTATCACATTGATAGATTTGCATATATTGAAGAATCCTTGCATTCCTGGAATAAACCCCACTTGATCATGGTGTATGATCCTTTTAATGTGCTTTTGGATTCTGTTTGCTAGTATTTTGTTGAGGATTTTTGCATCTATGTTCATCAGTGATATTGGCCTGTACTTTTCTTTCTTTGTGACATCCTTGTCTGGTTTTGGTATCAAGGTGATGGTGGCTTCGTAGAAGGAATTTGGGAGTGTTCCTCCCTCTGCTATATTTTGGAAGAGTTTGAGAAGGATAGGTGTTAGCTCTTCTCTAAACGTTTGATAGAATTCACCTGTGAAGCCATCTGGTCCTGGGCTTTTGTTTGTTGGAAGGTTTTTAATCACAGTTTCAATTTCAGTGCATGTGATTGGTCTGTTCATATTTTCTATTTCTTCCTGATTCAGTCTTGGCACGTTGTGCATTTCTAAGAATTTGTCCATTTCTTCCAGGTTGTCCATTTTATTGGCATAGAGTTGCTTGTAGTAATCTCTCATGATTTTTTTTATTTCTGCAGTGTCAGTTGTTACTTCTCCTTTTTCATTTCTAATTCTATTGATTTGAGTCTTCTCCCTTTTTTTCTTGATGAGTCTGGCTAGTGGTTTATCTATTTTGTTTATCTTCTCAAAGAACCAGCTTTTAGTTTTATTGATCTTTGCTATTGTTTCCTTCATTTCTTTTTCATTTATTTCTGATCTGATTTTTATGATTTCTTTCCTTCTGCTAGCTTTGGGGTTTTTTTGTTCTTCTTTCTCTAATTGCTTGAGGTGCAAGGTTAGGTTGTTTATTCGAGATGTTTCCTGCTTCTTAGGGTGGGCTTGTATTGCTATAAACTTCCCCCTTAGAACTGCTTTTGCTGCATCCCATAGGTTTTGGGTCGTTGTGTCTCCATTGTCGTTTGTTTCTAGGTATTTTTTTATTTCCTCTTTGATTTCTTCAGTGATCACTTCATTATTAAGTAGTGTATTGTTTAGCCTCCATGGGTTTGTATTTTTTACAGATCTTTTCCTGTAATTGATATCTAGTCTCATGGCGTTGTGGTCGGAAAAGATACTTGATACAATTTCAGTTTTCTTAAATTTACCAAGGCTTGATTTGTGACCCAAGATATGATCTATCCTGGAGAATGTTCCATGAGCACTTGAGAAAAATGTGTATTCTGTTGTTTTTGGATGGAGTGTCCTATAAATATCAATTAAGTCCATCTTGTTTAATGTATCATTTAAAGCTTGTGTTTCCTTATTTATTTTCATTTTGGATGATCTGTCCATGGGTGAAAGTGGGGTGTTAAAGTCCCCTACTATGAATGTGTTACTGTTGATCTCCCCTTTTATGGTTGTTAGTATTTGCCTTATGTATTGAGGTGCTCCTATGTTGGGTGCATAAATATTTACAATTGTTATATCTTCTTCTTGGATCGATCCCTTGATCATTATGTAATGTCCTTCTTTGTCCCTTTTAATAGTCCTTATTTTAAAGTCTATTTTGTCTGATATGAGAATTGCTACTCCAGCTTTCTTTTGGTTTCCATTTGCATGGAATATCTTTTTCCATCCCCTTACTTTCAGTCTGTATGTGTCTCTAGTTCTGAAGTGGGTCTCTTGTAGACAGCATATATAAGGGTCTTGTTTTTGTATCCATTCAGCCAATCTGTGTCTTTTGGTGGGAGCATTTAGTCCATTTACATTTAAGGTAATTATCGATATGTATGTTCCTATTTCCATTTTATATATTGTTTTGGGTTCGCTACTATAGGTCATTTCCTTCTCTTGTGTTTCGTGTCTAGAGAAGTTCCTTTAGCATTTGTTGTAAAGCTGGTTTGGTGGTGCTGAACTCTCTCAGCTTTTGCTTGTCTGTAAAGGTTTTAATTTCTCCATCAAATGTGAATGAGATCCTTGCTGGGTAGAGTAGTCTTGGTTGCAGGCTATTCTCCTTCATCACTTTCAGTATGTCCTGCCACTCCCTTCTGGCTTGTAGGGTTTCTGCTGAGAGATCAGCTGTTAACCTTATGGGGATTCCCTTGTGTGTTATTTGTTGTTTTTCCCTTGCTGCTTTTAATATGCTTTCTTTGTATTTAATTTTTGACAGTTTGATTAATATGTGTCTTGGCGTGTTTCTCCTTGTATTTATCCTGTATGGGACCCTCTGTGCTTCCTGGACTTGATTAACTATTTCCTTTCCCATATTAGGGAAGTTTTCAACTATAATCTCTTCAAATATTTTCTCAGTCCCTTTCTTTCTTTCTTCTTCTTCTGGAACCCCTATAATTCGAATGTTGGTGCGTTTCATGTTGTCCCAGAGGTCTCTGAGACTGTCCTCAGTTCTTTTCATTCTTTTTTCTTTATTCTGCTCTGCAGTAGTTATTTCCACTACTTTATCTTCCAGGTCACTTATCCGTTCTTCTGCCTCAGTTATTCTGCTATTGATCCTATCTAGAGTGATTTTAATTTCATTTATTGCATTGTTCATCGTTGCTTGTTTCATCTTTAGTTCTTGTAGGTCCTTGTTAACTGTTTCTTGCATTTTGTCCATTCTACTTCCAAGATTTCGGATCATCCTTACTATCATTATTCTGAATTCTTTTTCAGGTAGATTGCCTATTTCCTCTTCATTTGTTAGGTCTGGTGGGTTTTTATCTTGCTCCTTCATCTGCTGTGTGTTTTTCTGTCTTCTCATTTTGCTTATCTTACTGTGTTTGGGGTCTCCTTTTTGCAGGCTGCACTTTCGTAGTTCCCGTTGTTTTTGATGTCTGTCTCCAGTGGCTAAGGTTGTTTCAGTGGGTTGTGTAGGCTTCCTGGTGGAGGGGACTAGTGCCTGTGTTGTGCTGGATGAGGCTGGATCTTGTCTCTCTAGTGGGCAGGTTCACGTCTGGTGGTGTGTTTTGGGGTGTCTGTGGCCTTATTCTGATTTTAGGCAGCCTCTCTGCTAATGGGTGGGGTTGTGTTCCTGTTTTGCTAGTTGTTTGGCATAGGTTGTCCAGCACTGTGGCTTGCTGGTCGTTGAGTGAAGCTGGGTGCTGGTGTTAAGATGGAGGTCTCTGGGATATTTCCACCGTTTAATATTATGTGGAGCGGGGAGGTCTCTTGTTGACCAGTGTCCTGAAGTTGGCTCTCCTACCTCACAGGCAGAGCCCTGACTCCTGGCTGGAGCACCAAGAGCCTTTCATCCACACAGCTCAGAATAAAAGGGAGAAAAAGTAGGGAGAATTAGTAGAAGTGTGAGTAAAGAAAGAAGGAAAGGAGGAAAGGAAGGAAGGAAGAAAGAAGCAAAGAAGGAAAGAAAGGAGGGAGGGAGGGAGGGAGGGAGGAAGGAAAGAAGGAGGGAAAGAAGGAAAAAAGACAGAAAGAAAGATGATACAGTAAAAATAAAATAAAGTATAATATAGTTATTGAATTAAAAAATATTTAGAAAAAAAAAAGGGACGGATAGAACCTTAGGACAAATGTTGGAAGCAAAGCTATACAGAGAAAATCTTACACAGAAGCATACACATACACCTTCACAAAAAGAGATAAAGGGGGAAAAATCATAAATCCTGCTCCCTGAGACCACCTCCTCAATTTGGGGTGATTCGTTGTCTAAAGGAGGGAATGAAGGAAGGAAAGAAAGAAAGAACGAAGGTAAAGTATAATAAAGTTATTACAATTAAAATTAATTATTAAGAAAAAGAATTTTTAAGAAAAAGTCATGGACGGATAGAGCCCTAGGACAAATGGTGGAAGCAAGAGTATACAGACAAGATCTCACACAGAAGCATACACGTACACATTCACAAAAAGAGGAAAAGGGAAAAAAATCATAGATCTCGCTCCTAAATTCCACCTCTTCAATTTGGGATCATTCCTTGTCTATTCAGGTATTCCACAGATGCAGGGTATATCAAGTTGATTGTGGAGCTTTAATCCGCTGCTTCTGTGGCTGCTGGGAGAGATTTCCCTTTCTCTTCTTTGTTCTCACAGCTCACAGGAGCTCAGCTTTGGATTTGGCCCTGCCTCTGCGTGTAGGTCGCTGGAGGGCGTCTGTTTTTTCGCTCAGACAGGACGGGGTTAAAGGAGCCGCTGATTCGGGGCCTCCGGCTCACTCAGGCCGGGGGTTGGGGGATGGGGGAAGGAGGGGCACTGCGTGCGGGGCCGGCCTGCGGCGGCAGAGGCAGCGTGACGTTGCGGCAGAGGCCGGCGTGACGTTGCACCAGCCTGAGGCCCGCCGTGCGCTGTCCCGGGGAAGTTGTCCCTGGATCCCGGGAACCTGGCAGTGGCGGGCTGCACAGGCTCCGCGGAAGAGGGGTGTGGAGAGTGACCTGTGCTCGCACACAGGCCCCTTGGTGGCGGCAGCAGCAGCCTTAGCGTCTCCCGCCCGGCTCTTGGGTCCGCGGTTTTAATCGCGGCTCGCGCCCGTCTCTGGGGTTTGCGCTTTCAGCCGCGGCTCGCGCCCGTCTTGGGGGCTCGCGCCCTCAGCCGCGGCTCGCGCCCGTCTCTGGGGTTCGCGCTTTTAGCCGCGGCTCGCGCCCATCTCTGGAGTTCCTTTAAGCAGCGCTCTTAAACCCCTCTCCTCGCGCACCAGGAAACAAAGAGGGAAGAAAAAGTCTCTTGCCTCTTCGGCAGGTACAGGCTTTTCCCCGAACTCCCTCCCGGCTAGTCGTGGTGCACTAACCCCTTCAGGCTATGTTCAAGCCGCCAACCCCAGTCCTCTCCCTGCGCTCCATCCAAAACCGAAACCCGAGCCTCAGCTCGCAGCCCCGCCCGCCCCGGCGGGTGAGCAGACAAGCCTCTCGGGGTGGTGAGTGCTGGTCGGCACCGATCGTCTGTGCAGGAATCTCCCCGCTTTGCCCTCCGCACCCGTCGCTGTGCACTACTCCGCGGTCCCGAAACTCCCCCCTCTGCCTCCCGCAGTCCCCGCCCGCGGAGGGGCTTCCTAGTGTGTGGAAACTTTTCCTCCTTCACAGCTCCCTCCCACTGGTGCAGGTGCCATTCCTTATTCTTTTGTCTCTGTTTTTTCTTTTGCCCTACCCAGTTACGTGGGGAGTTTCTTGCCTTTTGGGAGGTCTGAGGTCTTCTGCCAGCCTTCAGTAGGAGTTCTGTAGGAGTTGTTCCACGTGTGGATGTATTTCTGGTGTATCCGTGGGGAGGAAGGCGATCTCCGCGTCTTACTCTTCCGCCGTCTTCAAGGTCCCTCCATGACTCTTTTTGAATTATGGTTTTCTTAGGGTATATGCCCAGTAGTGGGATTGCTGGGTCGTATGGTAGTTCTCTTTTTAGTTTTTTAAGGAACCTCCATACTGTTCTCCATAGTGGCTGTATCAATTTACATTCCCACCAACAGTGCAAGAGTGTTCCCTTTTCTCCACAGCCTCTTCAGCATTTATTATTTGTAGATTTTTTGATGATGGCCATTCTGACCAGTGTGAGATATTTCATTGTAGTTTTGACTTGCGTTTCTCTAATGATTAATGAAGTTGAGCATTCTTTCATGTGTTTGGTGGCAGTCTGTATATCTTCTTTGGAGAAATGTCCATTTAGGTCTTCTGCCCATTTTTGGATTGGGTTGTTTGTTTTTTTGTTATTGAGCTTCATGAGCTGCTTGTAAATCTTGGAGATTAATATTTTGTCCATTGCTTCATTTGCAAATATTTTCTCCCATTCTGAGGGTTGTGTTTTGGTCTTGTTTATGGTTTCCTTTGCTGTGCAAAAGCGTTGAAGTTTCATTATGTCCTATTTGTTTATTTTTGTTTTTATTTCCATTTCTCTAGGAGGTGCGTCAAAAAGGATCTTGCTCTGGTTTATGTCATAGAATGTTCTGCCTATGTTTTCCTCTAAGAGTTTTATAGTGTCTGGCCTTATATTTAGGCCTTTAATCCATTTTGAGTTTATTTTTGTGTATGGTGTTAGGGAGTGTTCTAATTTTATACTTTTACATGTAGCTGTCCAGTTTTCCCAGCACCTCTTATTGAAGAGGCTGTCTTTTCTTCACTGTATATTCTTGCCTCCTTTAGATGATTTGGAATTTAAATGGTGTTTTCTAAAAGAGTAGAAGATTTTATGTTGCCTTGAGATAATCTTTGAAGATTGATAAAACATACAGTCCACTATTTGAAAGCAATATTTAAATCTTTATATCGCACATTTAGAAATTGCTTAATAAGTGGGTGCTAGATAAGTATATTATTTAGATACATGATCACATTAACTGCAGAGAGAGCAACGAGTATGTGTTTATCATGTAGTTGATATTGTGGTAATTCATGTCTACATGAGGTTAAATGGAGACTTTACTGATCAGATTATTCTAATAATTAGGTTCATATTTTTTCAAGTGGTTCTTTTATTCTTTTGAAATTGCCTCACTTCTCTAATTTACATTGTACATGGAGATATAACCACCGTAAAGATTAAGCTAAGAAACTTTGACTATCCGAAGAATTCTAATTTCACTTTTACATTTTATTTTTTTATGGAAAATATTTATAAAAACAATTTTACTATTTGTTTTTATACATCATTCAACTGTCAATAAAAAATTTCAGTGTTTTCTCCAAAAAGAAAAAAATTCTGATACACTTCCACCAGAAATTCCAACCCAGTTATAAATTTATTAATATTATAGTTAACCTGACACAAATATTTCTAATTCACGTATATCTTTTTAAGTACATGTACATAAATCCATCTTGAACTTACTATAATCCTATGGCTAAACTGAGTGTTGTAACTAGCATATAAAATTGCTAGGCTTAAAAAATATTGTTCAATTACAAATGTTATTCTCAGTCAAGGAATAGATTTTCATTGAATTATTAATAAATTTTAATATATTATTTTTAATTTACCTAGGAAAGTGTCACTTTCTCACATTGCCTCTTCAGAGCATTGAGAATTCATAGCGTATAATTACATTCATATAATATTCAATTAAATACACATTTAAACAATTCACTTTAATAATCTCCTGTACAGGAATTATAGAAGTATATGAAGTAAGTATTTATTTTTCTTTATAAGATTTAAATAATCTAAAAATAAATTTATTATATCACATCATGGTAATTTTTGAAAATATGTTTTCTAGACAAAGTTACAATCCATTGAATTAAAAAAAAATCCTCCCTGCTTTTTGTCCTCTCTAAAATTATATTGAATATATATCCTAAGTGATGGTTTGAGTACTGGAATTACTTTTTCCCAAAAATTAATGCATGTGGGTGAAATAGTTTATCTATGAATGTTGAAAATTTTTTCAGGAATACTACCATTAATATGTTCTTTAAAGATGCCATTGGTGTAATTTATCATGTGAAAGCTCTGAAAACTGCTGTCGAAATTGAGAAGATGGAACACTCTTCAGACCTACTTCACAACATTTTCCTCTTTGCTATACTTCTCAAAGAAAAACCAAAATTTAAGCAGCATCGCACAATATTTTGCCCTCATTGCTGTGTGAATGGGACCAAAATACCCCAATCAAAATAACCACCCTTATATTCTTTGACTCCATACCTCATGTACTCAGAACCACAACTATGGGGAAAAGTTTTACAAACATACTTTAAGTCACCAAACCCTTTCCATAGTTCTTGCCAAACTTCTACACAGTAGAACTGTGAAAACAAGTGCCAAAACCTCACGTTCCTCATATAGCTTCTAACAGCTGCAAACCCTTAAGCTTCAAGTGCAGCTGCCTCCAGTAGAACGACTGAAAGGACCCACAAAGGCAGAGACACAGATTACATATGTTCAATAACTTTAAAGCAATAATAAGAATATGTGGTTATATTAAGGCCATTAGGCAAGAGGAAAATTGTACAAGCAGTCTCTAATTGACCTTGCAGGGAGAGCCTGATCGCCATTATTGTGCCTTCATTAGTCCCCAAATCATCTACTTTTGTTAGGATTATATAGTTTTTCAACACACAAACCCACACCAAATAAAGTGCAATTACATTGGTTCAGTTAGTACCCCATCTCTGATTTGTAATTTTCCAAGGATCACCATTTGAACGGTTAATTCTTGGAAAGTCTAAAGCAACTCCTGGCACCAAATTATTACCAGGGACCCAATATATAGGATATATATATATATATACCCCAACATGGAGAATGGAAACTACCACAGACATCTGAGCTATACCATATAAAAACAAAGAGCAAATTCAAGTAAAACCCCACATCTGATGAAAATAACTTAAAACATGTTTTTCTTCCAAACTTTAAAAACTAGATTTGCCTTGCAGTTCTCTTGTTCCCAAGAAAGATCAGAATAAATTCAGTTAATACCTTAAATCTTCTTTCCCTTTGCGTTTTAAGGCTGTAGAAAACTGAACATTTGTGAATTGCTCTTCTATTCTTTTCAGCTTCTAACTGACTTTATTCAGTTGAATGGACACACACAGAAGCTGGCATTTAAAGATTTTTTCTTGTGGACCTGGGCAAGCTGAGTCCCCATCTCTGCCATTTTAGCCGTTATATTAATTTATGCCCAATCTCTGTATTTAAACATCCAATTTTTTCAAACATTCATCCTTAGAGGCAAAAGAATAATCCTGGAGTTAGAAAAAAGTGAAGTCTAAGAATAATTTAAATGTGAATTCAGGCTAATGTGTGTTTAAGCTCTTAGGCATCATGAGTTTCAATTTATAAAATACAAAAGACATCAACACTGTAATGATCAACCCTTACTAGCTATTCTAAGGTAAGGCACAGGTACGGTGTTAAAATTTGGGAGGGGGCATAATTCTAAACAGTTATTCAATTTAGGGTTTAACTTCCTCCTCCGCCTAAACTTTAGTTATAGTTTAAATGAACAGATTTGTGCTACTTTAGTTTTCTTAATGGATGTCTTTTACAGAGTCATATTTTGTAAGCATTTACTTTTCATTCATATTATATTTATTTAATCAACCTCTATTGGGATAAGTAGAACATTTTCCACTGTTGTGTATATATATGTGTACATATATGTGTATGTGTATATAAACATATATATACCTATATATACACACATATATATGTGTACTATATACACATAAATATATATAAGATTGTGATGAATATCTTCGTAAATAAAGTTTTGGTAAGGTTCAATATTCCTGGAAGAGTGAGATTTATCTTCAACTTCTGCTTGAAATGTACCCCTCCCAGACATCTCACTGCTTCCTGAAATTCATTGCTCAAGAACTTGCTACTGTTTTGGGGTTTTGTTTGTTTTTAAATTTCTTTCTTTCTTTGAGACTGTTTTGGATGCTACATGTAGATGAGGAGGAACATGTGCCAACCCTCCTTTCCCACACTAAATGTAGTGAGAAGTATGACCTCAAACCCCAGCTGCACGAGGCATTTATGGATCTAGGGAGATTCTTTATCAAGGAGTTTCCAATGATCAAGAATGCAAGCTTGCTTCTTTCAGATCTGCACACAATGATCCCTCCCTCTAAAGCCTTTTTATATTAAATTGAGTTTGAATCCATTCCTCGGTGAACTTTCATCTTGAGCTAATTTTGGCTCAATGCTGCTTGGCCGTAGTAGGCTTCTGTGGCTTAGGATATGGTTTTGAAACACTGCCAGATGAATGCAGCAAAGTGTGGCACACATGGAGTATTGGCCCATTGGCATCTGGGGAAAAAAGATGAGAGCTACCTGTCTTCTCTGAGTGTGGCTTCTTTGTTTTCTCTTTAAAATACCTGTTTTAAGGGATGAAGTATATAGATGCAGGCAAAGGTCTGTGTATTTTTTGTGTTTGTGCACACATGGATCAACGAAAATGTGCTAGACAATAAAACATAGTTTCAGTATTTTTCTTGACAGCTATTTTGGAATTAAATCACATATGGCATAAAAATAATTCATTGAATTGGATAACAATAAAATAACTGAAATGTATCCATGCTAATTATGTGCCAGTCACCTTTAATTTCTTAACCCACATAATAATCTAGGAAGTGGCACAACTTATCCCCTTTTGAAAGTGAGTGAACTGAGGCTTAAGAAGTGTCAGTTACTTGTCCTGTCACCTCTGTGAGCCAGGATTCAAACCCAAGCCATCTACATAACACATCTTGTTCTTAACTACAAATACCAACCCATTTCTATTACAAAGATAACTTTAAGTCTAGAAAAGGTGTTGAAATAATAGAGATAACAACTATGCTGTTCTTAGAAAAATTGTATCTAGGCTAGGCTTCCTGAAGAAAATTGAGGTGGTAAATAGATTTTTCATAATTTAACTTGGGCTGATTATTTTAAACAACTGTAAGACACTACTCAGTAAGTGTGTGTTTGTGTGCATATATAATGGTAACATTTATCATCCTTTAATAGGCCTGCTAGGGGATGTTTTTCCCTAGTGCGTTCTCCTAATGGAACCCGTTTGTGTGCTGTGTAGATGGCAAGGCCTCCCTGGTGGCTGGTCTCTCCTCCTTAGATGCATTTCTCCCACAGGCTCATAGAACACTGTCCTACTGTATGGAGGTAAAATGGAGGTTGTGAAATGCAGTTCATGTTTTCATTCTGGCTTTGACTAAACATCTGCTCACCCAAGACCAGCTTTTTTTAGTTCCATCTACTCATTACTATGGTTACCATGGTATATACTCTATTTTAGGCCTGTATCTGTTGGCGTGTGGCCATTCTCTCTGGGAGGAAAAAAGAAAAAGTTTTCCAGAGCTAAACTGGCCTTCTATTCAGTAAATATGGTAATTTTTGCCTATGTTGAGTTTCCTCCCCTCCTCTTTCCTTTTTTGTTTGGTGTTCTTCTGTTTGAAAAAGGATCTTTCCATCCAACTTTTTTGTGTGGATTTAACTACACATTTTCTACTTAATTACTCCCTCTGTTTTGAAAAGTTTCCCCTTAATTGCACTCATATAGGGTTTGTTTCTATAGTCATTGTGATAGTTAAATGTGACAGTTGCCTGCTTATATTCTTCTAAATATGGTATCTAGGAAGAAAAAGTTCTGATATTTCTTGAAGAAGATCACGCTGTTAGTCTGTTAGTAAATTTTAGCCACACTGTAGACCTGTGTTGTTCAATAGGATGGTAGCCAGTAGCCAACTGAGCTCTTCAGTTGTGCTAGTCTGAGTTCAGTTTTGCAGATTTTGAAGACCTAATAGGAAACAAAGAATGTAAAATATCCCAATAATTTTATGTTGATTACATACTGATGGCATGAAATAATAATATTTTTTACAGTAGGTAATAAAATGTATTATTAAATTAATTTCACTTAATTTTTTTACTTTTTTAATGTGATTACTAGGAAATTTAAAATTAAATAATGGCTCACATCGTACTTTAATTAGCCTTTGCTGCTTAAACCACTTCTGAGAGTTGAGATATCAGTAAACACACAAACAAATAACAGTAATTAGTATAGTCATTATTTGGGGTCATGTTTGAATTCTTACTGCGGGCTATAATAATTTCTTTCTTAAATGCATGTCTCCATAGTTCATAAATGTCTGTCATTTAAAGGTAATATGTTTGAATATCCTAAGAAAATGTGAATCACATAATCTTTACCTTCCAGCAGGGAATAAACAGTGTGTGTGTGTGTGTGTGTGTGTGTGTGTGTGTGTGTGTATGATAGGTAGATTGATTGATAGACAGATAATATTATATATATATAAAGATATACAGTTTCTCAATTGGTCTAATAAATTATTATCTTCCACAATTATAACTTCTATATGCCAATGTAAAAATATCTCTTAGCAGGGAGTAAACCTTCATAGTCAAAATATACATGCAAAAGATCTGAGGAATAAAGACATAAAACTCACGTATTTTATTATGAAAGGGGAGTAGTCCATCATATCAAAAACAATTAAAATTATGTTAAAATGTATCTATATACATTTTATAAGCCTATTATCTTAGGTTCTACATGCAACCAATATTAATAATAAGTTTATAATGGGGAGAAAAGAATTACTCGGGAATCATAGGAATTTCGAGAATTTTTCCTCCCCATCTCATAGAATAGACCCAAATTATTTCAAGTCCTGTAATTGAAGTTTATATGGGTGAATCTGAGTCAGTAAGGACATTTGAAAGTACTTATAATAGGAATTATATACCCAATATTAGAAATTGGCAATACCTTTTAGAAATATTTTCACTCCAAAAAGGCAAAATAAAATAAATATAATGTTTTATAAACCATTTATTTTAATTGTTTATCTTATTTACTTTATTTTTAATTTTATTATAAATTATAAATAAACTTTAGTTTTCTGGAAATTTTTTTCACCCATAAAGCATGATCTCAGGTAAAAATTAGGTTAAATTTTCTCTAGAATTAATTATAAAATACTTCTGACATTACTTTGAAATCTATTTCACATATAATATATTAATGAATTTATAAAAATAAAATTTATAGAATAGTAAATGTAAAAATGGCAAACAAATTTGCATTTCCAAAATATTTACTCCTAGAAAAGACCAGTTCATACATTTGGAGTCATGTAGACAGAAATTAATAGTAGGTTTAGTCTGTGATTACTTGCTACCTTTTAGTTAATTAACTTTTAACAGTAAACTTTGTTCTTGGTATTTAATCGATTGGAAGAAAAGTCAGGCATGGATATTCACTTTTTTTTTTTCCATTATACTTCGTGGACTTTAGGTATATACCAAAATCTGTTAAATACTGTAGATAACACAGTCCAGAATCTGAAAATTACTTCATTCCGGTACATAGTTTAAGTTTCTGGCAGTGGAACACAATGTAATATGGGAAATTTGAAAATTGTTTCCCTTTAAGTTTTTTTTTTTTAACATATTATTTATTTATTTATATTTTTGGCTGTGTTGGGTCCTCAATTGCTGCTGCGCGCGGGCTTTCTCTAGTTGTGGCGAGCGGGGGCTACTCTTCGTTGCGGTGCGCGGGCTTCTCATTGTGGTGGCTTCTCTTGTTGTGAAGCACGGGCTCTAGGTGCGTGGCTTTCAGTAGTTGTGGCACGTGGGCTCAGTAGTTGTGGCTCGCAGGCTCTAGAGCACAGGCTCAGTAGTTGTGGCGCACGGGCTTAGTTGCTCCGCGACATGTGGGATCTTCCCGGACCAGGGCTCGAACCCGTGTCCCCTGCCTTGGCAGGCGGATTCTTAAAAACTGCGCCACCAGGGAAGTCCCCCCTTTAAGTTTTAAAAATAGCTTCCTTGATGCTCCAAGCCTTAGAATTCATTTAACTTCTAACAGATACTTAATCTCTGTATTCATATATAGCATATGTCTTGGATAAAAGTCACAAACTGAAAGCAAAAGAGAAAAATGTCACTACTCATCGGCATTGTGCCTTTGAACATTTCCTTTCTCTAAAATATTTCAAATTAGCACATGTACCAAACTATATCTTCTGACTTTCTAGCCTTGGAGCAATATTTTTTTCACCTGAATTTTTTTTTTTTTTTTTGGAGGATGGGTTTTTCATGACAAGTCAGAAGGGTTTGAAATTTTGAAATAGTAATGAGAATGTTTGGGTTGCTTTCTATGAATTAGAGGCAGCTAGTTTCCTAGTTACTGTTTTTTTCCTTTTTTTGCTTGTTTTAATTTCTTCTGCGAGTTCTGAGAATTTTGATAAAGAGACAAATGAGGAGTTTAAGAGTATATAAGAGTATAAATGAGGAGTATAGAGTCATTGTGGGAAATCTGAAACATCATCATTTTCAAGTTACAGGGTTATTGAAGTTGCTTATAGCCAATAGAGAGTCATTTTCTTGTGTTGCATTTCTACAGTCTGGTGGAAGCTAAACACCAAAGTAGGGACAATCAAGGGAGGCTGTAAATGTGTTTGAGATGAGGACGTTGATTGTAGCGCCAACTGAGAACTTTGGAAGATTGTGATTTTACCAGGTATTTCTAAATTGACACTCACATACAGTATGTAGGCACTATTGCCATTTCCTATTTTACATAAGAAACTTTCCATCAAAGCTGGATTGTTGTCTCAAAAATCGTGTTAATGGAACTAAATAAAGAGGTAATTAATGGACACCCTAAAGCAAGCCTGAAACAGTCTTCAAGGCAGCAGTCCTAGACTGAATCATGACTTTAAAAAAAATGAGATTGCATTATTTCTCTTTCTTATCTTAAATAATACAGTGATTTGTAACCCTATGGTGTTAAATTGTTGTATTGACAACATGCCTGCTGTGAGTAGAGACATTTGAAAATAATCTCTTTGGGTGTAGCAAACTTTATAAAGTTACTCAATTTTTAAATATGCTCAAGAACTATGAATATTTACTCTGAAGTAAAAGCAAATATGTAGTAATCACTTTAAATGTTTTTTCTTCTACAAGTTTTTTCTGTGAAGCACACATCTATCTAGCTACCTGTTTATCTATCTATCCATCTCTCTATCTATATCTCAAAGCATATCAGCACCTATTTCATTAGTAGAGCATATGAAAATAGACAAATACTTCAGTTTATCAATGCATTAGATTTATTATGTATACAGCCATATGTTAAGTTTATATTCCTTTAACTATACTGAATTGCCACTGCAAAACCAAAAGATTAGTTTCTTCGTATTAAGACAATTCCAACTGATCTTGCTTAATTTTAGCCATTACTTTGAAAGCTGACTCCCACTTTGGCCCAGGATCTAATATAGTGAATTTAGGAATTAATAGACCTTTACTTATTTAGACATTTACATTTCAACAGACTACTGTCCAGGACAGCCTAGACTAGAATTAAGTATTGATACATCCCTTCATTGGCAGTGCATCTGAGTACTGTGAAAAAAAATAAAAGAAGGTAATTACATTTCCGTGAATAAGAATTTGTAATTATTTACAATCATGTCAATCACATTTTAATGTGCAGCGGATATAGTGTCTTTTTTTGGAAATGAGTCAATGGGATTTAGAATGTTGGGTTTATTTGTAATATCCTGATGGAAACATCTGGTATGAGCCGCTTATAAAACTCATAATGCAAAAAAAAAAAAAAAAAAAAAACTCATAATGCCACACCAGTACTCACATTAGCATGTTGCGTGATTCAATGAGCTATGTAAGTCTTTTTTTTTTTTTTTTTTTTTTTTTGCGGTACACGGGCCTCTCACTGTTGTGGCCTCTCCCGTTGTGGAGCGCAGGCTCCGGACGCGCTGGCCCAGCGGCCATGGCTCACGGGCCCAGCCGCTTCGCAGCATGTGGGATCTTCCCGGACCGGGGCACGAACCCATGTCCCCCGCATTGGCAGGCGGACTCTCAACCACTGCGCCGCCAGGGAAGCCCTTTTTTTTTAAATATATATTTTTAATTTTTATTATTTTTTTATGTTTTTTTTTTTTATACGTAAGTCTTTGGATCCTTAGTTGGAACTGTCTCTGAAAGAGTATTGGTAAAGGAGTAATGAGTAATGGTAAAAACAAGTTACTGAGTGAAAAAGAAAGACAACTGAATCCTGCTTATGATAATTTTGTGAGTGAGCTGTAAAGGTATTAGTAGGAGTCAGAGATTTTATTTACGTTTTTGGTTCTATACTTCATTCAGACAAATTGTATTCTTCCCAATGTGCCAGAACATTTTGTTAATAACAGGAAAATACCTCATTGCCATTGGGGTTGAATAGGCTCTTTTCCACATTCCTATTTTATTTCAGCAGATTGGACTCCCCTTCCTTCCATTTCTCCTTTTTCTGCCACTAAAGGAGCATGCATGCACACACACAGACTTCATTCCCACTTATTACTTGCCAGCTGTAAGACTGAAATGCCGAACTCTAAAATGTGTTTTTTTTTCAAACAGCAGCAGCAACATCTGGATCTATGCAACTTTAATCTTGGCTGGTTTCCTTCTTTTCCTTTTTGGCCTTCCAGGCACCTGTGGACGTCCTGTACATACACAATGACATCAAACCATAGTTGGAAATCTGATTCTCTTGGTATAATGAACAATGATTAGTTAGAAGCATATAAAACCACAAACTGCTAGTAATAAAGAACGAGTTCAATGCATTACAGACAGGGGGCAATGAAAACTCCAGTTAAAAATTAAGTGAATTTAAAACAGTTAATGAAAACTAGAGTCACCTGAATCTTCTATTTTCAAACTTTATTTTAAAAGTGTTGGCTGGGATTAAAAGCAGAAAAGCACCTTTTGTTTAAGGGGCAAGGCTCTTGTCATAAAATATCAAACCTTGATTACGAGCTACAAGAACTTGGGAAGGAAGCCAAAAAATTCTTCCGAATACCCCTGGCAAATTTCTTAATCATCTTGATACTTCTATTTTTTGATACCTCAAAGTTCCTAATGTCTGTCTTTTTGAGCTCCAAGCTGAATGACTGCAAAGTGGGATTTGGAGATTATTCAGAAAAGCAATCAATAGTTCCAAACAGAAAACCATGTCTGTCACAGGTATTGATTGCTTGAAACTCCACTCTACACATTCATGGTATTCAAATGTGAAGCCTGAGATATAGAATTTGATGTACAAAACCTAACAGTATGTGATGCTGGTCTCTCTTTCCATGGCACAGACTCATCAGTTTATATTTTGAATGCTTCGGCTAACTACCTTCAGGTATGGATATCAAAGAGATAGATATAGGACAAAGTCCATTCCTATACTTATTGATTCTCTTTGATTTAATAAAATCCAAACCATTCTTATTTCAGAGTATAAAAGAAAGACCATTATGGTTGTTAGCATGAGCTCATGGAAGAGCTGGATGAAAAACTGTGCTTGTAAAATTCTAAAATACCTAATCATTTAAGTGTACAATAAATGAATTGAATTACCCCTACCATGCCCCATGTACCATAGGGGGAAAAAAGTTGTGGAAAATTGTAGTGCGATCAATGGCAGATGACTGTTTTGGGTGGTAAAGGAGAAACAAATTAGGTAATATCCTTTCAATGGTAAAACAGATGAAAGGGGACATGCTTTTCTCATTTTACCTCCTCACAGACTCTGTCACTGTCTTCAAAATGTCTACTTATGATACTTACCTGAACAGATGATATTCATTGGAAACACTGAAAAATCATAGATCTTATTATTTAACGTTTTGTTATATATTGTCTTCATTGGTTTTTTAAAAATTGTTTCAAAATTTTGACATTAGGTTCCCTCATTGTTCAGTTGGCACATTTAAAAAGTCATTGATCTCATCTATTTTCTTTATTTTTGATATAGAGATTATTGTCATCCTTATTTTGTGAGTTATACTATAAAATATTTAAGAAATGACCTAAATCATATTAATATCATAAAAGATTTTTTTAGACTCATTTTGAATTCCCAATCAACTGCATTTTTAATAGATCAACCACAAAGTTGAACAATGGAACATATATCCAGGGCGTAAAATATTTATTTCTGCTTAATATGAGCCACTGATGCCATAAAATAAATTGAATATAACTGATCACATGTTTCTGTTACTTGACTGACTTCTTATGGGAATCTCTTTTTTTCTATATCACACCTTTATACTTGGCCATTAGGTAAGAATGGGGGGCATTTCATTGTTAATCCCTGTGATTGGCTCAAAATCTCTGTAATTGAATAAATCATATTTGGGGCACATCAATTAAACCATCAAGTACAAGCCCTAAATTTGCCAGAAAAATAATACCATAAAAATTTTTATAGGGTAGGACAGTAATTCATTAAAGGGCCACAAAGGACCCATGTGAAGGCATACAGAGAGAAGTGCAAATATGTGAAGTAAAATAACATAACTTTTGGAATTATACACCGTATTCTCTCAGTTTTTACTAAAACATTTTATATATCATTGACATTAATGATTGTTGTTTAGAGAAATATAGGATAACAGTATATTTTATAGAAGTTTGGTAAACAAAACCATGGTCCCAATCTTATTTCAGATTTTCATTGTTGTCCACTTGGACTATTTTAATAGTCGCCTGATCTGATGTCAGTTTCTCTTCTAGGTTTCTGGGAGAATGTTCCTCCTAAAATTCTGCTACATTTATGTTTCTCCTCTGATTAAAATACTCCTCAACTCTTTTGTCATGACAACCTCTCAAACTCCATATTTTGCCTACTTGTTTCATTAAAATGTCTTTTGACACACAAAGCTAGGTGTAATTCCTTGAATATTAAATGTTTTACTGCCTCCATGCCTATATACATACTGTTACCTCTGCCTGGAATGTCCTCGTTGAATCTGACCCTACTTTGCTATATCCCCATGTGCCTGGATCAATCTGATAAAAAATCCCAGGTTAAAATTACTTCCTCCAGGAAATCTGTGAGCCTGAGTTGGAATTATTCACCCCGTACTACCTCTGTATCTTTGGTTTAGTTACGTTTTTCTACTTCTCTACCTAATGAATTTACATTTTTACCTCCTATGGGATTTTGAGTTTCTTTAGGGCTGGAAGCACATGCTATTTATACCTGTGTTTCCTGTGTCTAGTAGAGTGCCTACATGCTTAGTAAATATCTGTTGGATGAACAAAAAAAAAAAAGCAAATGGGTCAAAATGAAGAAAAGTCAGTTCAATAAAGGGTATTTTTGCTCTCTATAAACTTGCCATAGATTGTTGAAATAGATCAGCTATAATCAGTTGATTCAGTGTGGATAAAGATACATCTCATCTGAAAAGAAACCTTCAAAGATTTTGAGTAAAACAAGTAATGTTTCATCTTTCATAAAGATAGAAACTTTTCATATATAAAAGCTCCTTATTCTGAAAATTGCCATCCATTTCCTCTCTCTCTCCCCCTCCCTCTTTGCCCCCTTTGCTTTCTCCTTTCTCTCTCTTTCTTCCAAGAGCTAAGCATTTATTATATGCCAGAAATGTCTCTAGGATATGGTGTTAAGGGGGTCATTAATGTTTATTTATGGTCGCACAACTCTCTTGTGACGGTGCAAATGAGTTTTTGAAGTGTAAAGATGGGGACGCTAAAATATTTTTCCACATAGACTGCCATAAAAAATAACTGGTTTCTATTATTTCCAGTCCTTACGCACTTGACTCTTTTCTGGTTCTCTGAGTAATGTTCCTAAAGATTATAATGGCCCTTTTATTTCTTTATAATTTATAAAAACACTTATTTTTACAAAGGGAATTATATGCAATCCAGTAAAAACAGGCTATTTAAAAATAAATGGAGCCACCCATAAATTAAAGATTTAATTCATAAAACTCAAAACTATAATCTATCAACCATCATCCCAACAAATTCAAAAATGCTATAAATTATCTTTGTGTTTCATTTATTTCGTTGCAAATGCATACAAATATTATGTTGTTGCCTTTAATCCGATTTTGAATTTTGTCACAGGCTAAAAGACCTTGCAAAAAGGAAAACAGCCTTGAGGACTAGCCATTCATCAAAAAGACCATGTACCATAGCTGCTTCTCTATACTGGAGTTTGGTGTATTTGCATGCTTTTAGGCTTGAAATCTGTGATTAAATGCTACATTCTTACATTAGCTAGCAGGGTGAAAGTTACGAAGCTGGAACTAGTTCAAAACAATGCAGCTTTGAAAAAATAAACTCATATCTGTAAAATGATAGTTCTAATGTACAAATAGTAACCTCATAGATTTTTAAAAGGTCTCTTGTATAGAATTATTCTAATCTTACAGGATTCAAGAATATTTTTACATACTCTCATGCTGTCTCTGTTAGGAATGACGCATGCTCTTTGATACTACCTTGACTATATATGAACAATCCTAGTATAATTCTTGGCATACCTCAAGAGCTCAGTAGTTCCCACTTCCTTTGCCTGCCTGCTTTTCTTTCTCTCTCCTTCCCTTTCTCTCTCCTTTTCTTCTACTACGCATCACGACCACTACATTTACGTGACGTCTTCCCTGATTGTTCCAGTTAAAACTGACTACTTGCTTCCTAACTGCCACTGAACATACCTAATGGCTTAGAATTAAGTTGTTATGAATTTTACCTTGAAAGGTCTTTTCAAATTCTCTCATATATAAATGTTCACCTCCCTGGAAATAATGTAAATCTGTCAAGGGCGGAGATCAATTCATTGGCGGATTTTGCACATCTCAGACTATTGTACTTAAGTGGGCCTATCACAGCCTCCAAAATTATTTTAAACTCAAAGATATACATAAAAACATTTAATAGACACATATCATTGAGAAATCCTGTTTTTTTTCATAATTCAATTACTGTTTTACAAAGTAAAAATGAATTACTCCATATTTTTCTATCAACTATAGAATGACTATGGACTTTACATATATTATCCCAACCTGAAATCAGTCAAAAGCAAATAATTTAAGAAAACCTTTTTTTTTATGGTTTAAAAACACTTTAATTTATAATATTTCTTCTCAAATTATAGAATTGGCCAATTTAGAATTTAGCCAGAAACCTTTATTTAACCATTACCACTATGAATGCCCTTGCATATCTCTCCTCCGAACTACTGAAAAGCTGTCTAAATGATCACCACGATTGCACAGGCAGCTCTAATCACCTCTACTCTGCTGAGTTGCCAGAGTGGTCCTTTTAAAATATGCCAGATCATATCACTCCTTTGCTCAAAACCTTCCAATTACTGGCAGATCTCCCATGGCCTGTTGAGTCCTTCAAAGTTCACAAGGTTCTTCATGTTCAAGCTCCCTCATACCTCTCTGATTTCATCTCCCACCATGTCCCTCTCTCAGGCCATTGCAGCCACACAGGCTTCCTTGCTGTTTCTAAAATATTATACTTCACCTGGATATTTTGAGTGTCTGATGCCTCAGGCTCTTCTCATAGATATCCTGTGGCAGACTTGCTCCCTTAATTCAGATCATTATGCAAATGTGACCTCATTAGAGAAGTTTGTTCTGACCCTTCCATCTAAAAGAGCACCTCTCACCACCCTTTCTCTCTTTTTCCCCACTTTGGTAGTTTGTGGTTTTTTAATATAATTTAATTTATTTCTTCATTTATTTATTGTCTCCTTTCCCTAGAATACAAGTTTCATAGGGCAAGGACTTTCCCTGTCCATTTGTCCATCTAGACTCCAAAGTTTAGAGCTGTGCCTGCCCCATAGTTGACATAAACTGAATATTTGTTTAAAAGATATATATAATATACATATACTATATGATATATGCATACACACACACATATATTCCTTTGTTATAGGTGTGTAGGCCTATTATAAAAATAAGGACAAATATAAATTATTACATATAAACTGTTTATTACATTAGGTGTGGCACTCCTTTTCATATTCTATTTTGCAGTGAATGTCTTTTTTCTTTCCACTCAAATATAAGCTCTTTGAAGGAAGGGGTTGATTACATCTACTTACTGTTAGTGTTACCTACAACACTCAGTACATGCCTTATACATTTTATCAAACAGTAAATATCTATTTAATGTTGAAAACATTATTTTTGAAATTATTTTTGTGGTTGATAATTATTTTTTAATTTACTTTATTAAACTATAGTTGATTTACAATGTGTTAATTTCTGCTGTACAGCAAAATGATTCAGTTATACATATATATACATTCATTTACATATTCTTTTCCCTTATGGTTTATCACAGGATATTTAATATAGTTCCTTGTGCTGTGCAGTAGGACCTTGTTATTTATCCATTCTATATATAATAGTTTGCATCTGCTAATTCCAAATTCCCAATCCTTCCCTACTTCACCTTCCCTCCCCATCGGCAACCAGAAGTCTGTTCTCTATGTTGGTGAGTCTGTTTCTGCTTTGTAGGTAAGTTCATTTGTGTCATATTTTAGATTTGTGGTTTATAATTATAATGTACTCAGGGATATTGTGACTCTTCTTACCATTTTCACTGATATTGCAGTCTATTTAACTAGACTTATTTTGATATGTACGGTTGTCTCCCCTTATCTGTGGTTTCCCTTTCCGCACTTTCAGCATCCATGGTCAACCACTGCCCAAAAATATTAAATGAAAAATTTCAGAAGTAAACAATTCATTGGTTTTAAATTACCTGCTGTTCTTAGTAGTGTGATGAAAACTTACACTCTCCTGCTCCATCCCTGTGTTCATCATATCCCATCCCTTGGGCATTTAGTAGGCACCTCCGTTATCATGGCTGAGATACGGCAGTGTTTGTGTTCAAGTAACCCTTATTTTACTTAATAATGGCCCCAAAGCACAAGGGTAGTGATGCTGGCAATTCAGATATGCCAAAGGAAAGCTGTCAAGTGCTTCGTTTAAGTGAAAAGGAGAAATTTCTCAACTTAATAAGGAAAGAAAAAAAAAAGTCATATGCTGAGATTGCTAAGGTCTACAGTAAGAATGAATCTTCTGTGAAATTGTGAAGAAGGAAAAAGAAATTTGTGTTAATTTTGCTGTCTCACCTCAAACTGCAAAAGTAATGGCCACAGTACATGTAAGTGCTTAGTTAAGATGAAAACGGAATTAAATTTGTACAAGATATTGTGAGAGAGCGAGAGAGAGCGAGAGAGAAAACACATTCAAATAACTTTTATTTCAATATATTGCTACAGTTCTATTTTATTATTAGTTATAGTTTTTAATCTCTTACTGTGCCTAATTTACAGATTAAAACTTATCATATATGTGTATAGGAAAAAGCATATTGTTTTTAAGTTTCACTACTATCCACATTTCAGGCATCCACTGGGGGTCTTGGAGCATATCCCCTGAAAATAAGGGGGAACTACTGTACTTTACTTTTCATAAGAATAGAGGATGATTTTAATACTACACACCTTATAATAAATTTCAGTCTCTTTGAAAAAAGGAATTCAGGAATTATTTTGAAATTTTTTGTTAAAGATTTAAAAATACATCTTTTGTTATCTAAAACCTTCATTTGGTAAAATACGATGGCCAATGCATATATAATCATCATTTTGCCATTTATCTATCAGCCAAAAACAGCATTCGCTTTGTTTCAACCATATGTTCTTTTCTTTTTGCTCTACAACAATCTTGTTTTTGTTCATTCATTGGAGCTGGCAGATAGCTATAGGGTTTGAATTCTAAAGTCAATTCAGCATTAACTTTATATCCATGACCAATGTCAAATGTGAACTCTCCCTAATAGAAATATTGAGTAATCTCATGTTAATCTTCTCAGTGTACCAGCTCTGACTAGCACTAATGAACAAAGTTTGATTGGAAACCCCAGTAGATTACTATCGTCCTACAGAGTTTACTTTTGTAAGAAACCACCCTACGGATTTATCCCACCCACCTAAGTCAGGCTGCTGCGGCTCAACAACATTTGAAAAGTCTTCATACACCCTGTAATTAAAGAAATCCTTGACTCATGGTGCCAGGAATGCAAGTGGGTTCAACCATCGTACTGGTAAATACGAGTTCTTCAGATAAGTTATATTTATTTACACGTTTTGACATTGTGTTGATTTACCAGTTTTCAAAAGACTTAGGAAAGGTAATACATAATTAAAAACTTTAAAACAATTTATTTTAAACTACATTTTTAAGAACTAAAATGTACTACTCTCTGGAAGAGAATAAACAGACTTAGGCATGATTTTAAAGTCACATTTAAAATAAAAATATTTGACGTAAATATTTTTATTGTACAGATGTTGTGCTACAACAAAGAAAAATGCATAGGATATTGGGCTTTTTGTCTAATACCAAAGAAATTAAATGTTGAATTAAAGAATAAAATTCCTAGCCTGTGTTACATAAACCTTGAATGATGGTAATCAACCATGATGCATGACTAAGGCACACATCTGTCTATATGATTTATGACAGAAAATAATCAGAAAATAAGCTTTCCACTTTTTAAAGAACTATAGTTCATTGTAAGAAAGGATCATATTTAGCATAGAAGCACAGAAGTATTTTTCATTTATACTCCTTCTGCAGGGTTCTTTCCACATTTTTCCCCCAACTTTACTCTTTTTTACTCATTGCATGCTGCAGGTTCCCCCTTGTGAATGTCCACTCAGGAAATGACATGATTTCTTCTCATTAGAGAAATGTTTTCTTTTTAAGAAGCGAATATACTTACGTTCTGCTTTAGCTGAAGGTGGTCTGTCTGTCATACTTGGCGTGTTTGATTATGTAGTCATTAGTGCCAAAAGAACATGTAGATTCAGAGCCTTGCTAAAATGAATATTAGCAAACTTTACCAACCGTACCACCGTGAATTGTATCTTCAGAAGAGGGAATCAAGCTCTCTTAAGAATTCATGCCTTTGATTGACATAAATATTACAGTATAGAGAAAAATGCACAATTAATTTAATGTCAGTCTTTTAGTAGCTGATCTTCAGAAGTCATAGAGTCTTAGTCTTGTTGTTAACACTTAAGCATTTCTTATGCATTTAATTACATTTAGTATTTGATGACATTTGTTTAAAGATTCAGTTAATCTTTATTACAACCTGATAATGAGTGTACTATTATTTCCTTCACTTTATTGATTAGAAAACTGAGGCTAGAGTTGTTGTCACTTGCCTAAGGTCGCCTGTGAGTAAAATGGTGGAGTCGAGTTTCCACTCTGGTGTGACTCTGTGGGTCATGCTTATAACTGCTCTTCTGCTCTGCCTGAGTGTCGGGAAACGAGACCCTCTTCTCAAATGGAATCTTCAGGAAGCCTCTACCGAGTTTAAATGTGACTGATGTGCTTTCCCATTTTTTAAAACCCTCAAACACTTCTTTGGTATCTTTCTTAAAATATGTGTATTTTCCATGAATATAATTATAATACAAACGATGATGATAGTGATTCACTAGCAGTCTTCTATTGTGGGTTTATTTTTGACGGGCATTTGTTTTACAACTATTAACTCATTTATCATCACAACACTACGAGGTAGGTAGTATTACTGTTCACATTTTATGTATGAGTAAACTAAGCCACACAGCTGTTTAGTTACAGAGCAGTGATTTGAACATAGGCAGTCTGATTCCCAGATTGCGTGTTTTAAAAGTTATTGTCTTATCATTATTGCTGGATTGTATTATAGAGAAAGATGGTGCTTTATTTGGGTTCTGGAGCACTTTTATAAAATAGTATCCTGAAATTTTAATTTTAGCGATAATTGTATCCCATCTAGTTTCAGAAAGCAAGTAAATGTAACTTAGGGAAAAAATGTACTGAAAACATACAATAAAGAGCACTTTTACTAAGCAATAAATAAATATTTGTTGAGTTAAATATGTAATAATATGGTTAGTTAAGATAACCATAATATAAACATAAAGATTACGAGGTGAAATTAGTATTATCAATTAGAATTGGCTGTAAAAACTATGTTGTCCTCCACAGATTATATCCAAACAACTTGATGTTATCTAGGTAAACTGGAATTTAGGAAAATGATGGTAATCACAATTGTTATTGCAAATAAGACTCCTAATTCAGCCTAATACGTATTTGACTAATGTTAGGTAATTCACCATTATTAGTCACCACTAAGTATTTAGCACACCTGTGGTGCCAATATTTTCATATGTCTTATCATGTAATCTTCACAATAATCCTGAATGGCAATCATATTCATATTCACTTTGCAGAAGAAGAAAGTGGAGGCTCAGAGAAACAAGTAAGCTGCGCTAGGGTAACACAGCAAGTAAATTGGAAAAGTCCATCTCATTTCAAACCTCCTACTTTATTATTACATGGCTTCATCCTTTATAATAGCACTTACAATTAAATAATTATACATAGTTTACCATTTTACTGTGACATATAACTGCTCTGTGCTCAGGTCTTAATTTATAAAAGTGACTGAGTAAAAACAAGGAGAGATCAAATGCCACTGAAAGAGAAGTTTAATGTTACTCAGTTTTCCGAGAACGAGAGGCATGCCACGCCACACAGGGCCTGAGGAAGAATGCCATGTTTTGGTCAGGAGGTAGAAGCAGGAGTGAGGGAGGAGACTTTACTGGGGTCTCTGCAGAAAAGGCAGTGTTGGATAGAGGAAACCATTTAGGATTGGTTAGTTTGAATAATTCTGGAAGGCTTTGGGCTTTAGGGATAGTTTCTAGTTGTCTGGTATCTGGCTGTCTCTGGGTTCATTTAGAGCAGGGAAATACTGGCTTGATGTATCAGAGTTAAATAAGAAGGTAGGTGGGAATATGGCTTTGGATCTGCAGATCTGCACATGAAAGGTATGCTCCAGGCAAGCTGTCCACCATTCCCAGGAATTAGCTTGTCCTGGGAGGGTCAGTCTCTCTTTGCGTCTGTAAGGCTCCCAAGAGTTGTCAAAACACCCTAGCTCTGGGCTTCCCTGGTGGCGCAGTGGTTGAGAGTCCGCCTGCCGGTGTAGGGGATACGGGTTCGTGCCCCGGTCCGGGCGGATCCCGCATGCCGTGGAGTACCTGGGCCCGTGAGCCATGGCTGCTGGGCCTGCGCATCGGGAGCCTGTGCTCCGCAACGGGAGAGGCCACAACAGTAAGAGGCCCTCATAGTGCAAAAAAAAAAAAAAAAAAAAAAAAAAAAATCATAGATCACAGAAAATTCTTTTAAAAATATAGTTAATACAATAATATACAGAAAAATCATATCTAATTTACTTCTAATGTGTAATAGGTTTGCCTTTTATGAAGCAAATGACTTAATAAAAATCCCTTAACTGATTACTTATGCAAGTGGAACATATTTCCTTTTAATCTGTTATAAATAATTCCATATATCCAAGTACATGTATTTAATAAGTAGCTGATGCTAGCAATATGAATTTTATAATTTTGCTAGCAATAAGAAACAACTTCTTTGATTGGTTTAATATACTTTTAGCAATCCTGCTTGGGAGGAATTCCTGCTAAAACTTAGCAACTTTCTTAGTGTACCAGAAGGAGTATAACATCTTTACTGTATACAAAGTATAAACTCTATAAATAGCAGACAAAAACAGTAATACATCATAAGTCTCAGAGACAACATATCATTTTCTGATAGCAGCAGGAGAATTTAAATGTATGTCACCTGTTAAATATTCTTAGGACTAAAGGTATAACAGCCATTACCAAGTAGTCTTGATATGGGGTTGGGGTATCAGTGATTCTATAATCATACTAATAACTTGGTCCCAGGAGAGAAGAAAGAGAATCGAGGTGGGAATGATGTCCGACACAGTAACAGAGAAGTGGTTCAATTGAGGTCTTTGCTGCCAACTGGGAACTTGATTTGGTTTCACCTACTAGAGAGATTTACTATTTTTCACATCTTTTTTTTTTTTTTAATATTTTATAATTCCCTTTTACTGGCCTTTTCTTCAGAATCTGGCGGTAATATCCCCTCCCACCCCTCTTTTTCTCTTGTTTTCTAATTACAAAAGTAATACCTGTACATACTCACGGTAAACAATTCAATATTACGCAAATATGCAATAGAAAAATGAAAGTCTCCCACAATCACCAACCCCCAAATACTAATACTTTTTTTTAACCTCTTTACTGGAATATAATTGCTTTACAATGGTGTGTTAGATTCTGCTTTACAGCAAAGTCAATCAGCTATATACACACATATGTCCCCATATCTCTTGCCTCTTGCGTCTCCCTCCCTCCCACCCTCCCTATCCCACCCCTCCAGGTGGTCACCAACCTCTAAGCTGATGTCCCTGTGCTATGCGGCTGCTTCCCACTAGCTATCTATTTTACGTTTGGTAGTGTGTATATGTGCATGCCACTCTCTCACTTTGTCACAGCTTACCCTTCCCCCTCCCCGTATCCTCAAGTCCATTCCCTAGTCGGTCTGTGTCTTTATTCCCGTCTTGCCCCTAGGTTCTTCAGAACTTTTTGTTGTTGTTCCATATATATGTGTTAGCATACGGTATTTGTTTTTCTCTTTCTGACTTACTTCACCCTGTATGACAGCCTCTAGGTCCATCCACCTCACTACAAATAACTCAATTTCGTTTCTTTTTATGGCTAACATTCCATTGTATATATGTGCCACATCTTCTTTATCCATTCATCTGTTGGACACTTAGGTTGCTTCCACGTCCTGACTATTGTAAATAGAGCTGCATTGTTACATGACTCTTTTTGAATTATGGTTTACCAACAAACACATGATAGGATGCTCAGCATCACTAATCATTAGAGAAGTGCAAATCAAAACTACAATGAGGTAACACCTCACACCAGTCAGAAGGGCCATCCTCAAAAAATGTACAAACAATAAATGCTGGAGAGGGTGTGGAGTAAAGGGAACCCTCCTGCACTCTTGGTGGGTATGTAAGTTGATACAGCCACTATGAAGAACAGTATGGAGGTTCCTTAAAAAACTACAAATAGAACTACCATAGGGCCCAGCAATCCCACTACTGGGCATATACCCTGAGAAAACCATAACTATTTTTCACATTTTTGGCAGCCTGTTGGAGTCCATGAACTGCTTCAAGAAATGATGTCTTTAAATGCAGCAAATAAAGTCTATAGTATTACAAAGAAAAACAATTATATTGAAAAAATTATAAGAATTTTGAAAAGAACAAATTTTTGATTTAGTAATATATGCCATTTTAAATTAAAGCATTAAACAAGAGGATATAGTGGAATTGTGGAATAATACCACAATTTGAAAGGGATGATGACTGTAAATGACATTCTAAGATTTCTGAAAGACATGTAATGTGATATGAAAATATCTGATCCCTTTTGGTGGTACCATTATAGGTATTACTAATAAAACACTATGCTTTGTTACCTACCTTCATAAATGAAGGAAATGCTAAATTTTGGTTAAAAGTTAGTAAAAATATTTTTTTTCCAATTCAAGTTCATTGATCACCTGAATTTTACAACAGATTCTTGGTGGTCTAGGAGCCCCTGGTTAAGAGGCTTGGGGGTTCTTAGTAATCTATTTTCATGAGGTTTAGGGAATGGTTATGTCAGTGAAGTATGTCTTTGACACCATCTGCTTCTTTACTTGCTGTTCCCTTCCAGCTCATTGTGCCTCTACTTACTTCTCCTCAAAAAAACCTATCAGATGTGTATGTTTTACAAAAATTGCCAAGCACTTCGTCAGGGTCTAACATCACATGAGCTGAGCCCTCTGTGTTCTATTTACCCTTCCAGCTTCCCTTTTCCCATTAAATGCCCCTGGCCAAAATATAGATGCTAAAAGCCACAGAGCCTAAGGACTGTCTTTGCCATCAGGCTGTATAATCTCAGTTCTATCACTGATTATCCATAGTCACTGAGCTTTCTCTCTCTCATTTTTTAATTAATTAATTTATTTATTTATTTGCGGTACACGGGCCTCTCACTGCTGTGGCCTCCCCCATTGAGGAGCACAGGCTCCGGATGTGCAGGCTTAGCGGCCATGGCTCACGGGCCCAGCCACTCCGCGGCATGTGGGATCCTCCCGGACCGGGGCACGAACCCGCGTCCCCTGCATCGGCAGGCGGACTCTCAACCACTGCGCCACAAGGGAAGCCCTCTCTCATTTTTTTTTAACCTGTAAAGTGAATTTAAAATACCTGACTGAAATGTTGACTGAATTAAAATAGCTAATTGGTATAAAGTGCTTTGAACAGTATTTGAATTATACTAAATGGCCAGTAATAGTAGCTATTGTTCTCCTGACCTCTGGCTGATGCATGGTAAATTACTATACTAATCAGCCTCTGTGTGGTAGGTAAGGAGACTTGAAATCCCTTGAAATTAGGGTTAATATTTTATTCATCCTCTTGCATTATCCGGTGAGTATGTAACATCTGTGATAATCATTTACATAAATATATTTAAAGCAATGCATTCCCAAGACCATACCTAAAAGTATAGTGATTTCTAAGTGGATAGATTTCAAGCAAGTCTCGTGGTATTGTATCCTATCACATAATTCACATACAGGTGTGGTAAAGGTGGCTATATAAAAGATGTTATTGAGCAATGCAATGGTACATAGAAATCGTTTTATGCCAACTGACCAATTTGTTCTATTTTACATATCATAATGGATACATATTTTACATATCTTAATGGATACAAAAATAAAGAAATCATTTATTCACACAATAAATGCTAAAGACAGATCTGTGGACAATTTCCTTATTTAAACTTTCAAAATTGTGATAAGTCATTTTTTTTAACAATTGGTGATTATCAATTTAGTATTAATATTTAATAGCTAAAGAAAGAATGGGGCTAAATATAAAAAATCCATCTTTTTTTAATGCTACCAGTGTTCAAAAACATATCAATTTCATACTAAATGCTTAAGTATTAGTTATCACCTGTTTATTTTAATGAACAGGAAAAGAAGGCTCAGATATGACCTAAAAGTCATGTGACGAACAACTTGTTTTGCTTATTTCACCATTCATGCTTTGCATCTTTTACTGTATAAACATGTAGTGAATATCTCTAGATCAATTGATTTTTAAGAAACAAATATATCTTTTCAAATGATATTTGTTTCAAAGCTTTCTTAGAAACCAGGCATTTTTAATACAATTGTACAGTTTCAGGACTTTCTGAAGTAGTTGCATTTTCATGGAGTTTGTCCCAAGAAATGCTGTCCGCCAGAGTACAGATATTTCAGTTAAATAATTTATTGGCAACTCCACGACCATAATAACTGATGAAATGTGTTGAGACAAGGAGTAGTCAAGTATAGTGAATGTGAAATGTACTGCGGATTTCAGAATAGGAAGATCCTATGCCAAGAAAAATAATACCTATAGAATAGTAAAATTATATTTTTTTTGCATTTTTAAACTGAAGAAATAGTGATTTTTAGGTAAAGACAAACTTTGTTAAAATATAAGTTAAAAATAGAAGAGGACAAAAAAGCTCTATGCCAAAAAAAAAAGAAAATGTATTAGTCTGTTACCTTTAACACCTAGATAGGGTGAGAAGCAAAAATAAATGAATTGTGATAGAGTATGCTGTCAGTGAATACATAATATCACGGATAACTATCATGTAGCCCAGATTTAATTTTCTATACACAGCACTCTTAGCTCTAGAAAATAAGGGTAAAAGTAGGAAATTAAATGAGGAGAAAGAAGTAATAGTGCATTCTTAGGTTTACTGTTTTAACAATCACCATCAGTGACCCAGTTTTGTTTTGTCTTTTTCCCTTCCAAAGAATCTATACATTACTCCCACAAGTTTTGTATAAAAGTCCCTCAAGGCTACATGTGACTAATGCTTCTTTGGGACAAATGCAGCCCGAGGGATGGAAAGAGTTTTTAGGGTCCAAAAGCTGACTCTCACATTAATATGGAGAAGTGTCCTATTAGGATGATGGGTACCTGCTGATAGTAGAACTTGCTAATGTGTGAAAAAAATTTTTTTGCTGGTATCACGAGCTTTGTGCTGGGCGTACTGGTTTATTTGGAGCCCGTTACTTGCGAAAGCTTCACCTTTTCCATTTTTAGAAAATGTGAGGCAGCAAAATGGTTTTTGACAAACTGCAGATCCTGCAGAGTTTAATCAACTTGATTGTGGGCACCGCACGCCTCTCCCTGTCCCTTATTTTATTTGACCACTGGTGAAATTTTTCTGCTACTGGATTATAATTTTAAAAGAAAGTAAAAGAATGTGATTCTTGAAAACGAAAAATCTGCTTGATCAAAAATCATCAGCAAACAATAGGAAAAGAAGACTCCCGGGAGCTCTGAAATGGTAACTCATTTTCTCTCTGTCTCTCAATGTTTTCAAGTATACTTTTAACATATAGACTTAGAATACCTCCTTTATCTTATTAAGGACTGAGATAGTACAGTAGTAATGTACTCTGTGTGATGCAAAAACAAAGGAGTTTTTTTGTATGTAAATTAGTGGATTTTTGGTTTGTGTACCTACATTCTTTATGTTGCTACATAAATCTTTTTTCCAAGTTTGATTTAAATTATTATTATTTGAAATTATTAACTGATTTGCCTGCTAAAACTTCTTTATATCAGTGGTAATTTTGGTTTTAATTTGGTTACAGTGATACTGAAAGTTTAAAATGGTACATAGAACTTAAGGCAGTGGTCCTTTTAATTCGAACAATTTTAACTCAGTTAATTTCTTTCAAATGGAACTGAAAAAATATGTAAGAAGATGGTTTGAAAAATGTTTAGTATGAAAACAGGGAGAACTTTTTAAAATAAATAACAAAAGGAAAAATATAAAGTTAAAGGAAAAGGACCCAAAATTATAAAAAGAAAAAGAAAAAAACTTAGTAATACAAAAATAACTAAGATGGAGTAGTCCCTACAGTTTTAACCAGTGAATATATTTAGACATGAATAATCAGATTTGGGGGTGAATTTATATTCAAAAATCACTAACAGAATGTCTTAATATCATAAGATATAGGTATCAGAGTAAGCTATTTGAATGTAATTAAAGGAAGTTTTTATATGAAATTTTTGAAGGAGTTCGTAACCATAAACCCAAAGCATTTGCTAAATTTACTTATTTATGACAAGAATATATAGCTGCTTATTATTTTCAGTGTTGTCTGGTTGTTTTTATGTGTTATTGGTTCATGTTAAGGATGAAATATAAGAAAAACTTCAGTCACCGAAGATTGCTTACGTAACTGTTTAAGAAGGAGGTAAACTATGACAAGACTAGTTTTAACAAAGGCAATTTAGATGATTTCTCATTATTTGTTTCTATTCTTTAATTTGATGACAATAACCATAGCTGGTATTTTAAAAACAGAGGTCACAATGGTATCTATTATTATTATGCCGATCATCCAAGGAGAGTAGAAAGTGTCTAGGCTTTCATTTCTTGGGGTCTTTCTTCCCCAGGGCTGTTGTCTTCAGTGTGGTATCGTTAACATACCAAGTTCTTCAAAAGTTAAAAATATCTAGGAGATATTTTTGTATCTCCTGAGGAGAATAGTTCATACTCTCTCCAGCCTAACAGATTACATTTGCATATCTTACCTGTTCACTGAGCTGACAAATTTACTGATTAAAGTGATGTATCTTAAAATTTCAGCTTGATACGAGGCTTTGGAGTCTTCTGCAGTTTTATTCTGGTAAGGTTGACTCCCTATTTGGAAATGAATGACTTACCCATCCAATCCCACCAGCTAGAACAGTTAGTAGAAAATTATTCACAACAAACAAAAACTTCTCCAGATAACATTATTTTCAGTTAGTTTATTATTTACTTATTCTTCATAATTCTACAGCACTGTGAAGGATTTATTATGAGATTAAAACAAATCAAACCACTTTCTCCATTACTGTTACAACATTCTTTTCTTCTTTTTATACTCAGGGAAAATCAGCTTTTACTCAGAATAATGGCTCTCTGATCAAGTCTTGTCAGCCAATCCCCTGGAATTCCTGCTGTACTAAGGCAGACAGGGCATAAAATGAATTCTTTCTGAAGCAGACATTGCTTGGCTGAGCAAAAGTGACTATTGTCTCCGACATGGTGTTTTCTCTACACCTTTTGCTTCTGGGCACTTTCTATTGTATTATTCAGTTAGTGAGGCTACCCTGAGTTGTACTATGGTAACAAATGATCTCAACATCTAGGTGGCTTTATGATAACAAAGTTTATATATTACACATGGTATATGCCCATGATGGGACAGTTTAGGCTCTGCTTCATTATTCTAAAATAAAGAAGCAGGCCCTATCTGAGGCATACTCATCTCATAGCAGAAGGACAAGGACAACGGCAGAACCATGAGCTGGATTTTAAAGCTTCTGCACGTGTTACTTGCAGTCACACGTCATTGTACAAAGCAAGTCATATGACCACATGTAAAGTCGATGGTGCTAGAAGTCTAACGCTCTTGCAGGGACTGGCCCAGCTGAGAGCAGCAGCACATATCTTGACAATAATACAACCTACCAAAGTCTGGTCACGTATATTCATGTTCCTCTCCCACATGTGCAAAAAAACCCATCTAATCACAGTGTCAGACTCAAAAGTCTAGAACCTCATGCTAGCCCAGATGAGGATCTTAATCTGGAGAACTAGGAACTAAAAAGGATAATTTATATACTCTATGCCTCCCCCTTCGTCCGGCACCACACAAATACACAGTTCTAATATACTGTGGTGGACGCTTTTAAACAGAAAGGGGAAGAAGTGAGACACAAAGCAGTCACCATGGAGATTATAGCAAATCTGAAATGATAGTGGAAATGCCCCTTTCCTGGTTATGGCGAATGTTCCCTGACGGTCCCCAGGTTTGATGCCTGCCTGCAGTTGTGCACCTTATTATTAGCTCTGCCCTCTGGCAGATCTTTTCTATTACACTCCCTCCTTGGCATTGTCTGAAGAGGGCATTGTGGAATATTCCCCCATCCCCCCTGCTATCAGGCTAGGTAATATCTTAGCCTGATTTCACTGCCAATAGAAATTTGGTAGGCCTGAAGTTTATCTTAAATCTTGAACACTCACAGTCTCTTTTATTCTGGGCTGATGGTTCATTTGGCAGTACAACTTTCTCAAAACACAGTAGGCTTTTTACTAATAGTATTTTATTTTATCCACAATCATGTACCAATAGCTACACCCATGATACCCATCTAAACTCTGGTACCTTGAACTTACTGGGCTTCTAGAAGACTTGTATCCTGTATTCTATTTTCTCTGAGCCATTGTATCCAAAGGAAAGTATTTACTGGCTGCTACTTTAATCGGAGGGTTTTTGTTTGTTTCTTTTCTTTCTTTTTAGTCAGCAGAGATTTTAAGGATGGAAGTGAAAGTTACAGTCTGGATTTGCTCTTTGCTAAGAGGCTGTGTTGAAATTATCTTTTGTGACTTAAAGCTTTTCACAGGTTTCCTTTTACTAAGTAATGAAAAGAAGCAGTTTCATCTTTCAGTGCTATAAGGCCTGAAATTTCTAGATTACCTCTATTTTTTTTTTGATTCTCCTTACAAACTGGCCAGTACCAACTAAATAATGACAGCAACTTGAAGCCACAGCTAATTTAAAACATTATATGCTCCCCAAGTTATTGCAGTGTACAGTTTTGCCAAATATTGCTCTGTAGCATTATATGGGTCACCATCTTTCCAACCTCCAGTAAAATTTTCTCACCAACTATGGCTTGATCTCAGTAAGAATAAAGCTTTTAAAATACCATTCACATTGTATATATTTTGTGTGACGGTTTCAGCTCTGCTCTATTATTTTGTACCCAGACTGAAGAATTAGCTTATATCCCAGGAAAAAGAGTGATGGCAGAACCATGCCGTGGTCCTGCAACTTCTGCTCAGAAATAGGCCCTGGCACTATCACTCACATTCTATTTGCCAAATCAAGTTACATCACCAAGACTGACACCAAAGGAGTAGGAAGTATAATCTTCCTCATTCGTAGGGACACAGTGGAGAGGGGATGTAAATATTTTGACAATAATGCAATCTTAAAGTTGTGTTACTTATCTTAAAGTTTTGTTACTCAGTATACTCATATGTTAGTTGCTTGACATTTTTAGATAATTCTGGTTTTTTCCCTAATGGAGCTAATAACGCTGATGGCTGCTTATAAATGTTTGATTTGTTAGTAAGATTAGCATGATATAGATATAATTCACTTATGCAATATTATATAATATAATACATCAGCTTCACTAATGGAGTGTTATATACTCATTGGTGAAAAAATGGAGTGCTTTGTAATATGCAGTATATAAGATACCTAAATGTTTATCTATAATTTTTATTTCCCTAATGTTTCCAAGGAATAAGATCATAGATTTATAACAATCTTTGTCTTAATTAAAATTTTACCTCTTTAATTAAAAAACTAGATGTATTCACTGAGTAAATTTTAAGGGGGGTTTAAGACTATCAAAATGTTTTAGGACAAGGGCCAGGTCTAGAATGAACTTGAGAAGGGTAGAAAATTTGGGTGTCATAGTTACAAAAATGATTCTCTCTCTTCACTCGTCATAAGCACACATCTGGAGACACAGCATACACTTCTAGACCTTTCTATCACAAACTCACTCAACAAGCATGGTTTTTTCTATTACTTTAAGTGTAAAACTGAATATGGTAGCATTCAAGCTAAGAGGAAAGAAAAAAAGTTTCTTAACAGGTAATTTACAGGATGAAACCTATTGTTAAAATATTTGAGACTACAGAAGAGGACAATAGTAATTAATTTGATTTATTCCAAAATAACTATGAATCAATATTTTTGTTTTTAAATAAGTGAAAAGATTTATAGACTTACAGTTTCATTCTCCTCCTAATTTCTACTGTTTTGCTCTCAAAATTGGATTCTTTTGATTTGTATGGCAATAGAACTTCAAAGAAAATAAGCATTTAAGTGTATCAGAGCTGATACTCTGAAAAAATGATAAATAATAGTGCATGACTTAATTAGAGGCAAGTGGCCAGTGTGGTTAAAGAAGTCTGATATCTTATTCACAATGTTTCAAAGAGAAAAATAATAAATCTACTTTGCAAACAACTTTACAATAGGAGGTATTGCAAATATCAGAAAGCTTCAAAAACAGGTACCAGTCATGTTTGTAACTATGATTAAGAAATAATAGAAAGATTCACAGTCTTGTAAGGAATCATATATATTCAGAAGAAGGGATTATATATATTTAGAATATAGGTGATCACATATATTCAGATGGAAATAGGGAGTACGGAAATTGTGGTGGTACTAAGCCGTTAGATGATTTAAGTTTAAAGTTTAATTAAAACATTGCGAAGTATGTACAAATCAGCTAAAGATTCTCCAAGGAGAGTTTGTGTATGTGTGCGTATGTGAGTAAACACACATGTGCATATGTGTTGTGACTGTGTTATATATAATTTTATACAGTGCATATTAATGTAAATAATATATATATATATTAGGAGATATATGTGAATACAAGTTTACTAGAATTATTAATATGAGTAAACTCAAGTATTTAAGCTGTAGGTGATCAGTTTTATAATAGTTCATAGAATTTATTTTATTGGGAGAAAATTGTTTTCAGTGTAATTTTTTAAAAGCTTTTAGGAATTATCTGTTACCACTGGGGCTCTCTTCATGACCTTTTAATGACCTAAAACTGTCCCAAGTAATTTGTCCAGACTGATTTAAAGTCACCTGAAAAGACACTAAGCAGTTTATTTAAGGTAGCAATTATTCTGAAGGGTATTAAACTAAGGGCAAATATGCTAATTTTCTGTTACTTTGTAATCTCACTGAAAAATAAAAATAATAAAGTTTTTAGCTTCAGGTCTCTATTCTAAATGTGAGATAGTCAATGACACTTTGGGATTTAGAATTTGTTTACTGAAAGGATAGATGCCATGCAAATATTTTGATCAAATTACATTTATCTTCAGCCAGTGAAAGACTGGGTAATATGACCTGTTTTAGGTCGTGTGAAGCACCACATGTCATTTTTTTGTTTCAGTTGCCTCACTTCATATTACTTCAAATATATTAATTCTACCTTTGTTCCTCATTTAACATTTGTTTTTGTTTTAAAAATTTGAGAAGTCTTTATAAATGTGCCCTTTCATTTCATTATCATTTTCTGTGCTTTTTTTCTAACAATTTTTATGCATATTTAGGGATACTTGCAGAGTAAAAGAATCTTAAATATAAAAAAGCTTTCAGTTTAATAATTAATAAGGCTGAGAGTTTACATTTAACAGGAACTTATTTGAATATTTCTTAATTTATAATTTGCATCTTTTTTCATAATTTAGAAGTCATTCAATTTTTCACAACTTACATAATCTGAAAGATGTATGTGTCTTCCCTGAGCAATTTGCAGTATTTCCTAATGATATATCAGCCCCAGATATGTATACTCTAAATCTTGACTGTGTGTCTTTAATCCTCTGTTCAGAGACTTGGAGCCCTGAACACCCCTATAGTCTGACTCAGATTTTTATCTCTGTGTTTGCTAAGCATTCAGTACATATGACCATCATTATATTCATCATATTGAACTTCATCATTAACTTAGTTGTCTCTCAGTAAAATAAAAGATGGGAGACAGGAACGTATATTCTTTCATTGACTCAAATATATACATTCATTCAAATATATACATTCACTTAAAATATGTATTCATTGTATATATTTGTTGGTTTTTAAAATTAATTTTTACTGGAGTATAGTTGCTTTACAATGTTGTGTTAGTTTCTGTTGTACATCAAAGTCAATCACTTATATGTATACATACATCCCCTCTTTTTTAGATTTCCTTCCCATTTAGGTCGCCACAGAGCATTGAGTAGAGTTCCCTGTGCTGTACAGTAGGTTCTCATTAGTTATCTGTTTTATACATAGTAGTGTGTATATGTCAATCCCAACCTCCCAATTCGTCCCTACTCCCCCTCCCGTGCTTAGTATCCATAAGTTTGTTCTTTGTTGCTGCACGCGGGCTTTCTCTAGTTGCAGTGAGCGGGGGGCTACTCTCCATTGCGGTGCACGTTTTCTCATTGCGGTGACTTCTCTTGTTGTGGAGCACAAGCTCTAGGCGCACAGGCTTCATTAGTTGTGGCACAGGGGCTCAGTAGTTGTGGTGCACAGGCTTAGTTGCTCCATGGCATGTGGGATCTTCCCAGACCAGGGCTCGAACCCGTGTCCTCTGCATTGGCAGGCAGATTCTCAACCACTGTGCCACCAGGGTAGTCCTTGGATATATTTAATAAGTATTTTAATGTATTAATAAATAAGTAAAACATGGAATTTGTATAATGAAACATAATAATCTTTGAAGTTACTTAAATTTACACAGTTTAGAACAATTTAAACATTCAGAACAGACAACACATATCTTTAAGTTATTTGAAATATATCTACTAATTCTAATCAAAATCACTTTGAATTCTGCATCAGAAATGGAATTAAATTTCAATTGATTAGTTTTAAATATTTTCATATCCATTTCTCAAATTACCTCATCTTTTCATCAACTTTTGAAAAGAGAAGGAGAGATGGAAGAAGGAAAGGAGAAAAATTGAAAGAGAGAGATTAAATTTGGAAAAAACTTTTCTAGAAATATAAAAGAAGTTTTAAGTCTTTGCAATAAATTTGCTATGTTCTTTTTAAAGAAAATGACCAATGCAAGTTTTAATTCAGCTGACTCCTAGTAAATCATTGCTTAATGAAAACAAGAACCGCTTAGTACCGTTCTTAGTACATCCCGGTAGGAACTAGCAGACATCAGATTTGTCAATGTCACAACTTCCTTAGAGTTTCCAGGAGAACACCAGGATCAAAGAAAAGAAATAGATAAGATAAAGAGTTACAATCTCTTTACAATAGGAGTTTCCCATTTAGGTTTTACTTGTTACTATCATTTTAGAACAAGTTGAAAGTATGCTGGTTGGAAATGTTTACCTGACACTAATGGAACCCCTTCTGACAGATATTTTATTGAAAAATTACATGGTGGGGATTCCCTGGTGGTGCAGTGGTTGAGAGTCCTCCTGCCGATGCAGGGGACACAGGTTCGTGCCCCGGTCTGGGAAGATCCCATGTGCCGCGGAGCGGCTAGGCCCATGAGGCATGGCCGCTGAGCCTGTGCGTCCGGAGTCTGTGCTCCGCAACGGGAGAGGCCACAACAGTGAGAGGCCTGCGTACGGCCAAAAAAAAAAAAAAAAATTACATGGTGTGAATGAAAAAAAGAACTGTCAGGTTGGATCAGATATTCTGTATCTGCAGGTGCTCACTTGGCTCATATAATCTTCCTAAAGATATGTGGAAAACCTCACCTGTGCCAGAAGCTTCTCTATTTTATCAGAGAAGAGGCACATTTTCATTCTGTCAAACAAGTATTTAATCATAGTTTAAATAATATCTTAAGTGTTAGAGTAAATGTTTTTGACCAACATGATGGTTCCATGGTGGTCAGTTTGATATAGAGATAAATGAAGTAGTAAAACTTCCATTGTGTAAGTAAGCAATTTTAATTACTTTATCTGTAGTTGGGTTTTTTCGTTTCTTTTTTTTTTTTTTTTTTTTGGTTGTTTGTTTCATTTTACAATATTTTGATTTGACCACTGTATTGTTATTAACTAGAAAATTGTGTTTGTGGCCTAGATTTTACCAATTTTTATAGTACATTTTTTTACCAGTTCAAATTTATTTACAGTTATAACCATATTATATTTTTGCCTCTCCATTTCCTTCAAGTCGCTCCTCCCTCACTCATTAGTCACTGACTTTATTGTTTTTTCTGGAGCAATCAGTGCACAGTCTGGCCTCAGGACCTTCGTATTTATTGCTCCTTTGGTCGTAAATACCCTTTCCTGAGATATGCACATGGTTTCCTCCTTCAGACCTAAGGTAAAATGTCACCAACTCAGAGAGGACTTCCCTGACCATCCCAAGCAAATTAATACCCACCCACCTTCTATCCTTTTGTTTTATGGCACATAACATTGCCTGACATTGTATTACAAGTTTGTATGTTATTTGGCTTATTGTTTGTATAAAATTTAAGTGCCTTAAGGCCAGGCACTTTAATTATTTGTCACTACTGCCTAAAATATTATCTGGCACATAGTAAATACTCAATAAATATTTATTGAATTAATAAAAAATGTCTACATGGTTTATGAACAATCAGTCCAGTTAAAGTTTATGAAGCTGTTGACGAAATGGTTAAAACTTTTGTAACATCAGGATAAGAGAAAATTCAAAGACATAAAAAGCAGAAGACCTTATATTTGGAACAAAAGTTCCCTTTCTTGAGGCTTTCAGTAGTGAAATTCAGGAGATCAGAATGCTGAAATATTCTGACCCACCCCTCTGCAGGCCTTTAAGTGTTCATATGTAGAATATTCAACCACATGGTAGGTATGGCCACCATCAGCTGGGCTCAAGAGACTGGCAATGCCCTCAAAGTAAGTTGGCCTCTAGACTGGCCATTAGAATTTCTTCTGCACAAGTCAAAGTGAAGCCCACACGTGGTATACGTTCCTCACGTACAGGCCATTACTGATGGAGGTCATGGAAGAAAGACTCCCCCTATGTTAGTCTTAAGGTGTCCATCCGAAATCAAGAGGAATTCACACATCATTTGCTGTATCACACAGCACTATTATCAAGGGTGAAGTGGTCACCCTAAAGCCCTGAACATGGCTGACAAAGCCTCACAACCATCCCTTTGCCCTCACTGACATGGCCAGCGTCATCCCTGTGGTCTGTCTTGGCAAAATGAGGATTTGACTTATCATGCCTGTTTTTTCCTGTTAGGTCAGTAACCAGAACTTTCAAGTCGTTCCTGATTCTCAAGGCTCTAATTCTCATCCTCAAATTCTGTCTGTCTCCTGGTGCTCTTTCACCATGCTCTCTGGAACTCACCAACCAGGCCTCTTTATTTTCAACTGCTTATGTGTATTTTCTTCTTCTCTCTAAATGAAGCCTGGTTCTTCCCTGATGACACTGCTTCTCATGCCCGCTTTCCAGAGAGTGCTATATTCCTGCCACATCACTTAAATCTCTGGGATTGGAGGGAAGGTTATGTTCTGTTGCTCCTCAGTCACTTCCAGCACAGTCTCCTGCTTCCACCCTAAATTCCCTAGCTGTGATCTCATGACATTGGTAGGTATCACCTGATACTCCTCTTTGTAGAAGTCTTCCACCAACCTCTGGTCACTTCCCCTGTCCTTTTAAGATTTTAGCTTTAGCTTACTGTTACTCTCTCCAACTTCTTTCTTGCCGTAGAGTACGGTAATTTCAACATTCAAAGAGATGACTCTTCAAAAACACTAGTCTCTCAGTTACTTGACTCCTCTCCTGCAAAGATCTCATTTTCCACCGTGAAACAATTTCACCACCTTGTAATGTATGTGTGCAAGGAATATTGAACATGGTATTTACATTTGAGTTTCAATGTGTGCATATATATTTAGGGTAGTAAATTTTCTGTTTTTTATTTATATACCTATCATAAATCCTTAGCTTAAATCAACTCTTAAGTTATCCCTAATACTATCACATAGTAAGGGATCCAAAGAAGCATGTGGGATAATGTGTTCTACATTTCTGAAAAAATATTATTATAGAAATCGTCTATATTTCCCAAAAATGTACAGTAAAAGAAATAGGATTGGAAATAACTGTGAGAACACTACTTCTGTATTACTGTAGTTTTTATTGACGAATAAGATTAATATTGTTTAATAAGGCTAATACTTAGCTAATGAATCTCCATTACATTCTTTTTTTTTTTTTTTGAGATAATGTTAGGTTTTTGGCCCAGATTTGAATTGTCTTTATTTTGTTTTCTACATTGTTTTTATTATTTATTCAAATATGAAATAGTGAAAGACTAATGTTACAAAGCATCTATTTTAGTAAAATAAAACTATTCAAAGCATATTTTAAATTTCATATTTAAAAAGATTCAGTTATTTAAAATTTATATTTTCTTTATTTGGGAAAAAAGAAAAAGCTTTTATTAAAATGAAATCCTGTTACTTGCTAGCAGTGCCATGAAATTACTTCTTAGTTGTGTTGTCACTTTGAGCCTTTCATCATCAGTAGTGAAAAATGTTAATGACATCATAGCATTAGGGACAAATCAATAGAGCGTGTTAGAGTTTCAGCTAACTCTCAAATAAATCAGCTATTCTTTAGCAGAGTCAGAGACTAAATAGTGAACAATTTCAAAGTACCTCAAATCCAATTAGTGATTACAAATTGTCATTTGTTTGAAGGAGCCAGAGTGAAAAGGTTGTCAAATTCAGTGTCTGCCTCCCATAATACCTTTTCCCTTCTTACATTTTCCAATGCAAGGAATTAAAGTGGTTTGAAAAAAATTTATACTGACTTTTAAGCACCTATTAATTAACAGCTAATTGTTTTATTTACATTGAATTCTAAGAATGACCTTGTTTATTTTTATAGGGTACTTACTGTGTCCAGGTACTTAAACAGTTGGACTGAACAAATGTACCCCAGGAATTAAGAATTCTTCCTGGAAAGAGGTAAGAGATTTGAAAATAGGCACATATTTGTATGTTAATAAGTTTGGTGAAAACTTAGATTTACTAGTACATTTCTTTGGCACATAATTTATAAGGTAATTTCTAAAAATTAAGGGCACTTTCTGTTTTCAATTGTATAGTCTTCTATTCTGTGGAATGATTTGGTTATATGAGAGGGCTCCAACATTAAAAAAAAAAAAAATAGTGTTTAGGGAAGCCACATTGCCACTTTAAAATGTCAAGATCTGGATTGCTACTATTTTGCTCTTCTTTCTTTTTTTTTTCTTTTTTTAAAAAGTTTGTTATACTTAGGAATTAGACTGGGTTTTCCATGTTCCCTGGGAGCCACAGAGCAGAGGTAGATGGTGTGTGGGCAGATTGCCATCCAGAAAGATCCTTTGGCTAGTCTGCCCCTTCTACATTTCCTGGACCACATACGGTTACTATCAACTCGAAGCCATTCAAAAGTTTAAGTGCCAAACACAGAAGAAGGAGTCAGTTTTTAATGTGTTATGCTGTCTTAATTTTGACCTCAGATGTGAGAGACTGAAATATTACCTTTAAAATAAAATATGGTTAGGAAATCTGAATGTATACCTATTACTTTTTTAAAAACCCTCTTTAACTGTGATTGTTGCTCAAGACTCATTTCATTGTATGAAGTAGGAAGAAAATTTACCAGCGTTAGGCTTACCATTCCCACTGTATTATATATATTGCTATTAGAAGGAATGAACAAAGGAGTGAAAACATACACTAAACATCTATGAGTAGTGTATGGGATTGGTAAGGAAAAAAAATTAAGTGTTTTTTTCCCCTTATGGGTCTTTGAGTAGAATAAAATTCACTTATCAATTTTAGTTTAATTTTTATTTTAGTAAAACTAAAGATTTTCCAATTTTATTGAGTCCCTTTGGATTTAACTAGATGATTATTCCCATTTAATGTGAACAACTGCTTTTTTCCCTAGGTTTTTTTCATATTTAGTATTAAAAAAATAATTTTATGAAAAGTATTTATATTATAATTGCTATATGGAAGCTTCACTTATATATGCAAATCATTTACCACATAAGGTGGAAATTCACTGACTTGAGGTGTTGTTAAAGTTAATATCAAGTCAATATGAATTTTAAAGTTTTTGTAGGGGATATATCTCATATCTTTAGTGTTGGTAGGGCAATAAAGACTTCAAAATATGGCTTTTGTATTGCCAGTTCTCTAATACATACGTATGCATATATACATGCACGTCAACATCTATATGCATATGTATATATATTCATTTTCGGCTAGATTAATTTTTAGCCTTCCACAATACTAATTTCCTGGACAATATTTTCCATTAGTGCGTCATGTACATAAACAGTAAACATTTGCTTTCTTTTCCAGCAAATAAGAACCTTCCAATCTTCCCATTACAATTGCCTCATAGGACACAAATAAAGGAGGCATGGTTCATAAAGTAAATTTCCTGGGTCCTAATTAAAATCTGTCGCAAATTTATGAAGGCCAAAGTCATATATAGACTTGATTTCTATGTCATTGCCATCAACATCTTTAATGTATACTTGACAATCAAGCCAGTTTTTCAAAATTAATTTGTAAAAGCATCAGCAGTCCATATGGATGAGTCTTAAATCACTGAATGCAATTAACAATGTACACATTGGATTGAAATGAGACAGTGACTGGTTGTCAACTCATGAATATTTATAAAAGAGTAGTAAATTCACCAAAAATCTGATGAAATTTACTTCCAGGTATTGCATCTACTAGAACTATCTGCAGAATTGAACTTACAATTCTAGGCTTTGAGTGATACAAATACAAACTAGGGTAGGTAAATATCAGTTTGTTGGAAAATGCGATCTGGCCATCCCAAAGTGGGAGGCCTGAGACCTGTTTTTTATCAGTATCCATTTCAGTGACAGGGCTACTTTATCCCTTATTTTCTCCTTTTTATTTTTTCTTTTTTAAACAGAAGCAACCTGAAGAAGAATATCTGCCTGTAAATTTATTTAGAATATTGAATATAAATAATTATTTTAAAGAGTAGACAGTCAGTGTACTTTTTCTGTCCTGCTAATTCTATTATGTGATGGCTTATTTGCTTAGGGAATGCCAAGATACATGGCATTTTTTTCCTCTCCTGAATCTGAAAACAGTTCTGCAAATATAGACTGTTTCCTAGGCATGGCTTCATATAAGTTTGATTCTTAACAACTTCCAGATTGAATATATACAAATACCTAACTAGGAAGCTCATGACAGAAATTTTAAGTGTCCATAAAAAAAGTAGAAGGCAATTAAAAGAGACTGTAGTTAAGAAAAAGATGTGCTGATTTTGGAAGAGAGGAATACGAGATAAAATTCCACATTAACTAAAAAAGAAAAATTAAAAAGGTGTGGATAAGAAGGAAGAAGAAGATACAAAATCAGAATGCTAAGAAGATTAAGAGTAGTATATATAATTTGTTATTCCATTCAAAGTTCATTCTCTTATGACTACTGAATAACTTTGGTCTGTTTTGTAGGAAGTTCTCATATACTAGAATGAAATTATATTCCAGACTCACATAGTTCCGGATTTTTAAGCTGAATTACTGTGTGGCCTTGAGAAAATTACCTTGCTTTTATCTAATTTTCTCGTTTATATGGAACTAACAATACCTAATTTTATTTGCTTACATTTTTTACATATTTTGAAACACTTTATGATTTATTTTAAAACTTGAATTTTGAAATGTACAATATAGTTTTTCCTTTCTTTGAATACTGTACAAAGTACTTTTTTATTTACCTTATCTTTCAAAAGAGTTCTTTTTTCATGGATATTTAAGTATGTCATTTTTCTACTCTAGACCGTAAGCTTTTTCAAGGTGAAAAATATTTTTTACTCTATACGCCTCCCCCCTCCCACCAATTTAAGGAACAGACAGTATTTATTTAGTGAGTGACTGAAGGAAAGAGTATGAACCTTTTTATATAAATAAGTTGCTGGTGAATTGAGTTAAAACAAAACCATTTAAAACATTTAAAATTCTCTAAAGGATGTCAATATTTAATAGATACAGGCTTTTTAAAAAATGATGAATAACTCAAAATGTTCCTATATTAATTTATCTGTTATTTAATTTTGATTGTTGAACAGGTTCTCTTATAGCATATTAGTATTTCAATATTTAATATTGAATAATATTTCAATATTTAATATTGAATAATATTCAATATTCACTTCTAAGATTTTTCAAGGAATTAAAATATTTTTTCCTTATCAGAGAAGTCCTGAGACATTTTTTAAAGAAAAAGAGAAAGGTGAGCTAAGAAAATCATGCTGGAACTGAGCTTCTACTTAGTTGTAGTGACAAGAATCTTGGTGACCTGGGCAACTAGGAAGCTCTTACCTCATTACCCTGGCCACATATTAGTGCCCAGAGAGTCAGAAGGAATGCTTAGAGGCATGGCTTTCCTCTAGTACATGCCTACCTTCCTCTGCACTCAGTGATGGTGGGATCAGAGTGGCCATGAGTAGGAGAGGAATGTTACCTACCTCTTTAAAAAACTTCATTGTCTGCATGTTTGCACAAAGTCTGCTTCAGATTCAGACTGAGTCATTTATTTTTCTGGCTAATAATTCCTTCTTTCCCTAAACTGTGATTTTTTTTTTTCTTCTGTCTTTGATAATCTGTGCTAAATGATTTTAGGTCCACAGAATTTCTGAGCCTGCAGGGGCTTAGGAGATCATTTTATTGTTTACATAAGGAAACCAAGGCCAAGAAAAATTTAATACAAATTACAGAGACTAAGAACGTAAACTCCAAGCTCTCATTCTACAGTTCTTTTCTTTATATCATCATATCTTGCTTCCAAAATACTGCTTTTGCTGGATTTTCTTCCTTATTCATTTTGGTATTGTCTGTTGACAGTTTCCATTATTTATCAGCGTTGTCTTCAACTGCAACTGATATTTGTATGAACAAAATAAAGAGGTGACATTCTCTTCTTTCACAAAGAGAAGTCTGTCAGTGGGTAGAAATAATTGAGCAAAAAAAGATTGGGTAATACGAGAAAGACATATGTACTACACTACCTCAAGGAACAACCCTTTTTGGGGGAATGGAATTTTATGGCTGGTTAAATATATGTCTCTATATATGTGTCTACATATATATATATAAATATATGTCTAAATATATACAAATATTTGCCTATATATGTATATACATATGGCAAAATTCTGCATAGAACCTTTGTCTCTGTTAAACTCTTTGAGATGTGTACAACTTCTTTGGGTGAAGGCTCTCTGTCAGTTTATTTTTCCCTTACTAACTTTACTGAGGGGATAATTTACGTAATAGAAACTGCACCCGGTTTAGAGGGCTCAATTCTATGAGTTTTGACATTGCTGTACACCCATGAAACCACCCGCACAAGCAAGGTATAAAGTATTTCTCCACCCTGACAAGATTCCTTGTGACCTTTTACTTCTCTCGTACTATGCATTAGTTTGCATTTTATACGAAGTAAGTATACATATTTGTGTGTATTTTTTTTTTACTTAACATAATGGTTTAGAGATTTACTTGTTTGTATCCGGAGTTCATTTATTTTTATTGCTGGACAGTATTCCATTGAGGGATACACATTTGTTTATTCACTTGATGGTGGATATTTAGTTGTCTTTAACTTTTGATTTAATTAGTTTTCTCTGAGCATTTGTGTGCAAGCCTTTGTGTGGACTGTGTTTTCATTTCTGCTGGAAAAATATGGAGGACTGGAATATCAGAGTTATTTGGTAGGTGTATGTTTAATTTTTTAAGAAATGACAAACAGTTTTCCAGAGTGGTTGTACCATTTGGCACTCACCTGATCAGCATATGAGAATTCCCATTGCTCTGTGTCATGGGTCTACAAACTATAGTTCTTGAGCCAAATTCAGCTGTACTTATAAAGTTGTAGTGGAGGAGAGGGTGTGGAGAAAAGGGAACCCTCTTGCACTGTTGGTGGGAACGTAAATTGATACAGCCACTATGGAGAACAGTGTGGAGGTTCCTTAGAAAACTAAAAATAGAACTACCATATAACCCAGCAATCCCACTACTGGGCATATACCCTGAGAAAACCATAATTCAAAGAGTCATGTACTGCAATGTTCGTTGCAGCTCTATTTACAGTAGCCAGGACATGGAAGCAACCTAAGTGTCCATTGACAGATGAATGGATAAAGAAGATGTGGCACATATGTACAATGGAATATTACTCAGCCATAAAAGGAAACAAAATTGAGTTATTTGTAGTGAGATGGATGGACCTAGAGTCTGTCATACAGAGTGAAGTAAGTCAGAAAGAGAAAAATAAATACCATATGCTAACACACATATATGGAATTAAAAAAAAAAGTTCTGAAGAACCTAGGGGCATGAAAGGAATAAAGACACAGACCTACTAGGGAATGGACTTGAGGATATGGGGAGGGGGAAGGGTAAGCTGTGACAAAGTGAGAGAGTGGCATGGACATATATACACTACCAAATGTAAAATAGCTAGTGGGAAGAAGCTGCATACCACAGGGAGATCAGCTTGGTGCTTTGTGACCACCTAGAGAGGTGGGATAGGGAGGGTGGGAGGGAGGGAGATGCAAGAGGAAAGAGTTATGGGGACATATGTATATGTATAACTGATTCACTTTGTTATAAAGCAAAAACTAACACACCATTATAAAGCAATTATACTCCAATAAAGATGTTAAAAAAAAAGTAAATTTCAACGCAGAATTCTGTATACAATGAAAATATTCTGTAATGTGGGAGGCAAAATGAAGATATTTTGAAATAAAAGATAAGTAAGAAAATTCATTGTTGGCAGACCTGTACTTCAAGGATTGCTAAAAAAAGTCCTTCAGATTGAACAGAAATGATACCGGATAGGAATTTGGCACTTTAGGAGAAAATAAATAGCATCAAACTTTGGTAAATATCTGGATGATTGTAAATTTCTTTCTAATTTCTTTAAAATACGTATACTATTTAAAGCAAAAAAAAAAAAAAAGTTGTAGTGGAACATAGCCACACTCATTTGATTATGAATGAGCTGCTTTCATGCTACAAAAGCAGAATTAAGTAATTGTGACACAAACCATATGGCCCTCAAAGCTTAAAATATTTACTATCTCGTCCTTTAAACAAAAAGTTTGCTGATCCCTGCTCTGCATCATTGCAAAACTTCATGTTGTCAGTTTTTTAATTTTAGCCATTTTCATGTATATGGAATAGTATTTCAGTGGGGCTTTAATTTGCATTTCCCTCATAACTAATGATATTGAACATCTTTTCATTTGTTTATTTGCCATCTGTATACCTTCTTTTCTAATCTATTGAAATATTTTGCTGAATTTTTAAATTGGCTTTTTGTCTTATTAATAATTTTGAGTTTTAAGAGCATTTATATAATCTAGATACAAAGTCCTTTTGTAGATATATATGTTTTGTGAATATTTTCCTTCACTTTGTAAATTTCTTTTTCATTTCCTTAAGTTTCTTTTGAATAGCAAAAATTTTAGTAGGGATCAAGTGCAATATATCATTTTTTTCTTCTTTCATGATTGTTGGGTATTAAATCTTGCTTATCCTAAGGTTACATTTTTTTCTCCAGTATTTCTTCTAAGAGATTTTACTGGTTTAGTTTTGAAGGACTATGACCCATTTTGGGTCAGTTTTTACATGTAGTGTAAGTAAATGTCAAAATTAATATTTTATTCCGTGTCAACGTCTAGTTGTTCTATATGTTGAAAAGACATGTTTTTCTCCATTGACTTATCTTAGGAAATTCATCAAAAATCAGTAGCCTATTTCTGGATTGTCTGATTTTCTCCATTGTCTACCCTTTTGCCAATAACACACTGTCTTGATTTTTGTATTCTTTTTTTTTTTAAATTTATTTATTTTATTTATCTATTTTTGGCTGCATTGGGTCTTCATTGCTGCATATTGGCTTTCTCTAGCTGTGGAGGGGGGACTACTCTTCGTTGCGGTGTGTGGGCTTCTCATTGCGGTGGCTTCTCTTGTTGCGGAGCATGGGCTCTAGGTGTGCAGGCTTCAGTATTGTGGCATGCAGGCCCAGTAGTTGTGGCTCACGGGCCCTAGAGCGCAGGCTCAGCAGTTGTGGTCCACGGGCTTGGTTCCTCCGTGGCATGTGAGATCTTCCCAGACCAGGGCTCAAACCCATGTCCCTTGCATTGGCAGGCGGGTTCTTAACCACTGTCCCACCAGGGAAGCCCGATTTTTGTAGTCTTAAAATTAAATTTTATCAGATGACCAAGTCAGCTATATTTTGAATTTTAAAATTTCTTTGGTTCTTCTAGGTGGTTTGCTTTCCCAATAAAGCACCCACCCCCCCAAAAAAAAAGCCTCCTGAAATTTTAATTAGGATTTTGTTGAATTTATAAACCAACTTATGTTTCTTTAGCTCTCTCATTGTTATTGATGTTTAATTTCATTGTGGCTAGAGAACATACTCTGATATCAATCATTTAAAATCTACTGAGAGTTGTCTTAAGGCCCACTGTATGTGTTTCATACTGCATTTTAGATTCACTATGTGTTTACTGATCTATTTTTGTCTAGTGATTCTAATAAAATCCCTTACTATGATTAGTCAGTTTTAATTTTCTTCTCTTCCTCTAGTTCTGTCAATTATTGGTTCTTGTACTTTATGGTTCTTTTTTAAGCTTGTACACATTGATGCTCAGTATGTCTTCCTGGTGAATTGCCCCTTTCATCATTATGTACTGTTTCTTCTTATCTTTGTTGATGCTTTTGCCTTGATGTCTACTTTAGATGATATTAACATGGTCAACCCAGCATTCCTATGCTTAATATTTGCATCTATTTATTTTCAAGTCATTTGTTTAATTAATGCTGAAGTTGAGCATTTAATGCAATCTGATTTCTGTTGTTTTGTCACATATATCCCCCCTATTTCCCACCAGAAAAAGAAAAGTTTTTAGGATCTTACATTTGTCCCTGATACTCTGACATGTAGTTATGTCAGATTTGGGATTTGTTTTATTTTGTGATAATTGCACTAAGCACTAAGCAGACCCTTTTAATCTGAAGACTAATGCCCTTCAGTTACGGGAAATTTTCTTGATATATATAAAGATTTTTATACCTTTATGTCTATATATAGATATATAAATACAGATAGATTGATATACATGTATAAAATAATTGTCGAGATATATATATAGATCTGTGGAATATATATAAGAAATTATATATAATATATATATGTATTTCTTACCTGAGTTTTCTGTCTTTTCATTCTGTTAGCCCTAAAAATCTGATATTGGGCTGCTTTAATTGATCCATTAATTTTCTTTAACCTATATTCCTCCATTTTGTGTTCTTGCTGTCATACTTTGTGGGAATTTTTCCTGGTTTTGTCTTCTGACCATTGTATTATAGTTCCTATTCCAGTTACCATAGTTTTAAATGCTAAGAGCTCTTTTTTGGTTCTCAGTTTCTTTTTTCTTATAGTCTTGTTTGTTTGCTTATTTATTTTTAATACATTAATTATATTTTCTTATTTCTGGAAAATGTTCATTATAGTTTTGTGATGTTCTTCATGTCTTTCATCGTTTTTGTTTTCTCCTAGTTCTTTCAGTTTCTATTTTGAGGGTTTTTGTTTTCCATTCATGTTGTCAGATTTCCTCTTTAGTCAGGTAATTCTGAGCTGTCCATTGGTAAGATATCAAACCATTTTTGGAAGCATTGTATGGGTAGGATCGGGGTGGGAGGGATTAGAGTGTATTCTGTGGATCATTAGATTGCACTTTGTATTGAAAGGTAAGCAAATCAGTCTTTTTGCACTGGACCACCAAATGATGATACGTGGGGTACTTTCTCTAGTGCTCTTTAATTTCTCCAATAGTTGGCAGAGGGAAAATACTGAAAATGACCGTTGATATTTTGGGAGCAAAATGGGGGAAATGTTGATCTCCTGATTTTTATCCTGGTAAGGTATGCCTTTGAGCACTCATCATCTCCCAGTTTCCTTAGAGTGAGTGGGTTTGCTTTTCTTCAGAGGTCTTCTAACTCCACTTTGTCAAGTTTATTGAAATTCCTTATCCCCAAATTTCCTTAAAGTCTTATATTGCTGTGATCATTTTTATCATTCTCTTGGTCCTAGTGGATGAATATATTTCTGTTTCCTTGTTTGTTAACCCTCTTATACCTCTACTGGGGCTAAGGGTGGGAGAAGAGATGGATTTGTATGTTTAATCTTCCTGGTTTAATTGGAATTCATATTATATTCTTTTTTTTTTTTTTTTTTTTTTTTTTGCGGTACATGGGCCTCTCACTGTTGTGGCCTCTCCCGTTGCGGAGCACAGGCTCCGGACGCGCAGGCTCAGCGGCCATGGCTCACGGGACCAGCCGCTCCGCGGCATGTGGGATCTTCCCGGACCGGGGCACGAAGCCGTGTCCCCTGCATCGGCAGGCAGACTCTCAACCACTGCGCCACCAGGGAAGCCCCATATCATATTCTTGACAAATAATCAGATATTATGTAAATAGATTTGTAAACTTGAATATGATTATGGTTGATGGTAATGTGTTTCCAGAGGTTTGATAGGCAGAAGAAAGAATTTCCTAAGTTTCTCAGGAACAGATATCTAGACCAATGATTAATTACAGTTTCCTCCCTTGTGGCCATATCTTGAGAATCATTTTATAACTTATTGGCACCTTTACTATGTGAAGAGAAGAAAACTCACATTTCTCCATTCTGATACATACTAAGAAATTTTACTAAGAGATTCAGTAGAGGAGGGATTGGAAATTATTGGCTAAAATGATGCTTAGAGATTATCTGCAGATTTCATTACTCATGTTATTTCTGTTCTCCTATTACCATAGATAATTGACTATAGCTTAAGTGGGAATATAGAGTAAAATACAGTTACAGCTCATCTGGGTTTCATCAAAACGGTATCTCTGTTGGGACACAACTGGACTTTGAAACAAGTTATGTCTGGAAGTACTACCCAGAGTCATCAGAGATTTGCCTGAGGTCTGAGACAGTTGCTGTGGAAACTATCCCACTCCACTCTTCTTTAGTGAAACCTCAACCAACAGCAGTTAGCCAGAACTGAAAATAAGAAAAAGTGAAGAAATAAGCAAAAAGAAACAGGTATTAACATTAGTTGAATTTGTAGACTGTTGTACATAGACCCATGTAGATTAGTTATTATGAATGGAGTTTCTGGAACAATTAATTTTAGTCAACACTATAAACATTAAGGCTCAGATCCTCAAGTTTTTGAGGAATTTTGTCCCACATCATTCTAAACATGTGGTCACAAGTTCCTTGAACTTTCTTTGTTAAGCACAATTGTGTTTTGTTTCTAAAAGTGAAGTTAAAAAAATTCAGACCAGGGGGCTTCCCTGGTGGCGCAGTGGTTGAGAGTCCGCCTGCCGATGCAGAACACGGGTTCGTGCCCCGGTCCAGGAAGATCCCACATGCCGCGGAGCGGCTGGGCCCGTGAGCCATGGCCGCTGAGCCTGCGCGTCCAGAGCCTGTGCTCCGCAACAGGAGAGGCCACAACAGTGAGAGGCCTGCATACCGCAAAAAAAAAAAAATTCAGACCAAAACATAGAATTAATTTTTAATCAGAAAAGCAGAGACGTTCAGATGAAATTATTTAACAGTCTGTATTTTAAGTAGTGCTTTTCTAAATATTATTAAAAATCTCAAAAATGTGTATCAAACGGTATTCAGAAAGCCATCTTACTGAGTAATATAACAACTGACACGATTTGAAACGGTGTTAAAGCTGTAAATACGTTGTCAAATTGTGATTTTTTTTGTGGGGGGGCGCTGGGAGTTTTGAAGTGAAAATACATTTTTTTTAATGATGGCATTTAAAAGATTTTTCACCCAACAATACTTACAATACTAAATTCTCCTTGTATAGTGATTAAAAAGCTATCAAAAGGAGTATGGGGATACAAAGATGAATAAAATAAAAGCGTGCTTAATCATAAAGTATTCCCAGGATATCTAAGATCAGTCACATCAATAGAAAAATCAATTGCAGTTCTACGATTATTTAAAAACACCCCAAATTTCCCTGTTTAGCAGTCAAGAAGTCCCTCTACACAATGACAACTATAACTTGCTATGTAGACTGCCATTCTGCCATAGATTCAGTTGGTAAGGAAACAATGATATCAAATGGATTGAAACACATTGCTATTACCAGGTAATATGCAAAACATATCCATCCCTTACCATGAATCTCATCCAATTTTTAAACTAGTGGATGAGTGTCATGCTCGAATTCATAATTAAAAAGAAGATACACATGTTGAAGTGGCTATTTTGAAGAAACTACATGAAATGGTTTTATCAATTGGTCTGCCAAAATGCCTAATTTCAATCTCATCCATTCATCTAGCTAACTCCGTATAAACTTTCACATCTCGGTTCAATACTACTTCCATAAGAAAAGCCTTAATGTTTTACAGTATTGTCATGCTTAAAACTTCTTGTTCAATGCTATCTTTTATATGTTATATTTTCTTTTAAGTTAGTGATTGTGATTCTCTATTTACTGTTTTCTTCACTAGTAGTTGCTCAGTTAATATATTTATTATCTGATTAGTTGAGCTTATATTTAAACATTATATATTTTGCTTAATTATTATCATGGTTTCTTACTGCTTTCAGTAAAATATGAGAATACCTATGAAAGTGGCTTTCACTTATGGATTTATGGACATGTTTGAATTATCAAATCCAAACCATGATAATGACTATTATATCATAAGCTTTTGCAAAGTTATCCTAAATGTATTGTTGACTTATTTTCAAAATCGTAATAAAAATCCTTGATTATAACCTAAATTTAAGTGCAACCAAGAAGGGGTACACTATATAGTAAAAAAAAAAAAAAAAAAAAAGATGTCTAAAACTTTGGCTTGAGTATCAGAAGGAATTAATTACAACTCTTTACTTACTAGTTGCTTCATTTTATCAAAGAAAGCAAAGTTAGAACAGGAAGAATTTTTAAAAATTATTCTGCAGAATTCTTTTAGGTATAAGAATGAAAGAAGTGAGGAGAGAAAAGCACAATGATTTGTCCCAAATAACCAGAGTCAATAGAAAGCATAGATATAGAAGACAAATTTTTGAAAGCTATAAGCACACCTTTTCTACTGCAAACATATGGACTTCATTTTAGTTATTTCCCTCCTTAAGAATTGTGTTCTTTAGAAAAGTTGTGCCTCAAGCAAAAAATAAATGATACCATTCATGTTTCCTGAATGAAGTAAAATCTTTACCTCTACAGCCTGGTCACTTAACGTAAGAATATCCAACAAAAATAACAAATCTAATGCCACTCAGTTAACAACAAAATGATACTGTCATCATTTTGATTAATGTCTTTTGAATCAAGAGACCATTGTCTTATAGATAAATTCTAGAGCAATTGCTAGTCTAGACTCTGAAGTTGGATGGAGGTGCCTTCTAAATTAAATCCTTTCATATCCCACAGGCTGTGATCATGGACATCTGAGATGTGTTAGTTGAAATTCCACACAATCCTCAGTTGCCAAGTTTGCATGGACTGAACATGATACAAAAAGCAGAGAAGCTAAGAAAAATTAACATTAAAAACTGAATATTATACAAAGGTCCTACACACAGCAGTGAGACGAGAAGGGCCCCTAGCATTCTCCATTCACAGATTTAAACCTGAAGTTGAAATATTCTTAACTCCAAGAAGAAACTCTGAAGGTAGGGAAAAGAGTTTCAAGACTGAGCAACCAAAAGTGAAATAAGTCAGACACAGACAGACAAATACTGTGTGATCTTACTTATATGTGGATTGTAAAAAGCTGAAACAAAGTAGATCGGTGGTTGCTAGGGATTGGGGTGGGGGAAGTGAGGAGAATTTGGTTAAAGGATACAAACTTCCAGTTACAAGATGAGTAAATTTCCGCGGATCTAATGTGCAGCATGGTGTCTATAGTTAACAGTACTTTATCGTGTACTTGAAAGTTGCTGAGAGTAGATCTTAAATGTTCACACACACACACACACACACACACACACAGTAATGTGAGGTGAGGGCTGTGTTAACTAGCTTTATAAGTGATAATCATCTCACTATACATATGTGTGTCAAATCATCATGTTGCAAACCTTAAACTTACCCAATGTTATTTGTCAGTTATATCAAATAAAGCTGGAAAAGAAAGATTGAGTAACCAATTAATTCAGAGGTATTGTGTGAACAGCTTTCTCTTGGGCACCCATAAATAAAAGATGTGATTCTTTCCCTAAAGTATCCGGCAATTTAATTGAAGATGTACTCTTCTCACCATTTTACCAGTTCAGCATTCATTTCCTGAATATTTAGAGCATTCAGGTATTATGATAAATCGTTGGTAAAAGAGGAATAAAAATAAGTGCCCTATAATCAGAGGAATGTCATCACGGGAGCAATATAGTAAAATTTTCATGAAAATATGGTAAGTGCTAAGATGGCAGGGTGCCCACTTCTCAGCATTTGCCTAGCCTTCATATAACTCCCATGAGAAGAATATAGGAATTTAAGTTATTTAATTATGGTGATAAATATAGACAAATAACCTAATATAAAACTGGCCAAAGCATATAAATAGGAAATTATATCAGACTGGACTATAATGTGCAGCAAGCATATGAAAGGATGCTAAAGCTTACTAGTTGGAACCTGCCAACTATAGCAGTAATGAGATGCCATTTTTCTTCCATCAAGTTGGTGAAAATTAAAAAGAAGAAACCAAGTCAATGATTTCTAGGGTTCCAGGAAGTAGGCTTACTCATTACTGGAGAGAATCCAAATGGCCATGAATTCATGAAAACTGATCAAGAAATAGGTACTAAAATGAAAATGCATATATTTTAATAAAATAACAACTAACGAACAAGTAGGGCAAATCAACAAGGACAAAAGTGAAAACTCCTCCAAGAGTATCCAAATGTTCACTACTGGGGAAGAGTTAAGGAATGCGGTTTTAATCTGGACTATTGACTATTACATGTTAATTAACAGCACGGATCAGATCTATGCATTTGACTGGAGGCCTATTCATGATGTATGTTTCATGAAAAACCGTTTTTGCTACACAATGTTTACGTTGTGATGCTTTTTGTAAAACAGAGTACATAGAACTCTATCGATATGATATATGTATATACATATACATAGGCATATGTATGTGTTCATCAGTGTGAAGAAAGCTGTGGAAGAGGCTGGTGCTGATCTTGGCAGCCTGGGGCATGTGGAAGGGAGTTAATATAGGTGATTTAGGGGCTTCCCTGGGGCTTCCCTGGTGGCGCAGTGATTGGGAGTCCTCCTGCCGATGCAGGGGGCGCGGGACTGTGCCCCGGTCCGGGAGGATCCCACGTGCCGCGGAGCGGCTGGGCCCGTGGGCCACGGCCGCTGGGCCTGCGCGTCCGGTGCCTGTGCTCCCCAACGGGAGAGGCCCCAGCAGTGAGAGGCCCATGTACCGCAAAAAAAAAAAAAAAAAAAAAAAAAAATATATATATATATATATGTGATTTAATGTAAAATTTTCCCCTTACATAGCTTCTTATATTTTCACTAGTTGAGGTGAACACATGTTGATTTTGTTTGAAAATACTTATTATAACAAAACATAGATATTCTGGAAAATAGTGAGATGAATGCACTTGAAATATTTTTTTGGATTATTAATTGTAATTTATAGACCTGTGGCTTTTCCCCATCCATTTGTACAGGTAATCAAGAGATTAATAATATTACTTCTAAAATTTAGATATTATAAGTCAAAATAAAATCGTTGGGGCTTTTGACACTAATTTGTGAATTATTTTTCTGTCTTTCATCCCACCTACTAATAGGTAGGTTGGAGTAGGTAGCATTGTACAGTAACACTTTATAAATGTGTTATTGTACATACACAAATAGTCCATACACGAAATGTAAGAAACACCATTGATTAATGTTCAGAAAGAAGCCCTGACATATCTACATAAATCAACATGCAATTGTGAGAAAGCAACTCCAGCTCCTTTGAGAAGGTATTCTTTCATGAAACTGAAGTGCTCCTGACCTGGGTCTGAATAAGTAATTTTGTCAGTCCACTGCTCAAGGCACTGTGCATAAAACCGCAAGGATGATGCTTCACAGCAGTGATTGGCCCAGATGTTTGAATTTTGATTATGTTTGAGATGGAAACGTTCAAAAATATGTGCTTTAATTATAGACATGGAAATAATTATTTCTCTGCCTCATCCATCACCCTGCCAAGGCTGAGATTTTTTAACTACTGCTTTGTCCAATGCATTTGTAAACAGACATTCTGCAATTCTGCTAGAACTGCTTTCAAATTACTACTTGTATATAATTTGCTTCAAGAAATATGTAAATGAATACTCACATACATACATTAATATATTCACCAATTATTTCTCTACTATCTGGTCCACATGAAAAAACTTTCAGAGAGCCAGGGAAGATATTTTTCACAACAAAATAACCTACAAAACATACACTAATCTTTGACTTTTAAAATACATCCAAAGGTCTTTGTTATGGCTAATTCCAATTTTCTAATAGAGATGCAACTTCATATCACTTACATACATTCTTTTTAAATTTATTTATTTATTTATTTATTGAGGTATAGAGTCACATAAGTTTCAGGTGTATAACATAGTGATTCACGATTTTTAAAGGTTATACTCCAATTATACTTATTATAAAATATTGGCTATATTCCCAGTGCTGTACAATATATCTTTGTAGCTATTTATTTTATACATAGTAGTTTGTAGTACCTCAATATTCTACCTCTATCTTGTGACTTTTATACAATAATTATTTACACATTTTTGCAACTACAAAATTTTGGATCACAAAGTGACAAATTCTACCTTCTGTGATAAAGTTTGCTGAGAAGAAATAAGGAATCTTTCTTTTTTTTTTTTTTTTAAACATCTTTATTGGGGTATAATTGCTTTACAATGGTGTGTTAGTTTCTGCTTTATAACAAAGTGAATCAGTTATACATATACATATGTTCCCATATGTCTTCCCTCCTGCGTCTCCCTCCCTCCCACTCTCCCTATCCCACCCCTCCAGGCTGTCACAAAGCACCGAGCTAATATCCTGTACCTTGCGGCTGCTTCCCCCTAGCTATCTACCTTACTACGTTTGTTAGTGTGTATATGTCCATGACTCTCACCCTGTCAAAGCTCACCCTTCCCTCTCCCCATATCCTCAAGTCCGTTCTCCAGTAGGTCTGCGTCTTTATTCCTGTCTTACCCCTAGGTTCTTCATGACATTTTCCCTTAAATTCCATATATATGTGTTAGCATACGGTATTTGTCTTTTTCTTTCTGACTTACTTCACTCTGAATGACAGACTCTAGGTCCATCCACCTCATTACAAATAGCTCAATTTCATTTCTTTTTAAGGCTGAGTAATATTCCATTGTATATATGTGCCACATCTTCTTTTTCCATTCATCCGATGATGGGCGCTTAGGTTGTTTCCATCTCCGGGCTATTGTAAATAGAGCTGCAATGAACATTTTGGTACATGACTCTTTTTGAATTTTGGTTTTCTCAGGGTATATGCCCAGTAGTAGGATTGCTGGGTCATATGGTAATTCTATTTGTAGTTTTTTAAGGAACCTCCATACTGTTCTCCATAGTGGCTGAACCAATTCACCTTCCCACCAGCAGTGCAAGAGTGTTCCCTTTTCTCCACACCCTCTCCAGCATTTATTGTTTCTAGATTTTTTGATGATGGCCATTCTGACTGGTGTGAGATGATATCTCATTGTAGTTTTGATTTGCATTTCTCTAATGATTAATGATGTTGAGCATTCTTTCATGTGTTTGTTGGCATTCTGTATATCTTCTTTGGAGAAATGCCTATTTAGGTCTTCTGCCCATTTTTGGATTGGGTTGTTTGTTTGTTATTGAGCTGCATGAGCTGCTTGTAAATTTTGGATATTAATCCTTTGTCAGTTGCTTCATTTGGAAATATTTTCTCCCATTCTGAGGGTTGTCTTTTGGTCTTGATTATGGTTTCCTTTGCTGTGCAAAAGCTCTGAAGTTTCATTAGGTCCCATTTGTTTATTTTTGTTTTTATTTCCATTACTCTAGGAGGTGGGTCAGAAAGGATCTTGCTGTGATTTATGTCATAGAGTGTTCTTCCTATGTTTTCTTCTAAGAGTTTGATAGTTTCTGGCCTTACATTTAGGTCTTTAATCCATTTTGAGCTTATTTTTGTGTATAGTGTTAGGGAGTGATCTAATCTCATACTTTTAAATGTACCTGTCCAGTTTTCCCAGCACCATTTATTGAAGAGGCTGTCCTTTCTCCACTGTACATTCCTGCCACCTTTATCAAAGATAAGGTGTCCATATGTGCATGGGTTTATCTCTGGGCTTTCTATCCTGTTCCACTGATCTATCTTTCTGTTTTTGTGCCAGTACCATACTGTCTTGATTACTGTAGCTTTGTATTATAGTCTGAAGTCAGGGAGCCGGATTCCTCCAGCTCCTTTTTTCGTTCTCAAGATTGCTTTGGCTATTCGGGGTCTTTTGTGCTTCCGTACAAAATGCGAAATTTTTTGTTCTAGTTCTGTGAGAAATGCCAGTGGTAGTTTGATAGGGATTGCATTGAATCTGTAGATTGCTTTGGGTAGTAGAGTCATTTTCACAATGTTGATTCTTCCCATCCAAGAACATGGTATATCTCTCCATCTATTTGTATCATCTTTAATTTCTTTCATCAGTGTCTTATAATTTTCTGCATACAGGTCTTTCGTCTCCTTAGGTAGGTTTATTCCTAGATATTTTATTCTTTTTGTTGCAGTGGTAAATGGGAGTGTTTTCTTGATTTCACTTTCAGATTTTTCATCATTAGTATATAGGAATGCCAGAGATTTCTGTGCATTAATTTTGTATCCTGCTACTTTACCATATTCATTGATTAGCTCTAGTAGTTTTCTGGTAGCATCTTTAGGATTCTCTATGTATAGTATCATGTCATCTGCAAACAGTGACAGCTTTACTTCTTCTTTTCTGATTTGGATTCCTTTTATTTCCTTTTCTTATCTGATTGCTGTGGCTAAAACTTCCAAAACTATGTTGAATAAGAGTGGTGAGAGTGGGCAACCTTGTCTTATTCCTGATCTTAGTGGAAATGCTTTCAGTTTTTCACCATTGAGGATGATGTTTGCTGTGGTCTTGTCATATATGGCCTTTATTATGTTGAGGAAAGTTCCCTCTATGCCTACTTTCTGGAGGGTTTTTATCATAAATGGGTGTTGAATTTTGTCGAAAGCTTTCTCTGCATCTATTGAGATGATCATATGGTTTTTCTCCTTCAATTTGTTAATATGGTTTATCACATTGATAGATTTGCGTATATTGAAGAATCCTTGCATTCCTGGAATAAACCCCACTTGATCATGGTGTATGATCCTTTTAATGTGCTGTTGGATTCTGTTTGCTAGTATTTTGTTGAGGATTTTTGCATCTATGTTCATCAGTGATATTGGCCTGTAGTTTTCTTTCTTTGTGACATCCTTGTCTGGTTTTAGTATCAAGGTGATGGTGGCCTCGTAGAAGGAATTTGGGAGTGTTCCTCCCTCTGCTATATTTTGGAAGAGTTTGAGAAGGATAAGTGTTAGCTCTTCTCTAAACGTTTGATAGAATTCACCTGTGAAGCCATCTGGTCCTGGGCTTTTGTTTGTTGGAAGATTTTTAATCACAGTTTCGATTTCAGTGCTTGTGATTGGTCTGTTCCTATTTTCTATTTCTTCCTGATTCAGTCTTGGCAGGTTGTGCATTTCTAAGAATTTGTCCATTTCTTCCAGATTGTCCATTTTATTGGCATAGAGTTGCTTGCAGTAATCTCTCATGATTTTTTTTATTTCTGCAGTGTCAGTTGTTACTTCTCCTTTCTCATTTCTAATTCTATCGATTTGAGTCTTCTCCCTTTTTTTCTTGATGAGTCTGGCTAGTGGTTTATCTATTTTGTTTATCTTCTCAAAGAACCAGCTTTTAGTTTTATTGATCTTTGCTATCATTTCCTTCATTTCTTTTTCATTTATTTCTGATCTGATTTTTATGATTTCTTTCCTTCTGCTAGCTTTGGGGTTTTTTTGTTCTTCTTTCTCTAATTGCTTGAGGTGCAAGGTTAGGTTGTTTATTCGAGATGTTTCCTGCTTCTTAAGATGGGCTTGTATTGCTATAAACTTCCCCCTTAGAACTGCTTTTGCTGCATCCCATAGGTTTTGGGTCGTTGTGTCTCCATTGTCATTTGTTTCTAGGTATTTTTTTATTTCCTCTTTGATTTCTTCAGTGATCACTTCATTATTAAGTAGTGTATTGTTTAGCCTCCATGGGTTTGTATATTTTACAGATCTTTTCCTGTAATTGATATCTAGTCTCATGGCGTTGTGGTCAGAAAAGATACTTGATACAATTTCAGTTTTCTTAAATTTACCAAGGCTTGATTTGTGACCCAAGATATGATCTATCCTGGAGAATGTTCCATGAGCACTTGAGAAAAATGTGTATTCTGTTGTTTTTGGATGGAGTGTCCTATAAATATCAATTAAGTCTATCTTGTTTAATGTATCATTTAAAGCTTGTGTTTCCTTATTTATTTTCATTTTGGATGATCTGTCAATGGGTGAAAGTGGGGTGTTAAAGTCCCCTACTATGAATGTGTTACTGTCGATCTCCCCTTTTATGGCTGTTAGTATTTGCCTTATGTATTGAGGTGCTCCTATGTTGGGTGCATAAATATTTACAATTGTTATATCTTCTTCTTGGATCGATCCCTTGATCATTATGTAGTGTCCTTCTTTGTCTCTTTTAATAGTCCTTATTTTAAAGTCTATTTTGTCTGATATGAGAATTGCTACTCCAGCTTTCTTTTGGTTTCCATTTGCATGGAATATCTTTTTCCATCCCCTTACTTTCAGTCTGTATGTGTCTCTAGGTCTGAAGTGGGTCTCTTGTAGACAGCATATATAAGGGTCTTGTTTTTGTATCCATTCAGCCAATCTGTGTCTTTTGGTGGGAGCATTTAGTCCATTTACATTTAAGGTAATTATCGATATGTATGTTCCTATTACCATTTTCTATATTGTTTTGGGTTCGTTATTATAGGCCTTTTCCTTCTCTTGTGTTTCTTGTCTAGAGAAGTTCCTTTAGCATTTGTTGTAAAGCTGGTTTGGTGGTGCTGAACTCTCTCAGCTTTTGCTTGTCTGTAAAGGTTTTAATTTCTCCATCAAATCTGAATGAGATCCTTGCTGGGTAGAGTAGTCTTGGTTGCAGGTTTTTCTCCTTCATCACTTTCAGTATGTCCTGCCACTCCCTTCTGGCTTGTAGGGTTTCTGCTGAGAGATCAGCTGTTAACCTTATGGGGATTCCCTTGTGTGTTATTTGTTGTTTTTCCCTTGCTGCTTTTAATATGCTTTCTTTGTATTTAATTTTTGACAGTTTGATTAATATGTGTCTTGGCGTATTTCTCCTTGTATTTATCCTGTATGGGACTCTCTGTGCTTCCTGGACTTGATTAACTATTTCCTTTCCCATATTAGGGAAGTTTTCAACTATAATCTCTTCAAATATTTTCTCAGTCCCTTTCTTTTTCTCTTCTTCTTCTGGAACCCCTATAATTCGAATGTTGGTGCATTTAATGTTGTCCCAGAGGTCTCTGAGACTGTCCTCAGTTCTTTTCATTCTTTTTTCTTTATTCTGCTCTTCAGTAGTTATTTCCACTACTTTATCTTCCAGGTCACTTATCCGTTCTTCTGCCTCAGTTATTCTGCTATTGATCCTATCTAGAGTACTTTCAATTTCATTTATTGCATTGTTCATCGTTGCTTGTTTCATCTTTAGTTCTTGTAGGTCCTTGTTAACTGTTTCTTGCATTTTGTCCATTCTACTTCCAAGATTTCGGATCATCCTTACTATCATTATTCTGAATTCTTATTCAGGTAGACTGCCTATTTCCTCTTCATTTGTTAGGTCTGGTGCATTTTTATCTTGCTCCTTCATCTGCTGTGTGTTTTTCTGTCTTCTCATTTTGCTTATCTTACTGTGTTTGGGGTCTCCTTTTTGCAGGCTGCACGTTCGTAGTTCCCGTTGTTTTTGATGTCTGTCTCCAGTGGCTAAGTTTGTTTCAGTGGGTTGTGTAGGCTTCCTGGTGGAGGGGACTAGTGCCTGTGTTGTGGTGGATGAGGCTGGATCTTGTCTCTCTAGTGGGCAGGTTCACGTCTGGTGGTGTGTTTTGGGGTGTCTGTGGCCTTATTCTGATTTTAGGCAGCCTCTCTGCTAATGGGTGGGGTTGTGTTCCTGTTTTGCTAGTTGTTTGGCATAGGTTGTCCAGCACTGTGGCTTGCTGGTCGTTGAGTGAAGCTGGGTGCTGGTGTTAAGGTGGAGGTCTCTGGGAGATTTCCGCTGTTTAATATTATGTGGAGCTGGGAGGTCTCTTGTTGACCAGTGTCCTGAAGTTGGCTTTCCTACCTCAGAGGCAGAGCCCTGACTCCTGGCTGGAGCACCAACAGCCTTTCATCCACACAGCTCAGAATAAAAGGGAGAAAAAGTAGAGAGAATTAGTAGAAGTATGAGTAAAGAAAGAAGGAAAGGAGGAAAGGAGGAAAGGAAGGAAGGAAGAAAGAAGCAAAGAAGGAAAGAAAGGAGGGAGGGAGGGATGGAGGGAGGAAGGAAGGAAGGAATAAGGGAAAGAAGGAAAAAAGACAGAAAGAAGATACAGTAAAAAAAATGAAATAAAGTATAATATAGTTATTGAATTAAAAAATATTTAGAAAAAAAAAAAGGGACGGATAGAACCTTAGGACAAATGTTGGAAGCAAAGCTATACAGAGAAAATCTTACACAGAAGCATACACATACACCTTCACAAAAAGAGGTAAGGGGGGAAAAATCATAAATCTTGCTCTCAGAGACCACCTCCTCAATTTGGGTTGATTCGTTGTCTAAAGGAGGGAAGGAAGGAAGGAAAGAAAGAAAGAATGAAGGTAAAGTATAATAAAGTTATTACAATTAAAATTAATTATTAAGAAAAAAAATTAAAAGAAAAACCATGGACGGATAGAGCCCTAGGACAAATGGTGGAAGCAAGTGTATACAGACAAGATCTCACACAGAAGCATACACGTACACATTCATAAAAAGAGGAAAAGGGAGAAAAATCATAGATCTTGCTCCTAAAGTCCACCTCTTCAATTTGGGATCATTCCTTGTCTATTCAGGTATTCCACAGATGCAGGGTATATCAAGTTGATTGTGGAGCTTTAATCCGCTGCTTCTGTGGCTGCTGGGAGAGATTTCCCTTTCTCTTCTTTGTTCTCACAGCTCACAGGAGCCCAGCTTTGGATTTGGCCCTGCCTCTGCGTGTAGGTCGCTGGAGGGCGTCTGTTTTTTGCTCAGACAGGACGGGGTTAAAGGCACCGCTGATTCGGGGGCTCCGGCTCACTCAGGCTGGGGTTTGGGGGGGGGAAGGAGGGGCACTGCGTGCGGGGCGGGCCTGCAGCGTCAGAGGCGGCGTGACGTTGCGGCAGAGGCCGGCATGACGTTGCACCAGCCTGAGGCCCGCCGTGCGTTCTCCCGGGGAAGTTGTCCCTGGATCTCGGGAACCTGGCAGTGGCGGGCTGCACTGGCTCCGCGGAACAGGGGCGCAGAGAGTGACCTATACTCGCACACAGGCCCCTTGGTAGCGGCAGCAGCAGCCTTAGCGTCTCCCGCCCGTCTCTGGGGTTCGCGCTTTTAGCCGCGGCTCGCGCCCGTCTCTGGAGTTCCTCTTAGCGCTCTTAAACCCCTCTCCTCGCGCACCAGGAAACAAAGAGGGAAGAAAAAGTCTCTTGCCTCTTCGGCAGGTACAGGCTTTTCCCCGAACTCCCTCCCGGCTAGTCGTGGTGCACTAACCGCTTCAGGCTATGTTCAAGCCGCCAACCCCAGTCCTCTCCCTGCGCTCCATCCAAAACCGAAACCCGAGCCTCAGCTCGCAGCCCCGCCCGCCCTGGCGGGCGAGCAGACAAGCCTCTCGGGCTGGTGAGTGCCGGTCGGCACCGATCCTCTGTGCGGGAATCTCCCCGCTTTGACCTCCGCACCCGTCGCTGTGCACCACTCCGCGGTCCCGAAGATCCCCCCTCCGCCTCCCGCAGTCTCCGCCCGCGGAGGGGCTTCGTAGTGTGTGGAAACTTTTCTTCCTTCACAGCTCCCTCCCACTGGTGCAGGTGCCGTCCTTATTCTTTTGTCTCTGTTTTTTCTTTTGCCCTACCCAGTTACGTGGGGAGTTTCTTGCCTTTTGGGAGGTCTGAGGTCTTCTGCCAGCCTTCAGTAGGTGTTCTGTAGGAGTTGTTCCACGTGTAGATGTATTTCTGGTGTATCCGTGGGGAGGAAGGTGATCTCCGCGTCTTACTCTTCCGCCATCTTCAAGGTCCCCCCGAAATAAGGAATATTTCTGATTTGTATGTTTTATGCTTCCTACACATTTTTATATGACATTGCCTTCAAGTAAGTAAAGCCTTGAGCATCTCCTTCATTTTCAGAATAAAGGATCTCAAGTATTTTAAGTTTTATCTACTCAGGTAGTTAAACGGGACCCAGGGTTTTCATCCAGAAAACCCTGCATATCGTAGTGATAGACTTTTTTTTTTTAAGTCAGGCATCACTATGCTGCAATCTGAATAAATTATTTAAATACATTCATGAAATTAGCTATAATTTATAGCAGCAATTTCTATATCAAATCTTAGTTAAACCATATATCATACTAAGCACATATTCTACTTTCCCATTTTACCTTCCAAATAAGCCCTGACAATTAGGCACCATTTGACATTTGTCATGCTTATCGTCACAGCTGCAGTGACACTAAAGGTGACTAAGAATGGCGAGAACAGCTTTTTGTAAAGAGTAGAAAATAAAGGAAAATAACGATTGCTTCTCCTTTGCTTTGAGTGGTTGGAGGCAGATAAGCGGATTTGTAGTGAGGTCGTCAGTCACAATGGGGTGGTAATTTGAAAATGGATTAATTTAGAAGTAGCGATTTCTGCTCCATGGGCTTCAGTGCAAAAGTCTACCTGATTCTGTAAGAGACCTCATAAACTGGCAGAGATCAATGCCTACCTAATGTGCCATTATGCACTGGGCACACTTCAGTGATTACAGCACAGCTGTGGCTGGGTTTTGCTTGATAGTTCCTTAGCACTTGCACCACAGGTGCTCCACACAATTATTTTTCCCAAAGGAATAAACTCTTTAGGGAATTAAAGTGGACGAGAGAGGCTTTTCTTCCTAAGAAGCTTTTCACTGTTAAACTGAAGAATGAACAGTGTCAGATGTCAGTAATGTCAGCCCAATAACAAATAAAGACTAAACAACTTATGAGAAGGAAATCATCCTGTATTATATGTCTGGATGACACTTTCTTATGTTTAAGATTTTATTGCATAAGACTACCTGACTGTGTATCTTGAAAGAACATGACAATACAAATTCCAAGTTGGAAATGTTCACCGTTTTAAAGATTATAATTTCATATCAAAATGTAAGAGCATTAGCAAGTATTTAAGTTGTTTAACTTTTCTTACAGGCCATGCAAATTAGGTGGCAACAAAGAATGAAAAGGAGTTGGGCCAAATGAATTTACAACAAAATTTGAATATGAGATACCTTACCGATAATCCTTAGATTCTTATGCTCAATAGGTTTCTTCACTGTTGCTTGCAAATGTTATGTGTAGGAACAATGAAAAAAATATTAAAGGAAGGTAAAATAATTTGAAATGTAAATCCATATAGTATAAATTAATAAATTCTGTTTTATATTTTAAACAAAGGAATATTAGTAATGTTAGTTATATGAAACTCTCCATTTTCTAGCTCTTTAAATTTGATATGATATGTAATGAGATGGTATGGACAACATTCCGGGGTAATGCATCACACAGAAAGAAATATATTGAGAATAATTTGTGATTAATTCCTTGGCACTAGTTGGAATAATATCTGGTAAATGGTCTGAACCCTTTGAAGTCCTTTCTTCTTCCTTTATTTAAGATAGATGAGGTGTTTATAGTTAATAACCAAATTTATCAGGATCATCAGGTTTCATTCTGCTGCCTGGCCTGTTCTAGGGTAAAGGAATACAATTGCAATGATTAGCAAACGATACTCTTTAAGATTTTAGGGGCATATAAAAGGGTTTCCTGTCCCAAATCATTCTTCAATCTGCTCATGCAAAATCCTTTCAAAAAGGAACATTCATCTAATCCACAGTTAAATATTAATCTCTAAATTAAATATTCCTAGTAGAGGTAACATACTAACTTGAAATAGTTTAGTACGTATAACAAGGATGGTGACAGTCCCATTTAATACTTCCAAAGAATTATGTTCAAATTCCAAATGGGTAATTAATTTTTAAAAAAGGACTTAATTCAGAAGAGAACTGTTGCCATATTTAGGGGACTCACCATGTCACATGGGAAAAAAAATAACTAACTTGGAAAATTGGGGAAAAGAGGCAATATGAAGGCTATCACATGAAAGGAAGATGAAGTTTCAGCTGTGTAAGTCCACCAGGGAATACTTGGACTACTCCCTGGCTCCTTAGACATAATAGATAAATAGGAAGAATAACATTTTAGCTTATAGAACAATCTAAAAAATATAATGAATGGAATGAGCTATGTTGAAATTATTACAAACAGTAATCCTTCTCCAAGGGTATTGAGCTCAGAGAAGAGATATTTGGATTCTGAATTAGCCATGGATGCAGGCATATTCTTTAATATTTTGTGACACTATTGTTTTATTCATAAAATAAGTGGGTTAGTCCTATTTTTAAATAATAGAAATTGGGGTTTCCCTGGTGGCGCAGTGGTTGAGAGTCCGCTTGCTGATGCAGGGGACACAGGTTTGTGCCCCGGTCCGGGAAGATCCCACATGTCACGGAGCTGTTGGGCCCATGAGCCATGGCCGCTGAGCCTGCGCGTCCGGAGACTGCGCTCCGCGATGGGAGAGGCCACAACAGTGAGAGGCCCGCGTACCAAAAAAAAAAAAATTATCTCCTAGGTGCCTCTTATTGGGTGTATTAGATGGCCTAAATTTGGGATTAACATGTACACACTACTATTTATAAAATAGATAATCAACAAGGACCTACTGTATAGCCCAGGGAACTATATTTTATAATAACCTATAAAGAAAAAATTTGAAAAAAAAATTATCTCTAAATATATAGATAAATACTTTGTGTATTACATTTTTAAAATGATCAAGATGGAAGTAACCATTGCCTGAAGTATAGAAAAATAAGACTCCACATTGCGTTTATGTGTGGAGGGGGTGATGATTCTCAAAGAGAAATACTGGAATACAGAAGTTAAATCTTTCTTTCCTTCCCATGTTTCTAAAGCCAGCATTGATCCTTGTTATAGTTTTTGTATAGTGTCATGAGTTTAATATAATTAATCTAGTTAAATACTCACTCTCAGTGTCCTGTAATGACTTTCTATTTAAGGCAAACCGCAGAGGCACACTGAGCCTACAGATATGGCAAGCCTGTTGCGAACAAAGAATATTTGAAGCGTTTGCTGTAGCTGGCTTATACAACGGCATCTGGACAGAATACCGCAGGTACTAGTTTTTTGAAACTTGCCTCCATTTAATATACATAATCATACATCTGAAAAAAATGTTTTTGGCCTACTTTTCAAGGTAAAGAAATACATAGACAAGGATTAAAATAAACACATTGAAGAAATTGTTGCAAAAATTTAGTAAATAAGATGAAGATTTGCATTATTTGAGAAGTAAGAGCTTTGGTTAAAATGGTGACTGGAGCTGACAGTTCCTCACAATTCATTCTTAGAAAAATAATCCAATTAGAAAAATTTCTTTTCTGAAATTATTGAAAAATGGAAAAGAAAACTTCACATTTGAGTCAAATGGAATGTCACCTTAAAATAAAGCAAGATAATAATAATAATAACAGATACAGCAGGTTATGGGTTTTCAGAAACCAAATAGGCTGGGGAAAAGCAATGAAGAACAGAAAGGAATCAGGCCTGGTAGAAGAGGAACACTCTTCCAGTGATATTATTTGGCAGAATGAATTTGAAGATACATCTTCTGAGTGGAGTTTGGATTAAGAGAATGATAAAAAGAGAGATGATGATACATTGGAAAAGCAAAATAGATAATCCTTTTCAGCTTTAAAAATGCTATGATTCTAGGCTTTAGATGATTTGGCGAAAAATTAAGAGAACATGGCAAGTTTAGTTATTCATAACAAAGTAAGATAATGCGAACTTTATTGAGTTATTATATTCATCGAGGGATAAAAAGACCTTGACTCTGGTGTAACTTAGATGGAGTAGAGCCTGGTATGTAGTCAGGGTTAGTCATTTTTTAATTGAATTATCGCACTAATTTCAGTAAATGCTGAGTTAAATGCTTAAGGAACTTCTTTGCTCTGTGTTTGTGTGTCTTAGAGAAAATACTTATATTTTCTAAAAATTGTGTAAGTATAGATACAATGTATAACTTATTTCTTTTAAATATTGAATATAATTATTGATGATGTGAGTTGCATCAAATATTAAGAACCTTGGAAATACATTATTATTGCATTTTTAAGTGGTGCAAATGTAATTCCTTGCATTTAAAAAGTTGAAGCATATAAAGCATAGTCAGGACCCTAAAACAGCAGAGCATAGCATTAAAGAATCAGTCTTCAGTGCAGAGGGAGAGTAGCAGTAGAGTTCAAAAGTTGCCTACCTTTGAGGGCTTGCTATTTCTTTGAATTCTATCTGCTATTTTGATAAACTTTCGCTCAAATTCTCTAAGGCCTGTTTCTACAGAATGGGAAGAAACAATAGTTCCTGTATCACAGAGCTATTCTGAGGAAATGAGTTGAAGTAGTAATAGTTTTTTCAAGAAACGTTAGCTACCATTATCTAATAATATAGGAATCCTATCAAACTAAAGGTTGTAAATGGAGAGCTTTAAATACTATTTCATTTTTACTTTCCTAGAGAGTCATATTTATTATTTATTCTTTAACCAGAGTCTATAACTTTCGATAAAAGTTTTCAGCCGTCCTTGAGTAATTTTTTTTTTAGAAAAGCGAGGTAATAAATGTACCAAAATGAAATTCTAAGCCCACTCCTTCCTTTAGCTGCTTTGCTTTCTATCTGTTCTACATTCCCTCACTGTCTGGCACTGAATTCAATGAGACTTCAAAATGTGAATGAGAGTTTGATTTGGATGAGTGTCAAACCAAAGCCACCACTACTACGTTGCGGTGCCTTGTATTTATTTCCTTTTTTTCCTCTTAAAGTAAAAAAATCCGCTGCTCTGCAGTGTTTTAGCTGAGATGGGGGAGGAGGTGGATTAAAACGTTTGAAACAAAATTTAACATGCCAAGACTTCAATGGAATTTCGATCATTATAGTTTATGCATATTTACTGAGGGCTATGCTTTTGCTAATGTAAACAGCTATTTTTTTTCTGTCCCAACAAGTTGCCTGTTACCAGAGAAAATATCTCTTTGTATGCAGCTTCTTTTGTGAGAACCATCTTGCTAGTTGAATGAAAAATGAACAAAATATTCAATGAGATTCTCAAAAGATAAATAACAATAATAAAGGTTTTTATGCTAGCCTTTATATTTGTTGGTTGGTTAAAATGTTTGACATCACCAGCCTTTACGTCTTAATATTTAGTTGAAAAGAAATATAACTACTATTAAATGATTTGCGTTGATTACTTCCTCTTGCCATAACCACACTTTTTAGGAATTCCATCGTGTTTGGATGTTCGTATGCATGCATATGAACATACATAATTTTTTCTTGTATACCTTTGTTATACCTGTATTGCTTTCATTTCCTGGAAGGGCTTTTAGTAGAACATAAAGTCAAAATTCTTTGGATTTGCCTTTTGCTTCATGTCTTCCCTCAGGTTTTCAGGCACCTGCTGTATTGTCTTCTGTATTTAGACAGTAAGGGAGGTAGACTCATGGCAGAGAGAAGTTTGAGTTTCCTCTCTGGAACCACCTGGCAACTGCAGATAAACGGTATATGTAAAGTGGGAGAAAATTTCTTAGGACCTCCCCAATTACAACACAAATAATAAAATAAAGTGAAGCTGTAGTTACATTGTCAAACATAAAAGAGTGCAAGAGAAGAAATCATAGAACGTGCCCCACCAAGCACACATTGAGACCTGCTGTTTTCCCTGTGGGTGTCCACATGACTTTGATTTCCATCTAATGACAAGAAAACACAAACATTGGCAAAAGCTTTACTCGAGTTTTGGTGACCCCACTGTGTTAAATGGGACTTGAATTTGAGTGCCTAAAGAAAACTTCTGTATGATATGTTTGTTTGGCTTTTATTCCCAGAAACTTAACAGTCCCATCAATCAAAAGAGAAACATCATCTAGGAAATGGGAAAAAGTGTTTTGATAGGGAGATTAAAAAATAAGCATATTCTCCTTCCTCATGACCTTTGTTAATAACTTTGAAAAAGTCATTCCATTCATAGGACACAGTGATTAAAGGTGATCCAAACTTCTGTGTGAATTGTTCAATACTCTTTACACCATAGGATGCTCAAGTTGAAGGTCAAGAGTCATTTTAGTTTTTGATGAGTGTGAGGAAATGAAGCAGATTTTTATATCCTAAGGTTGACCATCTACCTAGCCTTGTCTGCTCTCACTCTGAAATTTTGTAGGTAAAGTCTAACGATCTTAGGTGGTGATATTGTCAACTAGGATAGATTTAGGGCTGCATCTGCTCTTCTGTGTTTCAGTATCTCAGAATCGAATGTTCAGATAATTCCTGAGTCATAATTCTTAAAAGAAAGGAGAATGCAATACTTAGAGAAGGGTAAGAGAAGCTAGTCTTTGAAAATCAGGAGAACCAGGTTAAATATTTCCTTAATAGATAGCCCGTTTGCTCTTCCTACTAATCAGTGTCAGCCAGCTCTTGAAGTAAACACCTGCTCAGAGACAGGCACACATGGCGTTTACTTTAGAAGATAATGTAGGTACTCAATTTCTCTTAAATTTAGACTTTATTATAAATCAGTAATCTGCTTTCCTTGTATAATGCAACTATCTGGATTTAAAAAAAAGAAAATAATGATCATTTTTGGAAGTGATATTAATCATAACACTCTTATTTAAATATTTTCTATACACTGTAGCAAAATTTCCTCTCCCAATCTAGAATAGTGATAGCTTTCTACCATATCCAGTCAGTTGCCAAATTTCCTATATTCTTCTCTAAAATATTATATTTTTCTATAATTTTATTATTTTATTTTCACTGATATTACTTTTCTTTAGGCCCTTTTAACCTTTCACTTAGTAAATTACAGCACAAGGAAGGAATTACAGATTATTTTGAGTATTTTCTGGAATTTTAAGCCTGGAAAGATGACATTAAAAGTAGTAGCTAAAATTTTAAATATTGAAGAGAAAGATGAGCTTAGTTTTGACCAGATTCAGTTTGATACATTCGTTCAGAATTACCAGCACACAGTTTAACGCATGCACGTGTCTGTGTTTGAATGTATTATAGAAAAGGTCAGCATGTATGTTTTGCTATACTGATTCTAGATTGGTATAATCTTGGGTGTTCTGAAAACAAAGATTTAAGGTTTGAAAGATTAAGTAGGTTTGCAAGGCAAGCTACCCATTATAACTCATGAAACGTACACACACAATTTTTGAAGGTTAACAATCCATGTTGAACTATTAAATACCTTACATAATTTTACTATTTTATTCATATAATTATTTCTAAAATTTATTTCATTATGATAGTTTTTTTTTAATTTTTTAAAAGAGAAAGCGAGAGAGCACAGCTGTTACTATATAGAAATGCAAACATTTTTTCCCTTAGAAAACACTGATTTAAGTTATCTGATGAGTAGAGAAGTCTACAAAAAAGGATGAAAGAAGAGGTTTCTAAACTTTAAGGACAGAGAGATGACAGAAGATGTTTTAGGATAAGAAAGACTTAATTGTGTTTATTAATAGATAATGGGGGAAAGTCAATAGTGGTAGCATGAAATTTCAAGAAATTATAAGGATGATAAAAAAGATCATGAAGGCATTAAAAATAGATAATATAAATTTAATCACTAACATAAAAATTCATTTAGGGCTTCCCTGGTGGCACAGTGGTTGAGAGTCTGCCTGCCGATGCAGGGGACGCGGGTTCGTGCCCCGTTCCAGGAAGATCCCACATGCCACGGAGCGGCTGGGCCCGTGAGCCATGGCCGCTGAGCCTGCGCGTCTGGAGCCTGTGCTCCACAATGCGAGAGGCCACAACAGTGAGAGGCCCGCGTACCACAAAAAAAAAAAAAAATTCATTTAAGAAGCTTTTAGCTGGCAGCATTCTGGAGTTTTGAGAAATGAAGTGGCGAATTTAAGGAGAATAGAAGTATTTTGTAATGGCCACAAAAGGAAATGCAAAAAAAAAAAAACCCACTAGGAAATTGAGGATAAATAAAAGTATTGTAAGTCAGCTTTGAGAGTCCAGCAGTGGTGGAAAAATGTGAATTTACTGTGAAGTTGGTTGAAAGTGGTGGATTTATTCCAGTTAAGGATGATGAGCTGATACAGTTATGGACAGGGGTTTCTGTGTGCCACCTTTGGCAAAGCAAGTTTTGTGCCATCAAGGGCTCAGATGATTTTGAATGTGAAAGAGATCATTTAAAATGGACGATAAAGAAATCCCACTTCCACATAGCTTCTGGATGGCAGCCAAATGGCTACCTTCTCTCTTTCCTTAAATATCCATGAAGATATGAAAGATAAAGAAAACGTCTCAACACTATCAAAAAACATTGTAATAATAACAGTGAACATTTATTGAATTCTTACTATGTCAACCCAGTATAGTCATATGTATTGACTCAGTTTATCTTTGCTAATATTTTATTATTATCCATAAATTATTCCCATTTTTCAGCTGAAGAAATTGAGGTAGGGAAGTTAAGTAAAATACTCAAGTTTGCATAGCTAGTGAACAAGTGTTGGATTTGAACCTAGTGAATGTGGCTACAAAGTCTGTTCTTTTAAATACCACATTATATTGTTTAACATCAAAACCTATGAGAAATGAGAATAATTTCAAGTTGCAACAAGGTGAGAATACAATTGGAATGAGAGAAACCCAGTCTTCTGTTGATGACCTAAACTGTTTTCCCCTTTGTTTCTTGGAGAGAGGAGTAGGTGATCCCTTTCTAATCCTATCCAAGTACAACTCATGTGTGATGCCCACTTAATTATCAACACTAACATCATATCTAACTTCCACACAGCTGCCAGGTGACTCCCTGGGACTTAGCAATGGATCACGCTCAGCAGTTTCCCCAGGCTGCCCGTTCTTTTCTTCAAGTGGTCTTCCTAGGGCTGCTGGCCTTTCCTTTTAGCACCACAGACTTCTTCTACGGATGATTGTTATGCTAATCTCACCCTGCTTGGTCCAGCTCTTACAGTAGTAGAGAAGTAAGGAGGCAAAGAAAATATAATCCTTATATCAGAATTGAGTTTTCCAAGTAATAAATCTTTGATCAACAATTAGACAAAATGCTAGTGGCTTGAAAAATGCTTTTGAAAAACTTAAGAGCAATCACTGGCAAATTTTAAACATGACATGCATCCTCTTACATAGCAGTAAATTTAAAATCAAATTGAACACAGTCCATATAACAAAAATATAGATGTCAAGGACACGTGAAATTAAAGAGAAAGACAAAGAAGAAGTATGTCTGTTATAGTAGTAAATTGGGAAAATTCCATCTTAAAAGAAACATTCTCTCACTTGGGGGAAAAAACAAGTTTCAGTGATATACCATTTGAAAGATGAAATGCCTAAAATTTGGTATCATGAAGATTTTTAAAATTTTAACAGAAAAATGAAAATCCAAACAATGGGTGAAACTCTATCAAGTCATTAAAATTAGAAGAAAAGTGACAATGCAATTTTAATATTTCTATATAGGCATTTCAACAAAAAAAAGATTAAATGGGACAAAGAGTTACACTGATTGGAAAACACATAATTCATAATATGGACATAATGTAACTTTAACTCTGCCACACATTTCGATGGTATAGTGACCTTTCACATTAAGCTTCCTACCACCAAGGAGCTCATATTTTGAGCTCAAGGGGCCATGTGATTCATGCCGATGGAGGTATATACAGAATGCTGTGGAGATATACACTGAATAATATCTAAATAGACTGGGAGATCAGACAATACTGAGGTGATTTTTATTAGGAATAAGTTACATAAATATGACAGTACTTGTCCAGAGACAGAAGAGAAATATTGTAAAACCACAAAGACCATGCATATAGCAGGCCAGTATCACACATTTCCCGTGCACACTGGCTTCAAACTATGATGCGTTTGACTAACTGCAAAAAAGTTTTCATTTATCTTCTATTGTTTCATATAAAAATATTTGTTCTGCTTTGTTTGCTTTCATCCTTTTTATTAAACACAGTTTTAGTTGGAAAAATTCAGTGTTACCAAAAAATGTCAAGAATGGTACAACGAACTCCCATGTATCCTTTACCACCATTTCGTTTTGACAACTGCCCAGGCAATTATCACAACTGAATACAATCCAGCCTGGTGCCTTGCACTCAGTGGTCACGTCATTCTCGTCTCCTTCAAAAAGAGCAGCTCTTCAGTCTTTCCTTGACTTTAACAACCTTGACATGGTTGAGGATTACAAGGCATTCATTTTGTAGAATGTCCTTCAGTGCAGTATTGTCCAGTGTTTCCTCAAGGTCATACCTAGGAATATACCTGTAAGGTTATGCATTTTTGGCAGGAAAGCACAGGACTCATTCTGTGTCCTCACTGTGTCCTGTCAGTTTGCCTATGATATTTGTGTCTCATTACGGTCATATTGCCTTTGATAATTTGATTAAGGTGGTCACTGCCACGTTTTTCCACTAGAAAGTTACATTTCTTTTTTCTCTTTGTAATTATTAAGTATTTTGCAGGGAGCTATTTTGAGATTAAATAAATATCCTGTTTCTTTTTACACTTCATCCATTAATTTTATTTTTTTTTATCTTTTTTTAAATTTAAGTATGGTTGATTTACAATGTGTCATTCATTAATTTTAGAAACTTGATATTTCTTACCTGTATTATTACTTTGATTATTGATGATTATTTTCCAATTTCATTTATCACAATGCATTTATTATTTGATACTCTACTGTAAGGGAGAGATTTTTCTTCTTACAATTCATTTATTTATTTGTTTATATCAGTGCAAACTAAAGAATTCCAATTTTATTCAATGTGTTATAACCATTACTATAATTGTTCAGAGTTGATCAGCAAGAGTCCTTTAAGCTAGATCCTTTATCATTTTGACATGTCTGAATCATTCTTTGAGTACTTCCATAGTATCTGGTGCACACATGTTCTAGAATCATCTTGGAGTTGCTGCAGCACAGAAATTAGCCATTTCTTCAGGGAGCCCTGGTTCCTTTCATAGGAAAATACCATGTAGAAACCAAGATCTGAGTGGTACATGTGTTTTTTATTATTGGGATTTTGCTACTCATAGGCCCTCTCAGTGGACAGAGGTAGGAAATATACGTGTTTACACTTACACACATGCACATACAGAACTTTTCATCTATATCTGTAACTATACTTATATCTATATATTAAAATATGACTTCATGCTAATAAATCCAATTTTTTAAGATTTTAATTTTTTAGAGAAGTTTAGATTTAAAGCAAAATTGATGGTAAGGTACAGAGATTTCCCATGTACCCCCTACCCTCACATATGCATAGCCTCTCCCATTATCAACATTCCCCCACCAGAGTGGGCCATTTGTTACAATTGATGAACCTGTATTGACACATCATAATCACCCAAAGTCCATGGTTTACTCACATGGATCCTGACTTTAGTGTTTTATCTAAAAAGTCGTAGACATAATCAAGGTCATCTAAGTTTTCTCCTATGTTATTTTTTAGGAGTTTCATACTTTGAATTTTACATTTAAGTTTGTAATCCATTTTGAGTTAATTTTTGTGAAGAGTACAAGATCTGTGTCTAGATTCATTTTTTGCATGTGGATTCATTTTGCATTCTAGATTCATTTTGCATGTGGATTCATTTTGCATTCTAGATTCATTTTGCATGTGGATTCATTTTGCATTCTAGATTCATTTTGCATGTGGATTCATTTTGCATTCTAGATTCATTTTGCATGTGGATTCATTTTGCATTCTAGATTCATTTTGCATGTGGATTCATTTTGCATTCTAGATTCATTTTGCATGTGGATTCATTTTGCATTCTAGATTCATTTTGCATGTGGATTCATTTTGCATTCTAGATTCATTTTGCATGTGGATTCATTTTGCATTCTAGATTCATTTTGCATGTGGATTCATTTTGCATTCTAGATTCATTTTTTGCATGTGGATTCATTTTGCATTCTAGATTCATTTTGCATGTGGATTCATTTTGCATTCTAGATTCATTTTTTGCATGTGGATTCATTTTGCATTCTAGATTCATTTTGCATGTGGATTCATTTTGCATTCTAGATTCATTTTTTGCATGTGGATTCATTTTGCATTCTAGATTCATTTTGCATGTGGATTCATTTTGCATTCTAGATTCATTTTGCATGTGGATTCATTTTGCATTCTAGATTCATTTTGCATGTGGATTCATTTTGCATTCTAGATTCATTTTTTGCATGTGGATTCATTTTGCATTCTAGATTCATTTTGCATGTGGATTCATTTTGCATTCTAGATTCATTTTTTGCATGTGCAGTTCAGTTGTTCTAGCACCATTTGTTTAAAAGACTATCTTTTTTCCGTTGTAATGCCTTTCCCCCTTTATCAAAGATCAGTTGAGTATATCTATGAGGTGGGGTTCTATTTCTGGGCTTCCTCTTTCTTCTGTTCCATTGATCTATTTGTCTGTTTTTTTCACCAATAACACACTGTTCTGATTACTGTAGCTTTAGGACTGTAGTCTTGCAGTCAGGTGGTGTCAGATCTCCAACTTTGTTATTATCCTTTAATATTGTATTGGATATTGTGGATCTCTGTGTAAACTATTGAATCAGTTTGTCACTATCAATATGATAACTTGCTGGGATTTTGATTGGGATTGCATTGAATCAATAGATCAACTGATATCTTGACAATATTGAGTCTACCTATCCAGCTACCTCCATTTAGTTGTTTGATTTTGTTCATCAGACTTTTGTAGGTTTCCTCATATACCTCTTATACATATTTTGTTACTTATATATAAGTATTTTATTTTTGGGGTGCTAATGTGAATGGCATTGTGTTTAATTCCAAATTCCACTTGTTCTTTGCTATAAAAGAAAGCAGTTCACTTTTGTATTTTAACCTTATATCCTGCAGCCTTGCTATAACTTGTTAGTTCCAGGAGGGTTTTTTTTTTTTTTTCTGTTTTCTTTTTTGAATTTGTTACATAGACAGGGCTTTGAGTTTTTCACTATTAAGCATGATGTTAGCTATAGGGTTTTTTTTAAGATATTCTTTACCAAGTTGAGGAAGGTCTTCTCTATCCCTAATTTACTGAGTGTTTTTTATCATGAATGAATGCTGGATTTTGTCAGATGCTTTTTCTGCGTATATTGATTTGATCGTGTTATTTTTTTCTTCTTTAGCCTGTTGATATGATTGATTACATTACTTGATTTCCAAATGTTGATGCAGCCTTGCATACCTGGGATAAATCTCACATGACTGTGGTGTGTAATTCATTTTATACATTATAGGATTTGATTTTCTAATACTTTGTTAAAGAATTTTACATCTACGTTTATGAGAGATATTGATCTGTAGTTTTTATTTCTTGTAATGTCTTTGGTTGTGTTATTAGGGAAATGCTGACCTCATAGAATGACTTAGGAAATATTCCCCCTGCTTCTGTCCTTTGAAAGAGATTATAGAGAATTGGTATAATTCTCTTTCAACTGTTTGGTAGAATTCATAAGTGAATCCATCTGGGTCTTGTGCTTTCTGTTTTGGAAGATTATTAATTATTGATTAAAATTCTTTAATACAGGTCTATTCATATTGTCTATTTCTTCTCATGTGAGTTTTGGTAAATTGTGTCTTTGAAGGAATTGGTTCATCTCATCTAGATTACAAAATTTGTGGGCACAGACTTTTCCATAGTATTCTTTTATTATCCTTTTAACGTCCATTGGATCAATAAAATAGATTCAACTTTAACCTATCATTAGTCATGCCTGTGCAATGACTTTTAGACTGAAACCAGATTGAGGGAAGAAAAGAAAGAAAGGCAAGTATTAAAAAGCCTTTGTTTTTGCTGATATTGTTTTTTAAGTCTTCCTTGTCATCTCCTAATATTCAGTAACTTTGAGACGATGGAAGGATGTCGTTTCATCTCATCCCCTCATTTTATGCCTAAAATGATTGAGAGGGAAATGGGACTACTTGCAAAGCAGCACACTTAGGTAAAGGTAAAGTCACACATTTTACTCAGAACATGTAAGTTGTCTAATGCTTTATCCACCAAACATTATTTTACATTTACTTACTAAGAAGAAAATAAGATGACTAAGACTTAGCTAGTTAGATTTCATATTTATTGAGGGACTGCTATAAACTGGGCACTCTTTCATAAATTGAATCTTTCAATCTTTTCAACAAAAACATGCAATAGTAATTAAAAATCCACTTTACTAATGAGGATACCCTTATTCAGAAAGAATTAATGAATTGCTTAAAGTCAAATAAGATCATCAAGTATGGCTCAAATTTTGCTGAATTGATTCTAAATCTGCTGAGCTTGATAGTACATTACTGCCTAAGACATCTGTAATAACAGAAAGAGGGCTGGAGCGAACCATGCCAAATGGCAATCAAATTAAAATAAACAGTGTTTTTTAAAATTAAATTAGATAGTGGAAGTGATTGATATTTAATTTACTTTTACCATCTTATTTGTGAAATAATGAGTCCACTCAAAAATTACTTTAGTAAGCACCTAGTACGTGCTGGAAATTGTACTTTTAATGGACAATTAAATGGTGATTAAATCATACCATCAAAGACTCAATTAATAACATATATATGTGGGAAAACATGCAGTTAATAAAATATATATTAAGCATAATATAAGGAAATGCTTTTTGTGAAATACATACAAAACACCATAGAAGTGTAGATTAAGGAGCCAGCAGGTACCTTCAAAAAAGAGAGGGATGTAAGGAATAAAAGCAATTTTTCTTTTTATGAAAAGAGAAGCATTAATCAGGGATAGTGTGTTTTATGAAACTGGGCCACATCTATCTTTTTTACACCCCTATTACATACTAGTGCTACCTGCTTCGGTGTAGACACTCAATAAATATTTAATAAACAAATAAATGAAAGAATAAATGTTGAGTGAATATCCAGTAGCATCATATAGCTGAAACTTAGATTATGGGATGGGGAATGGCAGAAGGCAAATTTGGAAATGTTAATCGAGACACACAGTGAATGTTTTCACTACCACTTTACGTAATCTGGACATTGTTCTGTGATCTTGAACAGCAGCAACCAAAGTAAATATAATGTGAGCCACACAAATAATTTTAAATTTTCTAGTAATCACATTAAAAATTAGTAATGTAGGGCTTCCCTGGTGGCGCAGTGATTGGGAGTCCACCTGCCGATGCAGGGGACACGGGTTCGTGCCCCGGTCCGAGAGGATCCCACACACCGCGGAGCGGCTAGGCCCCTGAGCCATGGCCGCTGAGCCTGCGCGTCCGGAGCCTGTGCTCCGCAACGGGAGGGGCCACAACAGTGGGAGGGGCCACAACAGTGGGAGGGGCCACAACAGTGAGAGGCCAGCATACCACAATAAAAAAAAAAAAAGAAAAAAAATTAGTAATGTATCCCTACTCTACATTAAATGAAATTTATATATCATAAGGATCAAAATTATTATTTTGACATATCATCAGTTTTTAAATGATTAATAAAACATTTGACATTATTTTTTCGTACTCCTTTGAAATCTGGTTGTATTCTACATTGACAGTGTCTCAACTTAGATTAACCGCACATTAACTGCTCAATAGCCATATGTGGCAGTGGTTAGTGTACTAAGCAGAACAGGTCTAGGGTTCTGGTTACTTAAAGTGTGGTCCTTAGACAAGCAACACTTAAAAAGCTGGTAGAAATGCAGAATCCCGGGCTGCACTGGAGACCAACTAAATTAGAATCTGCATTTTCTTAAGAACTTCGGGTCGTTTTATGTACATGACAGTTGGGGAAACGCTGGTCTAGATAACCAGCTCTAACGTTAGGTGTGTACATCCCAAGGAGTTCAGAAGATACATGCTACTGGAGTGCAGAAAGATTAGATCTGTCATTTACATTACATTACATTACATTTTAAAAGTCCAAAGTAAATTAAGCTTCACATATATTTAATATTGTATCCACACTAGTGCCTTTATTTTGTCCGAATGTCAGATTATCTCATGTCATTAATGTCTGGTAACCTGAGGTAAGAGTTGAAGTTCTGCAAAGGGAACAAGTACTGTGCCTGTTATCTTTGCCTGTTAAATGGATTTACGAGTTTTATTGTCTCTTATGTCTCCTGGTATTAATTAAATAACAAAATGAAGACTGTAAAATATTTTTGCAAATGCATTTTTTCAAATAAAAGAAAACAAAACAGAAAAGTGCCAGAGCTAGCCATTCTAATTCTCACAGAAAAATCTTCTTTAGTCTCAAATATAAATAGAAAAAAAAATAATGATGGTATAATCAGACTTAATAAGCAGTGAGGTGAAACCTCTAAAGTTATCAAAATATCTCCTTGAAATATAGATTAACACCCCTAAGGTTAATGGTGAATTTAGCCCCCAGAGTCTATTGTACTTTGAGATATTACCTGACGATAGTAAAAAGCCATTATAATTAGTAAGACATTTGAAATATTTTTAATTTAATCTTTGTTAGGTGTTTTCTACAGGCAGCTTTGCCTAGGAGAGTTCCAATTCACAACACTTGTCTCAATATAATTATAAATAGCACCACCTTTTGCTCTCAGAAGAGTCTCTGTTTGGAAAAGAAGTCATTAGGTCACCCTGTTTATCACGTGCACTCAAAATTTGTCTTTTGAGTGTCTTCTAATGTATGTAATGTGTAAGTACAGCAAATAGTACATGTACCTAATTTTTAGATGAATGATCACATATACTGGCAGAAATCTATTTATTTATCTATTTATTTTTGTTACGTTGGAGACCACACTGTGAAGACCTGACTTGCGGGAAGCTGGAATGTTTCCCAGGTTCACTCTTAGCCCCATGCTTAATTGTTCTCGGCAGCCTCTTTCAGGCCAGGAATATGTGTTCCCTCTCAGACTGATGCAAAGTGACAGTCTAAGCAGAGTTGTGTATTTTTTTTCTCCTCTCTTTCTTCTTTCTCCTCCCTAATTGTGGGAAGAGGGAGAAATAATTGTTAGGAATTTCAAAGGTCTTTCCTGCATAGCGGGTTGTTTACTGACCCAAGGAAAGGCAGAATCAACAGGAGGCAGCAACTTAACCAAGTTGAGTGAGAGTGGCCTGTGAGCTTTGAAGGCAAACTTGCAAACTGCAAAGTGGCTCATCCACTCATGGTTCACCTGGGATAAGTTAAAGATACCTGTAAATGGAAAATTTTATATTTGAGCAGATAAAGTAAAAGATAAAATTTAGATGGTTAAGACAGTACCCTAAATAAATGGATGCTTATATGATCTCTGAAAATCTTTTGGCACTCTACGAGTCTTTATTAAGAAAATAAGACATAGATGCAGTCTTCCATTCCATGTCGATATATTATTGTTTTTTTTAGTTTAAGCTGAAGGGAATAGGATGATTCTAGAGAATGAGATGGTATTTGAGTGCCCGTATAATGAAACCGGCAAGGCATTTGGTGAGAGGTCAACTGAACCAGCAATTAAATGGATTAAATGCCCCTGAAATGCAGAAATCAAAGAGACATAAAGTTACTTGTTAAATATGACTTTTCATCATGGAGGAAGAAATTGGAGCAGGACACAAAGCCTGCCAAAACCTGGCAGACGTTTGGCAGGGAATGCCATCAAACATTTAAATTACATGTGTGTGTATTCTACTTAGAGAATGTCCAGGCACAAGCAATTGCTTTCTCAGCGTCCCCAGCACTACAAGAGACTTGGGTATTTTTCACACAATGAAGGTTTAGATGGGGGCAACTTTTCTCAAGTGTGTTCCTTGGAACACTAGATTTTCCAGTATGCCTTGGGAAGAAGATACAACATTCATGTAAATATAGGAAAACATTCACATTCTATTACTGTCCTAAAATTCACATTGCACATTCACGTACTTAATGGTCTTAGAGTTAATAGTCTTAATGGTCTTGCAGGAGCTAAGTTACTTGTTCAACTTTGTTCATTCCACCATTACCTAAGCATCTTAAACTTTAGAAACTTTACTGTGAGTGGCATCTATTAATATTCTAGAAACTAGTGTCCTACAGAAAACATTTTGGGAATTGCTGGGCTGGACGAATGTGGCTGATGTACTACTATTACTAGCATGCTGTTGGCCTTGATATGGAAACCTAAGTTTCAAAACAATCAAAGATAGTATTGGAACAGCATTTCAAAATATTTTAGTTGAATTTAGATTTCCATTGCTCAGTTATTTGAGCCTTCCTCTGTGTCTGAAATAGCAGTGTTATTTTCACTCCTACATCAACGCATTAGCGAAAGACCTGGTTGACAAGAAACCTGACAAATAATATTGAACTATTCTCAGATGTGAAACTTGTGATTCTATCAATGCCAGGGTATAATAAAAAATATGTATTAATATGTATGTATGTGTGTATTTAATTATTTATTTTAATCAAACTACATATTTCTGAAATGAGGTAGATATATCCTCACTGGTACAATGTAGAAAATCATCATTGTTACTGTTTGGATGGTATAATATACTATTGGAAGATAATTGCATTTAAGTTTCAGCTAATGTTATATATTTCTTAAGGTGAAAAAAAAAAAAAGCTGATCTGTAAAAATAGAAAATTCCCTAAAGAATTTCTTGTTGGTGTTTAGGGACCAAATAGTATAGGTTTTCCAGATGCTCAGAGATAATGGTGTAACCTGACCAGCCTGTACGATGGTTAACTTGGTGGGAGTGTGGGAAAATATCTTTCAGCACTGGACTTTGTAATCTAGTCTCATTTACAATCAATATAAGTGATTCAGCTTGAGGAATAAAGTAAAGCCGATAGTATTGGTGAAAGAAAATGATATTTTAAACTGTCCCAAGATGTCATTACCAATACAATCTTATTTTGTTGCCTAGTTCTTCAGAACCAAGTTCTTTTAGCCAAAATTATTTAATATATTTAAACTGAAAAACAAATATTTTTACTTAATTACTGCTATTTTCAGCTGAATCTGGTATTAATTACTGCTAATAATGAATATGAATGAGCCATTATCTAATAATAAACAATTTAAAATAATTGGATTAACAAACTAGTAGAGAGGCAAGCATCTAGAAGTATTATGTCCTTAACTGTCATCAAAAAAATTTCAAATTTTGTAAAATCTGCAACAGGTGCATATGAAATTACTTTACATCTTCCTTTCTTTTCACAGGTTGTATATTATCTTTGATTTTAACTCTTGTTCTGTAATGAATTGTAATGGCCCTATTGATATAGACTATGATATCACTTTTACCAAGCTAATAGAAGGTTTCATTTTAGTTTTTTTGTTCATTCATTCCATCAAGTATCCAAACGTGCCAGCCAAGGTGCTAGACACTCTGGGTGTTATCTATCAGGACAGACATGGTACCTGTCTTAAAGAAGTTTGTAAACTGCTGAGAAAGGCAATGAGAAGTAAACAGACTAAGTAATTGCATTTAGTAATTGAAAGGAGTGCAGTGAGGTATGACATGTTATTATCTCATCAAAGACAAAGTTGAATTATGAGGAGCATGTTACTATAATCATAATGTTCACATTTTTGGTAGCGTGTGTTTCTGAATTTCCGAGGATGATTTTCTGACTGGGTTCCAGTGGGACGTGACCTTTGAAGACTGTTGACAGATTTGTGCCCACTCCACCAGACCCTCCTGTATCTTTCATGGTTAAGGTTAAAGGTGCATGTCCTAGTTGTAAAAGTAAGGACAGTCAACGGCTTGTAAGTTTGCTTGTGATTATGTTTTTTAGTATCCACTCAAGTATCACAATTACATGGACCTATGACACAAGGAGTTTATAATAATACTCAGAACCAGATGAAATGTTTCTGTAAGGCTGATCATCTGATTTTTCCTTTATTCACATTTGTGTTTCTGTTCACGATTTAGTGAATATGATTGTCCAGAGGTTGTAATTCTGACTCGAGAGGCGGTTCTGACTAGAGTTGAAAACTGATGAACCACTTTTGTCTTGTGGGTCCATTATCTTAGCATTTTAATTTTTTTTTTACATTTAATTAATTAATTTATTTTTGGCTGTGTTGGGTTTTTGTTGCTGCGTGTGGACTTTGTCTAGTTGTGGTGAGCGGGGGCTACTCTTCGTTGCGGTACATGGGCTTCTCATTGCGGTGGCTTCTCTTGTTGCAGAGCACGGGCTCTAGGCGCACGGGCTTCAGTAGTTGTGCCTCGCGAGCTCTAGAGTGCAGGCTCAGTAGTTGTGACTCACAGGCTTAGTTGCTCCGCGGAACGTGGGATCTCCCTGGACCAGGGTTCGAACCTGTATGGCAGGTGGATTCTTAACCACTACACCACCAGGGAAGTCCCATTACCTTAGCATTTTATTTGGGTCTTTGAAATTAGTATACTTCATAGGAGGTAAATAAAAACTAAAGAGAGAGAAAGAGGAGAAAGGAAATCAGAATGAGGTTAGGAAGAAAGGTGATATTGTCCACAATATATATTTCTGACAAAAGTTAATGATCCTTAAATTTGTCCAGTAGGAAATTGCTTCAGAGATATGAATGAAATCAGTTCCTACTAATGAAAAATCCCAACATAGTCACCAGGTAAACTAGGCAGCCCCAGGGATTAAGAGAAATAATCTACCTGAAACGTTCCATTTTCTAGAGATTACCCTGTTGATAGGACTCATGAAACACAATGTCTGTCTACACATTGTGCTTCTATTTATTTTTTTAAAGTTTTCTGTTAGAGACTATTTTAAAATTTAATATTTGCAACTATTTATTATTCCTCTAAGAAATAACACAATCCTAATGTATCCCTGAGAGTTACCAAACAAGAAAGCAAGCTAAATCAGTAAAAGATGCATGTATATAAGAATAGAAAAAAGAAAGCCTATGACCCAAGGCCAATAAACAGCAAACTAGATCCCAAAGAACAGTCAGAGCTATTCAAACTTGCTGGGAGTAACCAGGGGGAGGGGATTTATTTCTCAGTTTTGTCATCTTCCCTTGGCCACCCCCTTCACTTGTATCCTCTCTCACAACAGGTCAAATAAAATTCTGATATGGGGTATATGCCACAGAGATTCTGCAAGGCACACAGGTGTTGGCATTTGGCACAAAGATGTTTCAATCTTTATTTTCCATCATGGTAAGAGCAAATGTTTAAAAGAAAATAATTTACAAAAGTTTCTATACCTGGTTCCCAAAATAAAGCCCACCCAGGCTGACAAGTAAAACAAGACTTAGTACCACCTTGACTCTCATGGCCAGTCAGACAAGCAGGTAAATCATTTGGGAAAGATTTCCAAGCTTAATCCTTTGAAAATTGATCTCACCTCAGGGGGATACCAAATCATACTCTCCATCTAAATGTGCCTGCTTTAAACCACACTTGCTCAACAAGTTTTGTAGGGGAGAAAAATTGTTTTTGTTTTGAAACAACATGAATTCATTATAAAGAAAATGCTTTAGTCTTATTTTCAGAAGGTAAATTATGCCTTTTTTAAAAGTCAGTTTTTATTATAAAATGATTACTATAATGTGTTTATATACTCATAAAGAAAAGCATGCATATTTCCGAAGGCACCAAAGTAAATATTTTAGCCAAAAGTAGTTTCTGCCATGGAGTTAAATAGCAAAGACCAAGTGCTTTTTAAGAAAGTAAAATGCTGCATGAATAGTTGTTTGTGCAAACTTCAATTAATAATAATATTAATAAAATGCTTATCTCCTTAACATTATTTTAGACTAACATAGAACGTGTTCCAGAAGCAAAATGCTTGACTTGTGAGATAGGTGACCCCGATTTTAATCTGTGCTCTGCCATCAATTAGCTGTTTTATTTTATGTAATTCCCTTAACCTCTCTTGGTTAAATTCAATTATCCTTAAAATTGGAGAAATTGACTATATTATCTCCTAAGTCCCTGGAAGCTCTAAAATCTCTATGATGCTGAAAGGCCAATATCATAAAATTTCCACCTCCATCAGTTTACATGCCTCTCTCTGGCCCAGTTTTGATCAGGGTTATATGAACTAATGACATGAGTATTGTGTCCAAGGATAAACTACTTCAAAGCTATGTTTCACTTCTTAGGTTTTCTTAAAATATGTTTTAAAATGTATGTGTCAAATAGTTAGAATTTTAACTCCAACAATTAAACCAAACAATATGTATTAGGAACAGTGTTCTGGGATGATAAGAATTGCTATATAATCCAGAGTGTGTGTGTGTGTGTGTGTGTGTGTGTGTGTGTGTGTGTGTGTGTGTACTTTTTTAGCCAGTTGACAATTTCAGGCTATTTATTGATCCAGGATGCCAGAAGAAAGAAGAAAATGTTTCCAAGAGGAGAGAGAAAAGAAGGAAGGACAGGAGGAAGGAAGGGAGGGAGGGAGAGAGGAAGGAAGGAAGGAATTGTAAGAGCAAGAAAAGCCTTCTACTAGCTGTACAGTAAGGTTTATTTTGTTAGCAAGAGGAGGCACCGTGAGGTTTTGCTCATTGATCAGCCATATGTGTGAGCAGCAAATTAGAACCATTCGTTTTTCTTCAGCTGGAGTTGCAATTCTCAAGAGTGGTGTGGGTATACTGATGGGTCATAATTAGCTGGAGGTGAATTTCAAGTAATCTGATATTTGTTAAAGGAGCAAACTTTGCAAATGATTTTCTTTAAAGTAAATCAGAACACATTTAGGTTAAGCCTATGATAATAACCCCTTTGCTTCCATTCTGACATTCTGTCTAGAGAGGAGCAATAGGGTAGAGTAATAGAGGGCTGTCAGTTGTTCATAACTCTGATAGTGAGGGCCTCTCTAGCTCAGAAAGTCAAGGAAACTCTTTGGATGAAAGTTACAGAAACTGAATTCAATGTAACCTAAAGAAAGAGGTAAAATACTGGAAAGGACAGGGACAGAGGTTTGCCTCAGATTTAATGAAGCAGGCAGTCAAATACTGAGCCTTTCTCTTTCATTTTCATCTGGGCTCATCTTGGCTTCACTTCTCTACTGAAGATCATGTATTCCACTAAGTGGGAGGTGTGAGGGCAAACGTTGCAATCAGCCTCATCCTAGCTTGGGACTCAAAGGGAAAAGCAGAGTTCTCTGTCTCAGCGTATATATATGTACTGAGCATATATATAGAGATAGATAGATTAGATAGATAGATAGATGATATATGTATACATATATCATCTATCTTTAGATAGATAGATGATAGGTAGAGATAGATAGATAGATATACATATCTCTCAAGGAAAAACTCTGTTTCACTCAGTTGGGTAGGCTGGTATCACTTAAACCTTATAGACAAATCACCGTGTCCATAAAGAAAAGGTATTATATCCAGAGGGCCACATTACAATAATATACAGCCTCCCCAAATAAACAGGATACTAATAAGGAAGGAGTGTCCAAAAGCCCTGGTTCTCTGCTGAGTTGAATGCATAGACGTTTTTATGTCTAATTAATTCAATTATTCCCTTCGATAATGGTTAGAAAATAGAAACCAAGAAATAGAGTTACATAATCACCATTTTCAACTTTATAGCTGCCCCAATGCAGTTCAGATACAGTTTGCATTTTGCATATGTATTGCTATAAAAGAGTCGGACAGTTTACAGACAAAAATAGAAATTAACACACCAGTCAGGCTGATAACCGTGAGAAATATTAACAAGCACATGATATGTTTTAGAAAAGAAAAAAGCGTTTCCTGCCTTAAAATTACAACTTGCATTTCATGGCTACGACTTAAAAAAAATGTTGATTTAATTTGGATAACTAGTCCACCTGTGTGTTTGTATGTGTGTATGTTAAAGAATATTTGGTGACTTTGTTAAATATTTCAGACATTTAAGTGACCACTGAATCACTTTTATCTTAGCTTTAACTTTCAAACTGTTCTGTGCAGTCACAGTCACAAAGCTAAAGATCATTTTGTTTAAGCAACAAGGATATACTGTATAGCACAGGGAATTGCAACCTGTAATGGGGTATAATCTGCAAAGATATGGCATCACTCTGCTGGACACCTGAAACTAATATACTACTGTAAATTACCTATACTTAAATAAAAATAAATAAATAAAGGTCATCTTGTTAATTGTAACATTATAATATCTTCATTTTTTATTAAGGACTTGCAAGTAAAAGTGTATGTATTTTTAAGTATAGGTCTTCCTATATCAGGAGATGCTTAGAGGAAAAAGTTCAATTTTTAAAAACCCATGAACTGTTGCTTACAAACAATATTTATACCTTTTTGGGATTAGGTAAGGGATGTAGTTTATTACTATATTCTAACAAATTTACCCAGTGTTAGGCAAAAGAACTAGGTTCTTAGAATTACAAAATAAGATGAATGATTCCTCCCATTGACATTGATAATTGTACATTTTGTGTACACACGCACATTTGTAGGGAAGTTGGATAGAGATAAGAGAGCCTTGAAAACACATTTTTTAAATGATATATTTAAATGTGTAAGTATTTAAAAAGATGTCATATCTTCTCTAAAACTGGTGAAATTCACTTGACAGGTATTTTTACCCAATATATTGAAAATTAAATTACATAATATGAAGTGACTTTCATAAATTTGTCTATATTTCACTTATAATCTCTATTATTTCAATGTGTAGGATAAACAACCTCTAACTGTGATTTGATAGACACGTCAATGATTAGGTAATGCTTATATATAAGGTTGTAAATATTCTTAATAAGCTCTTATATATAACATTCACAACATTCTCGAAATGTTCTAGCAAATCCTGCGGTGACCAAACCTCGGCTAATTCATCATTCCTATTTTCTCGCTCACCAGCTCGAGCAATTTCCTCCCATTTGTGTGCCAGTTGGCACTTCAAGTTTCTTTTCAATTATGTTTTTACATTTTTTGAGTTGTATTTAGCCTCCGCTTTCACTGCAATTTTAGATAGTACCTTTTTCTCACTAGATGACTCATAAGTCTTTCTTTTTTAAAATTTTAACTCAAAACTGTAAATTCCCCAAATTTGCCAAAGGATAATGAATTCATATTCTATAGTTACAGATTCACACCAAAGCCGTTTAATTTTCAAAGTCACTTTCTCATATCCATTCCCACCTATACTCTCTAATGTTGAAGTGGCCTCTTGTTTTTTTCTGCTACTGTGATACTAGTAGGAAAAGTTTTCTAAAACACCACTTTGACCTATCCATAAATGGTCAGTGGACCCTTATTTCTTGCTAAAGTATGTCCAAATTCTTAGTCCAGCACTGAAGAGAAATCATTCATGCTGTGATCCTAATAATTTTGTAGCAGTGCTTTTACTGTTTATTATATATAGTCCGTATATCAATTATGTCACTTATGCACTAAAACATATTGTGGGCTTCATCTAAGCAAGAATGCTTGTTTAGAGGAGGCAAAGTGGTCAGAGTTTGGGGAGGCAAGGTGACTGGGGAGGTGGCAAGGATGGGACCTGTTAGTTTTGTCTACTAGGCTGAACTGAGTAGTGCAGACAGAGGTATGTAAAGGGAGATTTTCAACTTGTCAGGCCGGCCTGGTAGACATAGTAGAATGTAAGTATTTAGTTCTTGTTCATTCACATTATTTCCTAACAGAGTAGTCCAACCCTTCGAATACCCAAAGGAAAGAGCAGAACACAGTTGCAATGAATTTATGTTAAGCACTGCTTCTTCAATGAGGCATTAGACAGTGTCTAAGGGGCCACTCCATGGTTGCAAGTTTCCATTCTGGGATCAGGTTCAGAAGACTGTCTTTTCGTGTTCACAGAAAAAGAGACACAAGCTAAAGCAAAAGCAATAGCTTAGAGAATATGTGCATGAGCTTTGGAATCAATATGATTAGATGTGACTGTAAACTCAGCTTTGCTGTTAATTAGCCCTCATTCCTGGTGTAGTTCATTAACTTTCTGAACCTTACTTGAAGTTGTGAAAACTTCAAAACAAAACTCAAATAGAAGTCTTCAACTATGACGTAGGCTAGTCTGGGATTGGAAATAGGCGCAGTTGGATTCAGACATCAGCAGAACCTTAGGTTGCTAGGGAAAGGGGCAGGTAGTCTGATGACTGGGTCGGGAACTCAAAATAGAGACCATGCCAGAAACCTGGTTCAGAAAAGTGGGCGAGAAGTTTGGACAACTTCAACTCTTACACGAATTTGAGAACAAACTAGTCAACACTGAGATACTGTGACCCAGGTCAACTTACCAGAGACAGTGACTTGCCATCTTAAGTTCTACTGCAGAGCCAAGCAAAAATCTAGAAGAAGGAGCATATCTTGGCTTAAGCAGACTGGAAAAGTGCTCCCAAACCCTCTCCCCTCCAAATTAAAAACTAAATTTTGTTTTTTAGACGTGGATGTGGCTCATTCTCAGGATGAATAATGCTTCATTGCAGTAGAGATCAGTTTGGATTCGATGAGCATCTCAGATCTGTGTACATGAATGCAGTTTATCTGAACCACATGGATCCACAGTTGGGTTAGAAATCTAATAAAAATATGTTATCTTAATATATCAGGTAACCCTGAATTTATTGCTGTTGCAGGAGCCAGAAAAAAAAGCCACAGGAGTAATTTTTCTTATAGAATTTTGGCTCTTCTACTGCCACGCTTAGCCAGAAGCAAAATACATAAATATTCAGGAAAATTAAAAAGAACCGAGGGAAAGAGTTACCCATATTGTTGTAGGCCCCCCAAGTAGTCTGCTTCAGGTTACTACTTATTTTCCTCAAATATTTACATTCTCTCCTAACACATTCTGGAATGATCATGTTGAATTTTCCAAAGTATTCCATCTATGTGAGGAGATGAGAAGATATTTGTAAACTTGTGTTGGCAGGAAGACAGACTGATGAACATGTAAAATATTCATTATCTGATTAAACAAAAATAAAGACTGAATTAATACAAGAAAAAGAAAAAATAATGTCATAAACAGTAATGGAGGATCAGTCATCCACGTCTTTCTTTGGTGGAAGCAGTGACGATGCTGACTCATTCATAATTTGTTTACAAATTTCACTAAAATAGAAATTAGTTTACGCTGTGTTTTACATTTAACAGTTTCAGGTATGCCAGAATACATTTTTTTCCCATTATTCAACTGTCGGTTCTGACACTTTAAAGAAAAAGTTCACTAATTATTAGTACAATTCATATCGAGATGTGTTATTTCTTTTTGGGATCAAGAGTCATGATGACGATTGTCATGTATATCTAATATGCACTTTCTTTTCAATAAACACTGGAGAGATGTAGGATAGATCTCCTGCTTTTAAATACTGTACAGACTGATGGAGGAAATATTGAGTATGGAACATCATTTCTAGAGATAGCTATTAAAGGCAATGTGTGCCTGTGATCAAGAAAGTGAGAGAAAGATAGAGAATGATAACAGCAAACACTTATACAGCATTGACTGTGTACCAGACATGCTACAAATGCTTCATATATAAATACATATAATTTAATAGTAATTTAATCCTATAACAAACTATGTGTTAGATATTTCTATTAAACCAATTTCATAGACACAGAGGGACTTACACTATAAAATATGCCAATGAGGGAAACGAAAAGTAATGCAAAGACAAGCTGAGAAAAAGATAGCACGTGTCCTGCTGCCAACATTAAAATTATGTAAGTTCTGGAAGATGGGGATTTTCTAGTTCTGAGGCAAGCACTCCTGACCTTGTGCTCTGCACTACCTACAGTATTTTCCAAGTGAGACTGATGAGGACTTCCAGACCTTGAGTGCCTCTGCCTGCATATGCCTGGTTGGGTCCACAAGATTAGACAGGAGCCCAAATTCCATCACAGAACTGTATAAAGAAATATATTTGAGAATTTGCGAATTTCTTTAAAAACTGAGTCAAGGGCTTCCCTGGTGGCGCAGTGGTTGAGAGTCCGCCTGCCGATGCAGGGGACACGGGTTAGCGCCCCGGTCCGGGAGGATCCCACATGCCGCGGAGCGGCTGGCCCCGTGAGCCATGGCCGCTGAGCCTGTGCTCCGCAACGGGAGAGGCCACAGCAGTGAGAGGCCCGCGTTCCAAAAAAAAAAAAAAAAAAACTGAGTCAATGGGAAAATATATTGCACAAGGGCTTATAAAAAGGAAAGATACCATAAGTAAATGAAAACTTTCCATATGCTAAAGCATATAATTGCCATAATTTATTTTTAATTAAGCCAAAATTTAAAAGACCTATAAATCTCTAATTTATACCAAACATTACAGCTTCTTAAAGACAGCCCCTTCCACTTCCTCCACAAATAAAACACGTTTCCTCTTCCCATGGATCATCCATGAGACATCTACTCTCTCTGTAAGCTTGACCTTGACACTCTGAATAAACTCTGGAAGAGTTTCCACAAGCTCTTAGTCTACACTTTGTGAAATACTTATCTGACCCGTAAAGCTGATGGAACATAAACAGGAAAAAAGAAAAAAGCATTTAGATGCTTGCCATACATTCAGGCTAGTAATGGTGAATTAAAAATTGGTTTAAATGTAAATGTTTCTTTTGGTTATATTTGTAAAAAAATTGTTTCATCACCCATATACTTATAGATAAATTTATAGGTATTACTGTAGTTATGGATATGGATATAGATTTCCTTAACTCTTCCTCTTATGGGAAGTAATCTAATGTAGAAGAGTTACCATCTTTTCAAAATGTTGAATATGTTTTATTGAATGCATACATTCGTATGATTACGTATTGAAAATATAGCAATCCTGAGAGGTGTGATGGCCGTTACGTAAAAGGTATACTTGCTCTGGTTTCATAATTGATGTAAAACAGTAATGTGATCAAAGTAGGATTAAACTTAGAGATGTAAGTGTACAAAGTCCTCACAGACAAGGCCAAAAACATATAAACTCGCTTTTATAGACGTTGTTCGTTCAAAGGACACAGTATATCTGTGAAAAGAAGATCTTCCCTGTTAAAAGAAGATAACAGTATTCAGTTTAATGAATGGCTGTGAGAGTTATAAGGAGTATTAGTAGTATCTTGCTGTACCCATTATAGTGTCTAGTACAGTTTATTTATTAAACATGTGAGTATTATTGTTATTATGGAGAAAGTGGTATTTATATTGTTCCCCCATAAAGCTCTTAACCATATGCTAGGTTTAAAAGTTTCAGTCACTCATATCATTTTATTCATTCATTCATTCACGTGTTCACTTAACACGTATTTACTGACTAAGAGCAAAATCTTAGGCACTATTCTCTTTGCTGTAGATGCAATGACATATAGAAAATGTCTTTGAAAAAAATTTAGGCCGATAATGACATAGAGCATCAAGAACTCTTGCTGGTATCGTCGATGGCCCTTGCTCTAAACCACTGCCTTTCCACCAGAAACAGCAGGAGGGCTTGCCCTAGATTTATGGCATAGTATACTTCCAAGTGTTCCACTTCCTATTTTACTGGGCCAATCTCCCAGTTCTTTGCTTGCATCTTCCTTTAATGTCTTCTCGTAACTAATGTCTTCTACTAACTAATTTATGGCATCTGTATCTCCTCTTGGGTAACATTTGATATTAGCAAGGAAAGATTCTACTTCTTTCTCAGCACCATAAATATTTCTGGTTTCTTTTCTAAAATAAGTACCTAGGATTTACTGTAGGAAAATTAAATAATAGTTGTTCATTTTCATGTTCTTCTTTTTTTTCTCAGTAGCATATTCAGGTCACACTCTCCCTAAACCCTTCACCAGATCCTTCCCCACCCCTCCCAACAACACACAAAAACACATATATATAACTTAAATATCTTTTACCTGAGAAGTCAATCCTGCAGGGCTTTAGAGAACCAGTTTCCATTCTCAGAGTGAGTGAGGTAGAGTAGAAAATTTACTCATCTTCTTGGTGGTAATTTATCCTGATGCTGGTATCCAGATAAAGGACATAAGAAAGAAACTGTCTCAAAAAATTATACAAGCTACCTAGAATTAATAGGAAAACAGTATTCTGCATAACCTATCTTCTGTGGTATTAACTGAGTGCAAAAAGTTGTTGATAATCATCATTGATTAGTTGAAAATACAATGTGGTTTTTAAATGTTCCAATGCTTTATTTTAATCTTCTTGGAAAAACTAATTTATATGAAAATATATAAAATACAGGTATCTCAAAATTAAAGTTGTTTAAACATACTGGTCTCTAAAATGTCAGATCATCATAAGATATCCTATTTCTTTGCCAGAACTTTAGTTTCTTGGTCATAGAAACCAATTCTGGGCAACAAGGGAAATATAACAGATGGCAAAGCCACAGCTCAGAAAAGAAAAAAATAATCATCCCTTCTGGTTTAGATAATCCCTAGAGTTTTGCCTTTGGAATAAGACTAGTTTCCTGTAGCAATACCTTAAAAGAGGAGAATGAGGTTTTGTGGTTGGAATGTATGACTAGAAGTGAGGACTCCTAGGTTGTAATTTTGCGTGCACCATTTATTCATTGTCTCTTGGAGCAGTAAAGTAGCACTGATTAATAAATAAATATTGGCAGACTGTTTCTAGAGCTCTGTGAAAAGCACACTAGGCAAATATTCATTGTCACCAGAAGTATTTAAAATATTATTATTCAAATATCAGATGGTAAGAAAAATGAAACAGGAGAGATTATTTCTACCAGTCTAAAAATATGTAAAATCCTACAGAAACCAAGCGTGGATTGTCTCTGTTTCTGTTTGTTTTTTTCTTTCCACAAGGTTGAAAGAATTATATTGAAAGGGGTAGAATTATCTTCTCAAAATACAGCATATAACTCTTTCTGGGGATTTCCACATCACATTTTCTCTTTCCTCTGAACTTTTACATAGTTGAAAAGAGTTCCTCAAGAGTTCAGTAGAAACCGCACATTACTAAACATTCATCCATCTATGAAAACCCATTGTACACAGGAATTGAGGTGAATTTAATAAAGTAATCACAACTAAGCAAGGGCAGCATGTGACCTTTGGAAATAGGAGCTTATAACTAGAAGACCAGTTCTTAAGGAAACCTGAAGTTCTCATCCATCGACTGACCCCTTAGGAAAGAACAAACTAAGTAAATGAAGTGCTGGATGTGAGTCCACATGATGAAGGAGGTGGAACCTGTCATACTCTGATGTTATATAAGAAAGTGGTGTCCGAAGAAAGGCAGAGAACAAAGCATTGAACGTAAAGACTTGGTCTCAGAGCTTTAAAGTGAGAAGTGGTTCTCTCTCATATCAGATAAAGTATGAGTATTTGCAACTGCCTTTAAATTATCACAGGAAAGTTATGAACACAAGAAGTGAAATACCATTCTATTTAACATGTCTAAAATAGGACAAGAAATTTTCATCATATATTATCTGATTTTGGTCCACACGTTTTTCTTTCACTGGTTTATTAAGTTATTTGAGTAGTGACATTTGTTCTATCCAAGCCATGCTCTTTATGTTTATGAATATAAACACAGCAATTTTTGCCGTGATTAAGCGCTAGCAAAAATAGGTCTTTATAAAATTTTGTTTGGGGTCTTTATTACTTTTCAGTTTCATTTATGGAGAGCCAATGCACACACTGCTAATGAATCAGATTAGGGAAAATCACAGCAGGCCCTGTCTAATTTCTACTGGGAGGCCCTGGCCATCCCCTGTGAGGATTACTGTTTCAGAGCAAGTACACATTCTTGTCCTAAAACAAATGACTTGAGTGTTATGCCAGTGCCCACCTGTTTATGCATCTTAATACTTTAAATGTTACCTGATTACATTGTATGAAATTCTAAATACGTACTGAGGAAAATTAAAGAGAACTGAGGTCTATATTTCAGAATGTATTATGGCTGGCCCCAGTTTCCTAATGTCCTGGGGGGAAAGGTGTAAGTTTTAAAACAGGTAGCATGGCAAACCAGCTTAACAGTAGATTTGAACTGCAGATGGGCTACTTGTTACAAGTTCAAAGAACTCCAGTTGAGACTAAAATAAAATTAAAAAAAATTAAAGTGCCCAGCCTGTTTTTGATGAGTGTTTGACATTCCCTTGCCTTTTTTTTTTTTCCCTTAAAAACAGTCTTGTGTGATTTAGGAAAACCAAACCTCTAGCTGTTACAGAGTCAGAAATTAAGTTAGTCAGAAAATGATATTCCCTTGTTATCATTTGATTCATGGAAAACTGTGGAGACACTCTCTTTCCCCAAATGATTTTGACAGTTTTCTAAATCCCCCTTTCAACTATGTTAGCTCTCTATGTCTGGAATACCTATGCCATGGGAAAACTCAGAGGGGAAACGAGAAGAGCGAGAATATAACATATTACCCTTTTTGATTTTGGTTTCTCCAGCATCCATTCCTGCTTCTCCAGTGAAGAGAAAAATTGTCAGACAGGCAAATTGGGAGAGGTGCTCCCTGGCCCATCACAACCGGAGGAGTTTCCATTCAGGGAGAAAAGTCATCACGGGGTTCAGAACATTTGTATTTATGTCTCATAAACACGTTTAAAAATAACACCAAAAAAAGGATGTTAACTATATGCCGTCTCACAGTTTGTGACTAAAGGGGATAAAGTTAGCAAAGTTCCCTCCAGCCCTTTGAACTTGAGAGCCAGTGTGTATTTTCCACTCCATTGTACAATATGCTAAACAGTAACCCCTTCGCTGCTGCTCTGAGTGTGTGGTAGGCTCCCTTTGTTCCACAAACCCAGTACCTCTCATCATGTTTATTACTGTCGTTAACTAGAGTACTTTCAAACAGGTGCTTACATTCACTAGGCTTTTGTTTTCCTTATTTGCCTTTAAAAAATACTTTTTAGATAAAATCATGATGGAAATCATAGGTTAAAAAATGTCCAAAGGATGCGTAGGTCTCAGAGCAGTGATCAATTATAATGAATTTTAACAGGGCTTTAAGAGTATATTTCATCATTCAAAAATAAAAGAGTTAAAGATAAATCATTACTTTCAGATAATGATATAACTTTTAGTATTATAAGGCATAGAGGGTAGCCACATGAAATAACTTCATTTCACAAATTCACGGTACCATTTATTGAGTCCTAAATATGACAAAGCAATATTCTTCAAGTTAACCTTAGCATGTCATTTCTTGTCAAAGAAAGTCACTTTTGTAGTTTTATCTTTACATTTTGTATATATATTTATACAAATAACGGGACTGCACATGTGCAAAACCAACCATACAGAGGCTTAAGTCTGGATGTGATGTTGCCGTCATCACATCATCGTCACCCCCATCACCCACATCGTGTTCTAAAAACCCCAAATGCTAACTGCATGTTGCATTTTATTCTTGTGCTTTGGGAAAGGATTATAAAATTCTAGGTACTCAATAAAGTTGATTAAAAAGTGATAGAAGCAAAATGGATTCATCTGTCATCACAATAAAAAAAGAGACATTGCAATTTGAAGTCTTGCCTACTTTACCAGTTGGCAATTGTTCAAAGGATCAGAAAACATCAGTGCAGTGTTGCAGAATTTTCTCTTCTTACTTTTGAAAGGGTATAGCTACTAATCTGTATGCCATCTTTCCTTTTCTCATTAGCAGTATCAGTTCTCCTAATGAGGCTGATGATGAACGTGAACTCGGAATAAAATCATAGGAGTTTTGCAATCAATGGAAATACAACAAGGACACAGGGGAGATCAACCTCTGAAGTTTTCTAGGTTAGACCAAAGAAAAAGGAGAATGTAGACTCCAGAGATATTCACCAAAGACTATAAATTTGATTAATCAGGTTTCAGGTTTCAACAGAGTTGCTGTGGTGTAGCAGATGTGTTCCCATACATTTCTGGTTGGTTGGAGTTCTACAGTCTTTGTGAGAGGGTCAAGGCTCAGTGTGGAAGGACTGGCCTTGAGAGAGAGTTGCCTTTGAGTGCAGATATCCTAACTGGAAAACCTACGTGGAAACAGGCACAAACTTACCACAATTTCACTTCCTTATGCCTCGGTATAGTCATCTATAACATGGGGTAAACGAATGCCAATCATACAGAATGTTTGTGATGAGGTAGTGTATACACAGGTATTAAAAGACTGTTTTTAGGGCTTCCCTGGTGGCGCAGTGGTTGAGAGTCCGCCTGCCGATGCAGGCGACACGGGTTCGTGCCCTGGTCTGGGAAGATCCCACGTGACGTGGAGCGGCTGGGCCCGGGAGCCACAACTACTGAACCTGTGCTTCCAGAGCCTGTGTCCCGCAACGGGAAAGGCCACAACAATGAGAGGCCCGTGTACCGCAAAAAAAAAAAAAAAAAAAAAAAGAAGACTGTTTTTATTATGATCAAAAATATTCACTGTTATTTCTATTTGTTATATTATTTTTCACTTTTGAGCCATGGCCTGCTCAAGCCAGATTCTTAATGTTCCCGGGTGCTTCATTCCATGATGGTTATCTACTTTCAAGTTAAAGTTTTGGAACCTCATCTTAATTCTATCTTTCACTTGGACTTTGTCTCCAGCCGTCAAAAATAGAACTCAACAAAACACACAAGCTTCATAGATGAAGTACTTGCCAAATTGTACTTCATTAAAATTTGAAGAAGGCTATTAGAAATAGTGCTGTCACGAACCTCCTATAAATGTCTTTGGTACACATACGTAGGCCAACAGACATGGCCAAGCTGTTGATAGTGGCGTGCAAAATAGATGAAGCTAATCCATGATGATAAAAGCCTAATTAGTAATTACCTGTTCAGATGGGTGTGTAATGACTAGGAGCGAGCAGAAGACAAGCTTCTGGGGTGTTGATGCTCTTTTCTATCTTGACTGGGTGGTGGTTACATGGTATGTAAAGATTTGTCACCTGGCACTTAAACTGTGTGCACTTTGCAATTGTCAAAGTAAATTTTAAAAACGTTTGAAGAAGAGATATCTAGGAGTAAGGATTTTCATGAATGTCATGTTATTGTTATGGTTCATTGTGCTCTGATTTCAGTTCTCAAAGAAGTCCCTTAAGCCATTGCACCTCAGTTCTTAGGTAAAAGCCCATCTAATTTTAGGCTATGCACTCAGCTCTCTCTCCCTTCATTTTTCATCCTACATAGCTTCACGGATCTTCAAATCATTTCTTGTTATTTGCTGAAATCTTCAGGACCCAACTCAAGTGTTTTTTTCCCTCTCCAGATATTCTTGCTATCTTATGCAAATTCAGTGTCTTTATTTTTACTCAGCTGACAACCTGCCCTCTCATTTCCTTGGTCTCATCTCCACTTGACTCAACCTCAGTGACTAAATCTAACAGTCACATCTGTGCCTTGTCATCACCATGAGGGGTTTGGAATAAAAGATTGAGGCAACTCAATCTATCACAGCATCCTTCCTTTGGCACTCGCATTCAGCTATTTCCAGTAAAGCAGTTCAGTTATTCGTCTCATCCACACATCCAATAGCCTGACGATTCTCAGTTGTTATCACTTTTTTCATTTCTTTACCGTCTTCCTTGTTTAGTTTAGAATTTGGTATCGTAATGCATCACTTCTGCAGGCCAACTGAACTTCTTTGCCTCTTTCCTGGATCATTTGTATCACCTGTCATCTTCATGCTTCCACCAGAAGTACTAGAGAAAAATGACAAAAGAGGGAAATTTATTTCACGGTACACATTCGTGATGACGAGCGCCAACCGGGCCCTGATGCAGCCCACTGATTCTTAGTCTTTCTCATCACCTCTCTCTGAAGTTTTTTCCACAGCAATCATGTCAAGATATATTTATCTTTCTCACTTTCAGCCTTCCCTTCCTCCATCCCGCCCTCTGAGAGATAACTTAGCCACCAATTGCAATGGGGAAAATAACCACCAGATGAAAACTATCCCAACTTTTGCCACCTGCTGAATAAATGTAGCTGTCTCATCACTTATAATTTTTGTATTCTCTCTCAATACAGCAGAAGATGTGTTCTTCCTCCTATTCCACTTGTGTTCTGGACCTCATTCTCTATTTCCTTCTTGGAGCTCTCACTCTGTCTTATTTCTTCACGCCTGTAGCTTCAGCTCTTACTTCTATACTAGATAATTCTTATCATGATTTTTCAATAAGATGTCTTCCACCTAAAACTTCTCTCTTCCCACCCTCCTCTCTAGCTCTTCTCCCCTTTTTCTCTTCCTCCTTTCACAGATAAATATCCACATATATATGTAGATGTATACATACATGTATTAATATGTAAAGCATATATAATCCATACATGTGTAATAACACATTACACATCTATATCTATAATGTATAATATACTTACATACATATATAACACATAAATTGTATATCTATATCTATTCTGCACGCTTTTTATCTCTATGTAACTGATCTCATTAAAGTTGAAAGTAAGTGATAACTATTTCACTTAATCTAACAGACACTTCACAACTATTGTCATAGACTTTGTCTTTTGAACTTTCTTTCCACTAGACTAGAAACTCTGTGAGGGCTGGGACTAAATCTGTCTTGCTACACTTGTATCTCCAACCCCCTCACAGTAGGTGCTCAGTAAATATTTACTGTGTGATTTAATTAATACTATAAGAAGTCATGTAATAGTCTTTATCAGAACTTGCATTCAGAAGAACGTTGACCTCTGTAGAAAGCATAATTTTGTTACTTAAGCACAAAGGAAATATTTACTAAAGCTTTCAGAGTAAGGCTCTTTTATTCAACTTTACCTAAGTTCACACTTTTAACATTTTAAATTGATGAGTTTATACAATGCACTTTCTGTAAATGAATAGGAGAGTAAAATAATGTATTTTATATTACATCTTCCAATATATCTTGATTCTTCACTGCACAACAGAGGCTCTTAATGTTTGTATGTCATCCTGAATTACTCTACAGGTGAAAACTTGTTTTTCTAAATATATATATACAGGGAAATTTGGTTTTCATAAATGATAAATATGTTTTGAGAATTATGGAAATGTCTTAGTAAACAGTAATATTTCTGACAGGTTCATAACTTATGAAAGAGATTTCACTTTCAACAACAGATCTTACATGTGTAGCCCATTTTATTGTATATGCTGCAGCCGTCTCAATATCACATCTGGAAAGGAAATCTTATTCCTCCTGTGTTATCCTGTGGTTTGCCTTTCTGTGGAGGTTAGCATTCTTGTATTTGAGTATGAATGGCTTTTCCATCTTTCGTCTTTCATAAATGATTATCAAGCCTATCTTGCGTGGCTGACTTTTAACTTATGTGATACTACATTTTAGCAGCACCACAGAATCACTGCCCACCTGGTAACAACAGTCAAGTGGTCTGAGACTGATCTTATTCTTGCTCAATACTTACCAACATTTCTCCAGAGAAAAATGACACGCAGGGAAGATAGTGTGGAGCATTTGCTTTCCATCCACTCTAACACATACTTAAGAAGAGTCCTTTATTTTATTGTTTTTGTTTGTTTGTTTTTTGTTTTTGGTGGTACACGGGCCTCTCACTGTTGTGGCCTCTCCCGCTGCGGAGCACAGGCTCCGGACGCGCAGGCTCAGCGGCCATGGCTCACGGGCCCAGCCACTCCGCGGCACGTGGGATCTTCCTGGACCCGGGCACGAACCCGTGTCCCCTGCATCGGCAGGCGGACCCTCAACCACTGCACCACCAGGGAAGCCCAAGAGTCCATTTTTAAAAAAATTTTTTTTTACTGATCTGCATATTCAAACAGTTGCACATCATTTTGACCTCCTATTAACTTTTCTTGAATCATAGAACATTATTTTTAAAAACCATATTATTCTTGTGGTTTTATTTATTGTAAGAATGTGTGACATCAAATTTCTCAGGACCCTAAAAATAAATTTCTCTAGTCTCGGTAGTAGGTATATGATACGTTCTCTGTAATTGGTTTATTTGGTTTTGTGGACATGGAATCACATTCTTGGTGTTATTAACCCTCTTATATAAGTAGAGCAGCTACTTCGAGTGGGGGAAAAAAAGGCCTGTGTTCTCTTGTTTTAGGTTCTTTTGCTGTTCTAGGTTAGACAACTCCTAATTCTTATAGGAAGCCTGTAGATTCGGAGACCCAGGAAATCCTAACAGTTGATCTGAGGATAAAACTGCTTTTGTTGCTCAGGGGAAGCCCAGTATGTGGTGAGGCTGGATGAGTCATGTAATAATAAGTTCTGTGTGAGGAGTACTGGGTCACAGTCACTAGCCGTGTAGCATGGTTTCTGTGGGAACTCTGCTCCATGGATAGCCTTTCAAGCTGTAAAGAAATATAGTTTACTTGAGTTTACTTGAGTCAGCCTTCTAGCTCGAAAATGGTCTCTCTGTCTTCAATTAAGCATAGATGTCCTCACCTAAGGATAAATGAGAATACACAGCTTATCCTGGAGGCAGTTCTTCTGACCATGTGCACTGGCTTCAAGTCCTCCTGTCCACTTGGAAGCAGACTTTTGGCTCCCAGTCATGTAAATCGGTCCTCCTGGCTTCTAACCTGCTGTTTCTCAGTCAGAAATCCCAACCCAGCTGCTTTCATGATCATTTACCAAAGCACAGCACCTTGGATCAGCAAATGATACTTTTCGTTTTAACCAATGTTCCTGAAAACCCATAACACCATAACACTGATAGGATTAAAGGTAGCCAGTTGCACAGAATAAAGAAATCAATAGTGTTATCAAAGCTATACTATGTTGAGTTTTGACAAAATTTCTCTTGTTGCATAAATGTTTTAAAAGGCATGGGTTATATTTAAACCTGTTTATACTCTGAAGTTCTTATGGTAAGAAAAACCCTATAGGAAGAGTAAGCTTTATGAATTTTATCACTGCTATCTCATCTCCATTTAATAAGAAATAGTTAACTCTTCAGGGGATTACCTACCTGTTAGACATGGACATTGTTGCCAAATTGAACAGAAAACAAAAGTAAAAATTAAATATTCCATAACTGATGAGAGTTGATTCCTAATGGGTTTTGTAGCAAGTGATGAAATCAGAATAAAATACTGTAACTCTGGAATTTTTCCTTCATTATATATATATTTTTAGATAATCTATTGGTAAAGGTAGCCACTTGAAGAAAGTTTCCTTTATTTAAGGAATAGTGGACTGTCAACTTATATTGAATTGTGAAAACAGATTAAAATGAAAATGTAAAGTGCCAAGCTTGTTTTAGAGTTAGAAAAAAAAACAAAACATTGGCGTAGGGCCAAAATATTTGCCTCCCAAATGTCATCTTTAGAACGATTTTTTAAACCCACTGTGATTGCTTCTCCGTCCACTCAACTCCCAGCACGCTAAAGCAGACCTCACGTAGTCTTACACAGATGTAGACAGAGAAACTGTTCATTATCAATCAACGAACACAAACAAGTTGAAGACTGCTCAGTTCCCCCTGTTAAAGGTAAAGAGGCTTAAAGCCTCCACAGAGTTTATTATTCTGCGGCTGAGATCGTCTAAGTCATTTGATTTTGACTTACACAGTAGCCACAAAGGTTAAACTGAGGTTAAGTTTCCCAAACAAAATGGAAGCAATTAAACAGTTAAATAATGTTGCTTTATTTTGTTTGTTTGTTTTTAATCCAGAGACCCAGAAAAGTACAAAAATGTAAATTTTTGTATATTTTTAAGTAACTAAAATGATACTTAAGAAATTGCCTTTTATGCTTAATTATATGCTTCCACACACTATTTTTTTCCACTAAAAATCACACCAGAATAGTATGTATATATCCAGCCAGTAACTGATCATAAGAATTCTCTTTTTGCAAGAGGACGTGTAAGGACTTTTGAAGTCTATAATTTTCGATTAGGCAGGAAAAACAATCAAGTTTCTTGAAATGGGATAATAATCTTTATGTTTGAGTATGGTCAGTTAGAAAAAGAAACAGTCACAGAGTCAAAAGACATGGATGTAGCTGTCTTTCCTCCCTGAGAGCATTACGCAAGCATAACTTACTTTATTTTATACAAATCATTTCAATATTTATTATCGCACTTCTAAAATAGCTTTATAAGGTAGAAGGACATTTGACTAATGAAAAAAAGGAAACCAAAACAAAACTCAGATTATGTGACTTGCCTAAGACCACATTTAGTAAGAGCTGGAACTAGACTCTAATTCACCACTAATTCCATACATTACAGTACATCAGAACTGGAATCATGTCTCTTTAAGTATCATGGAGTATTTTATCTCTAATAAAAAATATTTTGGTGGTATTCTTAAAGAATAACTTTTTAGCACTAATCAATAGTTATACTAGGGCTTCCCTGGTGGCGCAGTGGTTGGGAGTCTGCCTGCTGATGCAGGGGATGCGGGTTTGTGCCCCGGTCCGGGAGGATCCCGCATGCCCCGGAGCGGCTGGGCCCGTGGGCCATGGCCGCTGGGCCTGCGCGTCTGGAGCCTGTGCTCCGCAACGGGAGAGGCCACAGCAGTGAGAGACCCGCGTACCACACACACACACACACAAAAATAGTTATACTATATACTGAATCTGTGTGTCTGAAAAAATACCTTAACCTGCTACCATGGGGAAGAGGAGACCTGGAAGAGTTGATTGTATCTGCCTATGTTGGCAAAAAGAAGTTAAAAACAATTTGGACTGTGACCAACGCAAGTCCTTTTCTTACTAAATTCATTTTCCAGCTTGTTCTTAATTGCTATTCTTAGAACAAATACTCCCCTGCTGTAGGTTAATTGAAAAGAGTTTCAGTAGAGGATTAATAAAAGAGGAAGTATGGATTTGAAGAATGGCCCTTTCAGATATTCTCTAGGTTCTGGGCAGTCTTCAAGTACAGGGACTCAAGGATTGGGGGAGGTGGGCTTTGGGAACATGACTCCCTTAAGGAACCAGAGGCCTGGCATCCAGCAAGGTATAGAGAAGCACTTTATTCCTCTGAAACAGGGAGGGGAAGAAACTGAGCTGCATGAACTATTGCACTGGTTTGCCAAGTATGGACACACCCAGGTTTTCTGTTCCACATGAGGTTAGAGCTTGGATCACAGATGTTCCGCCAAATGTGGCCTTGCTCTGACCCGGATCATGCCACCAGAGAAGGACCAGTCATTCTGAGGAGCAGTTCTTTTTTTGTTCCTTGAAGCCCTACGCTCCCTTAGAGTGGGAACAGTGAGCTATTAAAGGACTTAAAGAGCTTTTTTGTTGTGTCTCCTAGATGGAGAACCTCCCAACACACACTGTGTAATTTTAAAAAAAAAAGAAGACATCAAAGAGTGGAGTTTTTTAGGTGGTATGCCTAAAGAAAACCTTTTAGCACTATAAACAGTCATTGACATGCTGTTTATTGAAACATGTCTGAAAAAATATGTTAACTCTTACAGATAACTGGGCCAAAGAATGCAGTTTTTATCTTTGGGCCGAATAAGTAGAGACAAATTCTTAGAGGAACCTCAGTGCATATCTGCTGACTCTCAAGAAAGATAAGTATTCAGTTTACGGTAAAATATTTTCTTGACCACATGCCACAATCTCCCAGCCAAAGGGTGTACTCCTCATGGTTCCCTTTTGTTGCTGTGAAGTGTTTGCTTGCTGGAGCATGCCACACATACGCATGAGTGCTACAGAAAGCATTTGTGATTCTTCATTTGTCAGAATGGTGTGGTCAAGAACTTGAAGTACTTTTTAATTTTCTTTCAGTAATTTTCCCTCACATAAAATATCAACAGCCTTTTTAAAGGACACGCTAGACAATATTTGAAGTGAAAGCAGAGGATTGGTGGGAAAAAGTATACATGAGAAAACTAAGATTAATTATATGTCTTAAGAGTTAGTCACGTCTGTCATTACTAGAAAAGAGACCACAAATTCCAGTTTCTATCTTGAAGTGATAAAGGCAGGCAGTATGTATGGTATCTATCTACCTATCTATCTATTGGATGGTGGGTGACAGGGGCATGACTGCTTTATTCTGCCCAACACAAAGCAGAAAGTAGTTCAATGCATCATTATTTTTCAACTGTAAAAAGAGCCTAGTCAATTTGTGCTGATGTAATCCAGAACATAAACCATGCCTTGAGGAAATAATTCAAACTCAACACATATTTTACCTTCTAAACACTGAGTCGATCAACATCTGTAGTTTTAAGTTCTTCTAAGACTCATGCTGCCTGAACAGCAGCACTCTCTTCTGGACAGCTACCTGGTGGGAGTAGTTTTGGTGGTGGTGGATGTAATGGGCGTGAGTGTGGTGGTTCACTGAGTTTTCTCAAAGAATTTTGGAGGCAGAACAGCTGATATCTTGCAGATATCTCCCTTCTCTTCTTCCTCTTTTTACTGGCCAGTCAAAATGTTTCGTTGTATGTTGGAAATTTGTATCACCCTTTATTGACTGAGCTCTTCTTAACTGAAGGGTTTTGTTACTGAAGTTTATTTTGGTGAAAAATTGGATAACTTTTTTTCCAAATACAAGTGTTATTTACACCAACTTTGGGATATCAGGTAACTCTGAAAACAGAAGGAGAGAGAGATTTGTTAGTTTTTTATATTGTTGCTTTTTGCATTTTTCTAAAATGTAAAATATAATGGAGAGACCAGGAACAAATATATCAATATGCTAATGTTGGTTTAACACTGATGGTGGATATCTGAGCAAATGCTATATAACTTTTCTGAAAAGTTAAAATACTTATATTTAAATTTTCTGAAGCCCAAAAAACCTCAGTGTAGAACCACTAGAAATTAAAAATAAGAAAATTAATTCATTTATATAGCTCCATGCAGAATTTATTACCTTAAAATTTTAGAATAAGGCTTTCTAAGTTTACTTTTTAAATAAACAGTCTCATACTATTTTGTTGTTTTGTTTTACTTGCCGCAATTTTTTTCGTACGCTGTGTGCAGTTTGATATTTTAGTTTTTTTCAACATTCATATTTCACCAAATTCTACTGCTAAAAGCATTTCTGACGTCATTAAGTATACTTAAAAATCATGGTATGTAATCATATCATCATATTGTACTGTATCATTTTGTAGTAATCTGTTCTCCGATTATTAAATATTTGCATTGTTTTCGACCATTTTCTGCTGAAAATAGCACTTCCATAAATAACTCATTCTGATGACTTCCCAAAGACTAATTTTTAGTAGTTAAATTACAGGGTCAAATACAATACATACTTTTAGTTCTTATACCTATGTACGTATCAAGCCGTTTTCTAGGATGGTATAGTTTCTCCTGCAGGAAGAGTATGCTACTGCTTAATTTATTACACCCTCCTTTAAACCGAAAAAAAATAAACAGGGTTTTGGCTTTTTGTCACTTTAGGGGAAAAATGTATCAGCTCACTTTTATTTGATTGGTTTTCAGTTTAAACATTAAATATACGTGTGTATTATATGATCCCTTTAATTTCTCATTTTAGAGATAGCCTTGCTATAATCTAGGGTATTGGTAATTTGTTAGTTATTTTTTATTATATATATTATTAATCCTATGTTATATCTGTAACAAAACACGAGTAACAGTTTGAATTTTATTTTTGGCATAAGTAAGTTGAAAATTTTATGTAGTCAAGTCACCGGGGTTAAAGGAAGGTCGGCAGGGCCATGCTCCTTCTAGAGGCTCTAGGAGAGAATACATTCCTCGCCTTTTCCAGTTTCTGGAGTTGTCTTCCTTGGCTCATGGCCCTTTGCTCCATCTCCCTCTACCTCTCTGTTAAAAGGTCACTTGCGGGCTTCCCTGGTGGCGCAGTGGTTGAGAGTCCGCCTGCCGATGCAGGGGACACGGGTTCGTGCCCCGGTCCAGGAGGATCCCACATGCCGCGGAGCGGCTGGGCCCGTGAGCCATGGCCGCTGAGCCTGCGCGTCCGGAGCCTGTGCTCCGCAACGGGAGAGGCCACAACAATGAGAGGCCCGCGTACCGCAAAAAAAAAAATAAAAAAAAGGTCACTTGCGATGGCATTTAGGGCCCACCTGGGGTAACACAGGAAATCTCATCTCAAGGGCCTTAGCTTAATCACATCTGCAAAAAAGTTTACACTTAAGGTAACATATACAGGTTCCAGAGATTGGGACCTGATATCTTTTGGTGGCCATTACTTAGCCTACTACAATCATCTTTTAAAAACCATTTATAAGTTAAATGGTCACTTCTATATTTTTTCAGTCCTCTGATAATTCTCTGACCCTCACTCTGCATTTGAATATGATATGTCTAGACTAGCCTTGGTGTTTTTCTGATAGTATTTACAAAAAATATTACTCTTTATTTTAGGATCCTGAATATCTAGTTCATTTAGGTGGAAAACGGTGATTTAAAGCACTTAAGAATATATACAATATTTTAAAATTATAGTTTATACATTCTGATTTTGATTAAATCACTCATTATACAGACTAATAAAGCTGGAAGAAAATGTGGGTTCTGCCTGTAAAATTATAGAAAAAAATATTCTACTATACTATATCAAACCTTAATATTTACTTGGATGCAGTAAATTTTTTTATAACTGCTATCATTTTTTTAAAATCACAATAGTCTTTACCTAGACTCATGATAGAAGTAGTGATTGTGTATGAAACTCTGTCCTTTGTGGAAGCAACTTCATCCAAAGATGGCGTCCAAAGATAATTAACTCAGTAATGTGGTTTTGTCTTTAATTCGAACTCGCATTTAGTGCCTTAGATCTCATTATATTCCTCAAAATACGAAAGAAATATTCTAACCACAGTTGTTTTCCTTTTATGATCCAATTTTTAGACTATAAAAGGAAATTGCTAACTATAAAATATAATTGGTATTGCATTTTTACTCAGAAAGATAACCAGATGCTTTAAAAAATGAATTCATTATAGAAGTTATCAAAACTTGTTCTTTGAGTAATTATTTCATCAAATAACAGTTCAAATCTTTTAAAAAATATTACTCGTGTGTTCCATTTTTCTCTGATGTTTGAGTGTAAAATGGTTATGCCACATGGCTACATAAAAAGGATTACTTATAAAGTGTTTAGTGGGTGCAACTGGCTGTGGACAAAGGAATTAGTTTATTTGCAAAAAATTTTTGCTCAATTTTTTTAGATAAAATGTCTAATGTTTTACAGATTGAAAAATAATTTCTAATGATAATTAAACTTTTCATTAAGTAGATACTTAATAAACTATTAATATATTTTTTTGTTTTGCCTAAGGCAAATATGTGTAGTTTCACAATCATGGAATCTTGCACACTACTCTGAAATCTTTCATTAAAATTGAAAAAAAAATCTTATTTTACTATTACTGTGATAGTACACTTTTCTTGGTCTACATTCCTAAAGTTCTTGGATTTGAAACATGGCTTTAAATCGTTGTAATTTTCACAGATAGAGTCAAAGTAGAGAAATGACAATATATACACTTTTGCAAGCAGGTTTATGTATGACAGTATATACACTTTTGCAAGCAGGTTTATGTATGAAAATATATACACTTTTGCAAGCAGGTTTATTTAGGAAAACAAAATTAGCATAGAAAAACTTTGCATTTCTATTTTACTTGTAAAAAATTAAGGTTTTAAATATTACACATGAATGATTACAAGTAACCTACTCATAAGCAACCACCCCTCCTTTCCCCAAATCAAGGGACTTGAGGCAGCTGACTGAGATACATAAATACAAATTAAATGGAGGAGAGGGTTAAAAGTGTTTAAGTTTGAAGTGTTCACTTATATGTATTTGATTCTGAGGTTTTTTGCTTTGAATAGTATGCTGATCATAACAGTTTATCAGAGGTGTGATACAGAGGCATTGTTACAAAGCCAACCAGTCTAAAAATCACAAGATATTAAGGTTGATTGCTATATTAATAACTACTAATATATAGATTGGCAAATAGATAAGTGATACATAGAAATATATAGATCTATATATCTAGAAATAGGTATATTGATATATATCAGAAACTACTAATGTATAATCCAAAATGAGAAGTATGATTACTGCTGTTGTCCAATCGGATAGTATGTTTTTAACCAAACAGTTTATACTGATTTGTTAATTTTACTCAGCATAATACGACTAGTTGATTTAAAAAAATTTTTTATACAAAAGCAGCTATTATATTTCAGATGCTCTTTTAAAATATGCTTTAAAGCATTTATAGTATTCAGATTTCATATAATAATTTCAAATATATTAGAATGTGATTCATTGGAAGTATTTTGCTTCATCAGGATACTACAAAGTGAAGATATAAGGTTTGTTTTCTCTTTTTATTTAAATTATTTATTTTTTATTGAGGTATAGTTGATTTAAAATATTATATTAGTATCAGGTGTATAGCATAGTAATTCAAAATTTTTATAGATTATACTCCACATACATTTATTGTAAAATATTGGCTCTTTTCCCTGTGCTGTGCAATATATCCTTGTAGCATGTTTATTTTGTATACAATAGTTTGTACCTCTTAAGGTTTATTTTGTATACAATAGTTTGTACCTCTTAAGCCTCTACCCCTATCTTGCCCCCCCTCCTTCCCTTTCCCCACTGATTTGTTCTCTATATCTGTGAGTCTATTTCTTTTTTGTTTTATTCAATAGTTTGTTTTATTTTTTAGATTCCACCTGTGATAACATACAGTATTTGTCTTTGCCTGACTTATTTCACTAAGCATAATACTCTTCAGGTCCGTCATGTTGCAAATGGCAATATTTCATTCTTTTTAACGGCTGAGTAATATTCCATTGTGTACATATACCACATCTTCTTGAACCAATCATTTATTGATGGGTACTTGGGTTGTATCCACATCTTGGCTATTATATAATGCTGCTATGAATATTGGGGTGCATATATCTTTCAAATTAGAGTTTTCATCTTTTCTGGATATATGCCAGGAGTGGAACTGCTGGATCATATGGTAGCTCTATTTTTAGTTTTTTAAGGACTCTCTATACTGCTTTCCATAGTGGCTGTACCAATTTACATTTCCGCCAACAGTTTAGGATTCCCTTTTCTCCAGCATTTATTATTTGTAGACTTTTTGGTAATAGCCATTCTGACCAGTGTGAGATGATACCTCATTGTGGTTTTCATTTGCATTTCTTTAATAATTAGCAATGTTGAGCATCTTTTCTTGTGCCTATTGGCCATCTGTATGTCTTATTTGGAAAAATGTCTATTTGGGTCTTCTGCTCATTTTTTGACTGGGTTGTTTGTCTTCTTGGTATTGAGCTGTATGAACTGTTTATGTATTTTGGATATTAACCCCTTATTAGTCACATCATTTGCAAATATTTTCTCCCACTCCAAAGGTTGTCTTTTCATTTTATTGATTGTTTCCTTTGCTGTGCAAAAGGCTTTTCAGTTTAATTCGGTCCAGTTTGTTTCTTTTTGCTTTTATTTCTTTTGTCTTAGGAGACAGATCAAAAAAAAATTACTATGATTTATGTGAAAGAGTCTTCTGCCTATGTTCTCCTCTAGGAGATTTACAGTTTCAGGTCTTACATTTAGGTTAGGGTTAAGGTCTTATGCCTATTTTATGATTGAGTTTTTTTATATAACTTCCAGTATTGAGTTGTATGAGCTGTTTGTATATTTTGGGTACTAACCCCTTGTCAGATGCATTGTTTGCAAATATTTTCTCCCATTCTGTATGTTGTCTTTTAATTTTGTTTTGTTTTGTTTATGGTTTCCTTTGCTATGCAAAAGCTTTTCAGTTTGATTTGCTTTCATTTCTTTTGCCTTGGGAGACTGATCAAAAGAAAATATTGCTGCAACTTATGTCCGTGAATGTTCTGCCTATGTTCTCCTCTAGGAGTTTTATTGTGTCATTTTGAGGTTATTGCATATGGTGTGAGGGAGTGTTCTAATTTCATTGATTTACATGTAGCTGTCCAGCTTTCACAACACCAATTGAAGAGACAGTCTTTTCTCCATTGTATATTCTTCCCCCCTGTTGTCAATGGATTAATTGACTGTAAGTGTGTGGGTTTATTTCTGGGCTCTCTATTGATCCATATGTCTGTTTTTGTGCCAAAATCATGCTGTTTTGATTACCGTAGTTTTGTCTGAAGTCTGGAAGGGTTATGCCTCCAGCTCTGTTCTTTTTCCTCAGGATTGCTTTGGCAATTCTAGGTCTTTCATGGTTCCATATAAATTTGAGTGTTATTTGTTTTAGTTCTGTGAAAAATGTCATGGGTATTTTGATAGGGAATGCATTAAGTCTGTACATCACTTTGGGTAGTATGGACATTTTAACAATATTAATTCTTCCAATCCAAGGGCATGGGATAGCTTTCCATTTCTTTAACCCATCTTCAATTTCCTTTATCAATGTTTTATATGTTTCAGCATATAGGCCTTTCATCTCCTTAGTTAGGTTTATTCTTTGATATTGTTTTGAAATGATTTTATATAGTATTTTTTAAACTTTCTCTTTCTGATATTCCATTGTTAGAAATGTAATAGATTTCTATATATTAGTATTGTATCCTGCTGTCTTGCTGTAGGCATCTATTAGTTCTAATAGTTTTTGTATGGAGTCTTTAGGGTTCTCTATATAGAGTATCATGTCATATGCAAATAGTGACATTTTACCTTTTTCCTTCCAATTTGGATACCTTTTATTTCTTTTTTCTCTTCTGATTACTGTGGCTTCGACTTTAAATACTGTGTTGAATAGAAGTGGTGAAGGTGGGCATCCTTGTCTTGTTCCTGAATTTAGTGAGAAGTCTTTCAGCTTTTCACCCTTGAGTATTATGTTGCCCCTGAGTTTGTCATAAATGGCTTTTATTTTTCTTTTCTCTTTTTTTTTTTAACTTTTATTGGAGTATAGTTGATTTACAGTATTGTGTTAGTTTCAGGTGTACAGCAAAGTGATTCAGTTATATATGTATATATATTCATTCTTTTTTAGATTCTTTTCTCATATAGGTTATCACAGAACATTAAGTAGAGTTCCCTGTGCTATACATTAGGTCCTTGTTGGTTATCTACCTTATATATACTAGTGTGTGTGTGTGTGTGTGTGTGTGTGTGTGTTCATCCCAGGCTTCTGATTTATCCCTCCTCCCCATAAATGGCTTTTATTATGTTGGGATATGTTCCACTTTGGTGAGAGTTTTTATCATGAATCGATGTTTAATTTTATCCAATGCTTTTTCTGTGTCTATTGAGATGATCATGTGATTTTTGTCCTTTCTGTTGTTAATGTGATGTATCACATTGATTGATTTGCATATGTTGAACTGTCCTTGCTACACTGGAATGAATCTAACTTGGTTACGGTGTACGATCCTTTTTATGTCTTGTAGGATTCAGTTTGCTAATATTTGTTGAGAATTTTTGCATCTATTGAATATGGATGCAAAGATATTGGGCTGTAATTTTCTTTTTTTGGTAGTGTCTTTGTTTGGTTTTGGTATCAGGGTGATGGTGGCTTCATTGAATGAATTTGATATTGTTCCCTCCTCTTCAATCTTTTGGAATAGTTTGAGAAGGACAGGTATAATTTCTTCTTTGTAGTTTAGTAGAATTCCCCAATGAAGCTGTCCGGTCCGGACTTTTGTTTGCAGGGTTTTTTTTTGTTTGTTTGTTTTTTTACAGATTCTCTTTTACTTCTGATTATCAGCCTGTTCAAGTTGTTTCTTCTTAAGTCAATTTTGGTAGGCTGTATGTTTCTAAAAACTTGTCCATTTCTTCTAGGTTGTCCAATTTGTTGGCATATAACTGTTCATAGTATTATCTTACGGTTTTTTTGTATTTGTTTGTTATTTGTTGTTTTTTCTCCTCTTTCATTTCTTATTTTGTTTATCTGGGTCCTCCCTTTTCTTCTTGGTGAGCCTGGCTAGAGTTTTGTCTATTTTGTTTATCTTTTCAAATAAACCAGCTCTGGTGTTTATTGATCTTTTCTATTTTTTAATCTCTATTTTATTTATTTCCTCCCTGATCTTTATTATTTCCTTCCTTCTGCTGACTTTAGGTTTGTCTTCTTTTTGTAATTTTTTAGGTGGTAGGTTAGCTTGATTAATTGACATTTTTTCTTGTTTCTTAAGGAAGGCCTGTATTGCTATGAACTTCTCTCTTAGAACTGCTTTTGCTGTATACTATAGATTTTTGTAAGATTTTGTTTTCATTTTCATTTATCTTGAGGTATCTTCTGATTTCTTCTTTGATTTCATTATTGACCCATTGCTTTTTGAGTAGGATATTGTTTAGGTGGTAGGTTAGTTTGTGTATTTGAGATTTTTCTTTTTCCTGGCGAAGGACTGTATTACTATTTCATTTATTTCTGCTCTCATCTTTATATCTTTTCTTCTACTAACTTTGGGTTTTGTTTGTTCTTCTTTTTCTAGTTCCTTTAGTTGTGAGTTTAGGTTGTTTGTTTGAGATTTTTTTCCTGTTTCCTGATGTAAGCTTGTATCACTATAAACTTCCCTCTTAGAACTACTTTTGCTGAGTCCCATAGATTTTGGATCATTGTGTCTTTGTTTTCATTTTTCTCCAGGAATTTTTTAATTTCCTCTTGATTTCTTCATGATCCCTTGGTTGTTCGGTAGCATATTATATAGCCTCCACATGTTTGTGTTTTTTGCAGTTTTGTTCTTGTAGTTGATTTCTAGTCTCATAGTGTGGTGATCAGAAAGACACTTGATATGATTTCAGTTTTCTTAAATTTACCAAGGCTTGTTTTGTGACTTATCATGTGATCCGTCCTGGAGAATTTTCCATGTGCACTTGAAAAGAATGTGTATTCTGATGCTTTTGGATAAACTGTTCTCTATATATCAAGTCTATCTGGTCTAATGTATCATTTAAGGCCATTGTTTCCTTAATGACTTTCTGTCTGGATGATCTGTCCCTTGACAAAAGTGAGGTTTTAAGGTCCCCTACTATTATTGTGTTACTGTCAATTTCTCCCTTTATGTCTGTTAATATATTCTTTGTGTATTTAGATGGTCCTACTTTGAGTGCATATATATTTATAATTGTTATATCTCTTCTTGGTTTAATCCCTTGATCATTACGTAATGTCCTTCTTTGATTTACGTAACAGTCAGTCTTTGTTTTAAATTACATTTTGTCTGATATAAGTATTACTACTCTGGCTTTCTTTTGATTTCCATTTGCATGGAATAACTTTTTCCATCCCCTCACATTCAGTCTGTGTGTGTCATTAGATCTGAAATGAGTTTCTTTTAGGTAGCATATATTACAGGCTTTGTTTTTATATCTAGAGATATATTCTCTACAAGTGCCCCCTATGTGGTCTTCTTAGGTCCTTCCGTTATGGCAGGCTACCTCCTGTGGGAAGTCTGGTTGGCTTATGTGGTCCCTGGTCTAGTTGGTTTCTAGGTCCTGCCTTGTGCAGAGGCTGCTGGCCACTGCTTGATGTGGCTGGGTCATGAGGCAGCTAGCTGCAGAACCTGTGGGGCCCTGGGCTAGTGCTGGCTCACTAGTGGGTCGTGTCAGGGTCCAGGAGATCCCAAAGCTGATTTCCACCCACCAGTGGGTGAAGCCAGGACCTGGGCCTAGTGCTGGTCCACTGGCAGTCAGAGCTGGATCCTGGGGTCTGGCTGCAGGGCCTAGGTGTCCCAGAGCTTGTATAGGACCATTGGTGGGTGGTGTTCGTTCCCATCACAGTTGGCTATGGGGTCCAGGATGTCCTGAAGCTTGTGTTGGCCTGCTGGTGGGCATGGCCAGGGCCCAGCCAGACCCAGGACTGGTTCCGGCCTGCTGGTGGGTGAGCTACATCCACAGGCTGGGAGGCTGCAGTTTTCCTGGGGCTGATGTTCACTCACTGGTGTGTGAGGCTGGTCCTAAGGCTAGAGTAGACTTGCTGGTAACTAGGGCCAGGAATTCGGGCCTTAATTCCTGCAACTGCTCAGTGGAACTGGGTTCCAGCGTATCCGGCTGCCGGGCCCTGGGGCGTTCTGGCTCTAGTGCCCATGCGCTGATGTATGGGGCCTGGTCCTGGGTCTCTTGTAGGCAGGGCTCTCTCTGAACACAGCTGTGGACACAGGGGGTCTTAAGGCAGTCTGCTGCTGGTAGGTGGGGATGTGTCCCCACCCATTTAGTTGCTTGGCCTGAGAATTCGCAATTTGGTTGCCTATGGAATACTGAGTATGGGCAGGACTAAGTCCTGAGGCTAATAAGCTAGAAGGAGGATTCCAAACTGGCCCTTGCCTGTACCAGTGTCCACATGATAGAACGAGCTGCCAGAAATGGCTGTCTCCAGTGTCTGTGTCCCCATGGGTGAGCTCTAATTGCCTCCTGCTTCTCCAGGAGACTCTCCAAGATCAACAGGTAGGTCTAACCCAGGCTCCTTTCAAATTCCTGCTTCTGCCCTGAGTCTTAGAGCATGTGAAATTTTGTGTGTGCCATTTAGGAGTGGAGTCTATTTCCTACAGCACGCTGGGTCTCCTGAAAGTAAGACCTGCTGGCCTTCAAAGCCAAATGTTCTAGCAGCTTGTCTTCCCAGAGCAAGATCCCTGTGCTGGGGAGCCTGATGTAGGGCTTACACCCCTCGCTCCTTGTGGAGAAAACACTGCAATTGTAATTATTCTCCCATTTGTGGATCACCCACCTGGGGGTATGGGTCCTTTATATCTTTAGTCGTGCAAGGTCTTTTCTGAGGTTTCAGTCTTTTTCATCCAGAGGTCTTCTGTAAATAGTTGTAATTTGGGTCAGCCCGTGAGAGGAAGTGAACTCAGGCTCTTTCTAATCTGCCATCTTGGTTGATCTCTCTGGTAGGTTTATTTTCAACTCAGTTATTGCTCCACTAAAAAACTCACTTCAGTACACGTTCCTTCTGACTTTTAACAAGACTTTACTATTGAACAAGTACATGGTCCATCCAGTATTTCATGTTTTCCAATACGAATCACGTTTTTTTAGATGTCTTATTTTTCCACCAAAGAGGAAAATGATGCTTGCTTATCCTTCCCCAGAGTTGAGGTAAGCAGGCTACACCTGTTAAACTGATGAGAAAACCAAAATAAAAAGATGATTATTGACTCATCTTTTATCGTATAGCCAATTAGGAATGATGGAAAGCTGGAACCCTGATTTCTTGCCTTTTAGGTCACACATGTAGTAAGTCGTGGGCCAGTGTTAAACCCTTGTCACTTGATTTGAAAACCACACCACTTAGTCTCTGACATAGTCTTGTTACTAGAACTTACTGAAACTCTGATTGCCAGAAAGCACAGAGCTTCAAGGTCTTCTGACTGTAGAGGAATTGTTTTAACATTAGTTGAACCATATTTGAATATGCAATTTAAAGACATAAGACCCCAATTTGGCCTGTGTTTATGTTTAGCTAGTATTTCATTTCCCTTCATTACAGCATAGACATATAAGTAGCATATACATTGATATTTTAATAATTATGAGTATGTATACTTTTAATTTATAGGTAGTTGTCTGTAAAATGGTTGCTCATTTTCTCAGTAATCAGCTTTCAGAGAAACATTGGTCACTGATATCTGGCAAATCATTTCCTGTTTATTTCTTCTAGAATTCTAGTACCTGCTCTTATCTGTCTTCTGTGGTGTAGACCTTTACTATGGCTACTATAGATTACCCACTGTCCTGTAGTCAAGTTCAACTGAAAATGCAATCAACATCCCTCTGAGGTACTCTTCATCTACTATTCCCCCAAAATAACCAATGCTCCACCAAATCTGGCTTCCTCAGTATTTTCCATATAGCCTTGCTATTAGTCCATCTAGTGACCTGTGATACTATCTTTTATTTTATAGATGAGTTTTCTGATAGCACTTCAGTCAGCAATAATTCCCACTCTCATCTGCATTGCCATAGAACTTTTTTAAAAAACATCTCTGAAGCATGTTCCTATGAATTGATCATATATGGGTCTCAGTGCTGTGTTTTAATTTTAGTACACTGTAGTACACCATAGTGACTAAAGACAATAGACTTCAGTCTGTTGTCTCATAACAATCAAGAGAATATTGAGAAACTAATAATTACCTGTATTCCAAGTGAATGCCAGACTCCTTTACTCGGCCAAATTAATGTCATCAATGGAGAAATTCAGGTACTTTAGGAGATTGTGGCTATTGATTTGTGGGTCGTACAGTGTAACTCGTGATTGCAAAAGGAGGTCATCATGATCAGAACTGCAGCAACTTAATGCTAATGACTATGTGACTGAAGGAAAGAAAGTTAAATGACACCTTATCCAAAACCTTATTTCACTTGCCCACTGACAAATATGTGGGAGGCACATAATCAATACAGATACGTGACTAGCTGTGAGGCATGAGGAACAGTAAGTTCAAGAAGTCTGGAGTTTTAAGTCCAAGCAAAGGAGAGGATAGAGATGCATTTAAAAGTGAAGGCATAGGAGCATGAAAATTTGGAAGGGAAACTAATGAATTTTCATCTACTCAGATGAAGTTGAATGTAACTTCAGGCTTGTTTTGTGCAGTAAACAGAAGGCTGTTAGGTGTGTAGCTTTGATGTTAAGAAAATAATTTTAGAATCACCCAATAAGGGTGATGTTTGAAGTTGTGGGAGGGAAGTCAATTAGTGAAGATACGTAGTGTGAAAAGGAATGCACTGTGAACATGGGACCTAGAAAATGTACTTTGGGACAAGTGGAATAAGCTGGTGAAAGATCCTAAGATGCAATAGTATAAAATGTGGTTTAAAGTAGCCGTGCTGTTAATAAAGATATCATACTCAACCATGTCAGATGCCTCAGATTGTTATTCAAGAATAAGGATCAGTGGATTTGATGATTAGTTCATTGGTGATTAATCTTTACAAGAACCGTTTTAGTGAAATAGTTGGGGTCAAGGAACTAGATTCCATTTTGTTTAGAAACAAAAGGGAGACGAGGAATTGAAACAATTATATCTAACTACTATTTTCCTCAAAATTAATGTAGTTTAATTGTGTTATTTTTCCTACGACAGTAACATATATTCATGCAGGAATTTCACATAGCACCGGAAAGTATGAAAAGAAAATAAATAAAGAAAAAAGTATCAAAATCATGGAAAATTTCAAAAAATCAATGATTAATAATTTAGCAAACATTTTTTCCAAACTCGTATGTAGTTACCTACAACACAAGACACATATATGTGATTGCATATAATATTAGATATATACTCACATATGTGATTGCATGTATCAATAATATGCCAGTTTATAATATTTCATTCCATTCCATAATATAGTAAAGATATTGCCTTATTAATATAAAATGCACTCAATGGATGCATGCTAGTCCTCTATACTTATGTAAAATAATTTATTTAACAAATTCATTATGTACAGAAAATAACATACATATTTTTGCACTTGTCTAATAATCACCTTTGAATAAGTGCTAATAATGGCATTCCTGTTTTGAAGATTATACGTTTTAAAATCATTTTCATATACCTTACCAAATGCTTCTCCAGAATGTTTTCATCACGTTCCACTCTAGGCAAGGTGAAGTAAAGTTTTCCCATATGCCAAATGTAGACTAAAAGGACAGCGTAACATCAGCATATTAACTGTTAATTAGCATTTGTTTGTAATGGATACCATTACTTCCGTTACTTGACCCTTTTCAGCAATACTCAGCACTCAGGAACAAAAAAGCAATAGATTGTCCTAGATTTGAAAACTGAAATGGCACACAGGGCAAGCAGAAGGTCAGAATGAGTAAGGTCAGAATGAGTAAGGAGCAAATCTACAGATATGTGAAATTAATGATGAAACTGCTGGCTAATTCATCTAAAAGGGGTAAGGATGCAGTGAGGGATGGGTGTGAACTGGAAGGGATAAAGTTCATAAGAACAAGACATGGTTGGATAAAGAAATGCATGTGTCTAATAAAAATGAAGATCGTTTGGAACTGAAGAGATCTAGGCCCTATGAGAGTATAGTTTAAAGTCTCACTAACTTGAATGTTGAGAACCAGACCAGAGAAGAGTAATCAAAGAACATAATGATCAAAGTAGGTTTAAGTCAATGGCGAAAAGAGAAGACCCCCCATGAAGTCTGAGCTATATATCACAACTGAGTGGCACGGGCATCAAAAACGGAGCAGTTACTGATAAATGATGACAGGACAATGGTCTCAGTACAGCAATGAGGAGTAAGGAGAACACTGGCCCCTCCCTGTGCATTCATAGGTATGAGTGTTGGAGAGGTTTTCAGGGTAGGTAGAATTATCAGGGTTAGGCTGAATTTCAGTTCAGGTGAGGACTTCGAGACACTGTTCTAGAAAAAGTTTAGATCATAGGATTTTTTTTTTTTTTTCTAAAATATCTAGAAAGCAAATTCAGTTGATCAGTGTCCAGGGAATGGAAAAGATATGGTTTGATTATCACCACAGCCTTCCCAAAATCAGTGTATTTACCTTTTGTTCAGCTTTTTATTGATTTCTTATGCTGCATTATGGCAATAAGGTCGCCACTAAAACAAATAGATGACAAGCAAGACCAATAGCTATGGTTCTATAATACGTTATGAAATGAGACATTTTTTAGTACAGAGCACTTGATACCTACAGTATTTTATATTTATTATTTAAATATCTTATGCATACGAACAACATGCTGCGTTCCTACCGGGGCCAAACTTCACTAAATGTGCTGCTGTACCTCTGCAGGGCAGAATTTCCCCCGACGGACCATCCAGTGACTTAGAAAATACAGCAAAATATATTATTCTAAAAACGCTTTGCTTCTTGATTTAGCGTAATATAAGTAAATCTGAGAGAAAATAGAAAAATCTACTCTGCTTACTACAAGTGTTCAGGGAATGAGACAGCATTATGGTATTATTGTATATATCTTTCTGTGATTGAAATATTTCTCAAGGCTGTTAGGTGTTCCTGGCTTACTTCTAAATTATCATTTATGTGAAAATTCCCCCATTAATTTATATCATATTTATTGACAAAAAGTCCTTTTTTTGTCAATGTGCAAAAATTTCATACTTGTGAATTTGTCTATGAAATTTTACCACACAGAATATAAAACCCTATGAAGTAAATACTGTTCTCCTTGTGTTTTTTTAATGAGAACAATACATACAGAGAGGTTCAATAAGTAGCAAAAGTCAAACACCCAGAAGCAGGTGGGTTTGGGGTGTAAAACATCTTTAAGAGCATTTCTGTTTTGCAAGAGTATTCACCAGGAACATGGTTTTTACACAGACGAATAGATGTATGCAAGAAAAGTTTTGTTCTTGACCAATGAATGTGTCAACAATAAAGGAGAATAGATTAATTAAACTGAAGAAAATGTTGTATGATTAAGAAATTCCATGTTGCCCTGACTGTTATCTTTGGTCAGACCAAATCTTTAGGTCAGCAAATGAGGTATGGAAACCCTACAAAGTTACTGAGATAACCTGAAAAAAAAGTAGAACAACTCTAAAAGCAATTCCACCTTAAACACTTGTCATTTTGCTAAGTCTAAAACGATATTCTTCATTAAATTAATTCTTTGTTACTCAATGCCTACTGGGAAGGGATTTGATAATATCAAAAGCCACAGAGGCTGTCCTAAGGAAAAAGCTGACCCTTGGTTCAGACCCGTGGAAAGAATCTGAGGTGGTACTGGGAAGGGAAAGCACCTAGAACAGCAAAGATGACTAAATGTTTGTGAAATATAAATCTGTGTTTGTACAAAGCATTCTTTTGCATTTAAACAGAACTTGGAGGCATTTCAAGAAAATGGATGAAAATACAAACATCAACTGAGTTTTGAAAGAAAATTAGAAGGGAAAAATTGGAAGGAAAATTTGTCTCTCAGACAAGTTCTGTGCAATTGAATGTAGTTTCCCTCGGTGCTGGGGTTAAAATGAAGAAAAGAGCATGTCAGCAGTAGGGCACTAGAGAATGGACTTGAGGATACAGGGAGCGGGAAGGGTAAGCTGGGACAAAGTGAGAGAGAGGCATGGACATATATACACTACCAAACGTAAGGTAGATAGCTAGTGGGAAGCAGCCGCATAGCACAGGGACATCAGCTCGGTGCTTTGTGACCACCTAGAGGGGTGGGATAGGGAGGATGGGAGGGAGGGAGATGCAAGAGGGAAGAGATATGGGGACATATGTATATGTATAACTGATTCACTTTGTTATACAGCAGAAACTAACACACCATTGTAAAGCAATTATACTCCAATAAAGATGTTTAAAAAAGAAAAAGAGTAGGGCAATTAAGAAAGAAGGGACATGGCTCTTACTTGCAGAGGGATAATTGGTCTCTACAAGCTTGTTACTTTTGTTGTTCAAATCTTCTATGTCTTACTGATTTGTGTATGTGTATATGTATGTGTCTGAATGAACAATATATCACTGAGAGATGTGTTCAAATCTGTTATTCTGACTATGGATTTTTACATTTCTGTTTGGAAAACTGGATATTTTTGTTTTCTATATTTTGAAACTGTGCTTTTAGTTGCAGGCATCTTAAAAATACTATATTTATTGAACTATTTTCTCATATTCGTGGAACCTCTTAAGTGATGATTTTTACTATTTTGTCAAATATTAATAAACTATACCAGCTTTCTTTTAATTAGTATTTAATTTAATGATATCTTTAAATACATATGTGTGTATATATATATTTACATCCTTTTGTTTTCAGTGCTTTTCTTTCTCTTTGTCTTTCTTCTCTAGTAAGAACCAAGGCTAAGAGTTCCATTATATCCCCTGTGGGGAGGGTATTTTTCTATTTTCCAAGGTGAGAGGGTCACTTTTCAGGCTCTGAAGTGATTTTCTACCCAGCTTGGCCTTGGCTTTGTCTCCTCTCCCCTATGCTCCCCCATGAAAGTTCATGCTTCTGCTTAGCAAGGATAGACTGGTGTCCTCAGGGTGCGAATTTATCTCACAGGATTAAGACTTTCCAGTCCTTTCTGGACTCAGAAGTTTTCTCATTCTTCCCAGGACATTTTTTTGTAGCTATGCAACACTGGAAACTTTCCTATAGATAACTGGTATGACATGTCAGTTAACATTTAAATAGTGTAATAGGGCTCTTTTAAAAAACTAAATGGGGAAGATGCAATCTCAACCTATCTCAGAGTTTTAGGATGCTGGTACCACTTTGTTTATTATTTCTACTCCCAGATAAATGATCCTATAAAAGCTTCTCTTCTGATTGTCTTCCTTTTGATGGTGACTCATGGTCTCTTTGTCTAAACTCATGGATTCTTATTCCTGGTCTACATTATATATTATTATGAGATTATGATCTATCTCCTTCTTTTTCCTATACTCATACCCTGTGGGTAGACACAAAGTTATCTGCTGTTTACTATGATCTAGACCTTGTTCTTAGAACTGAGGTATGAAGGCAACTAAGACACATTTCCTGTGGTCACGAAGGCCAAAGGATAATTTGGAAAATAATATGTGTAAATGAATCATTTCAGTACAGTCAGATACGTACAAATAAATATATGTTGCATGCACCAGAGTTGCTGTGATGATTCACTCTGTCTGTAAGATTCAGGAATGGCCTCAGAGAAGAAGTTCTGGGTGAAGAGATTTTTAAAGTATAATTAGGACTTCCCAGACAGAAAACAAGCAGCATAGCAATCCATTCAACGGATTAGATTGTGCATATATATTTCACTGTGATGCTCTAAGATTTGGGGTAATTTGTAAATACATTGGGATAACCAGGAGAGACCACTAACAGAGAGATAATAGAAAATAAAATTAGAAACACTGACAAGTAGTTTGATTATTAAAAGCCTTTTTTAGAATGCTAAGGAAAGAGAAGGCTTTGAAAGGCTTTGTGTAGGCGAATAATATTAAAGAGTTTTGTTTTTAATTAGATAACTATATAATCAAGTCTATAAGTTTTGAGATTATTGTAAAAGTATAAGCAAAAGATGGTGAGGCACCAAACCAAGCCAGTGGTAGCAGGGATAGGAGCAGAACCAGACAAGGCAAGGTTAGACTGTGAAATCAGAAGAATATGGTGATTGACTAGGTAAAGAATACTAGAAGATGCAAGAGCTAAGATAACCAAAAAGACATGGTTGACTTTGAGATTTCAGGATTATTATATGCATTAGAGAAAAGTACAAATGAAAGAGAAGTGATTTTTAACTTTGTCTATGTTGAAGTTGAGTTTGATACAGGATATCTATGGGGCTATGTCTCTAAATCAAATAGAAATTTGAGTTCTGGGGTTTGAAGAGAGTCTTAGGTCAAAGAAACATTGATTTGGAAACTATCAGAATATACATAATTGTTGAAGCTGTGATAATGATAGCTTATCAATAATGAGGTAATGAGGGGAAATGTCATTTTAAAAACGGTTAGGCTAAAAAGAGAGAGACACAGGGATAAAACTTTGATAAAGAATGAGGTAATGAGGAGGTGATTGCATCAACAAAGATGATGGGGGTTGTGGGATGGGTTATAGACCTGTGACGTAGGAGAGTTCAGAGGCCTCTACGATGAAAAACAAAGAAGGAGAGGTTTCAAACAGGAATTTCAATTGATCAGGAATATGAAATGCCAGACATTTGAAATAAGATGATAACTGGATAATTAGGACATTGTGAGTGACCTCCTTAGAGCATTTTGTTTGCTGCGGAGAGCTGAGTAATGAGTGAGGGTGAGATTGGAGGTAGTCCCAGTTGACTCCTCTTCTGAGAAGGTTGGCTGTAAAGGGAAATGGAGATTGCTTCATGGCAAAAGGGTAGTGTCTGAGAATGGGGAATTTGTTCTTTATTTATTTATTGCCTTTATTTGTTTATTTTTTCTTTCCATAAAATGAGGAAATTGAGCATGTTTGTTGACTGGAAAGAAAAGAACTAAAGAAAAGTAAGAGGTGGGAGTTACAGCAGAAATAACAGAAAGGAGTTAATGTGACTTCATTCTAATGGCATACTTTAGGGGCTAGAGGTCAGTGATGTTACGTTGCAAAATTCAAGGTAAAATTTTATTATTTTGTCTCCATGCTACAAGAAACCTTCAATTAAGGACTAACAGTGATATAATCCTAGAAACATAGGACTTGAAGATATTAAAAAATTACAGTAGCCACAAAAATTTGTTATATGGTAGTCACCAGAATTAAGAAATATTTTCTAAGGATTTATCTGGGAAACCATATTCTACTGAATATGTACATGTACTTAACCAGCAATCCAAGATTAAATTGGATTGATAACAAAACTGGAAAGAAAAAGAGTATGTTATATCTATGAGACTCTAGTAACTGCTGTTTCACTAGTTGTATGTATAAAAGAAAATTATTCATAGGGAGTGCTTTTTGAGAATTACATTTGTGATTTTTGTAATATTAAACTTTAAAAATGCTTTCCAGTTGTCTATGGCCAATAAATGTCTGAATTATTTGGGCTTATTATCAAGTGAAAATGCTACTGCTTTTCACTTTATAAAAATAGAATACCTTTTTTTTGCCAAATTTAACCCGTAATTTTAAAGCAACTTTGTAACTTGGTAAACATGGGTTGGACCAGCCGTCTTTAGTGTGAGTCCCTGTGGTGCTAGTTACAAGTGACAAGAAAACCCCCAAAATGTGATATGAAAGACAATTCTAAAAATGTCAAAAGTAAGTTATGTACAACACATGTACTCTAGTGTTAAGAGCCAGGGTACTGGGCTTCCCTGGTGGCGCAGTGGTTGAGAGTCCGCCTGCCGATGTAGGGGACGCGGGTTCGTGCCCCGGTCCGGGAAGATCCCACATGCCGCGGAGCGGCTGGGCCCGTGAGCCGTGGCCGCTGAGCCTGCGCGTCCGGAGCCTGTGCTCTGCAACAGGAGAGGCCACAACAGTGAGAGGCCCACGTACCGGAAAAAAAAAAAAAGAGTCAGGGTACTGGAAGAAACAGCTGACACACTCAAAGTGGGTAACTTGAAGAAAGTTTAATAAAGGGACAGTTTTCAAAGGTGTGGGCAGGGTGTAGGGAAACCATAAAGGATAGTGCTGTTATTTCAGGCCTTTGATAGAAGATTCCATTACCAACCAAAGGACTGAAAGGAGGGAGGAAGGTAGGAGAACTCGGAAAAAGAGACAGGAAGTATGCAGCCAGCCCTGCGAAATCCTTCACGGAGAAAGCCAGAGAAATAAACATGGGCCCTTTGTTTCCTTAATCCCTTTTCTCACCCATTCTGTTCTCATGCTGGTAATTCCTATTTGCAAACCAAAGTAAAAGCCAGAGGACACAGAGCTATTTGATTGAGTTTACACCTGTACTGCTTAAGCTCTCTGGGCACACAGAAGAGAGGATAAACGGAAAGAAGATTTGGAGGAGCAAGTAGATATCTAGCGCTTTCACAAGTTATATTAATATAAACAATGATGTAGCCTTTTTTTAAAAGGAAGTCACTTTCTTATTAATCCCAGTCAATAAATGCTAAATAAATAATTAAAGACTATCAGGTCTGTGGGGTATGATACTTATAGCCTATTTGTGGTCCCCAAATCTTGATCCAGCATCAGTTAAAATTATTTCTATTTTCTCAATAGTGAGACATTCACTTTACATTTCCCAATCCACCTGTCACTTGGGTCTCTTTATTCCCAGATCAACCAGCTCGTTATACTCAAATGCTAGCCCATTGTACTCTGGTGTCTTCATCTCCCCATTATGGAGTACATCTATGCTTACATATCTCTGCATCCCACCAACCCCAGCCATATCTTGCCCTCAGTACAGGTAGAGAAGGTCTTATCAAAGTATTAAAGTGGCATTTTACTGAGGCTTTTCTCTGTGTCTCATTATCTGTTCCTTTTTCATACCAATTCCATATGAACTTTCAACCACCATCCCTCCTATACGTCACCTACTAGCCCCCATCAGCTGAGAAAGAGGAAATTACTCAGAGATGAGAATTTCAAGCCGGAAGAAGGGCACGTTTCTGTTGCAGTATGGTGGTGGAATTACTTTGTAGAAGCATGGTCTTTCCATTCCATTCAAATCATACCACACAGGTGGTTCTACTTGTTAAAGAAATAACCTACTCCCCTAGGCATCAGGCCTTTAAATACCTTTAAATAGAAAGTGAGTATGCTTACTCAGAGTTATTGGAAAAACACTCATGACTATAGGAGTCCTGTTTTCAACAGTAAAATTAATTTAATAATGAAGTGGCTTTGATTTACCAGAGTTCAATCAAATAATTTGAGGGAATGAATACAATGACTTTTCCATTCAGCTGTTTCATTAAAATTAATTTTCTTTTTTAACTGTCAAACAAGACACACTTATTGAAAGCAAAAATATATTTTTAGTTTTGCTGTTGTTTCAAGAAAGGAGGTAGCAAATAGATGATGGCGTGTCCAAGTTAGGATCACAAATCTTGCTTGCTTTGACATTGAAAACACCCTGGTGGGGGCTTCCCTGGTGGCGCAGTGGTTGAGAGTCCGCCTGCTGATGCAGGGGACACGGGTTCGTGCCCCGGTCCAGGAGGATCCCACATGCCGCGGAGCGGCTGGGCCCGTGAGCCATGGCCACTGAGCCTGCGCATCCGGAGCCTGTGCTCCGCAACGGGAGAGGCCACAACAGTGAGATGCCCGCGTACCGCCAAAAAAAAGAAAGAAAAAAAGAAAATATCCTGGTGGTGCAATGATGTTGGATGAAGTCTTTAATGTATCTTGAGAAAGACTTTGTGCAGCAATCACTTGTATTTTCTTCTGTGCTGCTGGACCTTCTCCTTAAAGAAACAACATCTGAATGGAGAAAGCTTCTTTTTTTTTTTTTTTTTAAATCAAGGACTGTCTAAATTGTAACCAATGTAGTTCATTTTAAAGCACTCATCTGTCATTCACAGATTAACCTTATACAGGATAGCTGCTCTCAGTTCCATTGCCCTTCTGTCCTAGGAAGAATAAAACTCGAGCATTAAACAAATAATGAGTTGAATCTGTGAGGCATATTTAATGCAAAGAGGATTTTAATGACATTTCTATAATTATAGGCATTGATAACTGACTATAAATCTTTATTTCCCGAATGCCACAGCATTAGGAATAGAATGATTTGTAATTTGTACTAGATGTTTTTAATAACCTTATGCCCAAATCACCTTGCTTTCTTTTAGCTTCAAATATGGGTTACTGTGGAGAGAGTATCAGATATTTATTATAGTACATAGCTATACATATACTATGCAGAACGATTGTAAGTGTTTGAGTCTTTGCTTTTTAATTGGAAAATGATATCACCACCATGATATTGACTGTAAATCTTAGCTCAACCCTGGGGTGGTACTTTAAAAATCACACTTATTTTAAATAATAATAATATATCCAAAAATCTTGGTTACTCTAGTGGGCAACAAGCTACACTGAAAAAGTTAGAGATGTGATTTTTACGGCATGAATACTTATTCTTGTAAGCTATGTCTTGGAACTTTATTGTAGACAAATTTTTAAAGTGCTTCAAAAATTCTATGGAACATTTGCAAGTCTTGAGTTCTCCCAGCCCCTGTTTTCGGTAAAGCTTTATGGGCTCAGCTTGTACGTTTAAAGACATTTTCCTTAAAGACTTTCTTATAGGGAAGTCCTTGGCAAAATGTGTGATTTCTGGCACCTTTCCTGTTCCCAACAGCACCATTCTGAATTTATGTTCCCTGTCCTGAATCCTGTCCTCTAGGGATAGAGACAACAGAATGTTTCATTCAATGGTTAATTTCTAATTTGCTACCCTTTGAATACTGAATATTCTTAAATATTTGGAGAGATATTGTTTCACCCTTAGACTTACTTCAAGGTGATTTATTATATTTCCAAATGCTCTTGTGCAACTAAAATCTACCTTATATGCAATATGTATATTGAAATTGAATAAGAAGATACACTTTTATACGGCTTTCAGTTGTGCCCTCGGGAAATTTACCACATAGCCAACTAATAAATAATATCGCTTAAACTTGGCATCCATGGCTGTTTAAGTGCTTCTCAGAAATTAGCCCATTAATCTTCATGCGGCTGCTTGTAAAGCAGACAGCAAGTTATCTTATTCTTCCCACTTTCCTCTGTTATCCCACTTCAGCTACCTAGAATTCTATACTGTTGGGCCTACATCGTGAGAGGCAGGTTCCTTGCGTGCTTCTCTGCAGAGTAAAGCACACATGGCGTGAGTGTCTGTCCTCCCTTCCATGAGATGATACAGGAAGTTCACGCCTGGCCCTTCAAGTTCTGTTTGGAGGGTGATACACATGATTGGTGCAGGCAAACACACTGAATAAGTTGCGTGATCTCTGAGTCCTTGAAACTGATCTCTCTAGTTTGTAAACAGAGCTTCACTTCTCTTAAAGGAAGCCCTGACACCTCTTCTGTGTTCAGTCTTTGCTGTTGTGAAAGGGATAGTCCATTAAAAGTAGAACAACAAAACTTAAAGACCTGCTTCGTTACTTTCTTACGGGTCACTCAAAAATGAACTTGCTCTTTCCAAATAGATAAAGTTGGCTGGAGATTTTTTATTTCTTACTACCACTTTCAATGTATTCTTCTAGTTTCTCAGAAGAAAAGCCTGTGCCATATCGAGATCAAGCACAATGTGCGAAATATGATAAAGTGTTTAGTTAAATAATTATGTGTTTTACACATTGTACAGAGCTATCAGCTCAAACCCAGATCTCCTGATCATGGCTTATCTCTCCTCACAATATGTATGACGCTTTTCAAGAATTACATTACATCTGAAACTGAGAATGATAAGGTATAAAATTAGAAGTCACTGATTGTAAATCAGTGACTATAAATCAGAGAAAATAATTTGAACTTTTCCATGAAGCACAATAAATACTATTTTTAAATATTTCCTTTTAGGCCTACAAGACACTCATTCTCAATCTATACTTCTGGATTCTTCTCTTCTCCAACTTTCTTCCTTCTAATGACTTATAGTTCCGGTACATATACCTGAGTAGAATATAAAGCAGGCTCATTTATTTTCATAATAGGAATTGGACTATTACCTTATTACATGCAGTATTGATGGCTCACAATCCCCAAACATTCACAGATTCAAGGGGAAACCAATGACTCAATTAACTTCTACTTGAGTAGTTACCAGCTGATGGGAAAAGGTCTGTGTATTAAGAGACGCATTATTCAGTTGGAGAGTGACAAATGAATAAGCATGAAGTCACATCTACTGCCCCATGAGTGATGTGACAACAGATACTATTTATTTCATTAGTGGTACTTGAAAGGGGGCTCAAGGTGTCCTAAATCTCTTTTTCTCAATACTTGCAACTACCTAAGAAGGGACTAGTATGGAATGGACTTTGTCTTGTTTAATGGACTGTGTAGAATTCATAATGTATATTTTCATGGGAACATTTTAGCTCTGTGTCAATGCTCATTCATCATGATGTTGCTTGTTTTTTTAAAACCTAAATAGACCAAAAGATTAAGTAATCTTTTGCTCTTTGGTACATTTACCAGACAATTTTTTATAAATAATTAAGTCTGGAGAATTTGAGGGGTTGTAAAAATCACCTAAAATTCCTTTCTGTCATAAAGAGAATACAATTAGCACTGCAATACTTGAAATTTTAAAATTTTTGTACAATTTACAAAGTAGAAAAATAGCAGTATGCAGAACCCATGTATTTTGAGTTAAACCTTCAGACAGAAAGAGCAAGAATAATTGGTTTAGGGGCATCACCTCTTACATAGGTCACATTTATGCTCTCCTCTATCTTTTGGTATTAATTAGTCACCTTTAAATTAATGTTGAATAGACATAAAGAACAAAAGGTAAATGTTGTCTTCAAATGAGTGAGTTAAAAATGGGGAAAAGTATAGGAGAAATTACCATCCATTTTGTTATGGTTAACATCTGAACAAATGTACAGTCGTGGTAAACTTTTCTGTTACCTGCTTTTACTTTTTATATATTTCTATTGAAGCCTGTTAAGATATTTCTTGACTATGGATTTTTATCCACATATCGATCCTTGTTTTTGGCCAGATTTCATTCTTATAATTAGCTTTATGTATACCTGGACATTTATTCATTAGAAGAATGTCATACAAGTCTCAAAATTTTCTACTGGTTAACCTTAACTGGGTCTAGTTAAGGTAAAATTTTTACTTTATTTCTAATCTAGGATATGATCTTATCTGCCCTAAAGTTCATAATATCTGAAATTCTCTAGAGGTCATGTTAACTTTATTATCTTTTTTTCCCCTATTGGTTTCATATGGCAAAGGCTTAACTTTTCACATAGATGTAAAGTGTTGCCCTTCAGAGCCTGTGTTATCTGGTTTTTAAAACCTGTATTCTAATTGGCTATCTCTTACATATGGGAACACACTACATGTTGAGTTGAATTTTGAAACCTAGGTAACTTCAATTTTTGTTTTTGTGACGTAATTACATATAGTCCCGTCAAAGGAGTTTATTTTTCTTGAAAATATGAAGGTGCTATGATATTTGGAAACAGATTAGTAGTATGATTTGAACTCCCTCAGTGGGTTAACCTCTGTGTTAATCAACAAGGGGAAGAGTTTACAGATCAGTGTTAGCTGGACAAGTGTATACACACGCAGACACACACACATCCCTATGTATATAAAAATGACAAACCAGTTTTCTTTAATACTCCAAGGGTTTTCTTCCTACCGCACTTCTGAAATCATTGTTTGCTGTGACTATGATAGTTTTCTTATTGTTAGCATTCTATTTTCCCTCCCCTGTCTTTACTTCTCAACGTTAATGAAGGTGCATATCTCTTACCACAATATGCCTGCTTCCTAGGCTGCCAAACGGAAGGAGTCTGCTGTAAAACACTTGTTGCGTAATGTATGAAGATTCTGTTATGATAATATTTATTTTCAGAAACATTTTCAATTTATGTGATGTATATCTCTGGCATAAGAATCATCTGAAAAATTTATTGAAAACGCAGATGATTATGCCCCACACCTTTGAATCCTGAATCAGAAAGTTTGGAGTGATTTCTACATATTTGTTTTTTGAACAAGTTTCTCCAGTGATACCAATGCACAGCCAGTTTTGAAAATCATTGCCCTAGCACAGGTGTCACACAGGGTAGGTATTATGTGCTTAAAGAATGATTTAGTGGGGAAATGAATAAGGATGAAAATATTAATTTAGAATCAATAAACCTTTCTATACTAAAACTAAATATAATGCATTTTTTTAAATGACTGTTACTTATATAAACTTTTTACATTATTCTTTGGAAAAATCTAACCTGTGCTCACAGTTCATATTAAATTTTGAAATAAGAGTAAAACTAATTACTTGTAGGTTGCTTTGTCAGCAATTGTCATTTCCAACCCTTTCAGTTATGCCAAATTGCCAAAGGCAATATGAGATTTTAATTTTTTTCTGACATCCTATCCTGTCTGCTCATTATATTACAACTGATGCATTGTCCTACTTGGATCTATTCTCATGTGTCTGGACACCCATATTTTATTTCGATGTGCATACGAAAAGTCTTGGTAACCTGATTTGCATCTAAGTATTTATTATTGGTGATATGCCCTTCTACTTTACCCATAAGTATAAGAAGATATGGAAGTATGATGTGATATTCATAGTTAGAGGTTATACTTAGTGTCACAGGTACAAAACTTGAAATGTAACTCCCTTTACATATCTAAGTTTAATTTTTTTGATCACTTTATCATTGAACTATAAAGAACCTAAGTATCAGAATCAATAACTTACAGTTCTTTTTTCTTGACATATATCTTGTTGTCTTGAGAAGTTTCTCAAAACAATAAAAATAAATTTTGACAGAAATGACTACACTGTATTAGTAAGTAACACTGTAGTGAATCCTATCATCATGGCAGAGCTTCGTAGCATGGACATGCATGACGAAGGAAGTTCCATGGCTAGTTCTGTGAGTGCTGTTTTGGGAACTATGGCTAACGTGCTTAGAACTTTCTTAATATCTCTATATACCTTCACCATCCATTCACAAACGCTCTTTATACCACATTGATGACTAGTTTTAGGGCCATTCTACCAGAAATCAGAAAAGACTTCTTATTTCTTGCCAGGCCCTACATAATTAATTCATTTTATTAGGAAGTAGTTGAGAATATAGAATTCTTAGAGGCAAGAAATAGTTACTTAAATATCTTTAGTGAAGGTACTTTTACTTTCCATTGAAGATAATCTTAATTGAATATCACCCTCACTGGTTTTCAGTCTTCTGTTAGTAGTGTGGACCCACTAGTAGAACACAAAGGGAACAAATTATGTAGAGTCAGCCTCTTTGAGTGGAGCATTGAGTACTTTGTGGGTCCTCTATACCAACATTTTCATAAATAGTACTTTTGTAAGTAAATCCTATCTTATTTTGAATATGTCATTAATTGTTGGGATCGTAAGACAGGGAGGCATGACAAACATCACTGAAGATAGGTGGGTGCAGAGTAATATGATAGAGAGGTTAAATACAAAATATAGTATTTCTTCACCACTTAAAATAGAGTTGGTTCTTCTGTCATGAAAACTTAAAGGAATAAGTCATAGGAAAGTGAGATCATACCTAAAGTGGCAATTGTATTACCCTATACTGTTTGAATCCCTAAACATCACCAATGCTTCATTTCTTTTTCATTTTGCCTTATTTCTTTTTAAGAAATTAAATAATTCATCTCCATGATTTACTAAAGGCCAGATGATTAGTATAAATTCAAATTGAATGATTTCATTAAGGCCACAGAATAATTCGTAGATTTGGGGTTTTTAATATTCAATTGGATATTTCTAAAAATATCTAGAAATTAGATAGTCTCAAGTTTATAAAATGTTAAATGACTTCCTCTCCTTAAAGTTAAGTAGTTTTTCCTAGACTACTTTATCTCTAGTATACATCATTTTGAATTGGAAAGCAAGAGAACTATTGATTACTTAATAGTAATCCTTAACTCATTCAAATGCAGAAGGCATGATCATATAATCCCATACAAATTTTACCAGGTCTAAGTATACTAATTCTCTTTATTTAGGTTTTGAGATGGAAGTAATAGATACAACTTAGTTGTTGGAATACAACTCTTCTTTTATGGTAAAGCATCTTAAATTTTCTACTCAATATTAGAAAATCTCAGTGAGGAACAAAGATCTTCAATCTGCAGATCTAGGTGTCATACCATAAATATTTCAAATTATGAGGACTTTGAATGGAAATAATGTAAAAATAGGCCTTAAGAACTATAAGATGATCCTCAAGTAGGGCAAGATGGCAAGTAACAATATATCAGTTATCTTAGGCTTAAAAATGCTTCTGTAATACACAATCCCAAATCTCAAAAGATTTATTTCTTGCTCACTTTATACCTTTATGTTAGCTGCCTCTGTCTCTGATCCAAGACTTCAACTTGGGTTACAAGTTGAAGTAGCAACCTCCTCTGAGACATGGTAGAAAGAAAGAGACACGGTAGGACCATAGGATGGTCCTGAAAGCTGCTGTTCAGAGGTTGCAGCAGTACTGTTCATTTTTCATTGTCAAAACAAATCGTATGACTAAGTCTAAGGTCAACTGTAATTCTCCCGAAGGAAGAAGCAGCTAATAGTTAAAAACCATGTTTCAGTTTACTTTCTGAAAATATTTTTTCCTGATGGTATTCTGAAATACACAGTTTATCTATATCTCTGTCATAAAAATACCACATTTCAGAAAGATTTTTCTCAAGTAAAAATGATATTATACATTAAATGACACCTGGACATTTTTATATAAAAATAAATGCAATAAATTAACATTGTGTGAGAAAAATGTTTTTTCCTAACCTGATGCAGGAAAAAAAACTTTCTTATATTTTGCAGCTTCATAAATATATGTACAACTATCTGAGCTTAATTAATGAACTATGTTTATCTCAATTTATTAACACTCTGAGATAAAGCAGAAATCTGATATATTGCTCCTCTGAAATGTACAATTATTACTATAGCATGACACAAACATCAATAATAATAATAATATGCATACATGGAGACAGCAACTTTAATAAAAATATATAAATATTTTATATATTTAAATCTCAGATTTGGGATTAAGGTAAATTTGACTGTAAGTGTCATGTTTCTATTTTAGAAATAAAAGCATAATCATATTAGTTTATAGAAAATATTTTTCATTATTAACATTTCTCTAAGATTAAATTTAAATTCCTTTTTGAGATCACTCTTTCATGAAAATTTACTGTATAAAAATCCCTTTCTTCATTTTCCATCATCATTAAATAAATACTCATCATCATTCAAATATTCCTTTATTATTAACCAGTATAGGGCTATAAAATCTTCAGCAAATTTCAAAAGTTCTGTATAAAAATAATTTTTAAAATATTTTAGTATTTTTAATTTTAGGCTATTTGCATAGCCCATATGAATGGGAAATACATTGAAGTTAATATATTTAATATATTGAAATATATTAAATAATAGTAACTGACTATTAGCAAGAATGGAAATTAGAAGCTCCATTCAAAATCATAAAATTAGGTGTGAATTTATTCATAAATCTATTCTTACTGGCAAGAAGAATAAATGCTTAAAAAAGATAAAAGGCAGATCTAAGCTCCCAGGGGAAGATATTTAAAAAGAGAGATTTTAAACCTTGCCTTGTTTAATTTCTTCCTTATTCCCTCTCTCCTTCCCTTCTCTGTTTCCCTCCTTGGCATGTCCCCTGCCTCATCTTTTTAAAAGGTATTGCATTTAAACACTGTAGCACATGGTAGAACTAGCAAGCAGTATTATTAGAACATAAAATTTAGAATGGAAGCTAAATTTCTTACATACTTGAAATTTTTACAAGTGTGTTCATTACCATAAAAATAGTCCTGCAACTTAGAAATGATAACTTTGTTCCCATTCAATGACAGGAGACAAAGCACATCTCAACACATCATCGATATATATTTGACGGTTCACTTTTTATTGCTAATTTCTCCTTATCCAGATATATTTTGGTATTTTAAAATTATTAGAGAGGAGAAAATTATAGTACAAATAAAATAATTTTTACTTGAAATATTTATGAATGAAATGTAAATTCTCCTGAGTCTATCAAAGAGAAGGCTTCGTTTCACTACATTGAATATTGGTTTCAGGAGGATACGGAATACACACTGAAAACACATTACAGCTGTGCCAATCTTTTTGCAGTTATTTTGAATAGTTGGCTATTTGCCCCATTTGACAGTTTGTGAACATGGTGAATAATTTAGCATTCATGCTGCTGCTGTTTTGGCACAATTAACACGAATCGCACATCCACTGCTATTCGAACTGATTGCAATATGGGGGGAAAGAGAATCACTGCCTTAATGTTCAGTTCTTTGTACTCTTTTTCCAAGCATGACAATGCCAAATAAAACACAATGAAGACCACTTTGTGTGATGACCCAAAAGCCTCCGAGTACATCCCTTTTTATTAAATTCCTGATACCAATTTAGAGCTGGTATCTAACTTTAGAATTTTCTTGGAGAGTCTGTCAACTGGACGTCCATGTATTCCAAGCATGTGCAAAATATTTAGGGACCTCTGTGCAAAGCCAAAGACTGCCATGTCATTACGTGTATTATCGTCCATTTGCCATTCTGCCTAACATGACTCAGAGGCAGTGGCTATTACACAATTTCTTATTTATTCTCAGTGGCATAATTTGAGTTTAGTCTTCTGTTGTGCTGTTTTCATCTGACAAAAAAATGTCAGTTTAATTTAAACTTGAGAAGGGGTCAGAGTTTGAAAAAATATTTTAAAAATATATTTACCATAGATTCTTAAATCCTTAATACAACGAGCTACTTTTCCAACTGCTCTTATGTCTATAAGAAAACCTGAAGGTTAGATTATCTTTTACTACCAGAGTCACTTTTAAACAAAGGACAAAAAGGATCATCATCAGTAAGTATTTGCTCAATGAATATTAGTGTTTCATAGTTCCTCTGTAGGTTTAAAGTAGTAGTAGTAATAATAATATATTTTTTAAAAACCTGACACCACAGTCTTATCAGCCCTATTATAAAATATTGTATGTTTTCTATATGGCATAGAAAAAATATATTTCTTTCAGAGTGAATGAAAAACCTGAGTCCATTAGCTTTTCATAGCTATACTTCCAGATGTGTTATGAATTCATTCATTCAATAACTAATTAGTAACACTTACCATGTACTAGGTATTATTCTAGGTGCTGCGGATATAGAATAAAACAGACTAGGCATGGGGAATATTTTCTACAAGGGAGAAGGCAATCAAAATCTGTATAATTAAAATCTATTATATGTCAGATGGTGACAGGCACACCTGGCTTACTGTGGACAATCAAGAAGCAATCCAAGAAGCAATCAGAATATTTATTATCAGGTACAATAAGAAACCTAAATGTCACAAAACCCACAATGCTCATATTTCCATGACAGTCACATTCTCTCCTTGTAAGCGTACTGCTTGGAGCCAGAAAAAGGGAAAGAGGTTTGTTCTTGAAGAACATCCTGTTGGGGGCATAGCTGGATGCATCTCTTTTCATGATGGTGTTGGGACAATCTCCCCTTTTCAAAAAATGAAAATCCAGGGGAAATGTAAGTGCTGTGCACTGCCACGAGTTGGCTTGGGGTCTTTTCTCTTGGTGCCTTCATGGTCGTTCTACCTCCTTGTGATGTGCCCCTTCTTATGCTCGCTCTGCTAATAGTGTCAGGCAGGTTCAATTCAAGCTTTTTTTGTTCTGGGAGTTAGGTGATATTTGAATGGTAATTCTGCGTCACAAGTCCAGGGCACTGTGTTGATTTAGTGTTGACTTTGTAAGAGACAGGTTTATTTTCCCAACTTCTCACATTCTTACTAGGGCTCTTATTCTTGCTACCTTATGCCATCAGTAGAAATGTTATCACCAATTCTATAATCATCTTGACTATCCAGAAAGTGAAATATTTAAATTCCAGAGCAGTGCCTCATTATTCTTCAGTCTTCAACCCACATGTCTGCCTCGTTCCTTCCTTCCTTCCTTCATGCATTTTAGCAAAACCAGCCTTTTTTGAGAGCCTAGTGCTCACTGCTTAGGTTATAAGGCAAATAAGGTATAATTCCTCTCTGTGAAGAGAGGAAGGAAGCTGAACTTTAAAGAAATCATTACAATGTATTTTGAGATTCCATTAAAATCGTTAAGAACACAGTGTGTCAGGAATCCAAAAAAGGGCACTGATAACTATCTAGAGTTTTATGGAAGTGTTCAAAGAAAAAGTGGCATTTCAGATGGGTCATGAGGATGGGAAGGGATTTATCTTATAAAGTATATTTGGGGATTTCTTGTAAGAAATAAAAATAAAAGAGCAGGTTTTGCTAGTTCTCATATCAAATCCCCTTCTACAATTCTCATGCCTACACTCAAACTGTAAACATGCCATAAATGCTATTCCTTGTTGCGTTATTTGTATTCCTTTATTTGTACCTGCCACTCTTCACACTGTTCTTAGGAAGTTCTGCTGAAGGAAAATGAGGCAGAAGGGCAGCACACCAAAAGTATTCTATTAGAAGAGAATGTCATAAAATTGGTTAGAATTAGGTTACAGTCTCAAGTGGTTCTAAGTGTAGTTCAGTGTCCTGTAAGAAAAATCACCACGGATATTTGTACTAGGCTTAAGGATTATATAATTAAAAATAAGAGAAGTGTAGTAAATTAATAATGTTCTTCAAGCCAGAATTAAATTCTGTTGTATTGCTTTTCTTGAAATTAAGTATATGAAAAAAAGGAAATGATTGATTTTAAATACTCATCGAGAAGTTTATCTTTAATTAAAATAATACCAAAAATATGCTTTTCTTCTAACGTGGGTTTGTGTGGGAGGGAAAATAAACCTTCGAAAGGAATGAAGAGAAAATGAAATAAAATGCTGACCAAATACTTTATTACTATGATTTTTATTGTTGTTGTTCATTGAACTTCTTATTTTAATAACGTTTTAAGAGGACTTCAGTAAATAGACATATACATGGACATACACATACGATTAAAATAGTACAGAACAAGAAAACTCAAAAAGAATAGAAAAGGTGCTCCCCAGGAACTAACCAGGAAACTAGAAATAGCTGGTTTCTACACGTGAGCGTTAAATTTCATTTTAAACTTCCCATCAACCAAGGTTGAAAAGAAATAAGTTCCCACATACTGAGAAAAGGAATATGTCAGTTCTGCATCAGAGAAAGACTTCCTGGCATTAAATTCTGGGAGGAATTTATCATGTGTATCATCCTTTGAGATGTTGACTAATATAATGAATAGTGGTTTTGCAGATGTTGGAAGAGTTTTCCTCCTGAGATCATTTGTTATATCATCCTACAATAAAAGCTAAGGGCATAATATTACATTGTGATCAGTGAATCAGCTTCTATGAGGAGCCTGTAATAACACTTGGGGAAAAAATAAAGAAATAAATTAAACCAAATTATTTGAAAGAAAAGGGAATCAAATTCCCCAATGTGGTGATGATAAATGAAGACTGTTATGTGTTCTAAATAGTTTCCATTTGCAGAGTAGATGTTTAAAATCTCATTGTGAATTCAGGATTCTAGGAAGGTAAAGAATTTTTATATGTCATTTCGTATTTGAGAAAGGGAGAAAGCTGATTAGCCAAAATCAACTAATTATTACCTATTTCTCTTGCAGTTGGTCTTCCCAAAACCCACTGCAATCTGGCTTCTGTTCCCACGTCTGAATCAATTCTTGTAAGGAGTAAGAATGATTTTCAAACTACCTATTCAAATAGAACTTGCATAGGCCAGCTTCCACATCCCTCTCCCACATTTGGCTGACTTCCTTAAAGAGTTTCTACCTGGGTATTCGTGATGTTGTTTTTCCTGTCCTTCTATGCTTAGTTGTCACACTCCCCTGTTTGGGGTTCTCCTCTCTTGCCTGTTCCTTACGTGCCATCCATGGTTCTCTCCTCAGCCCAGTTTTTCTCTCTATATTGACCTTAATTTCTACATAAACCCTAATCTTTGTCTCTGATATTCAGGCTTTCAACTAATTTACCAAACTACTTATGTGTACCTAAAGTATATACTTAGTAATCGTCTCAAAACCAATAAGTGCACAGTTGAACACTGTTCTTTTTCCTCAAACATATCTGCTCATCTTCTTCTCTTGCTGGTTTCAGTTAATAGTGCTATTCGTCCACGCCATAAGCATGGGAATCATTGTAAATAATTGCATCATTTACAATACAGCATTTACAATATTGTAATAAAAGCACAGGAAATGGAAAATTCCACTTCGCCATCCTTCTGCTTGTCAAATCTTTCATCAGGAAAGCATCAAAGCATGCCTGTTTGTATCTCCCTTTTGCGATTTCTCTCGCCCTTTCATGATCTACTGCCGTGATTAGGTGCCTTGTCACCTCTGATCTAGGCTGTTACAAGAGAAACCTACTTGGCCGTCCTACCTTCAGGTTTGTTGCTAGTCATTACATCCTTCCCACTGCAACGAGGCTCATCTACCTAAAAAGCAAATCTTTTATCAATGGCTTTATCCTCTTGGATGTCCTCTGTGTCTTTTCATCACCTATATTAGAATTACAAGCGTGACGATATAGACACGTTTTTCTTCTGGCCCCTGCCGATTTCTCCTCCCTCTTCTCTTTGCTCTTTACACCCTTTTAATGGCAAAATTGCTCCCATTTCCTGCACTCACACATGCTTTCCTATTTTGTGGCTTTGTGTTTCGCTTGAAGCCCTGGCACGACCTCCTTATCTTTCTTCACCTGCTCTTACTTATCATTTAAGACCCGGCACAGGCACCATCTCCCACAGGAAGCCTCTATAATATCCCAGCTGGGCTAACTGCCTGTCATCTGCTCTATCTGAGCAGTTAGCATTTTGTGTTCATATCTTCTTTTGCTGTAACTTTCCCTGACTAGATTGGGACCTTCTCAAGGGCAGGAATCACATTTAATTCATTTTCTTTCTTCCGCATAGCAACTAGTTCAGTATCTGAAAATGATTGATAAATAGCCATTGAAATAAGCAAAGTTAAAATTATCATCATTAGTGGTGTTTCCCCTCTAATAAATGCACATCTTAATGTAGCCAAATGAGAAGAATATAAATTGAACATGTGCATTATAGTCTCTATTAACCCTCTCTGAAGAAGAAATTAAACTTTTCTTCCTCAAATGATAGGAACAGTAAACATTCTCCAAAAACCTTAACTTCAGCCAAATTATTCTGCATCATGCCAATTACATTTAACATCAGAATGATATAACTGATTTTATCTTAAATACCTACTTCAGAAACTAGTATAGGAGATATCTTATAACTGAGTTCTATTTAAGAAAGTAATAATTTGACATTGGGACCATCATAGATATTTTCAAGTATTTTAATAACACAGTATTATATAACAATTTTTTTCTATTCCCCAGCTGAAATTACAGTTTTATGTGGAGCAAAATGAATTATTAAATTTTTATTTCTAACTAAAATAATTAAATATTGCTAAACATTTAAGTGATAAATTTCACACTATGGCTTGGAAATATACTTTAGGATATAGGATTTTCAGTGCTAGAAGGAGCCAGAGGTGGAGTGTATCTCTTCCAGTTAACTCATTTTTAGAGGAGGATATTGAGGCCCCAAGAAATTCATTATCTAATAACACATAACTCGTTAATGCCCAAGCCGGAACTAGGACTCAGGTTGGGTTTTTCTCATCACACTCTACTGCCTCCTTACTTGCTATTTAAAACTGTAATTCTGGGCTTCCCTGGTGGCGCAGTGGTTGAGAGTCCGACTGCCGATGCAGGGGACGCGGGTTCGTGCCCCGGTCTGGGAAGATCCCACATGCCGCAGAGCAGCTGGGCCCGTGAGCCATGGCCGCTGGGCCTGCGCATCCGGAGCCTGTGCTCCGCAACGGGAGAGGCCACAACAGTGAGAGGTCCGCGTACCGCCAAAAAGAAACCCTGTAATCCATGTACTTGGGTCAGACGTGAGCCTATACACAGCTCCCCTGCAACACACACACACACATGCACACACACCCCACTATGTGGAATAAACAATGGAGTGTTCTTGTTGTTGTCATTCCTACTTGGACCACTGAGGAATGTACAAGGCTCATCTCTAAAATTAATAGAATCAATGAGAAGGTGTTACAGAATGTTCGTCTCTGCTTTCCTGTTTCATTCTAGATTCTTTCCAGGTATAAGTAACAAAATAGAGGTCTGAAAAGTGCATTTCATCTCCAGTAAACACGAAATAAAATACTCAGAAGAAAAACAATTTTAAAATGCAAGTATTAGTCACAAAGAAAATTCTTTGATATTTAAAATTGAACCAGGGTGTGTAGGCCATAGCCAATTAGCTGTATAAAACATACTACTTAGAAGTTGAACATTACTTTTAGAGCATTTAATATACATCGTATCCATTGCTTGTAATGAGACTCAGGTGACGGTATTTACCTTTAGACCCATTTAAAATGAACTAATCAGAAAGCTGCAGTTTTCTATATCTTGAGTCTGATTTCTGAGAATAGCCTTTATCACTTTTTCCAAGACTGAAATCTGAGAGTAGTAATTCTTCAGAATAAGGATATGGGTCAAAGCCAACTGTTCCACTTGTACTTAACATGCCAGAAATTACACATGAGTTTGTATCATTCGAGAAAGAAGAAAAATATTTTATTACACATTATTGAAAACTACCTCAGCCTAGCTAAGTACTTCTTAAAAATGAGAGTAATTATCTTTTGTCTGTGTTTTGAAGTTTATAATTGAATGGCATCTAGGAGATTGTAGGTGTATATTTCTAAAAGGCTAGTCTTATGTAGCCTCTCCAATGCAATTGCAAATCCTTCATGGTAAGGAATGTGTTCATCTGTCTTTGAATTTTTACTGTTTTAGCACAGAATGCCTGGCACAGAAATTCAATAAATTTCTGTTGAATTACATTCAGTGTGTGTGTATATGTGTGTGTAAATGTATATATACATAAACATGTATATACACAGGTTTACCTATATACATGCATGCATATATAAAATACATAAGACTACAATGCTTTAAAATCTTGGTAGAAAAGGTGTTCGCTTAACCTCAAACTGCTCGTGGTCTCACTGTTTTAAGGCCCTCCTTACATGCGTACCCAGCCTCATTCTCTCATAGCAGCACTTCTTTAGTGCAGAACAACTGAATGGAAACCTGCCTCACCCACCAGTGCCCCACTGACCTCCCAGGAAAAGGGCGACACATTTTTCCCACACCTGCTTACACAGGAAGAAGCCTTACCTCTTAAATGTTATAATACCTGATATTTAGCTTATGGGTCAGAGAACTGGGCAAGATGAAAGCCATTTGTGTCAAACTTATACCTAACGAAATTCTATTATTTAAGGATATTTCATCAACCTACTACAAAATACTTTTCTGCATATCCCACACTAGAACATAGTAATCTCTTCAGGTAAATGTCATTTTTAAACTACCATATTTTTTACTCTTTTTTCTTTCTTAATAAAGCAAATTAGCCATTGAACAGTTTCTTGAATTCTGGGATTTGTTTTTCAAACCAATCTTCATGAGTTCAGGATACATGAAATTCTTTGAAACAGTTTTTGACAAAAGGGGCAGAGTGCTTCCGAAAACTTTCAGATCTCTTTCAACTTTTTGCTGTTCATCTGAATATAACAGTTTTGACAGCCAGCTTTGTCTCTTGCTGCCAACACCATCCTGCATTCTCTCGGGATCCTTGACAATAGTCAGGAAGTCATTCACTTACATTTATGGAGGACCCATTGTGGGAAAAGAACTGCACTAGGAACTTCACAGGAAATAGGCCATAGGACCATCACCATTGAAGTTGTCCTGTAATTAAAGTGCTATTGAAGACAAATATATTCGTGATTTGTGCACTTCACTGACAGAATGAATACATAAAAACATGCTCCAAACACAATACATATGTATAGAGATTTAGCCTATAATGCATAATGACTGTTGGGATGACTAGAGTTAAAATAATTTATTTTGGAAGACTTTGTAGAGAATTGAATTTAAAGAGGGGAATAACCAAATTAGAGATAGAATGAACTAGGGAAGGGGACACTTACGATAATGTCATGTTTACATAATGTATATAGAAAAAGATATCTTACCCATATTTGTTACAGTACCCAGTCACTCATTTTTATACTTGATGGAAAGGACTGTGGAAAGTATCCCAAAGCCCATTTAATGAAAACACGCACAGAAAATTAGAAAAGTAAGAGCAATTAGGGAAAACCTTTAGAGTAAATAAAAGGTCGTCTTAATTTGTATAATAAAATTCACCCAAGTAAAATTGCTGGCTTATTTCTTTTCTAATAGTTTTAAAGTATCAATGCATTGCAGAGATATTAACATTTAAATACATCAGAATGGGAAGAAAGCTAGAGTGTCAATCATGTCATTTTTATGAAATTATTCTGAAATCGTTTGAGGCAAAGGAAACGTGATCTAGCTGCTGGGGTGGCGCACAGCCCGCCAGTGTTAGATCCCTCAAGTGCCACATCCTGCATCTTGTTAAATGTAACTCAGTCGTCTCTATTTCAGCAAAAGGGGCTTTATTTTCATCCGGCACTCCAGTCTTAAAGTAGACTAAAGCTTAAGTTTGTTTAAAGCTACAATATGATTATTCCTATAAAACAATTAGTGACATTTGAACCACTTTCTGATAGACTCAATTTAGTCGGAGTCTAAGTGGCTTTCTACATTTGTTGAATGCACATTTGAAAATGCTGCTAAATACATTTGAAAAAGCATTTTTTGAGGGAATACACTGGACAGATTTTTTTAAATTCCATATAGGTTTATAAAACATGAGTCCTTCTTTAAAATCTGCTTAGCATATCCCAAAACTTACGTCCAGTGAATCTAGAAAGTTTTGCCATGGACTGATAATTGTGCAAAAATAGAAATTGTAATTCTATTCAGATTGTGACAATTGTATTTTCATACTTCGTAATGTTTTGACGTCTGGCAATTATAATGAAAATAAATATGAAAATGGACTTATTTTGTAGTTTAATATATCCATAACAATTTAGTTTGTGACTCTAAATGATATTTTGGGGGTATCCATTTGTAGATTTAAGAAACTGTTCAAAGATAGTACTATAATGTTAATCATTGTCCTGTTTCTGCCAGTGTATTTTAACAGTAATAATAAAGGTAAAGGGAAATTGTTTCTGTTGAGGCTATCATAGTAAAACATTCCACTAGAATGGAAAATTAACTTATTTACCAGCCAATCAAGATTCCCTAGTGTTCTGAAAACAGCATGAAAAACAATTCTAACAGTTAAAATACTAAATAGTACTGTTGACCTATGAGACATAATGGCTTAAAATATAAATAGTAATAGGAAATATTCCCATAATAGTTGTACAGGTGTTTCACCTGTTGACCTAAACTTCTCTGCTTCCTAAAGTTAAGTATGACACTTATCTGGGAAAAATATTTGCTCTGAAACGTAAATACTGATTCATGAAGCTTGCAACTTAGGTTACTTTAAAAACCACTTGCAGGTTGAGGATTTAGTGCTAATAATGGGTCCTCCACTAATTTAAGGCTTGAGTTACCGTAAAAGATACAACTCTCTGTATACTGTGTGAGCTGTGAAAGGTGGAGGATCTCAAAACCACATCTGGCCAAGCGAGTCACTGGCGGTTTGTTAAGATGGGAAACGCCGCTCTCCTTCCATTTGCAGCTGCCTGGGGTTGCAGGGCTGATTAGCGAAGGCAACTTCATGCTTGTTAGTCTAAGACAGGGCTTCTCCACTTGCTGCTGCCTTCTCTACCCTTCATATTTCCACTTAGCTATCTTACTCTTTGTGATCAGACCTCCTGCACTTGATATGTAAATTTGGTGCATTTAAAATCGAACATGCGATACTTAAAGGACAACATTTCAACACACAGAAGTAATAGCAGCCTATGTTCTCCTTTCCTCTTTTTCATCTAACATTTGCAATGATTCTCAAAGGGTTGTCTTTTCTTTCTGCAAAAGGGCATTTTAGAATCACTGTTTTTTACCAATAATATTTACACGATACCCTGGCCCCCCATATTCAATTCTGATGTCCAGAGGTTTGGTCAAACCCTGAACTGCAGAGTCCGGCTCCATGCTCTGTGAAGGTGGAAACTCTGCCTAGGAACACTGGCTCTCTGAATGTCCTTGTACCGGGCAGTGTCAAATATGATAACTGGTTTGGTCCTAACAGCCACTGGGAAGCTGGGAGATGCCCAATCTCATTTGTAGCCAAAGAAACTAAAATTTCAATTCTATTGCTACAAATGGTGATCTTGTGATTTAAACCCAGGTGTCCTGTCTCATATAATATATGCATTTTCACAATTGTGGTGGGTTTCTTTCTGGGAGTTTTATAAACACCACTCAATTTTTAAAATAAAAAAATAAGAACGTATTGCCATTTGAAAACACTATATATTTGGTAATACTGTAGAATGTTCATTTTGATTAATGTCCGATTTAGCAACATACTGTAATAATTTGCAGGGTATAGGAAATCTGAAGAGAGGTCTTTAATCTGAAAAGGAATCTATAATTGAATAAAAAATAATAATAACAAAAATAATTTTCCATGCTTTGAAGAAAAGACCAAACGTATTTTATTTTATGGACTATAATATGGTTACTTTAGCAGCATTTTAAATGAACAAATTAGAACTCTATGAATGTTACTCTCTACACTCCAATCCATGTTTAGTATAAGAGCGTGGAAAACTAGTATAATTGTACCTGCAAAGAAACTATTTCTACCGAACTATTTATTCAAATTGTGAGATTTCTGGGCCTAACATATATTTCCCCTGACCCTTTAATCAATTAATTAGTCCATTAATTAATAGGTTAAACTTTACTCTGTGCCAGAGGTTATGCTGAGCACTGAAAATAAAATAATGAGAAAAAGTTTCTGTTCTCTTTGAGATTAGAGTCTGTTGAGGAAATTTATTATAATATAAAGTAGTAAGAGCTAAACTAGATATATGCACCTAGCACCATAGAATCATAGGGGAGAGAGCTTCTGGAAGATTCACAAAACATTGTGAAAAAAGTATGCAAGCCTTTTTTTTTAAAAAAGCAATCTTATATCCTGAGTCCCTAATGCAAAATCCTGATATAGGCATATTAACTTTAGGGGACTATAGTAGCCTATAATCAGGAGTAATCCAGCAAAATACATAGACAATCTGTCATCAGGTAGGGTCTTCCACAGCAATAGAGAAAATATTACTAGACAGAATGAAAACAGGTACAGAGTTTGATGAAAAGAAAAGAGCAGAAGAGATGTATTATAAGTAAGTAAATAAATAAATGAATGAATGAATGAATGAATAAATAAATCTCTCTCTCTAGACCAAAATGGGTACAGAAAGCTTTGTAGATGTTTTTTATCTTTATGGTAGAAAAAATTTTTTTTTATGGTAGAAAAAATTTTTTTAAAAAGATAAATTGGCATTGGTTATCAGGACTATATATCACTGATTCTCAAAAAATTTGTAATTTGTTTTACAAGACACAATGACTGACACCTAGGCAATTCTCAAAATCTTGTAGAATAAATGGGTATTTATTTATACAATTCAAGAAATGTAAGTAAAATGGTTTCAAATGTGACTGGATTTAAGAGTAAAGAAAGAGTATACGTATCTAAAATTACATCTCTGGAACCAAATAAGATGTGCTGGGTTACACACAGTAGCAAACACCTACAAACTCACGTTGACAGCCCAAGAAATAGATTCCCATATTTAGTTTGATTCACTCAAATTTAGTTTTCTTATTTCTCTAATTGTTTTTATTTTAGCTTAACGGAATTGAAATAGGTTTCACAGTAATTATTGGCAGTAAATTATTTATTAATTAAATAATTATTAAATTGGCAGTAATTATTTAATATGTCAAAACAAGACCACCAAATTATCTGATTGTATCAAAAAACATCAAATGTTATTTCCACAAAATTACACAGCAAGGATTATACTCGTTAAAAATTTTAAGTTCAAAAATTAACTAGTGGGCTTTTTTCTTATGTATCATCAGCACATTATTACAGTTAATTGCTAAACTTTGAGATAATAGAGTTAAAAACTGTGTGAGAATACTATTTGTTGTAATGGACATTATTTTATGCCACAAAGGGTGTTTTATAATATTCTGTCTATTAGATATTTGAGGGCCTTTCAAGTGCTTTAAGTTACTAAAGTTATTCATCAACTTTGAAAAAACAAGCAAGAGACTAATCAGATCGCCATTTAAGTCCTCAAGTCAAACCATTTTCAACTTGGATCTGTAATTTAAGAAGATTCAAGGCTGGACATACCGGATGTTATTTTCTCTTCTCATCAGTACGGCATGAGAAAATGAATTTATGTTGATTGATTTGCAAAGAGACTTATTCTTTGAATATGCCCTGAGGAAAAATGGTGGAGACTTGAATTTTCTTCATAAATCACTTGTAAATAATAACTGTTAACTAATAAACAAGGCATTTCCTAATCTCTCCCATAAGGTGACAGCTGCTCCTGTAGCCAAGGCAGTGAAATGAAACCTGGCATATAATTCTGACACCAACCCCACATCACAAAAGAAAAAAACGGAGGGCGTAGACTAGACCACGTGATATTTAACACTTGAAACAATACAGAATAGGGAAGAAAATAATTGAAGTCCTTTCTTCCTGACTCTTGCAATTTGGAGAAATCTGTGCCCTTGAAAAGCAGAATGCACTGTAGTTTTGGAGTCACCATCCGCCAAACAGTTGGTTTTGCCATTATAATAAAGACTTTTAAGGAGCTTTAATTCTAGGCTTCAACATTTCTGTCCCCTGTCGTAATCAGTTTCAAACTCTTAAAAAAAAACATTTTTAAGAAAAGAAAATAGGCTGCTTCCTAGAACATACAGATTTTAGTAAACTTACATCTGAGGTGCAACATTCTTTTCAATGGTAACATAGGGAAACTATATGCATCTGCTTTGCCTGAGTCAGATGGAAAGTAGTCCTTTAAACAATACTGCCTAGTTTCTTCACTTTGTTTTGTTTAGTACAGATCCGCTTATTTGTTTATTCAGTGAGAAACTGTGTGCTATACCTTTGCTGAAAGCAAATAACTAATAACTTCATGTCCTGAAACACTCAACAGCCAACCTGCTCATTTCATTTGTATTCCAGGGATGCCTCATTTTTTCTTCCTCACTGCCTAGCCTGTACTGATCAGTATTAACAATGGGATTTTTGTCTCACTTGAAAACTTTCTTGTTCCATTTGAGTTGAGGTGGAGACACTCTCACTTAAAAACAAAACAAAACAACACCACAATAACAAAAAACCCAAACAGGTATTTTCAGTGTTTAATTATTGCAATAGAGTAATATTCTGGAAAACTGCATTCACTTATCAGATAATCTAATAAAGAAACTGTAGTGATTACACTACTTAACTAGGTGAAAAAGGAAAAGTCCCATGTTTAAAACATTTTGAAATGTTGAAAAATATGATCGATTTAAAAAGTCGAAAGAAAAGAGAGACTGTGGAAATGGTAAATCCTGTTCCTATAACTGGATTTTAGCCACTTTTGGCTACATAGACACTAAACATAAAATTTTATGCATCCTTTTTTGTCACTCTCTTCTGTTGCCCCCCGCCCACAAACTTAATAAAACTCACCTGCTAGCCCTTCGCATCAAATTCTCAAGGAAAGGGAAGCTACCGCCTCACCTTACTGCTAAAGAACTTCCCCTGTAATTTCTGATACCCCTTAATGGTTTAAATTTTTCTTAAAATCTAGAGCCACAGCTAACTTGACTGGCCAGTTCCTGGACCCCTGCATGGATTTAACATCTATCATGTTAATTCATTTGAAAAACAAAAAGGCTTTTATCTTGAGTCCCTATTTACCTTAAATCTCATGATGAACACTGATGTCACAAGAGAAGACATAAAACTGTTTTTTCTTGAACTGTTGTAAGTTCAGTTCCAAGGAGGCGCTAGCTTATTTTACTGAGATCTCTGTTCATGGGTGGGTAATAGGGAAAGACAGGAGTTAATGCTTCCCTAGAGATTGAATTCCTTCTGCCTTGTACCAATCCTTCCTCTCAACTCATGCTTTCACACGTTGCTTGCCCCAAAAGCATTCACAGGGGTCAGATTTTTTAAAAAGTTTAACTTAATTTCTTAAATATTGCTTTTAACCTGCTGCCACCCAGCCCCCCGTTCTCAGCGACTACGGCAGTAGTTCTTAAATAACTACCATTTTTTGGCTAGAATGAATAATACATCAACTATTTAGTTTTCCCAATTAATAAGATGTCTTTTGATCTTCTAAAGAATGTTTTCACCCACACAATTCTTTTTTAGAAAAAAAAATAATAATTCAACTTCCCTGTACCAGAAAAACCCTCATTAAAAATGAATTTCCAGCATGAGATGTCAGAGCAAGGGCAAATGTTCTAATCTAATATTTGCTGTAATTCTGTTGATCATAGGCCTTTCTCATATACTAATGAAGCATTCTCTAGAAGGCAAAAAAGGGAGATAGCAGATGTTGAATGGAAACTAATACAGATTTTTTTACATGACTCAATTGAATAACACCTTGGGAAGAGTATGGAAATTTGTGTTTGTTTTTTAGTATTGGTTTCCTTCTTGGTGTTTTTTGTTAGGAGAGCTGGTTAGCCAACTCCTTTTGAAATTCTTAACTTCATAATTTCTCTTAAAGAGGTCATCTACTTTTGTGGCTGGTACACCCTTTGGGGGTGTTTATCTAACCATAGTGAAATGGGGGGTGGAGTGGGATTGCAGGGAGAGGCAGGTATGTTTAATGAAGCGTACCATAGCATCAAGTACACTTAATCCACTCAATCTCTTAAATATATCTAAGCTGTTTCTCCTTATATTCTTTTATGCACAAATATAGCAAGTGTTTTTACCTACCACTCACAGAAAGTTTCCGGCTGTCTATAACCTGGGGAAGCACTTGGAATACCATCTCAAAAATTAGAACAATTTCTGCTATTAAACTGCAATGTTTATTGCCATCCCAGTTTGTTTCATTAATAAATAACAAATTATAGAAAGTGTACATTTAAAAAATGTACACATTAGTTTTAGCTAACATATGAAAAGATCAAAAATACATTTCCAATGGAGAATTGCTTTAACAGCTATCTTCTTTGACTGTACTTGTCTTAACTGAAAGAGAGGAGTTAACCAAAGTGTTGTGAAGTTGGAAGAGTTGTTTCTCTAGAAAATCAAGCACGCCACCCAGAAAACTGCCTGTCAAGAGTTTTATACTTGGAAGTCTCCATAATCCATCTCAATATGGAGTGGGGTGAGATTAAAAACTACTGATTTATTTGACAGAAATATATACAACAGCATGGTCATCATATTAAACACCTGCTTACATTTGACTCTGTAGCAGGACTTAATCACATCTGAAAACTTGAAATTTAAGAAGATATTATAAACTCAGTTGCAAGTAAATTATAGCATATGATGTAGATTGTGGGTTAGAAAATAATTGAAAATAGAGATACTGCTTTAAGAGAAACAAAATAAGATTGTTCACTTGTACCTTAAAAAAACTTAACGTTAAAAGGTCAATATACTATGTATGACTTTTAAAAATGTAAATGATGCAGTAAAATCAATGGTTAATGTGGCAAATACAGCAGGCTTGACAGTGTCAGGGCTGAGGTCACAGATTCAGAGTAGGGAGCAATGTTCCTTGGGAGGTGAATCAAAATTCACATTTCACACATGCAGATTTTGATAGATTCTGATGACATCCACCCAAGTCCACCTCAACTTTGCATCTACCTCAATTCAGAAATAGGTTTAACCTCGGTTATCCCTCACATGTTTGGGTGTTATAAGAAAAACATTGAAAGTAACTTTATTTAACCCTGACCAAAGTCAATTGAGAAAGCAGTAGAAATACAATATTATAAATACTTTGGTAAGTATTTTTCAGGAAGTAGTTCCTTCCTTCTTTCCCCCTTCCTTCCTTCCTCTCTTCCCCCCCTCCCTCCCTCCCTCCCTCCCTCTCTCTCTTTCTTTCCTTCCACAATTAAAAAAATTCTATCTGTGGTCACACTTTTCTACTATTTTATAATTTAATCAGTCTAGAACAGTTATGCTTACATAAAAAACTTCCTATTCTCACATTTTTTAATTAAAAAAATTACAGATAAGTAAATATAAATGTGAATTCATTAAACTTTCAATTGTTTGAAAAGACCCAAAGATCATAAAAATTTTAGAGGGTAAGAAAAATGTTAAATGTAAATAAGTACATTAAAGTTTTAAAAAAATTTGTGTGTATATAAACATGGGGTGTCAGTGCTACCAAATTCCAGGCTTCAACATTAAGTTATTTATTTTACAAAATAAAGTAATTCTGTCATGATTTTGTGGTTCAGACTCCAGATTGAATGTCTTTCTTCTCCATGGAGTCAATTCTGACCCTCCTTTATCTGAATTTTACCTACAACCTTTTATTTTTCCTGGACAACATCAAAATGTTTCAGGATTAGACATTACGCAAGTGAAATGGATACATTTCTAAATTTGCTTATCCTGTTTAGTTTTGACAAATATAAACTTGCTCTGCTAGTCTAGGTAACAAGAGCTGGAGAAAAATAAATATTTACAATATATATTAATGAAAATGGTACAAGTATTTAAAGTATTTAATCATATGTGGTATTTCACTAGGATAATTCGTTAGTCCAGTCTTCTAAATAATCCCAAAGTGACATGAATTCCTCTGCAGAATGAATGTCTATAGAGAGTAATCCATGGAAGACAGACAAGCCTCTTGTCATTTGCAGCCTTAATCCATTGCCTAGAGCGTGAAAAGTGCTCAGGATAACAAGTGTGAGAATCAGTAAAATCAACATTATTTTTGGATTTTATTTTCTTAACAATACTGACTGATCAATAGGCTGGCGGAAACTGACAAATACAATAGGGTCTGTTTGATGAATCAATCTAGTGAAGTAGAAAGAGAATCCCTGCTCCCCCTCCCCCATTCTCCCCCCTTTAAATCCTCTTCATTCTCTTCCTCCTCGTCCACCTACACTCACACAAACACACGCACACACACGAACACACACACACACACACAGAGGGAGAGAGGGAGGGAGAGAGGGACAGAGGGAGTTGCTCTTTCTCTATTGGTCTATAGACATTAAGTAATGAAAGCTGTAGTGACAATGCTTAGGTCATTTTTTATAAGAATACTAAACCACTTTCAATAAGTGTTTATGTTTTTAATTGTAAGACTCACCCTCTCCTTTCAGCCAAGAAATTTCCGTATTACTGAAATAGAGCTCTCTCCTCCAAATTTCTAACGTGTGCTGTATGTGGGGTTGGAGGGAGGGTGCAGAGTAGAGAGAGTTGGGGAATAAAGAAGGGAAAGTTCTGTCCTGTTGATCTTCATACGCCCTTCCTCAAAACAAAACAAAACAAAACAAAACCATAGGATATCAGCTTTGAGAAAAATTGAAAGGAAATTTAAACACCTCAGGCAACATGCCTGTTTAGAAAAGAATTAATGGTGTTTGTATGACTGCCTGAATACATGCATATATGTCCACAGAAAATTTAGTAACCCTTCACCAGCTCATGAAGACACAGAGATATTCTCTTTATGTTTGTCCTTGACACCCAGCAGGGACTTTTGTGAACTTTGTCATCTTCCTCTGCCCTTTAAACCAAAACTAGGGAAGTGGCTTTAATTAATGAGATGTGATGCACTAAAAATGTTAGCCAGAGCATTCCAGGAGCTGGAAAACCATACATGTTTTAAAATTCTGAGTGTCCTTTTGAGAATCCCCTGTTGTAATTTATAATTCTCAGTGGACCTATATTTGTCTTGAGCTGATTGTTGAAATGGGCTTTACTAGGAATTTCTTCACTGAAATTGCAGTGGGGCGGGGGAAGGGGGTGGTTGATCCAAGGGGGTTTCTTGGGAGAAGGGAATGATTGCTAACAAGGTTTTAAAACCTCCAGTGGTTAAAGTTATATTGATGAAAAGGACAGACATATATATGCATATCCATAGACGTATATAGGCATAAACAGACGTATAACATACAACGCACAAGTCCAAGCAGAATTATATAATGAGCATGAGTTAGAAATTATGTAGGTAGCAGAATTCAGATATTTTTTCATCAAAATTGCACCTAAAAATGGCTATAAAACAACGCTTGCCTTGGGAAGTAAATTTATAGCTACATGCCTTTCACAGGCACGTTGGAGTGTTCTGCTCCCGGCTCTAATCTCTACGAGATGTTTTTTGCATGTGTTGTGTGACAGGAGGGAAGGGGAGTGGGCTGAGCTCGCCTGTTCTCCCATTGTCAGCCAGTCTAGTGAGTGTTGGGAAAACCTGTCTGTGGGATCTTGTGTCATCTCTGCCTACATGTGTACAGGAAAAGTCCGCGCTGCTTACGGTTTCTCTCTCTCTCTCTCTCTCTCTCTCTCTCTCTCTCTCTCTCTCTCTCTCTCTCTCTCTCTCTCTCTCTGTTCCCCTTTCATTCTGCTTCCCCGGAGCCGAATGAAGCAGGCAGCAGGATTAGAGTCCGCCAGCTATCAGAAGAGTCTAGATAAAAGGAACTGCTTCTTAAGCACCACTACTGCAGCCCTTGTTGATTTTTTTTTTCTTTCCACACAACAGTTGTGCCTCATTATCCGGTGCCTGGCTCGATTTTTTTTTTTTTTTTTTTTTTGGAGGGTTTGAAGTTTCTGGGCTTCAGTGACTGTTACAGAAGAAGAGGTGTTAGTGTTGCTTGGAGGTCTTGATTGTCTGCATTTATGAATGAAACTGACCTAAATCACCTGTTACCTCCAGTTTCCAGATTGTTTGAACTTCTGTGGCCGCACAATACAGGACCCGAGACTGAAGCAGCATAGGACCCACAGTGTCTGCAGCATGGGCTGGTTCGCTAGGATTGTCTGTCTTTTCTGGGGAGTATTACTTACAGCAAGAGCAAACTATCCAAATGGGAAGAACAATGTGCCAAGGCTGAAATTATCCTACAAAGGTAAGTTTTTCTTTTCCTTTTATTTGACTAGCTTTCTAATGCCCCCCTGCCCCCTGCCTTTTCATTCCTTGAACTCCCTCCCAACCTAAACCGTAAAACCTTTAGTTTAACCTGGGAAACCTTTGTGATCGTGTGTGTCTTTTGGAGATGATTGAAACACTTTTTTATAAAAGCATGGCTTCTGTTGGATATATGACAATTTAAATGCAAACAAAGAACATTTAATCACATTTGCAGAGAAAAGCTGAATGCCTGGTAAATACTGATCTATATATGTGATCATATATCCTGATAATTCTTCTGACTCTACTCCTATTAAAATATTTTTAAAAACCACTATTGCAACAATGGTCTCTTTGTAGATGTGAGTGCCTCACCTATAATAATTATTATGATACATTGTATTTTCTCAGTTTTAGACAGTAAATAGTTAATTGTCATCATGAATATTCAGTTTGTTCAGATCTGACAATCAGATGCTTAACATAAGCAGTAGATCATGGTTTGCCAAGAGAATATAAACTGGAGAGAACAGACTAGTTTTTCCACAGTGTGTTATGATTGTACAAAAGACTGTGTATTTGGCTAATTGGTGCAAAGCTAAGGCCTTTGCAATGTAATGTTATTTGATTCTATATGTACTTCAGTGAGAACTGAAGAGATACTACTTTCTAGTTGTACAGCTAGCTGTGTGAACTTCTTTTCAAAAAAAGTATAAATTTAAGAAGAAAAAAAAAGCCTTATCACATGATCGGTCTTGTTACATCTTAATGTGTATGCTTGTTTTTTAATGAGGATTTTAAAGAAAATATTTGTTCTATATTTGTTGAGATAGATTTTATAGATAGATATATAATTCCACGCTAATATGGATTCCAAGATGATATATATAACTTTTAATGGAAGAGAATATTTATATAACTGAGGTATTATTAACATGGAGTTGAGGATTAAACTGTTTTAAGTCAAGTAGTTTTACTCCCTAGGGTGTTGCTTTCTTATGATTCTCAAATTTCTACAGTTGGGGGTGGGGCAATAAGAAGCTTCAATTATATTTCGTTTTTAGCCTATGATGTGAAAGAAAATTATTGGATCTATCTGTAGAGATGTCTGTCTACTATACATTGCTCTTATGCCAGAAAAGATATTCTTTAATTTTCACATGATGGGGAACATCTCTTTCTGAGTACTCTAGTGTGAATGAGAACCACAAAATAGGAAAGACAGATGTAATTTTTCACACTTTGGATTAGAAAATTAAACACCTACTAAATGTGTTTGTTTGTATTTAATACTTAGATAAAATACACTGAATTGGAAAATATATTTATTTTTGGTATAATTTTTTGGTTATTAAAATGAGAATGAATTTTAACCATTAGCAAGCAGAATTGCAACTGTACTCATATAAGGTTTTTAAAAATAATCATATGGCACCCATTAAATATTTAATTAAATCCCAATTGTGTCTTTATATAGTAACTGTCTTTAAATTATTTTCCTAGTGTATGATATTATGGTATCTGTGTTTTCATCAGTTTTTGTTTTCTATTTTTACTCTTTGGGAGTATTTCATCCAAGGATTCTTAGGTTAATCGTCCACTTTCTTCAAGTTTATATTCCTGAGTAAGTTTTACATACGAGTTTACTTCCTGAATATGTGAATAGCTATATGCTATAATTTTGGAGTAAGTTTGAAACATGACATGGATTTTAAAAATCTATATTTAGAGATACTTGTCTAAGTGCTAAATAAATTGCAAAATCAGTAGGAACTGAGAATTATTCTTATTTATTTTGCAAGAATTTTATTTCCATGGTAATGGATTACTCTCCATTAGCAGAAGAGGCAGCAGTTCTTTCTACATATTAAAAGGTAGCATTTAATTAGAATAGCCCTTTGTTATATACAAATACTTTAAACTTGTCTAATGAAGTGAGTTGTATATATTGACGAGATGTATATATTTGAAACTGTCTCTATGAGCTCTTTTTAGCAATGGTATCCATTAGAATTATTCTGCTTTCCTTTAAACCAAAAACTGCCCTACAGCTACATAACAATTCTATTGATATACCTAGAGCTTGGCAATTTGGTAAAACAAGCTGTGAAGTGAACAACACCAAAAAGAATAATAGGGATGGCCCAAGCAATTTTTCTTCTGCCCTTTTATTGGTCTGTCATTACCTTTTTGTCTCTACGTGTACACTTGTTTTTCCAAAGCAACTGCCTGGTAGCCAATTGTCAGTACTTTGTTTCCAAGCTGTAATAGAGATTTTTTTTTTTTTTTTAGCTACTTCTTTTTCCTTCTTAATTAGATGTCAAACACAGTTAAAACATCCACTGCTTTGCCCTTAAAAATATTCCAGCATGATTCATGAAGAGTTAAATCCCTGCCAACCCTAATTTCCCATGGTCACTTGTTTTCAAAGATCCACCATTAACCCTCTCATTTCTCAGGTTGCCAAGACGAAGTTTCAGGCAATCACTGTGCTTACTTTCTACTTGTCATTTTGCCTGGTAGGAGATAAAAGAGATTTGATATGTTAAATGAGAAAGAAAGAGAAGTAAGAACAAGAAGGCAGCCTTTGTAGTGGATATACATATATATCTAATAAGGTACCTCTTTACTTTCTAGGAACAGGAATTAAATAGATGTTTTCAGGACCATCTGGAGAAGTGATAATATTAGAAAAATGGGGTAGGCTGGCTTTTCCTCTGAACCAATCTGATTTAGAATCCTTGCGGGGGAAGCAAATGTGAGAACTCTGTAAATCTCAGCAGTCACATACAAATTATCCTCAAGAAACATTCACTCAGAGATACTTTTCCCTTCCTTAAATTCATGTGATATAGCTAGATGTTATAATGCTTCTTTTTAAAATTGATGAATAACTGTTTATTTGCCCTACGAAACTAGTCAAATTTCACTTTTCTCATGAAATACCAGATTATCATAAAATCTTCCTTTTGGAACGTGTGGTACAATGAAGACTTCAGAAAAACGTATGGAAATCACAAGGAAATAAATTAGGTCTGGGGTTTTAAACACATGACAAACATTCCATCACTCAGTGTAATGAGCTTTTCCAGGACATTGTGTCCTTCAGTTTTAGTAGAAATCAAAGACACATGCAAGTCTGAATGTGACGGTGATCATGTGAATCCAAAGATTGTATCAGTGCCTTTAACTTTACCTTCATAGGGAGGACTTAGTAAATAGCCCTTAAATAAATGGTAGACATTTCAGAGGCTTTCTTTTCATACTTTGTAAAGGTTTTTTTGTTTTGTTTTTTTTCCAGAGTCAAATTGTTTAATTATTGTAAGAATGAGATTATTAGTTAAATCAAAATTCTCAGACATATCTTTTTGAGAGATGATAATGTTTAATTAAAAATTATGAATTAAAACTTGCAAAACCTTTTTTATTTGCCATTATTCAATATATTATGACCACATCAAAATTTGATTTGTATGAATAATGATTTACTAATTAAACTTGTTGACTTTTCTGGGATTTTCATTAGTCTGCCAAAGCACAAGCATATATTTACATATTCATACATATATGTGTACACATATATGAATAGGTGAATATACCTGAAGGACAAAATTTATGTTAATATTTTAGAGTTAATAAAAACAATCTTGGCAATCTACACGTGGTAAATTATAATAAAATACTTTACAAATAAAATTGTTATTGGTTGTAAAGATAGTCATGTGTTAAATTACATATGTATATTATAGCAGACGTGATCATTTTTTTAATATTTATTTTTTTATCTTTGGCTGCATTGGGTCTTTGCTACTTTGCACAGGCTTCCTCTAGTTGCAGCAAGCAGGGGCTATTCTTTGTTGTGGTGCGCGGGCTTCTCATTGCGGTGGCTTCTCTTGTTGCAGAGTATGGGCTCTAGGTGCGTGGGCTTCAGTAGTTGTGGCATGCAGGCTCAGTAGTTGTGGCTCGCAGGCTCTAGAGAGCAGTCTCAGTAGTTGTGGCGCACGGGCTTAGTTGCTCCCCGGCATGTGGGATCTTCCTGGACCAGGGCTTGAACCCGTGTTCCCTGCATTGGCAGGCAGATTCTTAAACACTGTGCCACCAGGGAAGCCCCAGGCATGATCTTTTGAGTCTCATGAAAAGTCTTCATGAATATCTCAAGTATTCAAGTAATAATATAAAATGGAATTTGTCTTATACTGGAAATCTCCTCATAGCTAAAATGGAATGTGTCTTTGAAGAGTAGGGTAGTAACATGTATGTTTTCACAGAGCAAAGACATTATAAATTCTTTGCAATACCTTATCTCCAGTAGTCACTGCATATATGGCATCAGATCTCTTATTTGCTGATTCTTATTTAGTATGGCCTTTTCTTCCCAAATTCTTTTAACTTTAAAAATCATATTTTCGTTCTGAAGTCTTCGATTTGAGCATGCTGAAAGCTAGAACTTTTTATTTATCTACTCGACAAGTATATCCAGGCAAAATAATAAAAAACAAAATAAAACGAAATGCACAGTATCACATCTTGCGATCCAGTGCGGATCAGATCAAATGAGAGCTAGTGAAAGTCTCCAGTTTGAGGCTTCTCTGTTTGGAGCTGCCAACCAGATTGGCCTTTGAAATAATAACTTATCAGTGCAGACTTTGGCAAGTAAGAAAATGACTAAGACCACAAAACCACCCCATGTAAGATAACTCACCAACTTTTGATAATGATGTGTAGTCTTTAATAGCTTAAGGAAACCTGAATACTGAAGAGATGAATTTTCCAATTCTAACTTTTTTAGGTTGTTATTTCTCTTCATATAAATTATTTCCTAGACTCCGCTATTGTCAGTGATATGAAATGCCTAAATATTTAGGCAACTAAATAGAGGTATAGATCTGTGATAACTAATTTTTCTTTGTTTTCTTTTTTTCATTATCATGTATCAATCAAACATGATTTTAAAATATGTTGTGATTTTCAGTCTGTTATATTTAAATTCTATATTGAAGAATTAATGCTATTAAAGGAGTTTTCAGGAATAAATTTAATTGGAATCCATCAGTATGATTGCATATGTTCCTAGTAACAAAATAAAAGTTAAAGTGTTGGTGGCAGAGCATAATGTATTTCTATTTAGTGTGAATATATAACTGTATTTGAGATGTGAGCTTTAAGTAACTTATAAAGTTATCAAGAACTTAAAGTCAGCTGTAAGGAAGTGTGTGGTTTAACTTCTTAACCCAGTTTCTCTCATTTAAACTTCAGTGGTACACCTACGTATCACAGTTCCCAAGATCAAAATATCACACACACCTTTACATCATTTTGGAGAACTGTAAAATCTAAAGTCAGGACTATTTTAAGTAGAATTTACACTTGAGTTTTTAAAATTCTTCCAGTACTGAAATAAATTTTTAATTGATCATTATCTATAACATTCATTTACAAAGTCATGATATTATAGCATAGAGAGTTACATATTAATTGATGAAGACATTGCACTTATCAAACCTTCCTGAAAATAAAAACCTATGATAAAATGATCCATTAATGCAAAGCTGTAAGTAAAATCTCCAAAACTCGTGACAGTATCTTAGTTCATGCGGTGAAAGCTGATTTTAAAAAGACCAGCAGTTGTAAACATAGGTTAGAACCAGTGTGAGTCTTGGGATGGATTTTACCCTTCATGACTTCTAAGGTGCTGTTTAAAGGAACTACCATGATTTGCAGTTCTATGCTTCTGCTAATAGGTGGCACTAGCAATTTGAGACAGTTCTTTCATTACTTTGGAAATGGGAAGGCTGCTAGGATAAATACACACAGAGTAGTGTGTGGAGACCAAGCTTGGAAAAACTGGCATGAGAGTCAGGATACGTAACAAGCACAAAACAGAAGCATTAGTTAAAATGGAATTTGCTACAGAATTTGATGTGCTCTTTGCATTTATTGGTACCTTCTGACCCTCAAAAAGTAGATTGTTGTAACCAAAATTAAATAAATAATGTAATTTAATTTAAATGAGAATTTACATGTGCAATTCGTCTATAAAATGTAAATAAAATAATGAGTGAAGCAGTAGTAACAAGCAATCGGAGTGATGGAAGGACAGTGTCCTGTGGATATGTATAAATAATACATATATAATTATTTTAAGCCTGAATTATAAAGTGCACTTAACAGGAGCGAGGCAGCCTGCCTGTGGCACATTATCACCCTCATTTATAATTGGAGAGTGGCTAGTTGAGAAGGTAAAATAATGTTTAGAAAATTACACTGGGTATATTTTTAAAAGAATGACTCCTTTAGATTTGTAGGTTATTTTAAATTATTATCATAATTAAACATACCAAAGAACTAATAAATTCTATCTGACACAAATAAGTCTAAATGTCTTCAGTTACTATCTCCTTCTATTGCCAAAACATAAACATCAGTATAAATAGAGAATTGGCACGCTATTTCCAGACAGTAACAAAGCTGGACTCTGTCAAACCCAGGATAAGAGGATATACAATTTATACTTGAATTAGGGAATAAAGATAAGTAAAAATAAAATTCTGTTGAATAAATATGAAGAGTGAATTGGTCTTAGTGTTTCCTACAAGCTTAGAGTAAAACTGAAAGGGACCACGAATTTAGGGAGTCTTGTCATCTCATGAATGAGTCATTGAAACTACATGTCCAGGTTTCCTTTGCTTGAAGAGATGTGCTATGGGAAACAATGTTGACCAAAACTTTACAGTAACTTAATTTGTTACTGCAATCATAAACATGTCTTTGGATAAAATATAACATCACCCACTTGAGTCTTCATCAGTAAACTAAATGAAGTTTAGTTCTATTGATATGTCCAGTGAGTTCTTCAGTCAAGAAAACTACTTATGTGGGTCATCTTTGTTATGTCAGATTGTGAGGTTCTAAGGCCAGATTGTATGGTTTTTCATTGGTATAATCTCAAAGGCTAGCACAGTCACTCATTGAATGAACTTGTGCTTCATTGGATACACCTTGTTTTTAACCGCAAAGTATACCTGTTTATAAGTGAGTACAAAATTAATGCAAATCTGTAATAAATCAATTCATTATAAGTGAATAGTACGTTATAATGTGGTAGAGAAAGTAAAGTCAGTTCTAAATGCTAGGGTAGGAGGATATCAGTGGAGGCATTTAGATGCACGCAAAGGGCAGTGGTATCTCCACAAACAGTCTCCTCTGAACCAAGCCTATTCCAGCACTGAATCACAAAGTGTCTGGGTCACCTTTGTTTGCCTGCAAGTAGGAGATGGAAAATATATAACAATAAATGCATCTTAGACGCCTCTAGGAGAGAAATTATTTCATTCCTTTCAACAAATACCCTGAGTTTCCTTATTATGGTATCTCAGTACACACAACAAGAAAAGAAAGTGAGCGAGACGATTCTAAAATCAAATAGTGGCTAAAGACATACTGTCTCCTTATCACTCTTACTGTATCTGGATTTTTGTGTAGAACAAACCAGTCCTACCAAACAAAGTTGAAAATGCAATCGTTTAAAAGTTTAAATTGGCTAGATTTCATTGTCCACACTTTTGGGAGAATCCTGGCTTTGCTCTCTGACAACCTGCTGAGATTAATGTTGCAGAGCCTTCCTTGCTTCTTCTTACCCTTGATTCCACTTATCAAGAGCAGCAGTTACTCATTGCCCCTTGCTTTTCATCTCCAAGTAAGCCTCTGGCTTACTTTGGCTCTGTGCTCTATGGCCTGGGACCACCACTTACTTCCATCCTCAGCCCTTGTTCCCAAACCCCACCCGCCCAGGAGAGTAGATATGATAAGAAAGATCCACAGGAATCTTTGTTGAAGTGTGATGTGCAAAATATATGTTGAGTTTGTTGTTTAAGATCCCAATCTTATATAATCGAGACGGTGAGAGAGAACAGTAGGCTACTTTCCTTAGTCCACTTATAGGTCTATAATTGATATCTAGAATATAAATTAATGTACAGTGCTTGACTTTACAGTCTTATAAAATATATGTTAGTCTTGTGACAAGGTAGAAGTATCAATAGGAAAGGAAATAATACAACTACCCAGAGTGCTCTTACATTCAAATCATAGTTATTCATGGTGCTTAAAAATGATTAAGTCCTAATCCAAGCCCTTCCAGAATATATTTGGGGAAAGCCAAAACAAAGTTCTTTATGCCTGAGGTCAAACCAAAACTATACAAGCACTTTTGAGTCTTTATAATATGTGCAGAAATTTTACCTTCAAATTTGAAATTTCAAGAGAATAGACTCTGCTCTGTTGTAATCATCCTTTAAGAATTAGTTTAAATGAACCTAGGTTTTCATTAGCTATGCAAACTTCAATTATTTACAAAAATAAGTTATGATAAATAATAAGCATTTCTTACTTGTATTTTATATGTAAGACAAACACATAAAACCATGTAAGGCAAGTGGCAGATTTCTTCATGAATAAGTAGATTCTTGGATAAATAAAGTAAATATATAATGGGACTTCTGAGGAAGGTGGTATCACATCTACCTAAAGACTTCAGGGAATTTTGTAAAATAAGGCATAAGGAAGGTGGGCCTTGAAAGACAAGAAGTATGTGAGAAGGCAGAAATAGAAAAAAGTGACAATTAAACCACTATCAAAAATATTTTGGGGGTATTTTTTTATAAAAGCAATATATTTTATAAAGTATGTAATAATACAGTTATATATATATTCTTATGCATTCAAATGTGATAGGGAAACAAGTGTGTCCTTTAACAAGGGGAACTTAAAGTTGTAATATGTCAGGCTAGGAATGTCATCTAGTTAACAGGTGTTTGTCTATGTTTGACTGAAAGTGAGAGCAAGATGGACAAGTGGCACATCCTTGAAAGACTTTTCCACAGTGGTCACAGTGGTCATTTGGGCTTATTCCATCTCTCCTTTGAGATTTATCTGTAAAGTATATGAGACAAGCTTCTTTCTAACCAATGGAGAAAAGAGGAAAGTTGAGTGTTGTTATCCAGTATAGAAAACACTGTGACTTTTGTTCCTTGAAATTATAAAATATACTGGTTTAGAATGCAGGTTTCTTCTTGTTCTCCTAGTGAATTCCTATTTTTTTCTGCTTTACTCTATTATTTCTGTAACCAATCCACCAACAATTTTATTTATTTATTTATTTACATCTTTATTGGAGTATAATTGCCTTACAATGGTGTGTTAGTTTCTGCTTTATAACAAAGTGAATCAGTTATACATATACATATGTTCCCATATCTCTTCCCTCTTGCATCTCCCTCCCTCCCACTCTCCCTATCCCACCCCTCTAGGTGGTCACAAAGCGCAGAGCTGATCTCCCTGTGCTATGCAGCTGCTTCCCACTAGCTATCTATTTTATGTTTTGTAGTGTATATATGTCCATGCCACTCTCTCACTTTGTCCCAGCTTACCCTTCCCCCTCCCCATGTCCTCAAGTCCATTCTCTAGTAGGTCTGTGTCTTTATTCCTGTCTTACCCCTAGGTTCTTCATAACCTTTTTATTTTTTCTTAAATTCCATATATATGTGTTAGCATATGGTATTTGTCTTTCTCCACCAACAATTTTGAAAAGAGCAACTGCTATTTTATAAATCATATTTGTTTTTAATATGAAGACATCCATATCATCTATGTGATGATCATCAAGTATTAAGATGCCCCTTTAACTGTGTATTCCTGTTATGCGCCACGTCTTTAAATGCAGAGTCATATATTACATATATTTTAACTTGCTTAGCACTTTGTTATCATTCAGGATGTTCCTCTGGCTCACTTAAGAAGGAAACTTAGTTTCAGGACAAACAAGCTAGTAAAATCTTGGAACGTTTCATAACATATTAGACAAAGTTGTAGGTTTGTGGTATTTTGCAACACAAACTGCAAAAAGTTACTTCTGGAATTTGGGTCATAATAGAATAATCCCTTGTACTTGCAGAATTATATATAGATGAAGAGCTCCACAAATCAATGTGTTTAGACGTAGTTCAAATGTGTGTGTATCCATAACAAATACAAGAAAAGTTACATTCAACTCATTATTTTTCTAAATCACATCATGTTTGAGAATTATGGAAAATGGAATGCCAATCACTAGAACACAGACTGAGGCAAAAGGTCATGGGAGACTGTCTCTCCCTTTGCTCGATGGCAGGTCTTGAGTGGTTCAGGACTGGCCATGAATGATTTTCTGTCCTTTAGTGGTTGACCTTACCAGAGCATCTTCTACTGTGCAGTGCTGCTGTCTAGCCAAGTTCTCTGCTCTCTCTTAGGCACTAGCACTCTGGGAAGTTACCAAATAGCCTCTTTCAGTAGCCCTTCCATTAAGACTTCTCAGCATCTTGGCTCCAGGTCATGTAGTGTCTTTCCTCTAAAAGCACACAGGTCCTCTCAGGTCCTTCCACCTCCAGAATGTAGTGTGTGAGCAGGTCCCACTAGTACAATAGCCTTTCATCTTTCCAGACTTGAAATAAATGATCTTTTTAACTGATCCTGGCCACCCTCCTCTACCCCTTTGCTCTGGAAGTACAAAGTCTTCAACCCATACCTTCTTATCCTATCCAAATAGATCTCCTCTAAGTCTATCATTTGGAAAACAAAATCTGTTCATTTTCCCCTGGGGGTATAGAAAAAGTTTCTAGGCCTCAAAAATTAAAAGCCTTTCTGTCTCTCTTGGGAAGAGGCTAGGAAGCTTTCATTTTTAGCAGATTAATCTACAGAAATTAAATGACAATTTCTTAATTAGGTAACTTTGCCACTTTAACTTTTCTCTAAGGGCTCTCTTCTACACACATACACCTAAAGCTAGACATCCTGCCTAGAACAGAGGGTGTGGTGCTCATATATTTTAGTCTAAATGTCTCAACTTTACATCTATAAAATATGCTGACTAAAGGACAAACAAATTAGTCTTCTTGACCCTTGAGATGTAGAAGTGTCCCACAACTGATGAGTGGAAGGGAAAGCACAGCAGAAAGCTGACAACTGGAGAGCATGAGCCAGGGTTACCCAGGGAACTCTTCCCAGTCTGCCCATGCCCCTGCTTGGGAAAATTACTTTCCCAGGTGCTACAAGTTCTGGGAACCAGCTGCTGAGTAAGCTGGGGGCTTTTGCATGTACCCCTTCTACATAGCAAAGGCCACAGAAAATCTACACTTGGATCTGTCACAGGGAACCCCAACTCAACTTGTTTGTTCAGAACTATACTCACAGTCCTCTCTACAAACTTGTTTACCCTCTTTGTTCCCCGTTGCAGGGATTGTTGTCATTTTGTCCTAGTTGTTCAGACCACTAGCATCTTTGCCTTCCCCTTGCTGACTCTCCCCATATCTAACCAATCTCAATGTTCTATGGATTCTCCCTCTTGAGTTCATCCCTCAAATCTTTCCTCTTCTGTCCTCCAGATTAAGTCAGGCTCTTATCATTACTTGCCCTGTTATGACAGCAGTCGCCTATAGTTGTCTCTTCTTTCTGTCATTACTGGCTACAACTCTTTCTTAAATTCAAATCTAATTATGCCTCTCCTTTTTAAAAAGTTCCTACTGATTACAGCCAAACTCCTTAGTTTCACCTAGAAGGATGATTAACCTAAAGTAGTCTAGGGCACGGAGGAGCTATTTGGAGGGCCTGCCATGGTTCAGCTATGAGGAAATGAATGCCGGAATAAGGATCATGATAATTGAAATGAGAAAGAAATGCTGGAAATGGGACACATTGAACGTATAGAAAAATTGGGTTTGGGGAATGATTGTGTGTAGGGAGGATCTGGAGAATTCAAGAACAATAAGTTTTAAGTTTTCTGCAACTAGGAGTATTAGACAACAATTGATAGTATCTGGAAAGTGAAACTCTCTTCACCTTACGGCCCAACCATGCCCCAATATAGTACTCCCTTCACATCACACCTGTGACCTTTCTGCCGCCTGTCCTCCTACCCTCTCAATTGTGTACTGACATTGTCTTCTCAAACAGACATCGACTTGAGTATCACCTTTGGCAAGGCTTTTGAAGAGGCAGAGAAACAGAGGTAGGAAACATAATATGGCACCTGTCCTGAAGAAACTTAGCATTCGGAAGGGAAGAAGACACAGATAGTCAACTTAGTAAGATCACACCTGCTCTTTATCTATCTTATATTCTCAGTCAAGTACAGAGTCTTGTGCATGACAGAGCCTTACTAAATACTCCTTGAATGAAGTGATTGAAGGAAGAAGTGAGGAGGTGGCTGGTAATCATTCCAGGTGAGAGAGCTAAGGAGCAGAGGTGAGACCATACAAACAATGGATTTGAGAACAAAACATTAGCCCAGTTTAAAGGTTTGTAAAATCAAGTACTGGGGCTTCCCTGGTGGCGCAGTGGTTGAGAATCTGCCTGCTAATGCAGGGGACATGGGTTTGAGCTCTGGTCTGGGAGGATCCCCCATGCCGTGGAGCAACTGGGCCCTTGAGCCACAACTACTGAGCCTGAGCGTTTGGAGCCTGTGCTCCACAAGAGAGGCTGCAATAGTGAGAGGCCCGCGCACTGCGATGAAGAGTGGCCCCCGCTTGCCACAACTGGAGAAAGCCCTCGCACAGAAATGAAGACGCAACACAGCAAAAATAAATAAATTAATTAAAGTCAAGTAGTGAAATATTTGATTGGAAGAAAAATAATTTAAGGCTACAGAAGCAGTTCAAATGCTGATAAATGGTAGGGAACTCTGAAACAGAGTGTACAGGATTTAAACTTTAGATTCGAGTAATAGATGATGAAATTTTTTAAAGTTTATAAGTGAGTGGCATGTGCGAAGCAACACTTTAGGCATCCGAATCCTGGGAGTAGGGCTTTAGTTCTGAGTTACTGAGTCATCATCTGAGATGCAGAAGCAAGATTCTGTAACAAGACTTATAACTCAGGTTAGGCTTCACGTAATGACCTTGTTATCCTGGGGTACAGAGACTTCATATGTGGGCATGTAGCTCACCTTATCTACATAGAGCATATAATTTCACATGTCCAGAAAAATGCAAGTTATACTTAAGAAAAACTGCAGATATTTATGATTTCATGTAAAATTATAAATTCCAACAGTTGAGTGTCATTTAGGATATAGCTCTACCTAAAAATATTCTACATTATATACTAATTCCTTCAAATATTAAGTTTATGGCAGACTATACATGTAAAACTTCTGATGAGGAATGATACATGCATTTTACTCTGTCACAAAGTCACTATTTAGGCAAAGCAAGATATCAAAGGTGACTTTCTTTTTTCCCCATCACCATATTATATGAGTTCATCATTATTCTTTTTTTCTTTTTTTTTTTTTTTTTTTTTTTTTTGCGGTACGCAGGCCTCTCACTGTTGTGGCCTCTCCCGTTGCGGAGCACAGGCTCCAGAGGCGCAGGCTCAGTGGCCATGGATCACGGGCCCAGCCGCTCCGCAACATGTGGGATCTTCCCGGACCGGGGCATGAACGCATGTCCCCTGCATCGGCAGGCGGACTCTCAACCACTGTGCCACCAGGGAAGCCCAGTTCATCATTCTTTTGATGAATTTTTTTTTTTTTTTCTCCTGGGCTGGAAAGCAAAGATTCACTCCTTTGCATTTGATTCTAACTAGATAAAATTAGAAGCTGTACTCAGAGCAGCTACTCCTAAGACTCAGATTCCCTGTTAGACTCTCACATGCTGACCTGGAGCCATGGAGTTTTCTTGCTTTCATTGCATGTTTTTCATGTTCAGTAAGGTCTCAGCCTTCTTTTGCTTCCCAAGGTGCTTATTCAGAACAGAATTAAGGTTCCCTCTGCTCACTCTAACAGAGCAGACGTCCGTTCTCTATTGATTCAACCCTCTAATCCAGACAGATTCTTGAGAAAGATTTCTAGCATAACAACAAAATGAGACCCAGTGACTCAAACAAATAGTTTCTTTCTGGCGTGCATGAAATCACTTAGCAAGGCACGGTGTCCGTTGTGCCTACTGTTTCATCAGAAACAAGATTACTACTTATCTGATTGGCTTTTCTCTTTAGCTGTCAAATTGGAAAAAAAACTGTCTGCTCTATGACAGTACTTCTGTTCCCATCTATATAAACATCTGCACATTAATTCTGAAAGAATCTGTTTAGTCTGTTCTAAGCAGATGCCATATAAGGGAGTGAAATGAGCAATGTTATAGCGATTGGTTTCTTTTTTTTTTTTTTTTTTTTTTTTTTTTGTGGTACTCGGGCCTCTCACTGTTGTGGCCTCTCCCGTTGCGGGGCAACAGGCTCCGGACGCGCAGGCTCAGCGGCCATGGCTCACGGGCGCAGCTGCTCCGCGGCATGTGGGATCTTCCTGGACTGGGGCAGGAACCCGTGTCCCCTGCATCGGCAGGCGGACTCTCAACCACTGCGCCACCAGGGAAGCCCAGCGATTGGTTTCTTTAGTACAGGTCTCAGTCCAGAATATTGAACTGTACCACAAGCAACATACACTAAGGGTCATAGTCTCCTGAACAGATCCTCCATTGTACATATTACACCATCTTTTTCATACAAATTAGTTTTATTTATAGAGTTAATAGCAGATTTACTGCCTTTTCACATTTACTAAAGAATAAAATTTCACATTCTTGGAGTATACAAAGTGATAGCACATATTCAATTAAAATTGTATATATTTGATCATATGTGTTGTCATTATTTAGTATTACTGAATAGTAAGTCATGCTGTGTTTACAGAGTTCAGGTACCTACTTGCTGGCCTTTTGAAAATTAGTGGCCTTTTGGAATTTAGCTGCTGGAACAAAAATTTCACCAATACAAGAGGAATCTAAGCCTAGCAAAGAAAGCAGTGAATTGACTCTGGCATCTTCTAGGTGTTAGGACTCTGGCATGTATTTTAGCCTCCGGTTGCTCTTCTGTTACATGCGGAGAATAGCTACTTTACAGTAGCTCTTATTGGGATATTGACAATACACGTGTAAGGTGTTCAGTCAGTGCTTGGTACATGGAAGAGATTCATTAACTATTAATTTCTTGTGACAGATTAATAATTGCATAGGTTCTAGGTCACAGAGTTTTGCTCATTCAGAGTGGGTGTGCATGAATGCGTTCTCTACCTATTATGCTTATTTTGTGAACCAAATTAATAAATGCTAATAATACAAAGAAAATCACAGTTATTGTATTTGTAATGTGCTTCTTTCAGAGACACGTAGCATAATAGTGCAAATCTTTGAAAACATGAAGTTTGTCAATGTCATCTGGTCAGTGAATACAGGAGAACACTTTGTGAAAAGCTAGTGTTACAAGTAAACAGTTGTAAAAAAATTTAAAAAGCTGAGTCTAACATTCAGCCTTTCAGTCCTACATAAGTGCCCTTAAATGTCTTGGTGTTGACTTGTTGCTTGTCACAGTTTTAAGTGTGGACTATGGATGAGGGTATACATGATACCGACCATGGGGGGACTTTCCTGGTGTCGCAGTGGTTAAGAATCTGCCTGCGGGCTTCCCTGGTGATACAGTGGTTGAGAGTCCGCCTGCCGATGCAGGGGACACGGGTTCTCAAGAATCTGCCTGCCAATGCAGGGGACACCATTTGGATCCCTGGTCTGGGAAGATCCCACATGCCATGGAGCAACTAAACCCGTGCACCACAGCTACTGAGCCTGTGCTCTAGAGCCCACGAGCCACAACTACTGAAGCACGCATGCTCTAGGGCCCATGCTGCGCAACAAGGGAAGCCACTGCAATGAGAAGCCCGCGTGCCTCGACGAAGAGTAGCCCCTGCTCGCCGCAACTAGAGAAAGCCCGTGTGCAGCAACGAAGACCCAACACAGCCAAAAAATTAATAAATTAATTAATTAATTTAAAAAAACACTAATTATGGGGATGAAAGCAGACATGATTTTTAGGTCTTCTGGCTCTCAATGCATAGTGAGCCAGACTGAGCAAAGGAGCACCTGTTCCTTAAGAAAAGACTTGCCTGCATCTCGCAGATTATAAGTTCCAGTTTGTGTTTTCAACATGAACCAAGGTCAGCCATTTAATATTCAGTAAAAATAACCAGGAAATGACTAGTTTTATTAGCTCCTGTACTTACAGCATATCCTGTCAAATGGCGTAATGGTTGCCTTGAATATTATTTTGTTATGACTTGGTCCATGAAGACACAACATCCTTCATGACAACTTACAAAGTATTGAATCCACAGAGGAATTAACACAATATTCCCATTTAATATGTCCCCGAGGCTGAATGAAACATTGTAGATATGAGGTCTGAGTCTCTCAGACCAATTCTATGAACCTCCTGTGATGGCGAATAACCCACTTGCAGGAAAAAGGATATGCAGTCATTCGAGAAAATAAACTTGCAGTCTGAAGCTAGTAAATAGAATGAAGAAAATGTTGGGAGCCACTTAAAGGGGCTTTTGTCTAACAGAAGACACTGGGAAGCCAGACTGGGAAATCTAGACGTTGTCAGAAGGGGAGGTGACACTAACCACAGCTGGCTTTTAAAGGACTTCTCTGGAAGGCAGAATTCCTTTGGAAAACACTTTATGCACCAGCATGAATAAGTTTCTGAGGTGCTCTAGACAAAGATGAATTTTATTTCTTTGTGGCTTTAGCAATATTACAATGCTCATAAACTCTTTTACCTTATGCCAGACATGTGGAAGCAATCAGTATATGTAAATGATATGTGAAGGTGAGGCATAGTTTTAGCTTAAAAACTTAGACTGTCTGCGGTTATAAATTATAACCATATCACAAAGAGCTACTCGCCTTTTAATAGTAACTTAAATGTAAAAATAATCAGCGATGAATTCTTAAAACTGCTAGTGTTTTCTTAGTAAAGTACAATAAATGTAAAATATAGTGCTACTTTGTGCTGTTACATTATTTTTAAGACAACATTTAAAGGCAAATATTTTTTACCTTAAGTAATTATTAAAATGTAAATAGCTGTAGTTAGACATAATTACATCAGTCTATCTCTGAAAAACTACTTTTTTGCCAAGGGTTGCATTTTAGATTAACTCCAGTTGCCCTGTATTAATATTAATGCCCCCCTTTTTTTGTTAACATTATATCAATTTGGGTTTTGCCTATAATATACTTTTTTATATTTATATATACGTGTGTATATATGTATTCCTATGCTTCGTAACATTTCGTAAATTTTGAACATATAAACATGAATCAAATCTCCCGGCAAAGGAAACAGATATAATAAAAATAAATGTTTCCCTTTCTTTAAATTCAAAACAGTGAAACTCTTAGTCTCGATATGATGGTGCTGTGCCTCTTTTAAAATATTTTTACCATCTGCTCTATATAAAGCTGGATATTAAAATAACACGAATTCAAAGTAGTGTTAGACACACACACACAACTAGTAGAGGGAAAGAAAGTAAAATAAAGTAAATCAAAGATGAATATTTAAACATTAATTTATCATCTTTTCAATGAAAAAAAGATCATATTTTGTTAGACTGAAATCAGGTCTGTTATATCCCCGATTTACTCATAGTAAAACAAACAAAACTCATTCTAACATATGTACTCAAGAGAACCAAGAAACAATCATTATACTAAATATTTAAATAAAATTCACCAATATAGAATGGCTGTACATGCCATACTTCATTCAGCAGGCATGTTCTGGTGCAGGGTCTCTGACAAACGGGACAGAGATAGAAGACACAGTCCCCATGCAGAAGAATCCTACCCTCCTATAGCAACCCAGATTAATTAGGGTTTAGTGTATCATGGGGCTAATTTTTTAAAATATGGAAGTTTTACAAAATAGAATGAATTCCTCAGTCTACTAGACAATTGCCAGTTGCCATTTGGAGTTTATTTCCTAGAGCAATAGTAGAGGAATGTGAGGAGAGGGAGAATGACCGGGAATGGAGAAACATTGACTCAGCTGCTGGATGTGAACAGTCCTAAAAGAAAGACAAATTCTTCAACTCAGATGCATGTGCCCATGTGGTGTTGTTGTTGTTGCAGTTTGGTCCAGGGTTTTACTGTAACTCTGATCACTCAGCACATATTTCCATGCTGTTATGCTCTTGCTTCTTTAAATAGTATTCTCTTTCTCATCCAGAAAATGTTCTTTTAAAACAAACTCATTTCAAATGGACAAAAATGAACTAAGTGTAACTATGCACCAATCACTATAATGATTACTATGGAAAGAAAGTCATGCAGGGTTAATCCCTTTTCTCAAGAACCTCACAACATAGTGCTCGAGAAAGTATACCACCCAACAATAAGGCAGATTGGTCCATCAGTTAGATAGAAAACAAATGCTGTGAAATTTAGAGGTGACAGTGGCATGTTAATTATGCTGCAGTATGCTATGAGCATAGAGAAAATATGTTTTACAGGGAGTGAAAATTAAGATAGACATACAAGGATGAAGAAAATTTTCCAAGGAAGCACATTCTGGTAGAAGCGCAATCTGGAAACACGAGGCATTAATATGTATAGCTTATCTAAGGAGCCACAACATTAATTGAACATTAATTTAATCTTTATGGAAAGGAGTAGCAGATAGTGAGGCAATGGGAGCCAGTTCTGAAAATCTGAGTATGTCAGGGATCAGTGATTCTTTATAATCTTTGATCATCCCTCATACTAATATGGTATGCAATGAAGTACACTATACGTTGTGGAATATGTACAAAGATAACGTGAATTCTGCCCCAAGGGGAAGAGTTTGTTAAAACACCCATTGTGACACAAATGTGCAAAGAGTAATGTATCCTAACAAAGGGCTGTGAGAATTCGGAAGATTAAGATATCACAGAGGCCATGGATCAGGAAAGTCCTCTTGTGAGAAGATGAATTTGAGGTAGGCCTCAAAGAGCATTTTGGCAGGTGTGGAGGAGAGAGGAAGAATAGAAAACATTCTAGGCGATGGAAGTAAATAAACAATAAACAGAAGAGAAAGTGTTAAGGATAGTTCATGAAGTGTTTAGTATATTAGTTTGCTTAACCATATTTTTAAAAATCATGTGAGGTACGTTCAGGTACTAATGGAATAATCATGGGCAGTTAACTTGATTTCTCTGAGCACATGATGCATGACACAAAAGAGGTATTCAGTACCTATTCAGTCTTTTTCCTTCAGTTTCCAATGGAAATGTTTAAATATCCCATAAAATGTCATCATCATTATTATTTTTTTTTTTTTTTTTTGCCACCGCTGTGGCCTCTCCCGTTGCGGAGCACAGGCTCTGGATGCGCAGGCTCAGCGGCCATGGCTCACGGCCCCAGCCTCTCCGCGGCATGTGGGATCTTCCCGGACCGGGGCACGAACCCGTGTCCCCTGCATCGGCAGGCTGACTCTCAACCACTGCACCACCAGGGAAGCCCATTATCATTATTTTTAATTCATATGTTTAAGTACATTTTAGGTGCATGGTACCAAGGCCAGAACAATAATCTACTTAGAATCGGTAGAACATAGTAGTTAAGAACATGATGTTAGTAATCAGGAATTTGGGGCTCAGATCTGACCCTTGACTATGTGACCTTGGACAATATGCCCCACTAAAACTCAGTGTTTGTTTAAAAGATGGGGATAATAAAAGATCTAACCTTTTGCATGCTTCTGTAGATTACATGAGGTTTAGCTGGTACCCTTTTAAAATGTATCATGGATGATACACATGGAGTACTAGCAAAGCAACTGGCATGGTGAGTGCCCAGTAATATTGCATTTTGATAGAAAATATAGGAATGGCTCACAAAATGAGGTATCAGGTCAAGTGATAAAAGTGTAGAAAAGATAATAAGTGTAATGGAGAAGCAGAGGAGGCATTCTTTACCAAGGATTGAGATGAGAGCTGAGAAGTCAAAGATGGGTACAAGTAAGATAAGTCGAGAGTTGAGATAGTGCTGTGAGCAATTAGGTAAAAATGTAAGCTGTATTTGGAGGGGAAAGACAAATGTTTTGTTTGTTTGACTGCCTTTTCCCTCTATTGTATTAAACATTGGTTTAAATAAATCATTTCAGTAAATATGGCTACCCTTGTTGATGTAGGTGCTAATTATTGTGACTGATTTTCTATTTTCTCTCTGTCTCCTGAAAAGATTGATAAGCAATGACTACGTCAAGATGTATGAAACAGAAGAGAATTGAAAGAGCAAGATGACTAGATATCTCAGCAGTTATAGCTAACAATAGAGTTGTTTGATGTAATGTTCTATCCAGAAGTTTATCAAGACAGTTAAAAGGCTACAAGTCAATAAAATCAGACCAGTGGAATCAGGGGGAGGAAATAGATGCTGTGAGGTGGGATCGGGGAAGAGGAAACTACTTAAAATTATATTGGTTAATGCTTTACATTTTCTTATATCTCTAATTCGTTTGAGACAGGAAACAACTCTACCTTTCAAAATTATTTAAAGTTTTGTAAAGAATATTGAATTGTTTAACCATGATCGTTAAATGGAGTCTTTTCTAAGTGATTTATAAAAAGTGAATGTAATAAATATCATATATAGAACAAAACTTATAAAAATTGTTGTTACTAAACAATAGCTTGTTTCAGAATCTCATTATAGTTCCCTTGTTATTGAACTTGTGCCTAACAAGCTGTGATTCTTTTTAGTTCAGGAAAAGAACAGAGAGTTTTACCTTATGTGACAATAACGGGCAGGTGCTGTAGCTAAATAACTGGGGTGATATTATGTCCTAATCATTTAAAAGAATAAAATGCATGACCTATCAAGGGGAACTAAAGACAGGTAACCTACGAGTAGATTATTTTTTTATAATGTGCCTTCTGATAGGTTATGGATCAAAATATCCTTTATGAAGCATAACAGCTCTACACAGTAAAGGCTGTGTGTTGTATGCCCGTTAGTTCTGATACCACAATTCTAAAGCCATGCCATTGGATTATAGCTCTATTAACTATTTTCTCTTCACTTATACAGAAGAATAGCTTTATTTGAACGCACATGTTTCATCATTTTCTTTTAACTTCTTGAAGTAGCATTTTCTTAACTTTTTCCTTGTGTATTCCTAATAATAGAGGACAGTTCCAAAAATATTTTCAAGAACTCGATAGCACTACTGAAGTTGTCCAATATTATGGCCCAAGGCTAGACATTATTATGCAACAATGAATAAGGCTTAGATGGTGCTGTTGTTTCCAATTTCCAGAGCCAGTTATCTTCACTACTGGAATTGAATGTTGCACACTCTAAACTTCACGCATGTTACTAGGAAAGATGACTCCAGACTAAATTATTTGAATTATTTGCCAAAGTAAATCAAAGTCGTTGCATTTGTTTCACAAACATTGTCAGAGAGGCTAGAAAATGCGAGTGAATAGGAAATACTAGTATTGTTCTTTGTCAGGTTGGAAACTTCTTTTAAATGCTTAAAGAAATAAGCATTCTTAAACACTACTCTTCAGTCTTAGATTAAGCATAGGAAGACCAGCTGTTTGCTTGGTCTACAAATATTGATTTTTCTACTGTTATCTTTGGAGAAAAAGAGTTCATCTTAAGCCACTGTTCCAAACTCTTATGGGTAGTAATCTGGCACCTTAGTGGTTTGCCATGCCATCTTTCATAAATAAATAAGCTCATACATCTTAGAAGATAATAGATGATTTATTTTTCTTTTTGTTAGGTATACATAAACTCATGGTATGTTTTCCATTAAACACAGGAAGAGAGAACCATTTGTGGTAGAAATTCCAATAGAAAACATATTTACACCCCTCTGATCTTTATTCCAGTCTGGATAATAATTTTTTGGTTTGTCTGCTCCTTTTCTCAAAGTTCTTAGTATTCATACTAATTGGGGCCTTTATTTAAATGGCTTTCCGCAATTTGCAACACACCGCACAATAACCTCTTAATGTGCATTTAGTACCAAGATTTGTATCTACTGAAATATAAGAACTGCATCCTAAATAATTTATAACTTCAACGAAATAAGATATTGCATGTATTAAAAAGGGAGCAACTAAATAGAAAGAATCGTTCTTAGAAAAAAATATTGAGTTTTAATTCATAATTGCATATTTAGGCTGTCACAGATTTACCATTTCCATGCCAAATAAAGTGATAAGAGTGCTGTGAAAATTTAATGCTTGTTAATGTTGGAGAATCACTGTGACCATAAATAAAAACTGCTATAAAACTTCAGAGCATTCTTTTGTGGGGCAGGCAAGGTTCACGTAGAGTCTGCTCCGATGCCTATTTCCAGACATTTAGGATTCACATATTCAGCTTTTAATAGTCGGTACATCTACTTGATGGAATGTTTATCAGACTGTTTTATTCAAAACGATGGATATAATAATATAGAGAAAAAGTAAAAAGACTGATGTAAGTTTCTAATCAAGACATTTGTTAGCTATCATTTAGATAACCAAAACCATTTATCTGTTGGTTTCATGCTCTGCCCTTAAGTCATCCAGATGACTCTGAAAGAAAGGAGTGGAATTTGCTCTCAAGAAAATTCTAACTTTCAACCCTAGCAGCAGGGTCCCAACTAACACAGAATGCTGATGACTAAACTTGCCCATGTACCTCCAAGTGGTGAACCCTCATGCTTCTAAAGCAAAGGGGAGCTGATACATGGGATAATCAACTGGCGTAAGTAACACAGTGAGGTGCTGGTTTGAGATCAACCCTCCTACTCCTTTTTACTGAGGTTGATTGGCATTCCCCAACATTGATGTATCCTGACGTTTGAAATAGCATTAGCTCTAAAGCAGTTGTTTTCAAAGTTACTTAAAATAAATAACTCTTTATGTTAGAAGTAAATAATGGTGATGATAAAATTAATATCAACCATCACTACTTAATGAATATTTATTATTGGCTAGAAATGGTACTAAGATTTTCGGGTAAACCATGTCATGTAATCATTACAGCCATTCTAATCAGTGGACATTTTCCATCCTTTTATGGATGAGGAAACCAAGGCCCAAAGTACAGCAAGTAGTAGGGAAAACAAAATTTTCATGTCTGTCTGATACCAAAGCCTTTACATTTTTTTAAAAATTTTGGTAAGGACACCTAACGTGAAATTTACCCTCTTAATAAGTTTTAAGCGTATAATACATTATTGTTGATTACAGGTATAATGTTGTATAGCAGCTCTCTAGAGCTTATTTATTTTGCTTAACGGAAACTTTGTGCCAGTTGATTTGTAACCTCCCATTTCCCCCTCCCCTAACCTCTGGTAACCACCCATTCCACTCCTTGAATCTATGAATTCGACTATTTTAGATACCTCATATAAATGGAATGATTATTTTTAGTCATTGGCTCTCCATTGAAGAAGATCTGATTCCAGGTGATTGAAAAAAAGAACACTACTCAAAGGCTACAACCGTGAAATTTTACATGATCATTATGATCCAAAAAGTGATTTAAAAATAACAATGTCAAAACCACGGAGTCCTAAAATTCTTTTTTTTTTTTTAACAATTTTATGGGTTTTGACAAATGCACATATCCCTCATTATAGTATCATACAGAATGGTTTCGTTGTCCTAAATTCTCTGCTCTGACTGTTCATCTTTCCCTCCTCCCTAACCCCTGGCAATCACTGATCTTTTTACTGTCTCCATAATTTTGCTTTTCTGGAATATCATATAGTTGGAATCATACAGTTTGCAGCCTTTTCAGATTGGCTTCTTTCACTTAGTAATATGTATTTAAGGTCTTTTCATGGCTTGATAATTCATTTATTTATTTATTTATTTATTTATTTATTTTCAACATCTTTATTGGAGTATAACTGCTCTACAATGGTGCGTTAGCTTCTGCTTTATAACAAAGTGAATTGAATACTATGGATATACCACAGTTTATTTATCCATTCACCCACTGAAGGACATCTTGGTTGTGTCCAAGTTTCATCAATTGTGAATAAAGCAGCTATAACCATCTGAGTGCAGGTCTTTGTGTGGACTTACATTTTTGAAGTCTTTTGGGTAAATACCAAGTAGTGAAATTGCTGGATCATATTAAAATTCTTGATATAAATTATTGCTGTTGGGCTTGAGGGGCGAAACATTTCAGAGACTACTACATTTCCAAGAAGTTAACCAGAGATTGTCCATCTTTTTCTAACTTAAAACACACCCTACTACCTAAAATCTTTGGAAAAAAATGAAATCTTTTTTTCTAAGCATATGGGCTACTTATAAAAATGAACACTCAGTCCCATAAGAAGACTTACTCCCATCATAGATATTCATTCATTCTGTATCTTTATTTCAAAAATGATTTCCATAAAATCTTTCACTTTTTAGAAGTGAATCATAATGCATAGTTTTCCCATAATGCGTAAGCTAATCGTGTACCATTATGTAATTAAGTTTACTGAAATAAAAAAGATAATATATAAAAAGTAATTTTTGCAATAGCAAACAGTTCTAGCCTCTTTATTTTTTGATGCTCAAGATGTTTCAGCATACAAACCATTATTTCAGATTTCAAGAAAATTTTAAGCAAACTCAAATGAAACTTCTATAATATGCCTGGTTGAAGCTGAAATAATGCAAAACCTCTGCATTCCACAGGATTTACTCTCTAAAACATAAATCCTTTCCTAACATCCAAATATTGCCCCAGCATTGCTGGCATGTTGAACCTGGTTCACATAAAGGTTCCTAAGTTTTGGCAAACTTTTTGACGAATGAAATCACAGCCTGGAGTCAATTGTCACATTCTATTGCGGATACTTTATTGGAGGCATTACCTCTCAGAATTAATGAAGTGGGCAGATTTATGAAATGTTAAGAGACTCACCAATCTTTTAAGAAGAAAGAGAAAAATGGTGTTTAGATAATGTGCCTTCTCTAGTTTTACAGTAAGTGATAAGTTCTTCTGTTTAGAGATAACAACAAAGTGTCCACTGTGAACACCACAGGTTATGTTTTTGTTTTTTATTTAGCTCTTTCACTTAAAAAACATGTTTCCAGTGTTGTTCAGATGAACAGCTGGAATACTTAATTGTAATAAAGTGCTTGCCTTGACTATCATGAACCTGGAAATTTATAAAGGATTAGTAAAGGGACCAATTATGCATTATCTCAGTATTTCTGTACCTCAGGGTTTGATTTCTGTTTCATATTTCTGCTTGTGAATTTCAGATCCAAATATCTCTTTGTATCCTGGGTCTGTGCTTCTGAATGTACCAACTTGACTTTAAATGACAACTTGTGCTCATCAGGTCCTCTTTCTCAGACTCCTTCTCTTATCTTCCACCCTCAGTGTATGGCACCATCATCCGTGCATCTGAGTTGAGAATTTGGGTCATGCTGGGTTTCTCCGTGATAGTAAATGGATTTGATTACATATTTCCAATAAATAAATAGCAATTTTATAAGAGTTTTTAAAGATAGTTCAAATTGTTCAGTGGAAGGCTCTTACTTTTCCTAGATTAGTAATGGTACCTTAAAAGATGATGTGACAAAAATAGGCCAAATACCCTAACTGTCAATATGGAGATATACAAAATGAATATATTGGTTGGTAAACTCACAAAACGTTGACAAATTCTGATTCAAAACTTAAAAGAGTGTGTTTGAGATTTGAAAAACTTCAGTGAAATCTTCCTTCCTCTACTGCTGAACATGTAACTTAATAGCTGCTCTTTTTTTTTGATTCTTGTTTGAAGAAGCCTGGTGGCTTACATTATTATCTTCATGGTACAGCAAATGGAGGAAAGTAAAAATAATCATGTTTCCATGTAAGCAGGATAAAATATTTGGTTAAAAACATTTAAAATGTTTAGTATTAAACTAATTTGGTTCTCTCTTAATATGATAATTTTTTTTTTTTTTTTGCTGTACACGGGCCTCTCACTGTTGTGGCCTCTGCCGTTGCGGAGCACAGGCTCTGGACACGCAGGCTCAGCGGCCATGGCTCACGGGCCGAGCCGCTCCACGGCACGTGGGATCTTCCCAGACCCGGGCACGAACCCACGTCCCCTGCATCGGCAGGTGGACTCTCAACCACTGCGCCACCAGGGAAGCCCAATATGATAATTTTTTTAATCAGAAAAAGTATAATAATTTTATTTTGTTCATTAATATTTTCATTTTATTTTGTTTTCTACAAATCTTACATTTTGCCACTGTTTAGCTATTTAAGATATTATTTATCTAGATTTATATTAGAAAACAATAGAAAACAATTGAAGGGTATACCAATATCAACATTAAATTAATTGGCCGTTAATTAATAATTAATGACCAGCTAATATCTCTATGTTATTATTTTGAAAAGAATGAATTTTTTCTAGTGATTTTGTGTATTTAAAGTTAGAACACTTTCTAATCTTTGGCAAAGGTGTTAATTTACATAGTCACATGTGATTTACATATATAAAAAAGCTTCACCTCTTTGAAAGTAGTATAAATCCCTCAGATCTGCACACTCAAATTGTCAATGAGTAAGTGCAAATCTCTTCCCACTCTCCAGCCCAAAAAAGAAAATATAATTTTTCTGTTTCATTAAGCCAACTGCAGAAGAAAACCTTTCCCCTTCTTGTGATGTCATATTTTCACACAGGATCATCATAACTTGAAACTGAACTCTATATTCATTTTTGTTGAAATTTTTTTCTTGTTTCAGAAATAAGCAATATGTGTTGATTTTATACTCTAATTGAAATAACTATTCAGGAGATTGGAGCACTGTTCTTTATAATGCAGTGTGATAGTGTATTCCATCACCCGGCAGCTCAATTTATTTCTTTCACCATCTGTTCTTTCTTTCTTTCCTCTCTGCCAAAAATCGATAGAACTCAATGAGCAAAATTGAGCTGTTCCATAACCCAACCATATTGGGATTATTTTGTTCACAATACATTGACCTAGTTCTTACACTGGTCCAGTTTAATTAGGTAAGCCCTCTGTTTATAAAAATGCACATTTACTAAACTGTAAACATTAAATGAGTGTTATAAAAGCAGCCAAAATGTTATTGTTTCAACAGTCAAGATTTTAAGTTGGCAATACTTGGCAAACATAAAGCCATACACAGTCTGCTTTCAGCTTGGAAATCCATGCAGCAAGAGCTTTTCATGAGGATCAATTGTACACGTTCAAGGAGATTAGATTACTAAAATTTTAAATGCAAGGAAGTCTGAAACTCTTATCAGAGATTTTAACATATATATAAGTATGTCGCTGAAGATAAGTCTATCACAATACTCACAAAATCCTCAAATAATTTTCAGCTGCTCTATTCCATTTGAAAATGCCATATAAAGTTTTTTTGCACACATATCAAATTAATCTCATATGATTGTCACAAATATAAATACAGCAAAGAGCAGGAAAAAGTCTGCTGACATTTTCTAATAATCCAAAATTGTCACAGCATTTGCTATTGTGTAGCTTATTAGCATAAAAAAAACCACAGTAAAAGACTCATAAATTCCATTTTAAAAGTCACTGCAAGGCTAAGCACCTTGAGAAATTGCAGAAGTTGCACTCTATATATACTTTATGTGTGTGCACTTTATATATTACACAAAGTCATTTTAACTTTTAAATGAAATGCTTTTATAAGTAGGAAGATGAGAAAGATGTCAAACAGTACATATATAAAAATGTTTTATCATTACAAGGCAGTGAGTCAGCGTAACTGAGAGTACCAAGATGTGTCCGCCTTCCATAACTTATGTCAGGGCTGTGTTAACAAAGCTGTTTTCATCTGATGTCTCATTCATCTTTGCAACCTGAAAACTGAAATTGCAGAGTGCTTGGTGACACTTGTATTTGTCATTTTCTTTCTTTGCATTTTTCTTTTAAATTTTTTGTTTTACTTTTCTTGCTGGAACTCTCATTAGTTACAGGCACTTATAAAAGTAGGCTGCAAGAAAAATAGAGCTTTGGGTCTTAATAACTGTTAAATATGAAGCTATTTAATGAGACGAATGATATCTTCTCTACAGAAAAGCTTTAAGTATTCATACAAAAGAATTGTTACCAGTTATGGTCATTTTTAATAAACAGTATCTCATTTAAAAAATTGATTTCATCTTTATTATGTGTATTAACAACATTGCACTTTGTGATGGCATTATTTAATGTTACTTCCCAAGAAAGTGTCATTCTTTTTGTGATTGATTGTAGACTATTCATTGTGACCTAGCAATAGAAAAAAGCGGAAGATGGTCTTTTGTTTTTTTAAAGCAAAGAAGAAAATTCTGGAAAATATCTCCTTTCTTAAATTTATGAATCTTAGTTCCGATATCTGAAGAATAGAAATTACAATAATTTCTATTAAAGAGCAATAAGCTAATTATAATTAATTTAAAAATCCTTCACAACCATTTATATTTTACTCCAGTAAACAAGGATTATAAAGAAGAGCATTTAATAGATACATCAATGATAATGATTATCTGCAATGCCCAACCTTTACAATGGTAATCCAATGATACTAGACATGCTGTAGGCCAATTTATTAATTGTATTAACTATAAAATTGAATCCTAAGATAATTCACTGGCTTTTGCTCTTGAAGATTTGCAGCAGAGAGAGGACTAGGGCCCAGGGCTTGTATCTACATAAAGTTTTCTCAACATTTTATGATGGTTCATTATTTTCATAGACAACATAAGTAGTGGAAAAACTTAATGCCCCTATTTTCTTCTCCATATTGAGAAGTGTTTTTATTTAATAGGAATGTTATTTACAATTTACAATAGTTGTTATTTTTATCACAATACTTAAAGTATTTGAGGACAATTTGGCGTTTGAAACACTGACTACACATCAGAATCACCTGGTGAGACTGATTAAAAATATAGTAATGATGCCTGAGCTCAACACAGGATCAGTAATAACAGTCTCAATATTTTTTTAAGCGTGTCAGTTGATATTAATGTATGGTCAGGTTTGGAACCACTGCTTTAGTTTATATAGTTCAATATGAAATTGAACCCTCAAGAAATTAAAATTACAGATTAAAGCCAAGTAGGAAAGAAACTTAAACCTTTATCTGACAAATTTAGATAATGAAGATAATCTTTAAAATGTATGTTAAAAGATTAACTCAAGTGGCAGAAAGGCTCATATATTTTGTGAATTAGTAGGTGTTATGTTAGGTATCCTAATTGGTTCTCGTCATGTTCTGAAATAAAATCCATTTTGTAAATCATCTAATTTGCTTATGAAATATAAGTTAATTTAATAAAGGATATGATTTCCATAACTTGATAGCCATCATTCATTTCCCTCTTTGTTTACCACAATGTGATACTATTATTTGCTTCAGCATATGTGTATTTCTTCTGTCAGTTGTTTGTAGAAAGTCTCTTCTTTCCTTTTAATACACATGTATATTTGTAATATTGTTGTTATCTTTATTAATGATACTACGGAAGCTTAGCTGTTTTGTAAGTGTTAGAAGCGAAAACAAAAGAGTGCATAGATTGCTGTGTCAGCACGTGGGCTGCAAACAGAACAGGAGAGTTTGTAAATACACCATACACTAAACGAGTAAAAGGAGGGAATATGCACATTAACTTAATTTTATTCTAGTAAAAGTCATTCGAATGGAGGAAAAATCAACCCAGGAGACAGATATTTTGTCTTACTACTTCTTGGTTTATTCTTCATTGTCCTTTTTCAAAAGCAATGTTTTCTAATTGAGTATCAGCCTGGAACGTGGAATTCCAGAATTTTATTCCATTTACATATGAATTATCTTTGACCATAAACCATGGTGACTTTGTTATTAAGTAACACCTTACTTATTGAGTGAGATAAGATCGTATAATCTATGGGAGTGAAAATAGTAAATGTAGTCAAATAAATACGACTGAACTCTGTGACCTATTTCCCCTAATAACTTACAACCACTGGTTGTTGGTTTAGCCTGTGGCCCACTTCTCTATTTCATTCAGCTTCAAAACATTGCAGTCATCACTGCGATGCAAAATTAAGCCATTTCAACAAATAATCTCAATGTGTATAGTTCTTTTTCAAGGACTATATTTTTATTTGCTTCTTCCACTTGTATTTGAGAAGGGATATTATGGTAACTTTTATTTTTACCTTCTTGGAGTGATGTTAAGCTTGAAATGAAGACATTGGCAATTCTCAAACTAAATGACAGAAAAATCTGCACCAGATGATTGTCATTTCTCTCTGTCTTGTTCTATTAATACCGCTTACAGATTCTTCTCTACTCTCCACCTCATAGTTTTGCTGTTTCATGACTTTTATTGTCATGAGTTCTTCTTACAACCTTCTCTCTATGTGTCTGGGTGTTTGCCATACTCAGTTCTCTGTGTCTCTGGTATTCAAACTCCCAAAGAGAGTACATTTAATCTTTTTTTCAGGATTCGATAACAAAATGTTCCTACTGAAAAGAGTTAGCGTGCCAGGCATGTCAGAGGCATATCAAGTACAGACTTTGGCGCAGGCAGAGATCTCTAATCCATTAAATTGTGGCTGCATGATATAAAGCATGACAGCAAACTACTGTTCCTGTTATTCAAAGGGAGGCTTTGGGTGTGGTGAACACAGTTTTAATGATTTAAATCCAAATTTGAGTGCCACCTGGACACCCAACCACATGTCCCGTAGGTAGCTTGAGGACTACTTGTGCTTCCTATGGCCTTTCCACAGTTTAATCCTGATTGGGTCTCTTCCCCTTCTATTTTTTTTTTCCTCTTTGATGATTCCCCTTCATCATCCAGATAAATTCTTTATTTCTTACCATGTCTTACAAGATGCATTATGTTTTCAAATCTGCCTGCCTTTTCATTATCACATCATTTTGTTCTGTCAGTCACTCCCATGATCCAGGAAATCCGAATTGCTTTTGCAGTATTTGTTCACTCAGCAAAAAATTGTGGGGTACCTACTACATGATAGGCACTGTTCTAGGCACTAGGGATACAGTAATAAAATAGTCCAAAAAAGTTCACAGAATATATTGTCCATTCTTAACATTGCTACTACCCATCTTTTTTTTTTTTTGCGGTACGCGGACCTCTCACTGTTGTGGCCTCTCCCATTGTGGAGCACAGGCTCCGGACACGCAGGCTCAGCGGCCATGGCTCACAGGCCCAGCCGCTTCGCGGCATGTGGGATCCTCCCAGACCAGGGCACAAAGCCGTGTCCCCTGCATCGGCAGGCGGACTCTCAACCACTGCACCACCAGGGAAGCCCACTACTACCCATCTTATCCTTCTTGTCCTAACACTTTTCATCTTCCATATTTTATATAATCACATATCACATATACTCATGTTTACTACAAATATAGACTACACTGGAGGGTCTTTATATGAATATATATTTAAAATATATTAAAATGATTCTGTCACCTGGGCCTAAAGCCATGGGAACAAGGAATGTGTTAAGAATTAAGAACTATTTTCTTGATTTATTGTTTCAAGGTATAAAGACTGTGCAGGGGCTTCCCTGGTGGCGCAGTGGTTGAGAGTCCGCCTGCCGATGCAGGGGACACGGGTTCATGCCCCGGTCCAGGAAGATCCCACATGCCGCGGAGCTGCGCGTTCGGAGCCTGTGCTCCGCAACGGGAGAGGCCACGGCAGTGAGAGGCCCACGTGCCGAAAGGGAAAAAAGAAAAAAAAAAGACAGTGCAGTATATATACAGTGCAGTATATATATATATACATATATATACATATATATACATATATATATATACATATATACATATATATATATATATACATATATACATATATATATATATATATATATACAGTGCAGATTCTATATAATAGAATCGACCAAATAGGGTCATTGCTAGGACTGATTGTGCTAATATGAGACTACCTGGTCTATATAAAAATGACACAAATTGACACATCATTGTATTGCTTCTTTAAGTGTGCTTTAAAACATATATGTGTATAACATAGTACACATATGTATACACATACATATATATTTATAACATATATAACATACACATATGCATAACTTGAAGTCGTAAGTTTATACCTCTACATATAATTTATAGGATTTAACATAATTCTATACAAAGCATATAAATACAGCAGAGCTTGGATTTTGGAATCAACAACTTTGGGTTAAAACACCCTTCCGACAACTTGTGTGGTTTTTGACAAGCTACTTTATCATTAATAGCCTCTCTTTGCTTACCTATAAAATAAAGGTTAATGGTCCTCATCTTGCCAAGTACTCAGAATCTGAATTTCTAAAGGACTCACCAAGCAATTACATTAATTAATCACTGGTAGTTTTTGACTTTGGTACATAATTTCTAATGCAAGATCTCAGCCTCCGCGTAGCAGCTCTCTCCCTAAGTATTAATAGGAATTCCGAGTCTGTCTCCCTTCATTTCAGTAACAAATCTAATCCAGCTAGCTTGAGCTATCAGCCAGGAAATGCTGTTACTCAGCTGTGCAGCTCTATTCTCCTTGGTTCTTGTGGCAGTGGGTAGACATAGCTACAACTTTGCTAAGCCACCCAGTACTGAGAACTTTTTTTTTTTTTAACTCCTTAGCAAGGGATTATCTCTAAGACCTTGAGGTGCCGAAGCTCTTTGGTTGTTTGTAGGTAAATTGAGAGTAATGGTTCCCTCCCAATCTAACACTCTGCTATAGAAGGAGTAAAGCTTCTACCTGGATTTTGAAAAACATTTAAAATGAAACACATCTCTCAAATTTTCCTTAAAGCTCTCTTTTTCTAAAAAACCAATTCCAGTCCAGAAGAATATGGGCCAAAAGACAATTTGAAGACCACTTACCGCACTTAGAATCATATTCAGTTTTTATCCCTGAGATTTGTTATGAAGTTTCTCTCTCCTGTCTCCCTCTTCCCAGGTCCTAAAACATATGAGGGGTCCCCAACTCCAATTCCTGAAATGTAGCCAAGTCTGGATCTCATGTTTGGCTCCAGTGGGGCACTCTGCTTCACTTCCCCCATGCTTTCCTGCCCTCCTCACATCTACATTTGTAAAACCCTACTAGAGTATACATATGGCACGAATACTACTAGCCACTCACACATAGTAACAGCATCTCACTCTTCCTATAGTGACTCTTTCTTATTAGAGAAAAATAAACTTAAGAAATGACATTTTGGAGAAAACTGCATGTATACAGGAGCTTCTGCACACTACTACAGAAATCAATTATTAAAATATTATATTTATAGTATCCAGTATGCATGACATGAAGCTCAATGTTCTTATTCTGTCAGTAATATGAAACTCAAAATATAAACATTTTATTCAGAGTAACTGCAATAAGACCATATGTTAAATGCTGTATACTTAAGCAGGCTAAACTCTCAGGACCTGAATTAGGGTCAGGATTAAAATGAGTACTGCAAAGCAGTTTTGGGGTATATTGTTGCTATTTTTAATGATAAGCTTATATGAATGTGCTAGAAAAATGAAACATTAGTAGCATTAAATGAATTTAAATATTAATTCTTCTAGGGCATTTAAAAAAGAATATACTATTCATATTCTCTTTTTTGACAATTGGCTTGTCAACATGTTAAACATCTATTTGGCTTTGATCTTAAGTAAAGTCAATATGCAAAAGGATTTCACATGTGAATGAGCCTGCCTGTCCTGCATCTGCTCTGCACCAGTTCCAAAATTAGACTATAAAGATCTAGCAGTTCTCTCCATAAATCAAGGTATTTCTTCAACCTCCGAAGCAGGGAAAGATATACACGATACAGTGAAATCATTTCACACATCACTTTAAACCTATTTCATGGGCTTGCCAGCTACTTTTATAGTTTAGTAAAAACCTTCAATGACTGGTTTTCCTAGTGTGGTAGAGTTGGGACTCTTAGTGTCCCATGAGCATGCTTGGTATGATTTGTGCTGTAAGCCACGTTTGTAGCGCAAAGATCATGTGTTCACATTTTAATTTCTGGATTGAATTAAAAAATACTTTAATGAAAAGCATTCTCTTCTTAGAAGGTTGCCAAAGAGCAATCTTTTTTCCTATTTCCGGTAGATAATTCTGTTGAAGTAAGCAGAAAGAACAGTTGTGATAAGGGGCCTGTGAGGACTTTAAATTCAGACAGCCTTGACACTTGCTAGTTCTGAGGTCTTAGCCTCCTTTCTTTATTTCTTTGAACATTAGTGTTCTCATCTGTAAATCTGAAATAACACTGCCTACCTCATGAATTTATTATAAGGATAATGTATATAAAGAGTGTGAAAGAGCACCTAACACAGGATATTATTAAATAAATATTAAATTTTCTACCCCTCAATATGGTCCATGGTTAAAAATATTTCAGTACCAATATTGGGTGCAATTCTGTCAGTGAGAATAAATGAGATCACTCTACTCCTTAAGAATATATTTTAATCTAAGTTTAGAGTACCTCAGATTTTATTTTATTTTATTAAGACCCCGTAGCTGTCTCCTGAGGTTTTAAAAAGCCATAAATTATTTCAGAATAAAATTGCATAATAAATCAATCATATTTTGAGGATCAACTTAAGATTTTTATGCTTATTTGTATACTTTAATGTGTGAAAATTGATGCTTTCCATTGTGGGACTCTTGTTCTTATGGCTGCAGTGTTTCTTTTCTGGCTTTCGAACAGCAAAATGTCCAAATTATGAAAGTCACAATATTAAACCCATTAGGACACAATTGTCCACACCCAGCTTGCACGAAAGTCATTATCTACAGCTAATGGTAAAATTGGGTCTTTCCAGCCCTCAAATTACTAGAAGCATGAATGCTTAGATTACATCAAGAGCTAAAAGAGCCTAACAATATTTTTGACAGTGTATTCTGTGATTGAGTTACAGTATCACTAGGTAACACACTTCTCAAACTGCAAATTGCCTTAATGTTGGAATGCTTTTCTCTAACCGGTGTGAAGAGGTGTGGTGTTCTAATTTTATTTCCCCCACTATTACTATGTCAACTCCCTGGGAAATATAGCAAAGGTAGAGTGATAGAGCTTCATGTAGGAGTTTTGCATCTAATGTTTTACTATTTAACAGGATCTGCGTGTCATATTTGCTAGGGAAGAATACATTTGTAAAGATGAGTGCTTCCAAAAAACATCACCCTATTTCTTTTAAATTAGTGTAGAATAACAAATGTACAGCAAAAGACTTTTTTTTTTTTTTTTTTAATTTGCTCCTAGTGTAGGGTGTAGCAGTTTCGGATGGATTTACTACTTCAGTGGGTGTAGAAACAATCCTTCATTACTTCCATAACTGTATCAAGCACTAAAATATAAATTAAAATTTATGAATATTGTACCTTTAAGACCTTGGTAAACAACGTGAAGTTGCTGTTTACTATGCTCACTGACAGATTATCCTAATGGGTTTCTGTAAAGAGGGGAAGGCAGGCAAAAGATACAGTCCCTTTCTTTGAAGAAAAAAATGAAAACTCAAAACATTTTAAGTTATTTATAATGCAAAAGGTCATTGCTTACCAGGTCCGGCAAGTCAAATGAAGCTTGTTTTTAAAATTGCAAACTCTTACAGAGGCAAGCTTTAAAAATTAGTCCATAAAATTTAGTTTAAGATTGAACTGTGACTTGTTACACAAATTTTGGAATCACTTGTCATCTACAGAAAGTAATATGTATAATTTTCTACCTTACTGTGATCTTGTAGAATTACTATATTCTATAGAGACCATAATGTTAAAAGTTGTAGAAAAACAGGTAAAATTCAGGGCATCACAACAATATGCAATGATCAATGGAATAACTACTAACAATGGAATTGTATATAATTTTTTATTCATAATTTATTCAGTCAATATTTTTTGAGCGCCTACTCTGTGCTACATGCACTGTGTTACATAGAAGAGTTGCAAGGAGGCACAAACATATATGGTGATGCCCAAATGACACTTACTGTCTAGGTGGGGAGAGAGATAGTAAACTAAAGTATGGCAAAAGTAAACATATAGACTTTCACCCTATGACAAATGCTATGAGACAAAAAGAATATTATGAAAAATTTAATAGTGAGACCTATCGTAGATTCTCACATCAGGGAAGACATTTAAATTGAAATGTAAAATTCAGGTTAGCCAGGTAGAAGGGGAAGGAGGGATTAGAATATTCCAGACCAAAGTTATAACATCTGCTAAAGACCTCAGACAAAAGAGCACTACAGTTCTAAGTGTGACAAGGGAGGGAGGAGTTAATAAGATATTGGGCCTAACATGGCAGGGACTTGAGCAAAGGAGTTGCATGATATGGTCCAAATTTTAAGAGGATCCTCCATTGATTATTCTGTGATCAATGCATTGAAGAGTGGAGTCAAACTTATTTGGAATTCTGTTGTATTAATCGAGGTAAGAGAGAAGAGTACTTCAACTAGGTTGGTAGTGGTGCCCGTTGAAAGGTGTGTGGTTGTTTGAGATGTATTTAAGGGAAGAATTGACTGTGACTTTCTCGTTTGGGTAGCAAATCGAGAAAAACTGTGTTTCATAATATTCTGTCAATTTCTTTGTTTTTTTGAGTGAAGCCATCTTTATTTTATTTCATTTTTTTAACATCTTTATTGGAGTATAATTGCTTTACAATGGTTTGTTAGTTTCTGCTTTATAACAAAGTGAATCAGTTATATATATACATATGTCCCCATATCTCTTCCCTGTTGCATCTCCCTCCCTCCCACCCTGCCTATCCTACCCCTCTAGGTAGTCACAAAGCACTGAGCTGATCTCCCTATGCTATGCGGCTGCTTCCCATTAGCTATCTATTTTACATTTGGTAGTGTATATATGTCCATGCCACTCTCTCACTTTGTCCCAGCTTACCCTGCCTGCTCCCCGTATCCTCAAGTCCATTCTCTACTAGGTCTGCATCTTTATTCCCATCTTGTCCCTAGGTTCTTCTGACCATTTTTTTGGTTTTTGGTTTTTCTGGATTCCATTTATATGTGTTAGAATACGGTATTTGTTTTTCTCTTTCTGGCTTACTTCACTCTGTATGACAGACTCTAGGTCCATCCACCTCACTACGAATAACTCAATTTTGTTTCTTTTTATGGCTGAGTAATATTCCATTGTATATATGTGCCACACCTTCTTTATCCATTCATCTGTTGATGGACACTTAGGTTGCTTCCATGTCCTGGCTATTGTAAACAGAGCTGCAATGAACATTTTGGTACATGACTCTTTCTGAATTATGGTTTTTTCAGGGTATATGCCCAGTAGTGGGATTGCTGGGTCATATGGTAGTTCTATTTGTAGTTTTCTAAGGAACCTCCATACTGTTCTCCATAGTGGCTGTATCAATTTACATTCACACCAACAGTGCAAGAGCGTTCCCTTTTCTCCACACCCTCTCCAGCATTTATTGTTTGTAGAATTTTTGATGATGGCCATTCTGACCGGTGTGAGATGATATCTCATTGTAGCTTTGATTTGCATTTCTCTAATGATTAATGATGTTGAGCATTCTTTCATGTGTTTGTTGACAATCTGTATATCTTCTTTAGAGAAATGGCTATTTAGGTCTTCTGCCCATTTTTGGATTGGGTTTTTGCTTTTTTGATATTGAGCTGCATGAGTTGCTTGTACGTTTTGGAGATTAATCCTTTGTCAGTTGCTTCATTTGCAAATATTTTCTCCCATTCTGAGGGTGGTCTTTTCGTCTTGTTTATGGTTTCTTTTGCTGTGCAAAAGCTTTTAAGTTTCATTATGTCCCATTTGTTTATTTTTGTTTTTATTTCCATTTCTCTAGGAAGTGGGTCAAAAAGGATCTTGCTGTGATTTATGTCATAGAGTGTTTTGCCTATGTTTTCCTCTAAGAGTTTGATGGTGTCTGGCCTTACATTTAGGTCTTTAATCCATTTTGAGTTTATTTTTGTGTGTGGTGTTCGGGAGTGTTCTAATTTCATTCTTTTACATGTAGCTGTCCAGTTTTCCCAGCACCACTTATTGAAGAGGCTGTCTTTTCTCCGCTGTATATTCTTGCCTCCTTTATCAAAGATAAGGTGACCATATGTGCGTGGGCTTATCTCTGGGCTTTCTATCCTGTTCCATTGATCTATATTTCTGTTTTTGTGCCAGTACCATACTGTCTTGATTACTGTAGCTTTGTAGTCTAGTTTGAAGTCAGGGAGCCTGATTCCTCCAGCTCCGTTTTTCGTTCTCAGGATTGCTTTGGCTATTCGGGGTCTTCTGTGTTTCCATACAAATTGTGAAATTTTTTGGTCTAGTTCTGTGAAAAATGCCAGTGGTAGTTTGATAGGGATTGCATTGAATCTGTAGATTGCTGTGGGTAGTAGAGTCATTTTCACAACGTTGATTCTTCCAATCCAAGAACATGGTATATCTCTCCATCTATTTGTATCATCTTTAATTTCTTTCATCAGTGTCTTATAATTTTCTGCATACAGGTCTTTTGTCTCCTTAGGTAGGTTTATTCCTAGATATTTTATTCTTTTTGTTGCAATGGTAAATGAGAGTGTTTTCTTAATTTCACTTTCAGATTTTTCATCATTAGTGTATAGGAATGCAAGAGATTTCTGTGCATTAATTTTGTATTCTGCTACTTTACCAAATTCATTGATTAGCGCTAGTAGTTTTCTGGTAGCATCTTTAGGATTCTCTGTGTATAGTATCATGTCATCTGCAAACAGTGATAGCTTTACTTCTTCTTTTCCAGTTTGGTTTCCTTTTATTTCTTTTTCTTCTCTGCTTGCTGTGGGGAATACTTCCAAAACTCTGTTGAATAATAGTGGTGAGGGTGGGCAAGCTTGTCTTGTTCCTGATGTTAGTGAAAATGGTTTCAGTTTTTCACCATTGAGGACAATGTTGGCTGTGGGTTTGTCATATATGGGCTATATTATCTTGAGGAAAGTTCCCTGTATGCCTACTTTCTGGAAGGTTTTTATCATAAATGGGTGTTGAATTTTGTCAGAAGCTTTCTCTGCATCTATTGAGATGATCATATGGTTTTTCTCCTTCAGTTTGTTAATATGGTGTATCACGTTGATTGATTTGCATACATTGAAGAACCCTTGCATTCCTGAGATAAACCCCACTTGATCATAGTGTATGATCCTTTTAATGTGCTGTTGGATTCTGTTTGCTAGTAGTTTGTTGAGGATTTTTGCACCTATGTTCATCAGTGATATTGGCCCGTAGTTTTCTTTCTTTGTGACATCTTTGTCTGGTTTTGGTATCAGAGTGATGGTGGCCTTGGAGAATGAGTTTGGGAGTGTTCCTCCCTCTGCTATATTTTGGAAGAGTTTGAGAAGGATAGGTGTTAGCTCTTCTCTAAATGTTTGATAGAATTCACCTCTGAAGTCATCTGGTCCTGGGCTTTTGTTTGGTGGAAGATTTTTAATCACAGTTTCAATTTCAGAGCTTGTGATTGGTCTGTTCATATTTTCTATTTCTTCCTGATTCAGTCTCGGAAGGTTGTGCATTTCTAAGAATTTGTCCATTTCTTCCAGGTTATCCATTTTATTGGCATAGAGTTGCTTGCAGTAATCTCTCATGATCCTTTGTATTTCTGCAGTGTCAGTTGTTACTTCTCCTTTTTCATTTCTAATTCTATTGATTTGAGTCTTCTCCCTTTTTTTCTTGATGAGTTTCGCTAATGGTTTATCAATTTTGTTTATCTTCTCAAAGAACCAGCTTTTAGTTTCATTGATCTTTGCTATCATTTCCTTCATTTCTTTTTCATTTATTTCTGATCTGATCTTTATGATTTCTTTCCTTCTGCTAATTTGGGTTTTTTTTGTTCTTCTTTCTCTAATTGCTTTAGGTGTAAGGTTAGGTTGTTTATTTGAGATGTTTCTTGTTTCTTAAGGTAGGATTGCATTGCTATAAACTTCCCTCTTAGAACTGCTTCTGCTGTGGCTCATAGGTTTTGGGCCGTTATATTTTCATTGTCATTTGTTTCTAAGTATTTTTATTCTGTCAGTTTCTATCAATTTCCCTAGTAGTTAAAATCTCAAAGATATCTTAGTCACAATATCAAAATTGCTGGAACTAGCTAGAAGCCCTAGATCCTCAGAAAGGACTGCTAGTGCTATTTTCACACACACACACACACACACACACACACACACACACACTTCATTAAAGTAGGTAAGCATTCAAAACCCACCTTTTAACTGTTTTCCTAGCACATCTGCACTCCACAATCCCCTTAACCTTGTTAGATATTAGTCAGTGTGTGGTTATCAATGAAACCTTTTATGTGAATTCTTAAATAGCATTCAACAGGCCCTAAACACAAGACTTTTGAGATCCCTACAGATGTTAGTCGTCTTTTAATAAGGAAGTATGTTATTTCAACAGATGTAGATATTTGGAAAACAACTGATAGCTAATAGTTATACCTGCATTTTTGCACATAAACATATATATTGTAAAATAATGTTATAAGGATTTTGGAGAATTAGAGGTACCAGTGTGAAGGCAAAATAGAAGATTTTAATACTCAAAGGAATGTTAATGATCAGCATCCCTTCTAATACCATTCAAAAGAGTACATTTTTGTCCATTCATATGTTCCAGGTAGTGTTGCAATGGATAGAGCATTCAGTCACTTGCTCAAAGTGTACTAATCTTGAAAATTACACTGCTGATTGCTAATTTGTCAGAAATTTAAAGAAAAAACAAAGCATTCCATACAAGTATTTTAAATCAGTGCTGGCATGCATAATAGACATTTCAAGTCTGCCTATCCACCATTTCGTGGAAAGTTTAGTTACAGTAAAGATTTGGGCTTGATAATATTATACAGAGTTCCTTTAACAAAAGAAATAGAGACATTCTTCAAGGATTAACATTTTATGAGTCAGGACGGGAGACTAGGACTTCCATTCAAATAAATATATGGGGAAAAATCCTATGGATAGAATACACAGCTGGTGAAAAACATAATATTCCCACATACATTTCATGTCTTTTTGACATGTGTATCTTCACTGTATACAGACTTATATACATACGGACTTTCCCACAGAAACATGCCACATACATAGAAATGGAATGTGTATTTTACAAATAATTCCTTCACAGACAATCCAGGCAATAAATACTAAGTGAAGTGATAAAACTATCTTTTTCTGTGGCTCACTCAATTATGCAACATTAACCTGAATCTTTTTTTCTAATAGATTATTTTGAAGGTACTTTCAAGTCACAGAATGACCAAGAATGAATGCTGTTATAGTTCTCCCAATAGCATTTTATTGTGTCACATTTTCAGGGGTTCATGATTACCTGTCATGAGGAAAGTTTTGGAAAGACTAGTTTTCTCTTATAAGGATCACAGGTGGAGACTTCAAGTAGGAACTAAATCCAAATAACTAAGTAGTTGTCCTAGCATGAGCAAAAATGGCATATTTTCATCACTCTAGGAAGTCAGTATAAACCTCATCATTTCTTTTTTCTTCCTGGTGCATCATGTAAGTATTGGTAACCTTTGATTCCAGAGGATGATACCAAAAAATGAGAAGAAAAAACACGATAAAAAGTTTTAGTTATAATTTACAAAATTCCACCTGGGAAAATTGTATAAAAATCTTAAAAAATTTGGAATCATAATGTCTTCAGAAAGCAAAGGGCTTAAAGATATTCAGACATTACATCATTATTTTTCTTAAGTTTGCCTGAGAAATATTTAGGGGCAGGTATTTTAATGTGGTCTAACAGGGACAAAGAAAGACATAGAACAAATTTTGGCAAGGCGTAAGTTCCATCATAAATCAGCTGTAGCATTAAATATGGTATTCAGAACAAAACCTAAGCTTTCTGAATCTTCCTTAACTCTACAGTTAATCTAGATATATTTGAAAATAATATGATATTATGTTGCTTAAATATAAGAACAATGTTATTAATGTAACTCATCAGCAAATAGAATATATGCTTTAAAAGCTGTTTTACTGGATAAGTTAGAGTAGAAATATATTTAAAACATTTTGATTTTGACTTACCTCATTCTCCCCTACATAATTAAAATAACCTAATGCGTGTAAAGACAAAACAATAATGAAGCCAAGAAGACTGTATTTGGTAACCCCTCAAGGCAGTATTTGATACAAGTTGACACAATTTGTAATCCCCTACCTTAGAGAAATTCCCAAAGTGAAAAAGATGGCCTACTTGAGGTCCAGTGTTTTTGTCAAGTTGTTTGGGAGGAACAAGGCACACCTGCCCAAAGTACATCAACTTTGTAAAATGTAGAAGCTCTGGACTGGGAAGGCATAGAGTTGATGAAAGCTAAAAGATATTCAGATTCTCCCAGAAACTTTGGAGTAACTTAAAAAAAAAAAAAAGCTATGAAAATCTAATGGGAATTGAGAACATTTGAGTCTAATTAAGAGAGACACTATTTTTTGTAGCCTTGGATATGCTGATCCAACCATAGGAAGAATTCTGCATAAGGAAAATGTTGCATGGGAAAGCGTGTTGATAGATAGGTCTCGAGTTGGAAGTATGAGGTCACTGGTTTATATCCTGAGGAGAAAACCTGGACATATTCCATGAAAAACAGCTGCTTTAGTAAAATGTAATGTCTTACACACAAGTGGAATTAAACTAGCTACTGTCATTTTAAGGATTCCACAACTCTCCAAGAGAGGTGGATGTTTGGACTCAAGCCTTTCAGATTTGCTGCTTCAGCACGAAAGTATAATTTCCCTTGAAATAAATCAATAACAGAAAAAAATACATTTCAGTCAGAGTATATACTTTATGACTTGAATTATTTACATTTATTGAGACATGATTTATGGCCCAGGATGGGGGCTATCTTATGTTTCATGTTTACTTGAAATGAATGTATATTGTATTCTTGTTTGGTGGAAGGTTCTACAAATGTCAACTAGGTCAAAGTGGTTGACAATGTCATTTAAGTTTTCTGTATTGTTGCTGATATATATATATATATATATATAAATATTCTATCAATTATTTGAAAAGGATTGTTGATATCTCTGAATATAAAAATATTTCTTTGTGTAGTTCTATCAATTTTTGCTTTGAGTATTTTGAATCCCTCTTATTAGGTGAATAAACATTTTCTATTATTATGTCCACTTAGTTTTAAAAAAGTGTAGGTTTTTTTCCCTTGCCAGCTCTGTAGAACTTGAGAGATCCCCCAAGACCATATTTGACTTCCACTGAGAAGTGTCTTCCCAACTATGGGAGTAGGGGAGTTGGGCTTGATTCCACCATTCTCTGAATCTCAGCACACCCCACCCACGCTCACCCTACCCCTCCTTTTTTAAATACCACTCTTATTATTTTAATATTTTTACAGGGATATATTATCATTTTAACAAAAAATAATGTTTAAAAACAAAAACATTACTCCTCCCCCCCCAGTTTCAGATCCTTTTAAGTTGTGTTTCCTATAGTGAAGATAGTTACCGACTGCTGGGCCGCACCCCACAGGCCTGCAAGCCTGTAGTTGCCCCGCCTTCAGACCAAAGAAGAAACCCAGAGACAGTGACAGAGACATCAATTTATTGGACAGGGGAATCTTAAGCAAAAGAAGTTCTGGAGGGACACTCCACCATTTACAGCAGAGGGCAGGCAGGACATGTCTACAGTCTTCTCTACCGGGGGAGGAGGCTACCATTTACAGAGGGAATTGACATCAGGTTGGCTCATCAGTTACCAGGGAAACCAGGCGCTGGGGCACGCCCCTCACAGCCCCTCAGGTTAACGAGCATCACAAGCGCAGATGTTTCCCTTTAATAAACTAGCAGGTGGAGCTGTTCTGGCGTAAAGGGCATGGGGCAGGCACGTTCATGTGAGTAGGGTGCAGATGAAGCAGGGACTGGTCCAGAGTGGATGTACAAAGAGCGAGAGAACAGTCATCTTGAGTGGCTGACCGTACACCAACCCCCTGGGATTGGGTGGACACCAGCTGGCTCCTTTCCGTGCCTGGTGCCGCTCACGCCAATCGAAGGAGACCAGGTTCGGCAGAGCAGAAATTTTATTTGTTGATCAAGGTATGGGAAGGGAGAAAGACCCCCTTCCTCGAAGGGGATGGAGGCGGGAAACTTTTAAGGGGAGGGTATGCCATCAGAATTGCGGAAAGGGGTGGAGACTTACAGAAATAGCTGGAGCATGTGCAGTCCTTTGCACATGGCAGGCACTAATTGTGCCTAGCAAAGTGCAGGTCCCCATTTGAACGGAGGTCTCGGGGTGGTAAGGGAGCAAAGGAAACTTTCCAATCCTTTGGGTCTTGTCTGCGCAGGCGCGGCCCTCATGGTCAGACTGGAACCGGTTCAGGGCGGTTGACTGTCGCCATCTTGGCCCTGTCTGGCTGCGGCAGATTCAGCGGTTTTGCCTCTGTGGAGTGTGCCTTCGTTTCTGTTAAACTGGCACAGCTGTGGGCATAGGCTGACGGATTGTGGTGTGGAGAAAAGAAAGTAGGTTAGTCTCTGTACTGGCGTGGGTCTCTTTCTGGGGACAATAGGACGCCGTCAGAGAGCCCCAGGCCACTTACTGGTAGATAATTCAGCCTCCGCAGCTGGACCCAGGTGGGGCCCATGCGCCGTCATGCTGTACCCATGGCTCCGGGGCCTGGCGTGGTGGAGAACCCTGACTCACAGGACTGGCAAAGCCACTGCACAGGACGTGCGGAAGGGAAACAAACGGGTAGGTTGCCCTGGGGCCCGGCTGTGGAGATGCCAGGTTGGGCATACAGTAGGTGCTGACAAAGTGCTTAGGGATTTGGAAGCTTCGCCCTGCGCAAGCCTCACTGGAGGTTTCGTACAGCAGATCCTTCTCGTGCCAGGAGCAGCGCTCTATTTAAAGGGCATTTCAGGGAAGCCAGCTAGCACCCTCATAGTTATGATTACGGGTCCCAGAATTTGGCCTGTGTCTGAAGGGGCCGAGAGCAGGAGCTGGGCAGGAAGTACCACCCAAATGTGAGTTTTAGGCCTGACCGGACCCCTGCCTGCCTTTGAGAGCGGGCACTGTCCTCTTAGCTTGGGGGCCTGGCTATCAGCTCATGCTCCCCACGAGGCTCACTTCCCCACCTGGCTGGCAGGGATGATGCTCATCCTTCAGAAAGGCCTGCCTGGCAGGAGGATCCTGAATGCAGTGATCAATTAGCTGTGTCTGCCGTGGGTGCAGGAGGGAGGAATGGCTACATATGTGCCCAGAATTTGTCATCACTCATCTAAATGCCTGGTCAAGGCCCCACCTGAGATTCTGCTCACACAGAAAAGCATCACAAGACAGAGATGTCAGCTAATGGCTACACACCGGCCTGTGGCTACAGCCCTGCGGATGGCCGTGAGGACCCAGCTGGCCTGAATACACGAGAGCAGCTACCCTTACCCACTGAGCCACCCCCAGGAAGGCTCCCCCCCCCCCACCACGACATATGGACGCCTTTCTTGCCCTAAGGCCGATTATATATATCAGAGAATTGACATATATATGTGCCTGATATATATTACAATACGTACAGTGTTTTTACAAAATGTACCATTTTGCAAAAAAATGAGTTGGCTGAAATGTACAGGTATAGATATATTTTAAAACCAAGAAGCAAAAACAAAAAAATGGTCTCTTGAAACAAAGTGACTTTGTTTTATTTTTCAATTCTAGACGTATGATTTAAATTCTGGGAAATCATCCAAATTTTTTATTCAGACAATAGCTATTAATCAGTTTTGGCTGAATTTGATATTAAATATTTGTTAAGTATGTGTTTCACTAATTTTATGGCCTTTCTCAGTGTTCTATTTAAATAGATCCTTTTTTTAAAATTTGGAAATGTATATTTTTTTACAAGTTAAAATTATACTAAGGAATCTACCGAAAACATGGGGTATTGTTATTACAATACTGTTACCCTCCAGTAATTAACGGAATTGAAGACAACACTAGTGCACAAAGAAAGGAACTGGTCTGTACTCAGTTTTCAGAATACTTAGCCTAGGTAGATAATGTCTATGGTTTCAAGAAAATTCCCACCAAACTTTTTCCCAAATATTTTAACATCCCATTATTTATTCATGTTATATTTTTAATAATCAATTTCTGCCATTAATATGATAGCATCTCCCTGAATATTCCTTGAAAAAGAATGCTTTTGTATTAAAAGGAAAAAAGAGACTCAGTGTCATACAAGGTAGGTAAACATTGGGTTTAATAGTTTCCTTAAGCAAATTTCCTTACCTCCAAAAGTCTTCAATGTCTTAATTTGAAGTATAATATAATGATATATGTAGTATTCTCTCAAACTCGTTTTCTCATGGAATCCTTTATTCCATGAAGCATCAGAAGAAACTTGTTTTATACAAATATACCTGTATAGCATCATTCATTCATTCATTCATCTACATGTATGTTTGCTTTCATTAGGCAAAGAGACAGGATCAACAGTTCTTAATATATAGATAATGTCAGGTAAACGTCACAGAAAATATTTTCTAACTTTTGTCTGGGATACTTAAGATTTTATACCCACATGCTTTTCCTGTTTAGTTTTCTGTTTACTAATCATAAGAAATATAGTAGAAGGTAGAAAGAAAATAAAAGACTTTATGATTAAAATTAAATTTCACTACAGTATTATTTTGAACCTCAACTAGAGTATTTAAAGAGGAAGTTCATGATAGAATTAATTAATTAACAAAAAATACATTTAAGAGAAGATGGGCCACAAAAACAGTATAAGGCCAAGTGTAAGAATCCATTTAAGCAGAGATTAAAACATGCGCGTTTTTATTTTTATGGTCTTTCTTTTGGGAAGAAAATAGGCATTTTTTTAATCCCCATTTTGTCCTCACATGAGTATAAGGTAAGAGTTCTAAGGTCAATGATAATTCTGCTGTAATGTATATTAAATCAATGTGTGTACTTTTTCTGAATGTTACAAGTCAACTGCTGATAGTTCAAACGCTCTCTCTTTCTTTGATGTCTGCAAGGATGATAACCAACTGTACGGGATGTGGATGATGTGCCTTTCCTGATAGATCCTCTTTTGACTTAAAGTCTGTTGATTGCTCCTTTTGCAATAAGAGCATTTTCAACTACCTGAATCAAGACTTTCATAATATCACTTACTGGTTCTTGACAGCTAATGAAGTGTCAAAGCAGGGCTGATAAACTCCAGAGCCTATCAAGAGGGCTGAGTGTAGCATTTTTTAGATTCTGATTTACTAAATGAGGTGGAAGTCATTATGTTCATCAAACAAACTCAACTATGAACTTTTAAACTAATTTCTTGATTTTTTTAAGGAGAAGTAATTTCTTCTTATTGAGTACTTAGAAATGGTAAAGCAACAGTTATATTGGGAAAAATTAGAAAATCTTTCTCAGTTTTGTAATTATACTAGTTTCTACCACTTTTTGAGTTTTATCAGTAGTGGCATTTAACTTAATAAGAAACAAACGCCTGTTTTAAATAACACCCGTACAACATTAATATAAAATTAAAATAAATTTTTAAAATCTTGGAAATCTTGTTAAAAATGCATTGCTGCTTAGGGACACAGCCAAATACATAACGTCAACTTTTAAAGCAAGTTTTGTGAGGTGGAAGTTCATAAGTTGCTGTTTTCATAACAATTGATTAATTTGAATAGAAAGTTAAAGTATGTGTCTGAAAAAATAAACATGTTCCAATTTTAAGTATATAAAATTACTTTCTATTATTTAATCCAAAGTTTAGTGATAACAATATTGTTATAAAGACATGATCTACAAAGATAATCTATTAACTATTTACATGCAAAATAAACAAGTATCAGGAAAATGAAAGTATTAAGATATCAGTGACCTTAGATAATGTTAAAGGACTCTAGTTGCTCACATTGAACTACTCCGAGGGTTTTATTAGGACTGAATAGCACTAACACACACTCTCTCCCTGCAGGTCTAAAGGCAAATTTTACCCCTATTATTCTCTGCATTCAGACTAATGGGAGTGTCTAATTTTGAGTGTGTATTGTGGCCAGCAGGGATTAAAGGGAGGTCATGTTTTGCTCTAAACAAGGTTTATTACTTATCATTCTAACATTGTTATTAGTGCTTTGTTTTGGTTTTCCTTTTGCTGTTTTTTTAAGAGGAAAACAGCCACATTTCTTGATGAAGTATAGAAGAAAGTTTAAAAAGAACTTAAGCTGTTTTTTTTTTTTTTTTTTTTTTTTGCCTACTCTTGAAAAAGAAGTAAATCTGTTTCTGAATTAGATGTTTGTCTTGTGGGGATAAACGTCTCTGTGTCTTGTACTGGTCTAGAGAATCTTCAGTGTCTGCTGTCCTGTCCAGTCCAGAGATGTGCTTGATTTAATGGGCCCTGGGAGAGCAAGGATTTTCCACAGAACAAGCTGGATTTTTAGCTTCATCCTAGGGAATCACTTAGTTGTCCTTTGGGCTCTTAAACCAAACCTGGCTCACATTATATTTAATTTCAATCCCAGAACAGTTCTAAACACGACCCAATCTTGGAATACATTTACAGTAGAATGTTTTTGGAAAAGAGAATAGAATAATTTAAACTTGTCTCATTTTCTGTGTAAGGTAAAATTCTTAAATTATTTTGTTTCTATACAAAATTAATTTTAGAAGTAGTACTATCAGATAACTTTACAAAAAAATTATTTTGGCAGAGAAGAATATAGGAAAACTTAATTTTTCCCAAATTATTTACATAATAATCCTATTTACCCCCTTTTCATTTGTGTATGTAGAAAAATTATAAAATGAATTGTTATGAACTAATTTCATTAGGGCATCTGACTTCCATTGCTTAATTAGTTCTGAAATGTGCTCACTTCAAAATTAAATACATTATTAGGGGAAAAATACTTGCGGAGTTCCATCATAAATAGGATATTATTGTCACTAAGATTAGAATGTCCCCAGAACACATTGTGTGGTTTCATCTAGAGACTCTTTGAGTTCATTGGTTTTCAACACCATCCTCTCTCATCTCCCTCCTACTCCTCTGCAGGGAAATCTGATTCAAACAAAATCCTTTTATAAGTAAGCCTGAAGCCTTCATGATCAAAATGTATTCATTCTAGTTATAGAGGTGGGACATGCCAAGTGAATGCCCTCCCTCCCCACATCCCCCAGAAATGACAATTAAAAAAACATCTCAGGTGAACAACTTCTATTTTTCAACTGACAAACTTAAATTGCATTTGTCTGTGGCACTCAGATACTATACAGTTTAGAGAATGAAGAGACTAGGAGTAGTAAGGGCAGCAGGATAAATGTGTTATCTAACCCATATGCACTATTATACATGATAAACATATCCATTTTATCCACCTAATTGGAAATCCATCCATTCATTCATTCAGTAAACATACAGTAAACACCTTTGTCAGCCAGATCTGGGGTTTAGGTAATTCGTATCCCCAGCCACACACAGCTGCCTCTTGGATTTGGTTACTTGATTTATCCTTGGGAATATTCACATCATCTCCTGGACTTCTTTGTGACCTTCTCTCTCCCTCACAGCTCTAAGAATTAAATAGATTCTTGTCTCAGTTACAAAGGGACACCCACAAACACTGAATTACATATGTTCTCTAGTAAGTTCATGCTTGGACATACCAGTTTTTGTCAGTGATTAAGGAAAACTTTTTTTGCTCCCATAAATGTGTTTTGGGATGGAAATAATGGAAAAATACTGATGAAATACTCAGTTTATTTCTTCAGTAAAAGATCATTTGCTCAGCATTAAGGCAATTCAAATAAATCATTCTTAAGCAGTTAAAAAAAATTCTTATAGTGAGCATATGCAACACATAATGGGTGACTAAGTGGTTTATAACTACTTAATTCTCCATATGTGTATATTTTACACAGTTTTGTTACTGGAGAAATGAAATACTGAATTTACAAGTATCAGAATAAGTTTGCTTTCTTTTAGTCATGTGGAGAAATGCTAGTTATTTGAAGAACACACTGAAACATATGCTGTGGTTTCAGCATTCCATGTAAATGGAATGACCAAGACTGCCTGAAAAATCAAACTTTCAATTATATTAATCAGATAAGCGTCCTTTTTTTTACTTTGCTAATGATGCAGTGCTTACCACTCATAGGCAATTAATGGCACAGTTGCTGGTGAACTCATTGATGATGGAAACCTGCCCGTAAAGGAGCCTTACAAATAAAACAAAAGACAGAATCTAGAAACAAATTTTAATCCTAGATCACTAGCCCATCACTTAAAGCACCAAATTAAACTGATTTGAATTGTAAAAGAAATATCTACATTTCAATTCTAAATTTTTACTGACTAATCATCTTGCACAGAAATGAGTGATCAGTTATAATATATGTTTGTATTAATAATTTTTGTCCACATTGAAACATTTAGTTGATTTATATAATAATGACATTTAAACTTTCATTGTTATTCTTCCAAGAAGTAAAAATTAACATTATGCATTAGTTATTTTGTAAATTGTTTCCAACTTTTTTTTTGATTATATGCCTGTGCCCTAAACTTATTGCCATCAGCTATCAGGCAGCAAAAATAAGGAGAAAAAATTAAAGTCACAATTTTTCAGAGATTTATTTAGAAAGAGGATTGAACTGAGAGCTAGGAGACCTGAATTTAAACCTGGCCTGTGCAACTGTTAATGGTAGAGTCACTCATGCTCTTTTGCAAATGGAGGCAATCAAACTACAATCTAAAGTAGATCTCAAATTCAATAATTAATTATCTAGTTAGCCATTTCCTCTACAGATAATTAGACCCATATGCCACTGTGGTAACTTTATATCTAAAAGAACTAAACACATAGTCTAATGCCCATGCAGATAAATGGCATGCAATTAATGCATTCGTGTGTGTAATGGTCAAAGTGTGTGAGGCATCAGAGGAGGGAGTGATACCTACTAATTCTCAAGGCTTTCATAGGAGAGATGGCTTCTAACTGTACCTTGAAGCATGAGAACATGGGAAATAAACTAGAAGCAAGAGGCGGGAGGCTAGATTTAGAGAAGAGTAAAGTGGCCATTTCTGATAGAATTGTGGGAACTTATAGGCATAGAACAAGGTAGCAAAGGAAGATTAGGGACTGTGACTTTTATTAGGGAGACTGGGCGAAGGTGATGGTGGGTGTAGGTGCTTTTTTTAAAAATAAAAACATTACATTTTTGAAATTGGCTCTGGTTAATTTTTATAATAATGCCTTGAACAATATGTTAAGATTGAGAGGAATTGAAGATAGGGGACCAGTTAAACTATTGCTATAAACTATAGCAATAAACTGTTGCTATTGCAATAATTTCTGTGTTTAATGTTACTAAACAAAACTCTGAAAAACTTTATTCATATGGTTATTATATATAAAATGTCTATAGTAGTGCTTAGCACATAGAATTTTTTAAAATAGCCATTTTATAGCCACATTATAAATAATTTAGGGTTTAGATGGCATAATTTTATTGGTTATTTGAATGTAATATATAATTAGAAAATCTAGTCTATAATCTGACATATAATACATATCACAACATTTACTTATTCCTAGATGTTATTATATTTACTTTTTCTGAGTTTTTGCTGCCTTTTTTTTTAAAAGGTGTTTCAAATACTATTTTTTGAGACACTTGCTTCTATGTGCCAAGACTAGGTATATACCAGGAAAAGGTTCTAGGATTAGGAATACAAATATAGGTAAAAGCAGCATATTTTAACTCTAGAAAGGGAGCCAAAAAGATAAAGTGGTGATTAACCTACATTATTACATGGTACTGTTTCACAAAGGAAGGCATGATATACTGTCCCTTAGAAGGCTGGAGAATTCACAGGAGAGGCGTAACCTAGATTCTGAAATCTGAGTAGGTTCACACGGTAAGTGAACACGGAAACCATTGGGAGATAGACCACATTCTAAGCTGTGGTAACTCTAGATAGCAGACCATTGAGGTAACTGGAAACAATTCTACCCGTGCATGTGTGTGTGTGTGTAAATATATATATTTATAAATCATTATATATAGGTACATACACACGCACAACCTACTGGTGAATGAGCCCAAAAACGTGTGGAACATACAAAGGGCTCAAATGATATGTTGGAAATTTCTAGGCAGGTTTTAAAGAGGCAAGTGATATAATATCTGTGCTTTCAAGTTTGATCCATTCCTTGTTTGAATGACTATATTACTAAGAAGTTGTTATTGCTGTAGTTTCTTGAATTGATGGGTGGTCTGTATCCTTAAACCTTGCAAGTTTCACAGTGTCTGATATTGCCTCTCTTTCTTGCTGGGTATAAACTTTTTGAGCCACATATGTTTTCAGTTGGGTATTTGCACAAATTCCTTTTTTGTTTTCTGGCAAATAATCTTGCTTTCAATAAGGATGAAGCCCACCTGATAACTTTCCTTCAATAGGTGACTGAGTTTTTATTAATGGATTCCAAATATATTCTTTATTTAGGAAGTTCCATAACTGATCCTCTGTAAGATTAGATTTTCCTGGAAGATGGTGACATTTCAGTCTGCAGATATGTTTATTTTTAGGTTTTATTTCCTATCTTTTATTCTTATTATCTTCCCAATCAATTTCATCTCTTTCAATGAAAATTTGATTTTGTTATTACTTAGTTTGGAACTTTGGCAACAAGACTCAATCCTCTCTCTTCTTTGTCAGTTCCTCTTTCCTATGCTTTTCAGTTGCATTTTGGTCAACTTTTTATCTCCTGACAGTGAGTGAGCGAGCTGGAGGAGTTCACTCTCTCACTGTTGGAGTATACAATTGTTGTTTTGACTTGAAAACAAGCTTCACATTTTTTAATGTATTTTCTTCTAGGAAAATATATTCTTTCATATTTTGGCGCTTGGTGTGTGTCTTGTGAAACTCCATCAAAGACACAGTGGAGTAGTCTGGTGTTCACACCTTCTACTCCTGCTTTCACTGTAGTTTACCTACAGTGATTTCCTTTAGTAGAAGGATAATGCACACACAATAAATATTGAGCATGTGTGTGTTATTAGAACAGTACTTGGCATATAAGTGTTTGTTATGATGTTGCTGCTGCTTTTGTACTTTAGCTGTACTTCTGCTTTTTATGGACATTTTCCAGTAATTTTATAGCCATATAAACTCCTACAGCTTGTTTATGTAATAAAGTATTTATGGATGGAAGGTTTGTGATTCGTTACATTTTAGTTACTAATTACATCATACCTGGGATATTTGTTTTGTAGAAAGATTATTCTGGAGGCAGTGCATAACATGGCTTGTTGGTATAAACCTAGAAAGGAAGTTCTGTTAGAAGATAATTAGAATAATCAAGGGAAGAAATTATAAGGAATTGAACTATGACAGTGGCAGTGAGGATATAAGCAAAAGCAAGTTACAGGAGAAATTATAGTGTTGAACAAAACTGAAGTGATGGAATGGGTCTCTGGATGATGAAGAGGCTCTGGTTTGTACAATTCTTTGGATGAGTGATACTTGCAACCAATTTAAAAATGTGCAGAAAGGTGATGATGTAAATGGAAAAAAGAAAAGGGAGTGAGTTCTGATCAATTCCTGCAGACTCTGAGATATTTGTGCAATATGTAAATAGAGGTTACTAGTAAGCCTTTGTTTGGCTTTTGGGGGGAAAATCTGTCTTTGAAGACATACATATGAGACATGTCAAAATACTGCTGGTGACGAAAGCCATAGTTGTGGATAAGATTATACAGAGTTATTATTGTATAAAAAGACCAAGTACAGAGCAAATAAAATAATATAAATATTTAAGAAACTCTTAACTAAGGTGAATTATGTGATAGTGAGAGGTAACCAAACTTCTCAACAATCAGTTCTTAGTGTTCTCCAAAGTATATTCTTATATTTCTCACTTTTTCTTTTCAATGATCATTTCTTAGTATTCTCAAAAATTCTGCCTTCTTAGAGGTAGTGCAGAGGAGGACAGAGCCTGGCCTCTGGTGTCAGGAATTAGAATCTTGACCTAGGATATTCCCAATATCTATCTGAGTCAATTTCTTCATGAGAAAATATGGAAATGAAAATTTCCACCTCAAACTGTTGTTGTGGGCCTTACATAAATATACTAATAAATCATTCAGCAGTTTTTTTGGCACATAATAGGCACTGAAAACTTATTTCCTTTGTATTTTCTCTTCTGTCTACTGGTTTTTATTCATGTCCTCTTACACTTCCGTGTAATAAGGTTAAAAAACTAGTCCTCGATGAACAAAATAAAGTCAGAAAAATAAGGTGAATTTTCCCACAATATAACTTTATTAATCTCTAAAAATTATTCTTTATTTGTGTTTTTTTGGTCCTTTCTAAACTTTTTGCTGATTAAGTATGAAATGATAGTAAATAGCACTTGTTTTGTTATTTTGTTTTTGTAGTGCAACCTTTCCTTTCAGCCCTTATTTTGTTTTTGGAAATTTAAATAATAATCTAGGGAGCGATGAAATACAGAATCTCAAAATTTTGGGACCTTGATGAACTTTCCAATATTTACAAATATCTAGATGTGATCATCATTTAGTCAAAATATTTTGGCATCATATAGACCCAAACTTTGACTACTTTAAATAGCATCTTTGTTCTATGAAAAGGACAAAGTTCAAATCATGGAAAAAGGACATAAGCCTAAAGCCGTCAATGAATACAGGCAGTTCATTAGAGTCCAGCAACTGGTGGGGTCCTACTACCTTTCATGCTATAAAACTTAGAGAAGGGAGGGTATTGAAGAGAGGGAGAAAGGAAGGAGGAGAGAAATAGAAATGTCATGGAAGTCAGAAATATAGAGAACAGGATGGCTATTGTTTGGATTTGAGGTTAAGTGTACAGCAGTTCTCTATCCAACTATAAAAAAGTCTAGTTCTGGGCAGTCTTGCATTCTAGAAAGCAGTATTCACTTTATTACCTTTTTGAAATCTGATTCGATCATTGTAATGTAATCATCTGTATAAATCTGTGCTTATCCTAAAGATAAGATACCACAAGAACTATACAACTTTCTTATGTAGAGCTGAATCTACATATGTGATTTTGATGTAAATTTTGTCACCTTTTTTTTTTTGTATATTAAATATACAAGAAGAGCATTAACTTATAAAATAATTTTTCAGTACCTTAAATAACGTACTGATAGTGACTGCTAACAATGTATTTTCCTTTTTCTTTATTCAAACAGAGCTACGTTAGAGATCCTGATGAATTCCGGGGGAAAAGGCAAATCTGAAAATTTATAAATAAATAATTATAATGAAAATGACAATTGACTCATTAGAAGAGAATCACAGTTCTTCTCCCATGATTATTTGATAGGATATTCTGATTAAAGAACAGATCGATTAAAATTTCTTTTCTCCTTTTGCTGCATATTAGATTTTAAAAATCTGTCAAATGGACTTTGTGTCTTGAATGTCATAAGATTCATAAGATTTTTTAGTATTACATCACAAGAGGATGCAATCTATTTATAATTGAAAACAATGCTGCTTGAAATTATATGAATTGATTTTCCCTTCCAGAACATCTATACACTTATGCTTGCTGTCTGCATTGTCTTATAGCCTGTCATAATAATAATGGTGATAATAGGTAGCATTTATTGAATACAGACTATTTGCTTGGCCTTGTGACCACTTTATCTTTCATTTTGTCATTAAGCAAATTATAGAAACACTAAATCATTTGGTGAATCTGGAATAAACAAAATGTTTGCTTAATTATCTTTCAAATTTAAGAATACATAGTTCATTAAGAGTGCTTGTCTGAAATGGCACTTTTGATTACAGTCCTACATTTACTTTTCTCTATGGTTGACACAGCATGTAGAAGTTGAAGTAATGTCTCAACAAGGGAAAAACTGAATTGCACCCAAAAAGAATTAGTACCTTTGTATGCTTTAGTCTACTAGGATTCACCAAAGTCGAGCTGATTCTATAGAAATTTAGGTTTTTCTAAAGTAACATTTGTTGTTGTTTGACTAAATGTGAACATAGGCAAGATGTAAGAAAGTAGTGGAGTATTAAACATCTCATATTACTGAATATTAATTTTAGTTCCAATACCAATTTGTGTAATGGTAAGATTTACATAACAGAAGCTGAAAAGAAACACCTAAAATTCTTTGACTCTAAAGGAGTAAAGTCCAAGTTGAAGTTATTTAATATCAGTTGCAGCTGAACATGTCTACATATAAGGAAAATAAAATCATACATTTAAGTTAAAAATCATAAAGGAAAACAGAATATTTAAAAATGTGAAATCTAGACTTTGAGAAAAAATCTCTGATTTTAACCTAGGTTTTTTCACCCTGAAAAGTGGTGAGATAATCTAAGCAATCCAGAATTTGCCCTGGCTCACTGCCAAGAAGGTCTCAAAAAGACTCCTCTCAGTTACAAAGCAGTGTGTAAAGTCCCTGATACAGAGGAACATCTAAAGAAATTGCAGCAAAAGGAATGATGAGGCAGAGTTAAGTACATTTGAAACGAGTGTAGAATAGCTGCTAACCTGTACTCCAGGAAAAATTGCCTTTTTGTTTAATGAAATGATCCAGCAGTAACATTTTTTAAAGTGTAGTCTGTTTCTAGAGTGATTTCACACGTAAATGACTAAAGACTTTCTCTAAGCTGTCGGTACCTAGGAACCAATAATTTTCCCTGAACTCAGCCTGTAACATATTTTTCAATTGTATGAATATTTTCATTGTTTAAAATTGTGATATAGAAAGTCATTATTTTTGCTATTTAAAGTTCAGCATACATAAGTTGGCAAACAAAAAAGAATACTGTTCTTAATATGACCATTACATTTAATATTAATGTAAATCAAGGAGCATAGTGCTCTTCTTATTTATCCCTTCCCCATACAAAATTACTGATGTTAACAAGTTAGCACACTTGGTAAGAAAGTAGAAAAGTACTTTTTTCATTCAGCTCCATCTAGACCCTAATTTCCTACTTGTAGTCGAGAAGATCAAACATATTATTTAACCTCTACTTATACAAACAGGTAATCTTTAACTGAGTGTTTACTATGCAAACTATTGCAGTAATTTTTTATGAATTATCTAATTTCACCTTCATAATAACTCTTGGGAGATTTATTATTAACCCCATCTTCCAGAACTCGAGGCCCAGGTAGTGTAAGGAACTCATGCTAGTTTACACACCTTGTACGTACTGAGGTGGTGCTTGTGTTTTCACCTATAACTGTGACTCCATGTTCTATGGCTGTAGTAGTTGTCTTCCTATAACAACTTCCACGTTATGCTTAGACCTCTCTTACATGGTTTCTATGCATTTCAAATTAAAATCAATCCTTGTGTCTCTTAAATGACCCTCCCAATGATTAATATCTCTATGTAATTTTCTTTGTTTAAACTCAGCTGGCTTTTAAAATTTTTTTAGTTTGCCTAGCTACCTATAGTTTAGTCTCTCTGGTATTAGGGTAGAATTATAGCGTTTAGAATTGGAAAAAAGAGTGAAGGTTATCTAGTCTATTTGATAAACAGATCTCTTTATACAACCTTTCAGTCAATGCATGAATATATCCAGTGATACAGCCCCTGTCTCTGGTAATAGCCCTTTCCATCCTCACACAGCTCAGGGTGCCTGAAATATCAGTCTTACATTGACTCTCTGTAGCATTGATCCTTTACAATCATTTCGTGAGAGGAATGGCATTTACATTCAGATATCATGTGGTGGATTCTCTGTTCTTTCTCTCTGGAGACTCACAGCTCTCATTTATTTCTGATGATGACTTGCATGAATGAAGCTCCCTTGATCTATTTCTTCCTTCCCTCCTTCCTTCTATTCTTCCTTCCTTCCTTTTTTTTTTTGTCAGAGAATAAGAGAAGCCCAGTATTGTACTGTTTCTCATGAAGAAATTAGAAAAGCATCTTTTAACAATGTATTAACAATTAATTCTTCTAGTTTTGTGTGTAAGATGTATAGGTAGGTAGGTAGGTAGGTACATAGATAGACAGGCAAGCATTCAATTTAATATTCATGACCTGGTAATATGGAAAAGAAACCATGTGAGTTGTGGATGATGAGCTATTAACTATATATCTCCTTACGTGAGGGAATGTTAATTCCGGTAGATAAGTCATTTATAGGAATGATTGTAATAATTGACAGTGTGATGCAGATTATGAGTAATTCAAGCAAAATATTACAAATGAATTAATTCTATGAGAATTCTTAGGGATTGCATTTGAACTAGCTTGGAAGAGTGATACTATTTTCTCTAGGTGGCATATAGTTGTAGGTGTCAGGAACAATGGCAGGAAAGGCTAATAAGTGGACGACCACAGAGCATGTTTTCCTGGAGGGTTGTGGACATGAGAAAGAGTACTGAGGTGGGGTCTAAACGCAGATGGTGTTGATCTGACCTTTAAGGCTAAGTTAAGGAGTTTGAACTTTATTCTCTATTAAAATAATATTTTTGATAAGATGGAAAAGGCAATAAGAGAAATAAAGCAGGCAACTTATCAAATGACTCACGTCCTGGGATAGGGCTGGGACATTGAAGCGGAAGGGTCTTCATTTCGGCTTCCTCTCCTTGGAAGGCACATTCTACATTTTATGGAGGCTGATGAAAAGGTTCTGTGTGTGCACGGTAAAAATCTGAATCATTGATTCAGGACACATTTCTGGAGACTCCTCAACATTTCTATCCCATGAGAGATGGGTTGTGGTGGTATATATATATATATATATATATATATATATATATATATATATATATATATAAACCTAATTTCAATGGAAGCAGATAAAGAAAACCTCTTTGGTGATGATCAACACTTACCTCTCTAGTGAAAAGGTGGACTTACTGTTATTTCTATCTGAAGATGTTTTTATCACTTAAGGTGTAGTTCTAAAAAAGTTCAGTATTTGCCTGTTCACAACAAAAGCAAATTGGAAATCAATAACAAACTGAAAAATTGGGGTCATGTAGTAAAATTTATTTAATTCAGTGTTTTCGTAAAAGCCTAAAGTTGATCTATTATATATGTCAGTTACAAAGTATTACGAAGGATTTAGACGGTGAAGTTAATGATTTAATGGTCAAAAAGACAAATAAAAAGAGGCCTCAAACAACCTAGGAGGTTGAACAGTGTTTTCCCCACACTACCTCTGCTCTGTTGGTCCCTATGCTTATCCTTCTAGCAATGACTTGGAGCAAATGAAACCACTTAAACAAGTCTTAGTAAAGTTAAAGACATTTTGTATACAAAGTGACCATTCTGATCTATTACTACATGCAGAGATTGCACCAGCCCAATTGTTTGGACAACGTATTTCCTTTCTTGTGTAGGAGTGTGTGGTCTTGAATATGAAATCAGCAAACTAATGGGAGTATAACTCCCACTTCAATGAAATGTAAAGAAGTCCTGTATATTTTTTAGTACCATAAAGAATAACCACTGATTGGTAACTACAGCAGGCAGTAGCCACATTACCATGTACCGATAGTCTGTGCTCATATAGGACCTCACATTAACACCCAATGTCTTGCTTTGTTACCTTGCAGAAATGTTGGAATCCAACAATGTGATCACTTTCAATGGCTTGGCCAACAGCTCCAGTTATCATACCTTCCTTTTGGATGAGGAACGGAGTAGGCTGTATGTTGGAGCAAAGGATCACATGTTTTCATTCAACCTGGTTAATATCAAGGATTTTCAAAAGGTATCTTTATTCTAATATATGTACTATAATTCTTTTGAAACAATTCAAGTTATATAGAATTTTCTAGCTATTTAACAGTGTGACAACTGAAAAAAATTGTTTAATATTTTATTTTCAGACACAAATAAAAATAATGCACTGATCTATCACAAATCAGTGGATGTAGTAAACTGTCAAAATTATCAGGGAGGAAACTGTAGTATTTTCAGTGATCATTATAAGGAATACTAACTTTAGCTTATTCTTCCACAGTTCTATCATTTTTCCTGCATAAAATTAAATACCTAAAGCATTATAGAAATATATCATAATTGATTTCATGTACTAGGTATATATATTTATATATAATTTACATATCTCTCTATATTGCCAGCACATGCAGAGTTCCTCACTCATCATACACATGCCTCATCTGAACGTTGCCTGCGTTTGGAAAGTTTATTAGAACACAGGCACTCTCATTCATTTACATATTGTCTATATCTGCTTTCATTCTACAATGGCAGAGCTGAGTAGTTGTGATAGAAATCATCTGAATCACAAAGCCTAAAATATGTACTATCTGGCCTTTTAAACAAAAAAGTTGGCCAAACCCAAAGATCAGTTTTCAGTGTCAGGTTTTTGCAAATATGGACATTTAGACACTAGCTTTCTATCAGTATTTTTAATATACTTTATTGTGTTTCTGAATTATTTAATGAATAAGCTATACAGTTTGGAAAATAAACATGGATTGACAGATTAGTGGAAATTGTGCTACTGAGTCTATATGCTGTATTCTGAGTGAAACAGTTTTTTTTCAGTCGGTATTTCCTGTCAGTTCTCTGAGGAACAAGGATCTTTATGCAACAGCTTTCCCAAGAGTGGTAATATAACATGCTTTTTAGGGTGCATACACTTTAGTGTATATATATATATGTATGTATGTATGTATTAGTTTTGCTGCTTCTTAACACTTGGTTTTAAAGTCGTGTGCCTCAACTTCTTATAAACTGTAACATATTGGACAGTTATTTCTAAAAAGTAACAGAATTGTAAAAAGCTTTTTTTCTGGTTGGAGAATGTTGTTTTGGGATAAAGTGAAGATTTAATTTCAGGGCTGATTCATATCTCTAATAGAGTATACCGCTAAACCTAAGACTTTTACTTTTCTTCTGTTACCCAAACATTAAAATTCTGACTATATATTAAGAGATTTGATTCGTAACATATAGTCAAATAAAATGGCAATGCCCTTAATGATATATTCTGGAATTAAGATATAACATTTAAAAATCACCTTGGATATTTATTTTTTTGATTTTTCAATATATTAGATTTTGAAGCTTCCTCAGATTAACAATATCCCTAAGGTTATCTACTATCTAAGAAAACTGATTATCCATTGTTTTTTCTGAAATGATAAAAATATTTATCTTAGCAGCTTTTGTAAACGTCAAAAAATAAGCAAGTTTTTGTTGTTGTAGTGAAAGACAACCATCCTTTATAAAATGAATGAAAAATCTAAGATGATTAGGAAGACTACATATTTTAATAACAGGAGGTTATATCAGTTCAAATTTTCAGTGTTTATAGAAATTTCATCATTTTATGAAATCCATATATATGAATATATGTATATACTTATATCTATGTATCTATTGTATATATCTATGTATCTATAAATAGAAAATATTTGAGCATATCTCACCTCAGAATATATGTTTAATGTATTCAATATTTTTTCTGAATAAATATTCTTAATTTGGTTTATATATTCAGTTGGCTCTAAAATTGAAAAGAACTAAATTGTCATATAAACAACCTACTATTTTATAGGTAAGAAAAATCCTAGAGACATTTGTGTGCCCAGGATGCATCACTTGTAATAAACATATACTGAAATAATGGGTTAAATAAAAGTTAAGTGACTTGCCCAGTGTCATAGTGTTCTTCTTATAGGCTCTTGATTCAGATCATTATTCTAATAATAGAAGACATATTTCTAATTTTAAAGCATTCGATTCAATACATTATTTAATTTTAATTATATCACACTCTTTATAAGGGTAAATATAGTTTACTTAAGGATTATATCTGTTTGTCTATATTGTCTATTAATGCTCTTTTTAACCTATATGTAATATTATTCGACAACTTTTTCCTAAGCATCTACTACTGTGATAAACTCTATAGGGGGCACTAGGGTATGTCATCAGTAATTCTTGAGGAATGTACAAGAAGATACTAAAGATGTATGAGCATAAAGGTAAATACTAGGCCAATCCCTGTTAAGAGACAAAAACACAGTCTCAGGCTTGGAAGGACCATGAAAAGATTCTTGGCCTTGGTAAAGGTCTCAATCTCCTTAAGGCATAAATGCTTATTCGATAATGAGTAAGAAGAGCTACCATGGGTAGATGTATAGAAGCCTAAAGAAGGGAAAGTCTAAAATAGATCATGAAGTACTCTGAATATGAGGGTAAGAAATTTAGTCACTGTTAACTGAGAAGTTTTTGAGCAAGAAGAAAAATTATCAACAGGTTAACAAATCTAACCAAAAGATAGGAATTATTCTTCATAGAAATAGATGCTATTGGAAGGACAATTTATATGTTTGTTCCGTTGACTTATAGTTATTCTCATTAAATTGCTTTCCAAAAGAGCACTTTCTACACCAGAATTTATTTTACTCATGCCAGATCTTTAAGCTAATATTTTTTTACCCTGATCTGTAACAAGTTGGGAGTACACACCCCTCTAAATATGAGAGAATTTAGCATGAATGTTAGCAAAATTACTTTTTATTAATATTTGTCATAAGAGAGAAATCACAAAATGAGGCCCATGTTGTGTCAATGCTGATAATCAAGAGCTAGGAGACTACGAGAAAACAACCTGCCCTTTTCAATTTAAAAAGTTATCTGTTTTAATAATCTGTGATTCTTGCACAATCTAGCTGGAAAGCCGAATATACAGTCAATAAATCTTAGCTCTTCTATATATTATTTTTGTGTCCCAGAGAAAATTTATATTTGATCCTCCTCCTGTGTATGTTTTACTTTACATACACAGACACACATGAAAAGAAAAGTACATGAAAAGGAAAAGAATACATAAATTAAGAGCTTCAAATGGTAAAAGTAAATCCATGTCCAAAAATTTTTAGGGCTTTTTATTGTGATATGGACCTGAAATGCATTTGCCATGTCATAATAGGTTATTTCAATATGTCCTAAATTCTTGTTTATAAATGTGTTATATTTTGCTTTTTAATTCCCTAGATTGACTATCACAGCCATTGCCCAAGTTTATGACCATTTATACTGAATTATCTAGAGGTTCCCAAATGAATGATAATCAGTCATTTTGAGACTAAAAGCTTTCTAGCAGACATGGATGATTAACTGCCATCATCTCTGGATTTTTCTTTTACATATGACTTTTTTTTCCCTGAAATTAACTAATGTTACCAGAAAAGAAAGATGAATAAAAAAAAATTAAAATTGCTCTACTCCAGTACAGATAGGAGTCATGGGAATTGCTCAGGGGACTGGAAAATTTTATATTAAAATTTAGATGAGGGTATTTGAATTAATATTATTGAGGGAAATGCATCTACAATTCTCTAAGCCATGAGTCATGCCTTGATTTATCTACCACTGTCACTGTATTCAAACAATACAGGAACCTCTGGAAAGATGAAGACCAAATATCAGGGATGAAAATACAGTTATTACACAGTTAGTCTGAGTTTTGCCCACAGTGGGGAAGGTGATTTTTTTTTTTAGAGCTATCTATTTGCTTCTTCATTTCCTCCTTTATCTCCTGAAATTATGTAGTGCTACTCTTACCTATTTTCCCTGTCCAAAAAAAAAAAAAAAATTCCTTTCTAAAATGGGTTTTTCTAACCCTATCAGTTGCTCATTATAGCATGTCATGCTGAGATTTGAATGACAGAAATGGATCCAGAGTACCTGATGTTAACATTTCAAAATCACTATTTTATGATAAAGACCAATTCATTTAGAAGACTGCAAGCCACATTCTATGCTTATTTCTATCTCTCTTCACTAGATTCTCACGTGGTCTCAGGATGATCTCCCTTTCCCAACCTGCCTTACAATTCTTTGCATTGCACACTGCTTACATCTACTGACTACATAAATTTCTGTGTTGCTCAACTTTCATTTATACAGCAAAGCCTAATGGGTAGACAGAGAGTGAAAGATGTTAAGTTCATGCCAATTGACTGATGCCACTGCAAAGTCTTAAACTAAGAGGTTCCTACCACATAATGCTTTATGGAACTTTCTTTATCTAAGTTGCTCCACTTGTTCTAACAGACTATAAGGTTGGATCTCTTAGAAAACTTAATTGGCAGAAAATAATGTTTCTTCTCTGCCCTTAGATTGTGTGGCCAGTGTCTTACACCAGAAGGGATGAATGCAAGTGGGCTGGAAAAGATATCCTGGTAAGTATCAATCTACTAAGTTAATTTAGTAATTGCATAAGGAATTTATTACTCTATCATCATTTTTGTCCAGTGTTATATTAAACACCATTCTTTGCTTCTGGACTTAGAAACAAATTAATGATATTTGCTTTTGAATATTGACATTTTTATGTAAAGCATTGAAAATCTTATGTAAAGCAAGTGGGTAGAAAATGACAGTACACCTGAATAAAGCAAAAATGGGTTCCTTTTGATGATTTATATACACAAAAGGTAATTAACAGTTTTAGCATATATACTTATACTCAATAAGTCAACTTATTTGTGCAGATTTGTTTTCATGTTAATTCCTCTTGAATTCCTTTTGAATGAATTGAAATTTTTCTTCTTCTGAATCATCATGATTAAACTCCCCTCCTTCTTTCCATTTCATTCTATTCCTTTTCTTTCTTTTCCTTTCCCCTTCTTTCCTTCTTACATTTCTTCCTTTTTCTCCTTCCTCCCTTAGAACTTCTCTCTTCCCTTCCCTCCTTCTTTCACACATTTCATGCACTCATTCCTTAAATAAATATGGATTGAGAAATGACTATGCAACAAACATTGTCCTGGGTACTACGGACAAAAGATGAGTGAATGGTAAGCAGTCCCTACAATGGTTGTACCACTGTTAGTAGGTAGAGGCCATTTTTCCTGAGGTAAACTTTGTCAGTTAAATTAAGTGGGCCGCTGGTTTGAAGTATAGCCAAGGATCTGCACAGATCATGAAAGGCAGTTATAATCATTTAAATGAATAAATTAACATGAATTCAGGATTTTAAATATTTGTATTATTTTATGTCTTATCAGATATTTTTGGATCCAAAACACAAGGAAATAAGTTTAAAAGTTTTGTCTCTATATTAGCATTTAGAAGAAATTTATTCTACGTGCATAAAGACATAAATCAACTTGTATGTATGTATATAGACATACAGATATTTTCAAGGGACGATCTGATTGATTGGTAGCAGCTGCCTAAGATTATGTATATGTTTAGAAGGGTTTAGAAGTGAAATCAGTGTTCATGGAAAAGAATGTCTCAATCTGGTAGCAGAATTGGCTACAGGTGAAGGCAGATAAAGGAGCCCAAAGCACAGGTATCTCCCATCCATGATTAATACATATCAGCAAACATGGGAAATTCATCCTTAAAAATTTCAATTTAAATATAGTGATTACAAGTCACATTAAACCATAGTACAGTAAACATTTTTCTGATTATGTGCAAGTGGACAAAAAATTCTGTTCCATCAAATTTTATACTACCCCAAGTTAATACATAGGTTGGGATGATTGAAAAGGAGTAAATAGAAAGAAAAATGAAGTAGGAGTCCAAAGAATCAAGAATTTTATGTTGATTCCCCACTGACTCATTAATTTTACTTGAGCAAGTACCTTAACTTTTGGGGGTTTTAGTATCTTATCCATTAAATGGGACATTACATATTTGCAGTTGTGAGAAAGAAGTTCAATAGATTTTGTGATAATTATTTAGAAGTAGGTAATATTGCATAAATGTAGGCAAAAAATATGACTGAATACACAAAAATTTATTAACATCAAAATGCTGTATTTACCATTAACAAATTATGTGTGATAATAACTAAGGATGGAGAGAAATGGAGGTTTTACCTGTATACAGCTGTGACTTTTAAAAACAGATTTTTTTTTCTCTTTATGTTAAAGTATAACAGGTGAAGACATGAAAACAGAATTACTGAGAATTCTATCCTGTGCCAAGTACTTTGATAATTTAGATAGTATTTTATATATGTAGTTTTAACAATAATCTTGTCAAGTGGGTATCATTACCACTGTTTTCTTAAGAAATATAATGATTCAGCATATTCATTCAGAATTGTTTCATTCAAAAATTTTGGAGCAAAAAAAAAATTTTGGAACATTTTGAGTACTATGCTAGAAGTCAAGATCAAAATTTTTGTGCCTCTGCTGAAGTTTTTGGTGTTGTGTGGCATGTATGGATTTGAACTTAGCTATTAACACACAGATAATAAGCAATAGAGATTCAAATAAATACCTTACCTATTCTGATCTTTTTAAGCATGTGGATGTAATGATAACCAGCTTGTGACATTCTTGTAAGACTCAATCACAAATGAAATTATTACATAGACTGTAATGCATGATACAAAATTAACTATTAGTATCTGTAACAGAGTTGCTTAGACAATTTCTAAGTGAAAACATCATTAATGAAATTTGTTTGGTCCTCTCTAATGAACATGACCACTGTAGTGTGGAACTGTTCTGAATTCAATTCCATCTGAACACTGAAGATAATAACCATACTTATCTGGATTTTATAAAAAGCACTGAGCCAAGTACTGAGCATATTTCAGTTGCTAAGGTAGCAGATATTCTTTTGTGTTTATGGTTTCCAAAATTCACCTCAGTACATTTCCCTTATCTTCCATGCCTCTCGCCTTGCCTCCCCTGCTCCTCTCCCTCTTCCTCTCCCCTTCCCCTCCCCTCCCCTCCCCTCCCCTCCCCTCCCCTCCCCTCCCCTCCCCCTCCCTCCCCCTCCCTCCCCTCCCCTCCCCTCCCTCCCCCTCCCTCCCCTCCCCCTCCCCTCCCTCCCCTCCCTCCCTCCCTCCCCTCCCTCCCCTCTCCCTCCCCCTCCCCTACCTCCCTCCCCCCTCCTTTCCCTTCCCTCCCTCCCTCCCCTCCCTCCCTCCCTCCCCTCCCACCCACCCTCCCTCCCTCTCCCCTCCCTCCCCCTCCCTCCCTCTCCCCTCCCTCCCCCTCCCTCCCCCTCCCTCCCTCTCCCCTCCCCCCTCCCCTCCCCCTCCCCCTCCCCTCCCCCCTCCCCTTCCCTCACCTTCCTCCCTCCCTTCCCCTCCCTCTCCTCCCCTCTCCCCCTCCCTCCCCTCCCTCTCCTCCCCTCTCCCCCTCCCTCCCCTCTCCTCCCCTCCTCCCCTCTCCTCTTCTCTACTCCCCTCCCCTTCCCTTCCCTCCTCTCCCACTCCTGCTCCACTGTCAGTACTGAACACTGAGGGATTCTGGTGATAGCCCAGACACAGTTATTTCAGCAGCTGCAATAAAGTCAAGATCCCCACAGTGCCCTATGAATAACCTTAATCATGACCTCAGAGGTTTCCTTTCTAAGAAAAGCAACTTTATTTTTCAGGTTTACTGAAAATGCTTATGAGTTTGATAGAACTAAATTAAAAGGAGCTAAAACATACGGTGTTTGCTAAGTCTGATACAGGGTGTTAATGGCACCTGATTATTTCATAACACCTTTTAATTTGGATTCTGAAAACTTTTAAATTATGTCTTATATATTATGTTAGAGATAGGTAATTATGTGTGCACTGAAAGATGTAAATTTTTCAAAGTTTAACAGTATGTCAATACTAGTCATACAGATCTTAAGCCAGCTAATTAATGTAACCTGATAAAATGCTCATGCTTTTGTTATTCCTCTGCATTGTACATTAAATGAATTCAGTCATTGTGAATTTTTATTCTTCTTTGTTAACACTTATTTAATGAAGGGAAAACACAAGTTCCATATATTTTAGTTCAAAGAAAAATATATTTTTCCTTTAGCTCTTAACACTAAACACCAAACACTAAAGTATATTTAAATAATAAAATATATTTCGTACTATTTTTCTGGTAACCCCTCTCATTCCTTTAATATTGCTTTTCATTGACTGTTATGCAAAATACATTTTGTGCATGTGGAATGCGTAAATTTCATTAAAATTTATTTTACTTTTCAGGAGACCTCACTTATGTATCTCAACTTACATAACTAATTTAAATAGGATACATGACACTTATTGGTTATGTTTGGACTTTAACATACAGATGCATTTTTTTTCTTTCTTAATATATGATTTTAGAAAATAGCAAATAGTTGATTTTTTGGGATTGTAACATTTCTTACTTGATAAACATAAAAAATAGAATTAGTATTTTTACCAAAAATTTCTTAAATAACCACTTAAAAAGAAAGATTAAGGGTAAAGAGGTTTTTTTTTTTTTTAATTTTCATTCAACACCATATTTGTTAAGTGATACATGGACAGTTTGAAGGAAATTCTGCACTGTATCTTGAGTAAATAATAGTCAGCTGTGACTGATGGACAGTAATTCCTTTCAAAGACCTCTTGTGATGCTCAAAACCACATGAATGAGGCCTTGAGTGGTTTTTGCAGCCATCAGGACTTCAACATAGAATTGTAACCAAAATAGGAAGTGACCTGAACATTTATAGAAAAGTAAACTAACAGCCTTCTTGAGTGCTCTCTGTGGTTTCTAGAATCCAAGTTTACCCTTTTCCTACTGGTTTTAGTGTTTTCTCTGAATGTCCTCTGCAAGTAAATCTCCTTTAAACAAACCATTCTGGAGGAAGTGCTGTCTTCTTGGTATTAGATTCAGATGCAAGAATACAATAGGAAAAACAGGACAAAGACACTGGTTATTTTTATGTATCTTGAGAGTAGGTCATTTTTAAGTCCGGTTAAGATGGTCAACATGGTACAGCCACCCGGCAAGTCAGGACATACCATTTGATTGAACCTACATAGTTCCTGTGTCACTAAGTGTAGCATTATACAGAAAGTATTCCCCATTCTCCCAGGCAGCTGGGAAGATACAAACCATCATTTCTCACAGCTCAGTTTTGCATCATACATATATATTAAATCAGCTCCTGGGATTTGAGCAACTAGTCCACAATAAAAGGACTTTGTGGTAAGAGGGAATCTACAGCCTAAGACGTGTATAGTCTCTCTCTTTCTTCATATATACATAGATGGAGAGAAAAAGAGAGAGAGAATACAAATGTGCCTTAGGCTGTTGATAATGGCATTTCTGACAATAAGGTTAATCTAAACTTATTTTTTTCCAGAAGTGAATATGCAGGATATATATACTACCATTGCCTCCTTTTCTTGGTGTTGTAAGTTCTAAACATTTACATTGTTACGATATTTTTATATTAGAGGAGTGAAATGCTCATGAACTTTTCCACTGTTGTTACTTGAGAGTTGTAATTAAAAAAATATTACATGATATATATTATTGTACAGATACCCTCAATAAGGACATAAATGCAATCCAGATATCTCTATTCTGACTGCTATTAGCTGCATTTACTTTTATTTTTGATATTTTTCTGGTGCTTAAAATCCACTTTGTATTCACAATAACATTTCTATTGAGGGATTAACTTCCTTGACCCTGTTTTGCAAATGAAAACTGAATACATGCTAAGCTGGTAAAAGAATCTGTTTCAAATCAATAGCTCTCTGAATCTTCTTTGTTTATCCTACTAAACCATCTCTCTTTGTACTAAGTTTCAGTAAAACCAAATGGCAACCGTATGACTATTAGAAATATTTTGAACATTGTTGGAAATCAAAATTTCAACTATCTGAGATGAACAAAAAAACCAGATTCTCATAAAATTGCTCTTGTTGGATACATTTCAAAGTGCAATATCATGCACCTGAATTTTGGGACATTTTTGCAGTTCTTAAGAGATATATTTTTGTCCTTAGTTGTTATTCATTTTTAACATATGATATATTATTACATGTCCGTCAAATTTATCATGACTCAAATTGCAGGACCTCAACAACACTAAGTTTTGCCAAGTGAATGCAACTGAGAATTTGAAGCTACACATTCATGTGAAGTTGCAGTACAGTCTAAAATGCATGTTAGTCCTTGAATTTCATTTACTTTTTCAAAGGTCAAAGTTGATATCAACTTAATTTTTTTAATTTTATTTTAGGGACTTCAGGGCATGTTAAAACTCTAAATGGATAATTAGAATTACCTCTGATTCTATAAAAATCATAAGGTTTCATTAAATCTCAAAACCCTGATGTTTAATTGTTGGGAGATAATTTTTCATAGATCTCTCACACTTCTGCACATCTGATGAACAGAGGAACTCTTAAGCAAAAGGATACTTTTAAAATAACCTTGAGAAGTAGAGACAGTGTCTCCCTAAGAGCAAAGGGCAAGTTATGCTCACCTGCAGGTACAATGAACATAACATCTTCCTCAAAATGTAATGGCCAGGATGCTTATGCCTAGTATAAAATGTTCAGGTTCCCTCAACCCAGAGTTCCTCTGCTGTAATGCACCTCACTGCAGTGCAGGTGTCACTTGGTCCTCTTCTCACTGCCCAGTGGGAATTGGAGCTTGGGTAACTGGCATGAGAAATGCTGATACTTTGACTACTGATATTTCTGTAAATAATAAAGTCGTTTATCTCTGATTTAGGAGCTGTATATCTTCTGCCAGCATCTGCAAAACTGTGTCAGGGTAGCTGGTTATCTTACAAGTAGAGCAGAATCATAGACCCTTTACTGTTCCTGATAATATTGATTATAAGTTTTTGTGGGCAGCCTAGATGACCTCACAAATGAAAGACTATGGTCACTTTATTCATTTTTAAGTATGATTCCATGATGAAATTTGATGATACTTCAGGTATATAGACAACTGATTCCTGATGAGAGCAAGTGAAAGACTTCTTAAGTGTCACAGAATTGAGCATTCAAATTTTCATGTGCATTCATGTGTGTATGTTTATTTCTGCTTGGAGGTAAGTAACAGGCAAACTGATAACAGTTTAAATTCAATATTCAAAGAATACTAGTAATAATGATAGCTAACATCTATTGAAGCTTACTATGTATACTAGGTATTATTCTAAATCATTTCTTTTATTAACTAATTTATGTAACTCCTTTCTGGTTATAAGATACACATTTCCTTTCAAAGGATGTAGTTCCAGCTTACCTAAGTGACACACCACAATTCTGCCACAGCTATTGAGAAACAATTGCTATATTTGCTGTTTGACTGTGACAATGATTCATACCATCTACCACTTTGATAAAAAGAGTGATTATAAGTTTATAATTGATAGTCCTTACTGTTGGAGGACTGGAATTTTATGAAAATTCTAATGAACAAAATATAACCCACCTTTGTAACAGGAATGAGCACAGATTAATATTCAAAACCAATTTTATTAAATCCACCTCTCATTACCACCAATTATGGGTTTAACCTCTTTTAACTGTACTTAAGAAGAAATGAACAATTCATAATAGACTTCTTGCCCAAGTCATGGCACAGTGTGTGGAATGGTGTGAGAGTTAAGCGGACATGAAAATATTCTAACCAACAAATGGATGATTGATTATTTAAAGAATAAGATGCTACTCTTCCGTTAATAAGTGCTAGGCATCATACTATGTACTTTACACAGATATGTCATTAATACCAATTTTAGTTGAAGAAACTGAGGCTCAGAAGTCCTAAATAACTTTCTTGTAGTCACGTAGCAAATGGAAAATGATGCTTTAATAATTCTAACCCTTGTCTGACTGACTTTTAAAGCATCAGATTAGTATAGATAACTACCTTCATGTTATTTCTATTTTTTCATTTTGATTTTATTACTTTTATTCTATGTTTTTCTTAAATTCTTCAAGAATACCTTTTCAAATGTAAATACATACCTAAGAATAAGTAACATTTTCATTAAATATTAATAAATATAAACAAATATTTTAATTCTAAAGTTTAAACTTTTAACTGTATTCAGAAATTATTTTTTAAATTAATATATGTGTATACATTATATATACATATAAATGTGTGTATAATCCACATATATTATAAATATGGAGTATATGTCTAAATGGATTATTGTAAATGGTTAAAGAGCCTCCATTTATTAGAATATATGTAGAATATTTGATATTAATTATATAATAGCATTTAGTACTTTGGACATTAAGGATTTCAACCAAAATTTTTTTACTTTTGATATTAGACAAGATATACAATATAAGAAATTATACATTTCTTAAAATATGAATTTTAAGAAAGCATTCCTCTAGGGCTTCCCTGGTGGCTCAGTGGTTGAGACTCCGCCTGCTGAGGCAGGGGACACGGGTTCGTGCCCCGGTCCGGGAAGATCCCACATGCCGCGGAGCAGCTGGGCCCGTGAGCCATGGCCACTGAGCCATGGCCGCTGAGCCTGCGCGTCCGGAGCCTGTGCTTCGCGATGGGAGAGGCCACAACGGTGAGAGGCCCGTGTACTGCAAAAAAAAAAAAAAGAAAAAAAATAGCATTCCTCTAAAATCTGGATTTCATTTTTTTTCTCCTTCCTTAAAGCTACATCTCATATGTGATTAAAGATGCAATTCATCTCCCTTATTTGAGTATTAAATTCATTCATGATAAATGCATATATGTTAGAATTAATATGCCAGCTAATTCTGTCCACAATAAATCTCTTTAGATTGTAAATCTACCTACTTGGTGTAAACCATTGACTTAGTTGCCTTAAGGCATGAGCACTAAGTATTCAACAACCTTGCATAATATTGGAAACCACAGAATGTCATTATTGAAATCAGAGTAAGGTTTTTGACTACATAATAGTTCTGGTTTGGCAGGAAAAAATATTCAGGTTGGTTTTGCATAGTATTTTACAATTTTTTGCATTCATTTGAATATGAGATGAAGAAAGATTATGCTAAGTACATATTGTATGGACCACCCACAATCAAATAACTCCAGTGAGTGGTACAAATGTAATAATTAGATCGATAGCACAATGTAAAATAAAATACAAGCCAAAAGTAGACATTATCAGCTTCTCTGGTCCATATGACATTTCAAAGTGAAATTGCTCAAAGCTCCTTTAAATAGTAGAAGAGAATCACATTGGCTAACTTTGCTAATACCATGGTCTGTAGTGCTTAGGCATATAATTTTGACCAAGTTTGAAGGTTTCAAGTAATTTGAAAGAAAAATGTTTATAGAATCTTAATCAGTATTTCTAGAACTTCAAAACAGATAGTCAATCCAGAGGTGAAAAACCAGTCAAATGGGATGCTTAATTGAAATGAGCATTTAGGTAAAATGTTTTGGTATCCTTGGGCAGGAGTCTTCATTTAGTCTATCACATCATTGAAACCAAGTTAGAATTTCTTTTCTAATTGTCATGGATTTGAAGATGTTATAGTTCAGTTAATATGAATAGACTCAGATACTTAAATAACTAGCCATGGAGTAATGCCATCTTAGTTGTTCTAGTTGAATCAGTATGTTTAAAAAAAATTCTCTGAAATCAAAACAAAACAAAACATTGAAGTGGAAAGGTCCATTGGTTTGATTATGCCATCATTCTTCTTAAAAAGGAAGGGGAAAATGTCTCCCCAGATGGACAGAACAGGCTATTCACTATTTCATCAGGTGGATATTAAAAAGTTCCAAGTCACAAATTCAACATTAGATGGCTAAGACTATAAATAGGACACAGTTAACTCTTAGTTCTATTAGACATGCCTCTTTGAAGAAGAGATTTCTAACATCCTTTAGTGAATGCTGAGGTATTAGGAAGACATGATTATGGATGATCTGATCACAGCTGTAATAGCACAGTGTTAAAAGAAAAAAAGACAAAACATTATTGCTAGGTAAGCATGGAACAGCTTAAATACAGAGAGGGATGAAGTGATTGACGGGAACAATCTCACGGATTACTGCTTTGGCACGAAGATTCTCATATTCAGCCAGCTTGCCAAATAAATTGACCAGAGAAAAAGAAAGTCAACAGATTAACTTCAGGAATTAAGCTTATTAATGGATTTCCATGCAGAAATGTATCCACCCACCATGATAGGAAAAGGCTTCCTTTGCTTTCCCAGCTGCTACATTATACATTAAAATATTTCAACATAAATTGCTGATGGGATAGAGACTTTTTTCCTTTTTAAATGAGTGTTCACTGACCTGAGGCAATGTTGTACTATATCCATTAATGTTGAGCTGATTTATATTTGAACTAGAACAAGTTGTTTGATTTAATCATGAACTGAATATATTTAAATATAGATTGTTCATCTTCACAGCCTTCTCTCCTCTTTTCTCTTCTTTTATTTAGAGTAAAATTTCACTGTTCCATCCATAATTTAAGAACATGCAAGGAGGTAATTGGAATTGGAGGTAAATTATATTCTTTTATAGAAAGTATAATTATCAGAAGTTAGTTAAAAACACCTCTATTCTGTTTTAATTTTCATGCATGGAGCAGTTGTTTTGACAGATGGATGGACTTTATTTTTGTAACTGTCCGGGAAAAGTCTTTGTAACACACTCTAATCAGTGCTGCATATTTGTGATGTTTGTTTTTGAATCACTGTGCATTTGGCTTCTATATCCTTTTCTGGGGGTAGACATTTTCTTTCTAAGTTATTTTTCCAGGCTAATATCTCTGTGTGTAATTCCTCTCTACATTTGACCTGAAGGCACTAGAAACTCTTAAAAAATAAGTGTAAATGGTTTGTCACTAAGGATGATGAATCATTGGGCTTCATGTGTGGCCTTGGGTTTGCTGGTTTATAACTGCCTTTACTTTTACTACTAGGCTAAGTTAACAATTTATAATGCTGTTGTTCTGGAGTATATTTCAGTAAAATAAGAGCTCAGTATGGTTGCCTGACTCTCGGGAAGCCAACTCGTGGCTAAACTTGTGTGTGTATCAACTTAAATTCCAAAAAGGATCCAGCTTTGAAAAATGAATTCATTTTGAACTGATTACATTCTCTTTATTACATTGTAAATCCACCAGTGCTGAGCAAAGCAGTGCAGTAGGTGAATGCCAAAAAGTACATTACATTCTGAGTTTTAAGAATCGTCACGGTTCAAGAAAAGGTCAGAAACACTCTTCTTCTGTCTCCCTAGAACAGAAATGTGTGAAGTGTGTTTCCTTTTTCTGCCATGCTTCCTTTTTTTTTTTAGAGGAATGTCCAGGCTGCTTCCAAATAAAATGAATATCCCGTTTTGGAACACTCAAAAACCTTGGCAGCAACAAGCTGGAGAATGAAGGCAAATGAATGACAGGGATTGATACTCTTTTATGTAGGTTTTCTATTTAAAGAACAGTCATTACTCACAATGTCTCTTTCAAGTTTTGGGTTCTTCTCTGTGCAGTTCTTTTAATTCACTGTTTCTTCCTAAGTTGTTATTGATGAGTTTCCTTGCAGCTATTTTAAAACAATTTTGAAAGTATTTCATTCAATTTCTTTGTTTCAGTTCAGGTGTCTTAACATACTCTCTAAACCCCAGAAATTTCTCTCCATTCTGTTTGCATCAACCTTCACTTCAAAATAATGTTGAGCTAGCCCCGAGGCACAGAGACAGTACAACCTGCTGCCACCTGGGAGAGTTCACTGGGAAAATCATTCCAGGCCTCAGGCCAGTAGGCTGGGTCTAGCTGCTTTGTAGGACAGATAGAATCTTTATCAACATTCTCAGTAGAACCCTTTGCCAGGTTTCACAGCTATAGTCCTGTGATTTTTTCCAGCAGCTCTGTAGAGGAATAGTTGTCATATCAGAGTGGTGCTTCTTTGACAGTTAATAGAGAACAAAATAAAATTAGGATATTCAGTGTGGCTCAGTTCCCTAGTTCTCAAGAATCGTGAGAATTTTTCAGTCAATAATTATTGCTAATCAGTTACCCAATCTATGAGATAAGAACCCACAGATTCTGTAATCTTAGAATTCGTAACAGTTGCAGAAGTGACATAGCCTTCATTTGTATGCACAAGTATCTGCGCTCATGAAATATTCCCTTCCTTTTTCTTTCCTTTATTGCAGAGAACTAGGGTCTATTCTCAAATTTCTAGGATGCCCTGAGGTGTTAGTAATGAGATTAGAGAAATTGGGTTTGTATTTTAAATTCCCTGCATATCTTTATAGGTATGACTGTGGGCAAACTAAAACTCTGTTCTTTTCTAAAATGAACAATACATCCATCTGGGTGTGCCACTACTCTTTATTAGAATATTCGTTTGCTTACCAATATGTGTGTGCACATCCAGTTTCTTAATTTCAACATATGGTGCTGGAACTGGTTGTTTATAATCTTCAATGCTATAATATTGAGTCCACTGTCATGGATAGCTGTCTTTATGTAAAAGCAGAGTATGTGACCACCTACATGTTTCAAAGGAAAGAGGTACCATAAAACATTTTCCTGAAAATGACTTATTTCCAAAGGACTGCATTTTCTTAAGAGTACAAGGTTAAGTCCTTTGGGTAAGACTCATAAATGTCTTATTTGTAAATGAGTTTATCAGGTGTTTCCCTATCCACAGCCTCTTTCCTCTGCCCAAGAATCCATGCCCTATCCTCTTGGGGAAGGAGGAGAAACTGCTACAGAATGGGGAGTTGGTGACTAAAAGTCTTGGAAGTTAGGTTATATCTGAGCTTATCTAAGGTTATGTCTAAGATGTACCGTGTTCAAAGTGGTACATGGATAAGATGCATGTACTCTTTAAGCTAGGAAATTTTTCTTCATAGAAAGTTGCAAAATCGGTTGATTTCAGTGCTTAATTTTCTATGTTATAATGCCTTGCCAGACAAAAGAAGGATTCAGGATCTAAGTAGCAAAACAGTGGGAGGAATTAGATGTGTATTTTAGTTACTCCCCTAAACTACTCAGCATATAATAAGGAAGCATGAGGAGTCGTAACTGGCAAGTTTCATATTTTTCCTTAAAAAGATCTGATTCACCTTTGGGATGATATGTTTATAGTTCATCCTCAGATGTCATCCTAGAAAAATCAGTGATGATGGAAAGCAAGTATTTGAATTTAAATAACAATTATTCTTCTCAGATTTGGTCTGCTCTTTATTTTATGGAGGCAATAAAGTTAATACCAAAATCATCAGCTACAATCACAGAATACAAGTGTCATGTGGAAATGTACTTAAATAATTGTAACACCTCAGTTATAAACACCAATGGACTACATAAGTCTAAATGTATTGTGAGCTTTCACTTGAAGAGTCATATGTTGTACAGAGTGACTTTGGGAGTGTTACACACTTAGAGGCGCAAGGACAAACCCAATCCACTCTTATGTTTGCCAGCATTACTTGCACTATAGTCTGCTTTTGATCTTTATCTGCATTTTTAGTTACATATTTGGCTCTTATTTATAAATGTTTAATAGGCAAAAACACAAAACTGTATAAGAAAGTCTATGATCAATAACAATTTTCAATGTAATTATTATTTACCATATGAATACTCAGTTGGATATTAAAAAATGGGTATTGTATATTCCATGACAAACTCATATTTTCTACTTATATGTATTTAATTTTTAAGATTTTCTGTATGTTTAATAGACCATAACATTTTATTTGAAAATATTCTGATAGTTTGAATTTCTCTTTTCATTGTTTTATTTTTACAGTATTGATATGGACTCACCTATTTAAAAATAGTTGGCAAAAATTATGTCTTTTCTGCTCTGGATTTCTTTGGCAATAAAATTATCTAGTTTATATTTTGACTGTCTGATTTTTTTCCCCTAAATCTTTCCTTAACAGGAACAAAAGGCTAAGATTCCTATTTGTTTGTAGAACTACATTTTCTTTCACAGGATCTATAGATATAATAGAGTGTATAGAAAAAATATAAAGAGCTCTGTCCATTTATCTCTTAGGTGACACTTTATTTGGGTAATAAAATGGCAAGAATGTCTAAACTTCTATAAATAATAATAAGATATGACTATAATTCTCTCTTATAAATAGCTGTTTTTTACCTGGGGGATCCATGACTCATTGGGCAGGGGATCCACGTATGGGTTTAGGATGTACGTGAACTGCATGAAAATATTTATTAATTATAGCCACTCTAATAAAGACCCTTCAGCCTATAGACATTCCAGACTCTAACACCTTCTCTATCTCATCTTATACCCAAATTGTCTTTGGGGGTTAAACGACTTTTTCAAGAGAAGGTGGTTTTGTCTTCTTAGGGTCTATAAAGCTCACTAGTAAGAAGCACTACTGAAGTTCAAAGTCAGTCACCCATCATTATGAGTTACTGATGATGTTTCAAATTCATATTTAATAGAAGGTTGTATTACCTTTTATTTTTGATTTTCCAAAATTAAACTCAGAGCTGACTTCTGAAATTTTCACCATTGTTATGATTTAAATAATTAATTAATTAACCATATAATTTGCTGTTTTCCTCATTTCTAGAAAAGTCACATATGATAATTGGTTATCTGTAACTTTATTCCACTTTTGTATAAATAAATTATAGTTTTAATAAAAACATTAAAGAGAATATTATATTTTGTCCCCCCAAAATAAGAACTTCTGTATTTCATGTAATAATGTGAGCAAACAATAGAATAATAAGCCCTAAAAATGATGTGAAAGGACACAAAAGAAATCTGTTCAAACATGCCTAGCACCCTAGAGGATATTTCAGCCATGCTAACCACTAGAACTCACTGGTTTTCCTTTTGTTTTACAGAAAGAATGTGCTAATTTCATCAAGGTGCTTAAGGCTTATAATCAGACTCACTTGTACGCCTGTGGAACGGGGGCTTTTCATCCAGTTTGCACCTACGTTGAAATTGGACATCATCCTGAGGTAAAGCTGGCTTTTAAAAAACGGTGTTTGTCCATGACCCCTTCCTATTCAAATGCTTCATTACTAATTTCTTCAGTTCATTTAGCTTCTAGTTGCTATTCATTGGGACCTACTTCGAATTCAGATGCTGTTATTAATTTTAATCTGTGAATGCAAAAAGAATGAGACCATCACTCAACAATAACTGTGGAACAGGAGGAAGGAAGGAAGCATTTGCTTTCGCTCTGGATTACAGAGTCCAATCCATTTTGCATGTGCAGCAGATGTCAGCAGGCTGAATGTGTACTGTTTTCTCCTTCATTTGTATATTGCCAGCTTTCCCCCCCCATCCTTAGCCAGAAGTGTCTGCCACCGCAGTTGTTTTCTTCTGCCCAGAGATTAAGAAAGGATGCCATACATGTGCACAATGATCTGATCTCATGTTTGACCTAAATTACTCACATTTATGTTCTTGCTTAGCTAGGCTTTGTTTTTATATTTTGGGCTATTATTTTGTCAGTATAAAAAAGGAAAAAAAAATGTTTATTTGTCTCTTACTCCTACAAGACGTTTTAGTGAGAACATTTAGTGAGGAAATTAAAGTTAGGGAAATGTAAGTACAACTTGCAATTAGGGATGTATTTAAAGGAAAAGTTACTAGTAGGAAAGCAGTTCCATGAATTGGATTTATCAATAGCCTTAAATTATAAGCCCTTTTATTATTTTTGGCGCAAAATCCTAAGAAGAACAAAAGTGTTCATGTGGTGAGAAAATCATTTGTGACAGAATTTTCTTTCAGACTGGAATTCAGAAATACTCAACAGATAAAGAATTTGTTCCCAGAATATTTCTGGAATCCTAAAGATAAAATATAATTTACATGTTAGCCACTTCTTTATAACTTAAACTCTAGAGCCTTTCTTTATATTTTCTTTTTTTTTGTTGTTGGGGGTAGGAGTTTATTAATTAATTTATTTATTTTTGCTGTGTTGCGTCTTCGTTTCTGTGCAAGGGCTTTCTCTAGTTGTGGCAAGCGGGGGCCACTCTTCATCGCGGTGCGCGGGCCTCTCACTATCGCGGCCTCTCTTGTTGCGGAGCACAGGCTCCAGATGCGCAGGCTCAGTAGTTGTGGCTCACGGGCCTAGTTGCTCCGTGGCATGTGGGATCCTCCCAGACCAGGGCTCGAACCCGTGTCCCCTGCATTAGCAGGCAGATTCTCAACCACTGCGCCACCAGGGAAGCCCCTCTTTATATTTTCTTAATGGGTACAAAAGTGTTACAAATATGTTCTTTCAACCCAAAGACTTAGAAATCAAAACAGTTTGTGTTGTGCCTTCTTTGTATAAGAAGACACCTTCGAGGCTATGTGGTTTCTAGACTGAACACAGTTATTATGACTTTCCTGATGATCCTGGGAAGATAAAAAACCCTTTACGGGGCTTCCCTGGTGGCGCAGTGGTTGAGAGTCCGCCTGCCGATGCAGCGGACGCGGGTTCGTGCCCCGGTCCGGGAGGATCCCACATGCTGCAGAGCGGCTGTGCCCGTGAGCCATGGCCGCTGAGCCTGCGCATCCGGAGCCTGTGCTTTGCAGCGGGAGGGGCCACAACAGTGAGAGGCCCACGTACCGCAAAAACCAAAAAAAAAAAACCCTTTACCAGGGTCTCACCGGCGTAGACAGTTGCCCTCATCAGCCTCTTCTTCCACTGCATCCTTCTTCCTTCCTTTACAAGTATGCATACTGTTCTTGCTGACATACCCAAGAGTTTTAAGTAAAAATTAACTTTAAGGAAGGGCAGTTCCACTTAAATTACTTGTTTCATATTGATGAAATTAGGAATAATTTCCTGCACACGGTCCTGGAGACTTTGCATACTTAACTTTTCAGTAACTTCTGGATAAATCTCTCCCTCTTTCTTTCCTTCTCAGCTATTTCCTATAGTCAGCCACCCTAAAATTGGGTCTCACTTCTCTGTTTACTGGAGACAGCTCTGGAGAACCTTCCCCATGTCATATTGCACTTTTTACATCTGCCAGGCATCATGCTGTATAAGACAGTGGGGTCCGGACAGCTGAGCTCCAAGCACAGGTTGGTGGAAAAGATATAGGCTTTAGGGACAGATCTGACTTCTGATCATGTTCGGCAACTTACTAGCTGGGGAGCACTGGAAAAAATTACTTAACCTCTCTGAGACTCTGTCTCATAATACGTAAAAACAAAACAAACCTCTGCGATTCTCAGTGTCCATATGTTTTAAATGAGAACTTGACTTATTACCTCCAACTGCTTTCCAAGCCTCCCAGCGGGGCGTGACCCACTGACATTTTTTGCTGTAGAAACTCAGGGAGTTCTAATCCCATCATTGTTAAAGGCAGGTCACCTGGCCTCACACTGCAGGGCTTTGGTCCAACCTCAATTCAGTACTGGATGCTTGATAAGGAGCAAGCTACTAACTTTCTTTGTGTCTTTGTTTCTACTCTAGAAAGTGGTAATGAGAATGGTCTCTACCTCATACAGTTGTTGTAAGAGTTTAATGTTGTCTAATAGGTAGTAGATACTGAAAAAAAATGTGGATTATCATTTTTAAAATAGAAATGTGTATTTCAGGCTGAAAGCGGTTTCAGGGTTTATGGTGATAATTATCACCTTGCTGTTAAATGTACCTCATTCATCAGAGGTTGTATGTTACTGCTCTGAGCTCTCATTGTTGCCAGGTCATTCTGTACTTAGCTTAATTTCCTCCATTTTTAAATTTGAAGCTTAGATGATCTTGGTGGTTGTTTAAATTAAAATATCATATATTGTTCCTGTATTTTTACCATTTTCCCCAAAATGTAGTATTGTTTTGTGTTTTTTCTTTTTGAAGTTGCTCTTTAGCAAAGTTCCTTCCTTCTCATCTCATCAACTACTTTATTGCTGCGTTATGGATGGGTGGGGAGATGCAGAGGTACAGCTTCTGGAGCCAGGCCATTTACCCAGGAAAATGGAGGAGGCCGTTTCCTCCACTGAAATAAATAAATAAAGCTTCCCATCTCCTTAAGGTGGGATATTGACGTACAAGTATTTTCCTGAAATCCTAAAACTCAGAACCTTTGAGGGAAGTCCTCCTTCAGAAGCGCAGTGATCTTGATTTGCATGGCAACTATACATGGGGAGATACTGTTCCAGACTGTTTAGGGGGTCAGAGGGAAAATGATTATGCAATTACCTGGGGGAATTTGGAGCAGTCTAGACAGTCAATCTAGGAAATTCTGGAAAAGATATTATCACGATGGCTTGTCTAGACAACATAAAATTTAATTTTCAATGCTTAAGCTGCCTTAAGAGAGAATCTGCTTTAAATTGATCTATATTGGTACTAAAAATACTACACTTGGATTTAAACAGTTATGCTGTTTTTGAAGTTGAGAAAAAAGAGACAATATGTGTTTCATGCCGTTAGGAAAATAATGCTGGTAATGGAAAGATTGGAAGAATAAGAAATAAAATAATAATCAGGACTGAGGCCAGGATTGTTGGATAAGAGTTCATAAGGTCTCATGAAGTTTGAATTTAGTAACTTTTATTTACAAGGATGGATTTTCAGAAAGAACCAAGACAAATCTTTCTCCTATATTCTGGTTGAAAAGTAGCATGTATACTTTGCTGTTCCTGCCCCATTCTACATAAAATAGTGAAATAGTTTACTTTTTGAACTTCTGTCCAGGTTTTACATATTACAAATAATTTTATCATACAAAAAAGGACTTTTTGCTTTTATCATGAATTCATGGACATTTTAACGTCCAGTTTTTTCTTTGCAGTGCTCTTCCTTTAAAATAACTCTTTGTCTTACATTGAGTCCCCAAGATTGTTGAAATTCATTGTTAGAAATTATGGACTTCCATTCCAGATGGCTGGATGCCACAAAAGACATCACTTTTGAAACAAAGCAAGACATCCTTCATCATTTAATAGCTTCAGATCTTATACGAGGAAATAGCAATTCCTTTTAAATAATCATGAACAGTTTGCAAAAAAAAAAAGAAAAAACCTTGTTTAGTCTTCTAATTATGAAAATAGACCCAATTTTGCTCTTCTAGCATTTTAATAGCAATATTTAAACTCCTGAATACTGTATTCCAAAACTACTCTTGCTGTATAGTGAATGCCTTATGACCACACACGGTATGTCATTTATTGCTGTATTAAGCAGATTTTGTGTTTGTGTTTCCTGTAGTACAATTGGGAATTGGTAGACCTATTAATTAACTCCAGTTCTATAAGATGTGTCAGTCAATTCTTGGTTATCCTCCAGTAGTACTTGACATTGCAGATAACTCCCAGTGAGGTCACATGCTCCATACGCATGTGTGTGTTTATTATTAAAATGCATGCAGAGTTCACGGAAGGAATGATTCAGAGCTAGAGTACAGATGAGTTTTGTGTTTAAGCTTTCAGCATCCATGCCATTCAAATGAAAAGTGTAAGTCATCCTTACGAGACAGAATATTCCCAAAAGGCTTATAGTATATGGTATTTCCCTTTCAAATTTACATGTTAATAAAAAAAAATGTATGAATTTAGGAGGAGGATAGCTTTTCGAAGAAGTGTCTGGATGTTTTCTCACATTCTAAACGGGCCTCTTCCTTGTACTGGGAAGGAAATCTAAAGAAAGATGGACCCAGATGAGAGCTGGAAAATATTAACTCTATAAATACTCTCATAATGTCATGATCTCAATTTATGATAGAACCAAAGGGACATTAAGAAATGCAATGAAGCTTAATGGCTATCTCTAAGGTCATTTCTGCAATGACAACTAGTATATCAAGATGTAAAATAAAATGTTTTGTCTGGTTCTTCTCTTCCACCAAGAATAAGCGTTTGCTTTCATGTAAAACTTTGAATCACATGCTCTTAGTAACAGTCTCCAGGTCCAAATACTACTTAAGTGGTGGCTAGTGCTCTGTCGACTAATTTATACATCTAATCTAACTTTTTCTAATTGAGTTATCTCTCTCAGTGTGTTATGTCATTGAGTCCAATAGAGTCCAAGTTTATTTCTAAGAGGAAATGCTAAAGCTAAGAAATTTAGATATCTTGGTAAAGCAATGAGGCGTTGTTTTGGGGTTTGTTACATCATTCCGTCTTTCTTAGATCATGTCTTGGAGTCTGACTTTTCCCACTTATGTTAGTAGGTTAGGTGGGAAAAGTCAGGATTCCTTGGTGATTTCTTCTCGGCTTCATCATTTCCGCCAGAGGCAGTGTGTCCCTCATTTGCACTCTCAAACTGAGCCAAGCGTGGTTAGAGCAAGACCATTATGGTTTCCAGGTTTTTCTTCCCTAATCTTTCAATACTTGAATCATGTTGGAAGGTGGACCATACAAGTCACCATGCTGAATAAACAATACCACCGTTTATATTGCAGATGAAATTTTAAAATGCTTTGCTGTTTGTATTTGAGAAAAAGAACCACAGTTCATAAATTCTGTGACCTTAACAGCTCAGCAATGTATTTCTTGTGAGCTATTCACATTCTAAACTCTAGATATTATCAGTGAGGCTGTTTCTCAAAATCAACAGAACTAGTGGCCAAGTGAGGTAGTAGAGGGACCTAAGTTATGATTAGAAACAAGTTTAGGGAAAAAAGAAAAAATCACAAATGGTGAGAGAGAGAGAACCAGAAATCCAAACCAGCTTCTCCTATACCCTATTTGAAAGATTTCAAATCACCATTTTATATTTTGACTGGTTTGCTCTAAATATAGGGTATGAAAACACCATAGTTATGAGATTAATACACTTTTACCCTCTACACTTATTTGGCTCAATTGTAAAACGTTTTCTTTTTCCCCCCCTCATAGTATTTCATCACTTTTTATTCCTAAGAACAATGACAGAAAAAATAGAAATGTTAGCATTCAGTTCTTAACTTGCAGAGTATTTAGTTTCATGTTTTGTCAGATCTGGTTCACCTAGTGCCAGAAAAAGAATTTGAACAAAATTAAAACAGTTTTCTTAAGGCCGTATTGGTGCAGTGATGTCATTATCAATTACTTATTAAAAGACTGTGTTATCCGTAGTACCCAATTTCTGAGTGACATCTTCATTCACAATACAGACGTAAGGACTAAATCATAAACAGCACATTGACCAATATATATTTTTCTTTTCTTCATAACTACTAGTAGCTAGTTTGGATCAAAGACTTTATATTTCTTGGAGCTAATCTGTCACTGGAGGTGTGTACTCCAACTTAAATCCTTCTCTTACTGTGCCCTTTTTGATTGATTGCTTTGCACTCATTCCCTATATAATCTATTTTAAAAGGAAGTTTCTGTTTATAAAAACTAATTTGTTATCAATATTATATTTTTCAAAAAACACAAAGAGTAGTGCTAAATCCCATTGCCTGCTCACCTATTTGGGCTGTTTTCATCTTCTCTTTTGTTCTTCCTCTTCATGACCCTTTCTTTGCCCTTGAACTCTAGTTCTGTTTTTCTTCCTTTATCTCTTTGTCTTCTTGCCTAAATTACTTCATTTGGAAACAAAGTTTAAGGTAGTGGAAATACAGCCTGGATATATAGGTGAGAAGGAAGGCATTAGTTTAATATATTTGAAACTTGGGGAAAATACCAAGATAAATTTAGACTGAATTTCCACAAATCAGAATATGTTTACCTCCTCTTGGAGTGTGTTTCAAATAGGCCTCAGCAAGCTATCTTGTAGATTTGTTTTAAATCATGATTGTTCACTTTGATGATAACCTGAGGAAATGATACAAGTCCATTCTAAATTATTTGGATAACTACCTCATAATCATGTAAAATCTTAAGATTTTAGTGCTCTTGTTTGCTTAAGGCTTATAAGCATGTGAGTGCCAAGGATATACCTTTAATATTCTTGGGCTAATAAGAAGGAAGCAAAGGTTGAGTTGATATGCAAACACTGTCTTCCTGCCAAGTAAAGGCCAAAATGGGGTCGGAGTGGGCTTTGTGAAGGAAGATCTTGCTGTGGTTCAAAAAGAGAAAAGTAAATTACCCCAGAGCACAAAGGAAGGTAGAACTGCTAGCTTCAAAGACTAGCTTCTGGTCACTAGAACCACGTTCATATTGTAAGAAGGTATTTACTTTTCAAGATACACAAAGATATTATTGTCCCATTGCTTTGCTATTGCTAATTTCAATTGTATTTGCTTTCTAGTTTTGTTGGTACTTAATTTTAATCAGGAAGAACCTATATTTAGCTTTATAATTTTATAAATTTAGTTACTATTAGAAAATATGCTATGTAAGTTAACTGGTGGCACACTAAGAAGATAACTTGTGGTAGCTTTTAAGCAGATAGTGTCACCTGTTTTTCACATCTGAGGACACTCCCCTTGCTCTAGTGTAATGGCCTCTGGTCTAGGTTCCTCATGGCCCTCAGCTGCTCCAGGCTTACCACATGTAGTCAATTTGGACGTGATGCGAGCTGGGGAAATAGAAAGAGCAAAGGCTGGTGCTGTGAATCAGCATGAGGTGATGAGCATAGCACTGAAGTGAAAAGGAAAGACATAATGAGAAAACCAGAAGTTCTGGAATAAAGGTTTTATTTATTAAATAGATTTGGGGGAATACTAGGAGATAATGGAGGCTTAACATTTATATCTAGGGCTCTTCAGCTTTGTAGCTACAATTCTGTTCAACTGCTACAATCAATGCCCAAGTGATCTTGGAGGTAGTTTGTATTCAGAAGCAATTTATATTCAATAGAGATAAAATTGACTTTAATAAAAACATAAGAAACATTTTTCCTAAGCAAGGTTCTAACAGTAATGGTGAGGAACATAAACACAACTGTCTGCCCTCAAAGATTTAACGTATACATAAATATGTAACTTCAACATGATGAAACATCAGTAATAGTAACTATACTCCAAACAGCTAGTATTTACTAAGCAATAATTATACTCTGTACTGGCTGCTTTGAATGTATTACCTTACTCAGTGTTCACAAAATCTGATGAGGTAGGCACTCTTCACATCCTCACTGTACTGATGAAAAATTAAGGGTTTCATAGGTATTTTATAATGGGCCTGAGGCAATCATGCTATTCATTGGTTTATGTCTGAGTGGAGAACCCGCTTCTTTAAAAGGAAGTACCAGCCTGGTACAGAGCGAGCAGAGGGTTAAAATCACTAATTCTGGGCTTCCCTAGTGGCACAGTGGTTGAGAGTCTGCCTGCCGATGCAGGGGACACGGGTTCGTGCCCTGGTCCGGGAAGATCCCACATGCCACGGAGCAGCTAGGCCCATGAGCCATGGCCGCTGAGCCTGCGTGTCCAGAGCCTGTGCTCTGCAACGGGAGAGGCCACAACAGTGAGAGGCCTGCGTACTGCACAAAAAAAAAAAACACTAATTCTGATTTAGGGTATTAAGTCAGAGATTTTCTCATGTATTTATTTTATATTCCAGAAATACTTAATGTGTGCCTAGTTTGAACAAGGTGATGACTGTAAATAAGGGAACACTTGATGAAGTGAAGAAAGGCCATCACATTTAAGCTGAGTTTTGAAAAATAGGTGAAGTATTGATGGTTGTGGAGGATCCGTTATGTAAGCCTAGAAGGATAGAATAGAAAAACAGAGACATTAAAGTCCAATGGGGAAATGGCAAATACCCCAGTGTGCATCTAGTACACTGATTTTCAAAAATGAGGCTGGAAAATTAGGATCAAGTTGAGTTTAGGGAAGCTAGCCAAGAGCTATACAAGATTTTAGGAAGAAACTACTAGTATTGCTATGATTGGTTCTGAAACATGTTTTTGGTGTAAACGCGTGTGTGGAGGGGAAAACAGACATATAGGTACATCCATTTTGAGACTGTGGCAAAAGTTGAGTCGTGTCACATGCTGAGAACCTGGACTGATAGTGAGGGAAAGATACTGAGTACTGTTAAAAGTTCTCATAACAAACAATAAGAAAATTACATCTAAATTTCATAAACCACTAGATGACATACACTGACATGATGATACTCTTTAAACTCCCCAGTGAAAAGATGGTTTCCCAATTGTCTGGGGACAATTAGATAAACATGTTTTGTAGCATACTGTGGCTTACGCACATTCAATTTTCACTGCTAAGTCTACAAATAAGCTGAATTTATGCTGTGCATAAATTTATGCTGTGCATAAAGCTACCATATGCAAAGTTATGCGAATTTCTCACCCACAGTGTATAACAAAAACATGGTTTCTCCACACTTGTAAATCCAGAGAATGCTATTTTGTTAATGCATATGTGAAAGCAGTTCAAACACACTTTGTTTAAAAAATAAAAATAAGAAAACACAAATAACTAAACAAAAAGAAACAAGATATAATATATTGTACTTAGAAATAGTAATTTTTAACTGAAAAATATCCATGCTTTAATATTAATTTCATTACTATGTTATAGCTTTTACTGATTTTGTGAAATTTTTATGCAGATGATGTATCCAATTTATCCCTTGTTATTCTGCCCCATTTCCATCCTGCTGTAACTACTCTCCATGATTTTTTCATTAATTTTATTACTGTTCATGACTCATCATTGACATATTTGATGGTTTTATGACTATTATAGCATTTTGTATTTATAACCCTGTGATGAAGGTGTTATCTCCATTTTTCATTTTAGGGAACTATGTCTCAGAGAGAGTCAACAATCTACCCATCATCACACAACTAGTAAATTTGTTGTCATAACCGTCAATAACATACGACCTTCCTAGTGACATCAACATTAGTCTCATAGTGTACCAGTACTGTAGCATCCTCCTTGGTAGGATGCTGTCCCATGTGCGTTTTTTTGTTAGTTTTTTTTACTGTGGTAAGAATACTTAACACAAGATCTGCTCTCCTAACAACTCTTTAAGTGCACAATTCTGTACTGTTAACTACAGGCACAGTGTTGTGCTGCTGATCGCTAGAACTTACCCATCTTGTGTAACTGAAACTGTATACCCATTGAGCAGCGACTCCCCATTTTCCCCACCTCCAACTCCTGACAACCACCATTCTCTTCTCTGATTCTGTGAGTTTGACTGTTTTAGATTCCTCACATATCTGGAATCATGTAGCATTTGCCCTTCTGTGCCTGGCTTATTTTACCTAGCATAATATCCTTCAGGTTCATTGCAACAATATTCACAATAGCTAAGATAGGGAAACAGCCTAAATGTCCATCAGCAGATGAATGGGTAAAGAAAATGTGGTGTCAGATGCAATGAAATGTGATTATGCCTTAACAAAGAAGGAAATCCTGCCATATTCAATGACATGCACTATGTGTTCATTAATACTCAGGTGTAAACACTCTCAAAATAGTGAATTTCAAGTAAAATGAATTACAACTTGCATTAGTAGGAACCTACTTAAAAGAAGCATTAAGTTCTTGGTGCTGAAAATGTGACAGTGACTGTCAACTTGGTAAAATGGCAGTGGCAAATTCATGGCGTCCTTTAAAAGGATATGATAATATAATCTGGAAGTCAGGTTTCAATAAAAGAAGTGCTTGGATACCCACAAAACAGTTACTTTCTGTTTCTACTAATTCCCTCTCTGTGTAAGAAAGGTGTTGAGCAAAAATAAACAAAACCTGCCTACTGGTATTTCCACTTAGAGGCACAGGAGAGTTCAAATATGTTTTACAATCAAAGAGAGTTGTAATTCTTTTTTTTTTATATTTATTTATTTATTTTTGGCTGTGTTGGGTCTTCGCTACTGTGTGCGGGCTTTCTCTAGTTGCGGTGAGCAGGGGCTACTCTTCGTTATGGTGCGCAGGCTTCTCATTGCGGTGGTTTCTCTTGCTGTGGAGCGCGGGCTCTAGGCGTGTGGGCTTCAGTAGTTGTGGCACGTGGGCTCAGTAGTTGTGGCTCGTGGGCTGTGGAGCGCAGGCTCAGTAGTTGTGGCACATGGGCTTAGTTGCTCTGCAGCATGTGGGATCTTCCCAGACCAGGGCTTGAACCCATGCCCCCTGCGTTGGCTGGTGGATTCTTAAGCATTGTGCCACCAGGGAAGCCCAAGAGTTGTGATTCTTTTTTACGCAAAAGGGATAACCAGAATCTGTAGCATTAATATATAGAAATATATTTGAAATAGATTTCTTAAATATATATATATTTTTTTTTTAGATGTTGGGGGTAGGAGTTTATTAATTTATTTATTTTTGCTGTGTTGGGTCTTCGTTTCTGTGCGAGGGCTTTCTCTGGTTGTGGCACGTGGGGGCCACTCTTCATCACGGTGCGCGGGCCTCTCACTATCGCGGCCTCTGTTGTTGCGGAGCACAGGCTCCAGACACACAGGCTCAGTACTTGTGGCTCACGGGCCTAGTTGCTCCGTGGCATGTGGGATCCTCCCAGACCAGGGCTCGAACCCGTGTCCCCTGCATTAGCAGGCAGATTCTCAACCACTGTGCCACCGGGGAAGCCCCTTATTTCTTAAAGTATTTTAAAAATTAAAGTTTCTCAATTCTCATTCAAAGTAAGTTTAGCAATGAAACATGCCCTTTTACTATTTCTCAATATTTTGATCATGTAATAAATATTTCAAGAACACAGAAGAATCTGGATATTACTATACATAGAATTTTAGATTAATAAACAGAAAATACTTAATTTTACATGGCACACAAATTATTAAATAATAGAAAGTTGGTATAGTCTTTATTTCATTTTCCTTAATGTAAATGGGCCTTATCAAGCTATCTGCCTGTGAAGATATTGAAATATTAACATATTTTTTAAAAAGCTACATTTTTACTCAAAATTAATTTTGTACTTAGTCTTTAGAGTTTCCAGCTAGAATAAATGTATTTGGATAAATATATATTTATGTGAAAGGACATCTTTTAATCATTGCCTCAAAAATTGAATGATATAGGCTTTCAGCTTTCACTTAACACAATTATTTCTATCTTTGCCTATTTTACTCAGATACTTCAGTAATTTCAATCCATTCCTATAGAAATGACAGAAATTTTGGTATTAGTACCTGAGTACAGTTTTGAGATTTATATGTTTACATGCAGGAAATATATTGTTTCAAATTGTCAGAAATCAAACCACATAGAATCACTACTTTCCATTTTTATTTTATTTTATTTTATTTTTCCTGTCTGCCGTTTTAATTCGATTGTGCATCTCCGGCCACTGAAAGCAATCTCAGGAATTGCTGAGTGGTTAAAAAGGGAGTCAAATGGGATCTAAAATCAATCCACAGGTCTGTCACTGATTCATTGTGTGACTTTTACTGCCACTGAAATGACATTAAAATGGTCTCCTCAACATTTTTATACCTCAGGATTTCTCTTGTGATAAATAAATACCTATCTAATATGCATTATGGATATATACTTTAAAAAGTAGGTGATGATGAAGAACTACAAGACTAGTTTCTGTTTTAACAAGTTATCTCACTTGAATTTACCACAAAGCTTTATACAAAGGCTAAAAGTCTGGATATTTCTAGTGTTGCAAATGGGGTTTTGTATACATGCCAGGGTTCAAGCTCCTTTTAAGTGCTTTTATCCTGGCAAACTTTTCTTCTTTTGATTTTATTTTGTTGGTATTTAATAGCTGTTGTACTACGTATTTAAATTAACCTGGAAAGGATGGATGTTTAGTGTCCCGTATTGACTTGCCCTTTGCTGGCCTAAATCTCGGAGGCAAATGGAAGATTTGCAGGGAGGAACACCTATTCGCTGTATTATGTCATGCTAGATAGCCGTCCTAGGTACTAGGTACCTTAACACTACGTCAAATTTTTGCAAATTTTTCCTAACAACAGTATGGAATTTTTAAACGTTCATGCTAAGATTGCACAGTCTCTTAGACATATATTAATTTTTTTCTAGAATAAGATGTAATAACTTATCTGACAGAGGAATAGGAAAATATTATGCCATTGATAAGCAAAATATTTCCATTTTTACTATGCAAACGACCAGAAAACTAGATGTGAACTGACACCCCTTTGTTCAGAAATTCATCAGAGGCAATCAATAGTTTCCAGTCTCCTTTTTTTAAAATAAATTTATTTGTTTTATTTATTTATTTTTGGCTGCATTGGGTCTTCATTGCTACACGTGGGCTTTTCTCTAGTTGCAGAGAGCGGGGGATACTCTTTGCTGCGGTGCGCAGGCTTCTCATTGCGGTGTGCAGGCTTCTCATTGCTGTGGCTTCTTCTGTTGCAGAGCACAGACTCTAGGCGTGCAGGCTTCAGTAGTTGTGGCTCACAGGCTCTAGAGAGCAGGCTCAGTAGTTGTGGTGCACGGGCTTAGCTGCTCCACGGCGTGTGGGATATTCCTGGACCAGGGCTCGAACCCGTGTCCCCTGCATTGGCAGGTGGATCCTCAACCACTGCACCACCAGAGAAGCCCTCCAGTCTCTTGAGTAAAATCAACTTCATGTAAAATGAAAAAACAAAATGAAATGATGTGTTTGCCGCATGGATGACAAAAATGTAATCCCATTCACTTTTCTACCTTATACTACTCAAGAGTCTGAAAATTTTAATAAGCTCCTAAGAAAGAAATGAAAAGTACTTTTCAACTGCTGCTGCTAAGAAAAATATTTTGATCTGGAAGATTTTAGTACAAAAAATTAAGTTGGAAGATTTGATATCCACAAGACTACTGAAGCCCAATACCATCCTAAGCAGAAAGCTCAGCAATATCTGATATCTTACTTTTTTCTTGATATCTTACTTTTTAAAAAATGATGTGTCCAGAGCTAACCTCTGACCACAGTTTCTGTGAATTTTTGCTTAAAAATACATGTTTATAAAATACTGTATCTTACAGTTACTGCATAGCTCCTCTAATTCCTATCCTTCATTTCATAATATAGGAAATTTAAACTCAGATTGCTTAAATAGTATTCTCAAATCCCATGGCTACTTAGTGGTAAAAGCTGAATTTAAACTCAGCTCTCCTGACAGCCGATTCAGAGTTCTTGCCATTGCACTACATTGCCTTCACTCTCACTATCAAACATGGAAAAGGACGTGAAAGGCACAATTTTTCATTTACATCAAGCTGTTTATAAGTTTTTATTAAAATAAAGTGAATAAGTAAATAACATTAGATAATTACTTTTAAAATATAGTTTTACTTTATTTCTCCATGCATTCATGGTCTGATTATAAACTATATAATGTAATGTCAGGGAAAAATTGTATGATTTCTTTTACAAAATAATATTTCCTTATTCAAAATGAGTCAATTGTTTCTTCAAAATAGATAAACTTTGAATGTTGTTTCAATACTTTATACTATTTTCCTTTATTCTCATTAAGGTAGCTAGATTAAAGATGATTTCTATTAGTTGAAACAGTCAACATATATCAAATATTATCAAAGAAAATAATTGAAACATTAGGAAGGCAACCTGAACACTGTGAACACCAGAATCATGCAAAATTGCACCCACACACCTCTGCATACAATGGACAAGAATGACTAAACTCTTTGATCTCTCCTGGATGACATGAAAGAGTAAAAGGGGGGGAAAAAGCAGCGTCTGTTAGAAAAAGAGTTTAATGAACAGGGTGGAGACCAGCTGAGTGTTGACATAGAGCATGAGAAAAGAAAAAGAATGCAGAAACAAATTTATAGTGATAGACTTCAATAGATCCAAAGAAAGTCTGATTTAGAAAAAAGATATTAAAATAAATGCAATTTGATTTGTATGTAAAATATTTATAATTCCTGTAATGAGTTCTCTACCAATGTTTTCAATAGGAAAAAAATACATATATTACATATGTATGTAACTTTTATATATAAAACTATATATTCATATTATATATATGTGTGTGTTTATAACCATAGTGATGACAACATCTTAGACAAAAATGTGAAGGTGTAATATAAGGAATGTAAGTCAGTTTAAACTGCCTGAACATATATTGTAAATACAAATTTTAGTCTATTTTTCCTTTAACTTAAGGAAGTTGTGGGAAAAGTGGGTGTTTTGAAATGGATCAATTCTACAGGGATAGAATTTGCCTAGGCGTTGTCCATCATTCAACTGCTGGAACTATCCAAAGCAAAAATATTTTATCAGTACTTTATAAATTTGGGCGACTTTCAGGCTTGTGAGTTTTTGTGTCCCAAAGGGTGGTGGTGATGGTTTTTCTTTTTTATGATTGGCATCATATGCTGTTATAAGTATAGATTCTGCTATCATGTGATTTAGTATTTTCTAGGATTCTGACTGTTACACCAGCCGTTCCCAACCTTATGTCTGGTAGATGACATGTACCTATGTGACATTCTCTCCTGGGCACACCCATCTTTATATGCATAAGAATATTCTGAAATATGAGCAGCTAAAAATAATGACATCGGAGCCTTAACTTTGAAAAATAATGACATAAGAGCCTTAAGCTTGAACTGGCCATAGTTTCTTTAAAATAATAATAAAGTAAAAAGAAAACTATTGAAAATGTACATATTTAAGTTCAGGGAAGGAAGCCATGTTTGAGGTTAGAGAAAGTGAATCATGGGCAAAAATGACAAGAAACCATGATCTTACATGTGTGAGAAAGTATTTAGGAAATATGAAAAGAAAGATATTTACCTCTACGATCATGCCTGTATGTAATAGACTAAGTGGACTCTTCTGCTGGACACCAGACAAGCTGTGTAAAGGTCACCATGACTACAGTTCCACTTGGTGAAACAATGCTGTTAACTCAGATCCTGCCCCCTCCCTGCTGCTCACCACTTGGCCTGTCCAATCAGGTTATCACACTGAAGCCAGAGCAATCTTCTCAGGAAGCAAAACAGTAGCCCATCACCTCTGTTTAAAGATAGAAACTAGGAAAATCTGCTTTTTGGTCTTGGTCCTTTCTACCTCGGAATCCTTTTCTGGACCTTTATCCCCTTACCCTCTACTAACATTCTGGAGTTCCTTTTCTTCTTCTGGTTCCTTTAATTCCCTGTCTCTTTTCTTTTAGGTCTTTGCACTTACTATGCCTATTCCTTGGATCCCTTGGATATTTGCTTTAATAAATCAATCTCATCCTTCTGATTCCCAACTCAAGCATCACTTCCTTAGAGCAAGTTTCCATCACTTCTCTTGTATTGTAGATAATACTACTATTAAATATGCTCTCATAGCAACACAGGTGAAAAGGCAGACAAATAAATAGATGCATATATTGTGTTAAGTCCTATAATAGGGATTAGAGAAATTTATCTGAAATAGGATATATATTTGCAGGAAGGATTCACCTTATAAACTCTGAACTGCTAAGGGTCATTTCTTCATCTCTCAAGGGTTAATTGTGATAAACAATTGTGATTCTTTTGTGCAAAAAACCACAGGATGTAGATCAGAATGAGGACCTGAAATAAACATCCCCAGCCAGTTTGAACCCTTGAATAACACCAAATAGTCTCTTTTTTAAAATGTGGGTACTCCATATTTTAATACAAGCCATTTTATAAATTTGACATATATCACCATTTTCACGTCAGGAATAATCCATATTGATTAACATACAAGTATGCTCAAATTTTAGCACTTTTGTTTTTTTTTGTCATTGGTATAATTGTTTTATCTCTCATATGCATAAGACCCTAAGCAGAGAACAGATTTAAGTAAAATTTACACTGTAACGTTTGATCTGCAGTTGAAGGTTATTCTGCTGTCAGGGCCCTTATGTAGCAAAGTCAGAAAAGAAGTAGATGAAGGATACACATGACCAAACTTAAAGGAGGGAAGGGGGCCTAAGAGAAGAAAGGAATGAAGTAATATGCCTCCAAATCCATTTTGTTAAAATAGGTTGAGCTAACAGTGAAATTTATTGCATAATAACAGTAATGGTAATAATAATATATCTATTAATTTTTATTTTGGGCCCTTTGTTTAAAATAGAATAGAAATTCTTGGCAGATTTCAGTGTTCTGAATCAAGTATGACACTTAAGATTCTGTGAGTGCTGTCACTTGTAATGTAACATAACGTTTATGTTGACGTCTACATTTCTGTCCTGAAGACTAACACAGAGGAAGCAATAAATATACTTAGCAATGTAATGTTCAGCAGCAGCTTTTCCTGGCAGTGTAGGGAAGTGGGAGTTTTAAGGTGAGAGGGCCAACGAGACAAGGGGAGGGCAAAGGCAGAAATATGTTCACGCTAACATTAAAAAGATAATAACTGAAGGGAGCATTACCAGAAAACTACGCGCTCCATTGTTTGTGTTTCGAATTAAAGCTCTCTGAGGATAAAGGCAAATTCTATTTTGGTCAAAGAATTGCCTTTCATCTCCCCCCATCAGGATGTAATTGGCAGGAGATGACACAACCTGCTTAACAATCAGGTATTTCAGAGGTTCCCAGTTGACAGTGAGCAAGATTCCCTTGGCTCTCCTTAAATGCCTTTTTTTTCTCTTTGTGAACAGCATGTATCTGGCATCTGTAAAACATTAATTCACTAATATTCTCAGAGAGTAGACTGTGGGTTGACAAGAATTCCAACTTTAGTATTTAGCAGAGTATACAAAGTTATGAAAAAATGTAGCCTGCATGTCCATCTCTTGGGAAAAATGAGACATTGTAATATTATGGCATTTAATTGTGTTCATAATATACTGATTTAAATTCTAGAGAAATCATCTCAGAATTCTATAATGTTTGGCAGGTTAGAAAAAAAGAGCATTATAATAAAAATCACTGCCTATTTTTGACAAACTGAAAATGACAGACTCTTCTGAGTTATTAATAGATCAATAAATTTCTGGATATTCATTGTGAGGAAAGTATGAAGATATTGCCCAAAACATGGAGTCAAAGTAAAGCAGTTTTCCCTAAGCCTGACTGACTTTTTAGAAGCCACTTTGGATTAACTATAGTGTTAGCTAGATTAAGGTTTAATTTTATCATTTTACCTCAAAGGGATATTGTGATCAAATGTGTTTTACCTAGTAAGGCATTCTGCCTAATAGATTCTGAATTGTACCAGTAAATACTACTTATTCTAATTCTCCTCCCATTTCCCCGGCCCAACACTCTGATGATAAGGTGTGTACTTTCAGTTTGGAGGTTTTTTATTCAGATTAGATCTGAAATATAAAACATTTTGTGTAAAAGCATATTCTTTTTATCAGTCTACACAGTTTTCTACAGCGCACAGTGTGACATACTTTAGACACTTGATAATATTTGTTAAGTAGATGAATAACCACTAGTAGCATAATTATTGTGACATTAAAAGTATCACCTTTAAATACCCTTTTTTTTTTTTTTTTTTTTTTTGGCGGTACGCGGGCCTCTCACTGCTGTAGCTTCTCCCGCTGCAGAGCACAGGCTCCGGACCTGCGGGCCCAGTGGCCATGGCTCACCGGCGGCATGTGGGATCTTCCCGGACCGGGGCACGAACCCGTGTCCCCTGCATCAGCAGGTGGACTCTCAACCACTGCACCACCAGGGAAGCCCATCCTTATTTTTAATAGGAAAACAATCAGTTAATATCATGCATTCAGTCCCACTTTGATTTATTTTCTTGGCTTCTAGGTGTAAGCTTAAATTCTATTTTGCATTTATTTGTTCAACTCTGTGTTGTGTGTTTCCTTTTCTTTGCATTTGGGTTAAATCTTTCCTCCTTGCAGAGAAAACATGCTATTGCCATGCTGTAGGCTATTTCTGTGCATATTTAGGCAAGTCATCTGCAAACATTGTGTTACCTGTCCATTGTTTAAGGAGCAGATGTTAAAGCATACATGTTTCAGGAATGGAATGGAGGATACATCATGATTTAGCAACCGTTAGTACTCTGATTGTCAAATTTCTAAATTTTTATTAAACACACATGTTGATTTTTTCCTTTGAGATAGTCCAACTGACTTATCCCCTGAACTTCCATGGTTTTACTTTTAAAGCTCTTACCAGGTTCTTTCCAAATCAAACTTTAAATCCAAGAAGTGCGTGCACTCACACCTCCACTGTAATCTAAAAAGTAAAAACAATCTTTTATAATATTTGTATTAGTTTATTACCCAGAGAATATATGAGATCAAACTTCAAAATCTTTCAAATATTCACAAACATAATTCTCTTGTTTATTTCTTATAATAGGACAGATCTAACTTTAGATCCTTCCTAATATAATAATAATGAGTTTTACAAATATATTGTCCTAAGAATGAATGTTTTAAATGTCTTATTTATTTAGTCTCTATATATCTGTTAAATATTTCAAGCTTATACAGCAATTTTGCATCATCAGTACATTTCATAACCTTTAAAACTTAGTTTGATAACACAGAAGGTTTCCTTGCTACTTCATAAATCTAGGTATTTAAAGTAATACCCAGTATACTTAAACTATGCGTTGTTTGTATATAATGGTTTTATGTGTAAGATAAATATATATAAATATAGATACCACCCTTTAGAAGCTGCATAATTATTTCTTAAAAAGTACTTATTTGTAAAATGAGCCCTATAATGAATTTACCATAAGAAATGTTAATAACTACTTCGAAGGAATGACTATGTTTCATTAGATGTACAGGTAATTTGAAATTACAACTTTATGTGATTTCGATACGTATCATTTCTGTGAAGTGATTGAAGGTTACAGACTGTTAAATGGTTATCTTTAAAACTGTAATTGCACTAAATCAGTAATTTTAACCTTCTCTGTTTTTATCTATGAAATAATATTTGCAGTCTGGTATAGTCAAAATATCAATAGTTGACAAGTTTTTGTAGATTTGTATATATGAAGTTAAAAATATTCTTGTTGAAGAATTTACAATTAATAAGGACTTGATTTATTTTTTAAAAAGCACAATTTGTACCAGTTATACTAATAGCAACATGTGAGGCACATATTCTTCTTCCAGTGGAGTACCAAACTGATAGCTGAACTGAGGTCTTGAGATTTCTGTTCCTATTTAAGGGGAAGTATTTTACACTACTAGGAAAACATGTTGCAGAGTGGTGCTTGAGATGAGTGTTTACATATAATTTTTCACCAAATGGTATTTTTTTTCCCTAACAGCTCTAAATTGACTCATCATTGGGTCTTAGGAGAATTATTACTTCAGTGCCTTTTTTACTCTTAGTATAAGCTCAAAAACTATGCAAATAACTTAAAAAAACCCTTTCCATTGTTTCAAATTCTGAAAAAAATAGTAGCATGTAAGAACATTTAGAGTAGCAACAAAGACTTCTCACCAGCAAAAGAATAATTCTATCTTATTTACTTTTAAATTCTCAAGCTAATATTTCATATTATAGTGGTTTTCATCTTGTTGGACAGGAAGTTGGGAAAAATGAGTAGGATGGTATATTTCGTATCATTTTTCTAAGTATGTCAAATTTTATAGTCAAAGGATAATAAAATGTTATCTTTAAATAGATATGAAAAATGTCTTCATAATCAGTCAGCATAAAACTCACACAGAATACCACTTGTGCCATAGTATGATAGTGGTAAATAAAATTGAACTAAGGGATCTTGCCTTAAATAACTTAGAATTTACTTAGAGACATGACATAAAACTGTCAAAGTCAAAAATCATATTTTCAACAAACAGTTTTTTGGTGCTCATTTAATGATGATACCAACTTCATGGATTTATATAGTTAAAAGATAAATTTAACATGTTTTCTGCCCTCAGGACTGCAAGGGCATTTGGGAAAGAAATCATTTTTAACATACAACAATGGCCAGTTATATACAGTTATGTAGAAGGTGCCATGGAAGCCCCTATTTTGGAGTATCCAGTTTTGCCTAAGAATCTTTAAGCTACTCCCAAAACAGGTCAAGACAAGAATAGAGACATTTCAGAAAATGGGAAGAACCTTGCAAGGCACAGAGGAACAAGATTAAAACAAAATGCAGAAACATAGAGGAAGATAAATACTAGTAAAAGAATATAATACAATGCAGTAGATTTTCAGAGAACAGAGGTTTGTGAAAGATTTCGAGAGGATAGTAATAACAGTGCTAGCAATAAAACAACGATACTAAACTACTGTTTTGAGTTACTCCTGAACGCTTTGCTGTATAACTTCTGTTCATCTTCCGGATCTCCACTGAGATGCCGATCTCTAAGGGAAGCCTTCTCTGGCTGCTTCATTCCCAGTCTCCACCTAAGTAAAGTCACCCTTGTATTTTTAATATACTGTCCTTTAGAAACATACATTAAAATTGCATATATATTGTATATGTGTGTGTGTATACATATATACGTATGTATAAATAGGGAATACAGACGTATGTTTAATGTCTGTATCCCCTGTAACACTATAAACCCCAGAACACTGATACTGTGTCTGTCTTATCTAGCTTTGCAACCACAGCTCCTGGCATGAGGTAGGATCATTGAAAATTAATGATTACATGTCCAAACACTGTGCCAAGTAGTTATCTTAGTTCATCACTCCAACAGTCTAACTAGGTGGATGGAATTTTTTTCCATTTTATAATGAGAAAAATGGGAATTAGAGGGGTTCATTGATCTAGGGAATTCCAGAGTCACGTTTTGAACCCAGGTCTTTATAACTACTGTAACCTTCTATTACAGTAACTGTGGTAAGTTACTTGAAAGTGAACTCTGATAAGGGCCTGCAAGAGTTTGGATAAAAGGATAGAACAAGGTAAATATTTTCATTACAAAAGGAAACCAAAAAAACAAAAGACATGAAATTAATAGCAGATGCACTATTTTGGGGTATGGAGTGGGGGTAATAGAATATCCTGAATAAGCCATTTTGCATATTAGAAAATAGGAAGAAATAGAGTTGGACATTTGGATTAGGCCAAATTATGAGGAATCTTGAAAGAAAGTCATATATACGAAAAAGAAAGCTACTGAGGATGGCTGAATGGGAAATTAATATAAAGAAAGCAGGTTTTATACAGCTTTAAAGTGCTAGTGAAGCATGTGATAATGCAATTGGATAAAAAGGGACAGAGCATCAAAGAAATCTAGGAAGCTAAGCAGAAATCTAATCTTGATATTTTAATCCTATTGATGAAATCTAATTTTGAAAAATTGCAAACAGATAATCTTTTTTCACTGCATTAACTACCTAATACAAAAGGATGCAATCAGAAAAAGAAAAGCTTCTTCCAGTTTCAAAGAACATTTATAACATTTCAGAAGAACATTCTGAAAACCCACTATAGCATAATAACTCTTAGAAATAGTTGCAATTTAAAGAGGCATGTCCAAGCATTTCTTTAACCAGGAATCTTTGTTAAGGCTATGATGAGTTCTGTTCATCCCCAAAGCTTCAGTGAGCTATATCAAAAAGCAAGAAAATGTGATTCTTTAAAAAAAAAAAAACTACACATTTTAGTTCAGCAAATTCATTCGTTTATTAATTAATTCATTCTTTATTTAGGAGTGATGTTCTGTTTCAGAAATTATACTGGAAGAACTAGGAAAATATAGAGAGATCAGCTTACAAGAATACAGGGAAAAGAAAAATTATTAAATAGAGTTTTATGGATTCTGATTGAGGAATATGCACCAGGTGCCAGGGAACGGTTTGTATGTTAAAAGGTGGTAGACCATACAAGGTGGTTTGGAGAAGGTGAGGCCAGAAGCAGGGAAACTGTTGAATGTGGCTGCCAGGAGAGAAGAGATAAGGGCCTACATTTGGGTAGCTGCAGTGAGATAGATTCAAAATAAATTTTTAGTATATATAGAAGCTGAAGGTAAGAGAGGGAGAAATATAGGACAAGTGCCTATCATAACAAATATGAAGATGAACATAATAGAAAAAGAATTAAGTGATATAGAAGAGGTAGAAGCAAACTTTTCTCCATGTTTTGTGAGATAAATGACTGTGAAGATGGTAGATGTGTTGTCTTCTAGAATGATATGCAGGTTCACTAAAGGGCTAAAGAAGGGAAACTGTGGTCAGTTCTACTGGAAGGTAAGTCGACGTTAGTTCATGGATGATGTGGATTGCCCTTAGTTTATTTTCCATATCAGAGACAGTGTGAATAATGAAACTGACAAGGTTTCCCACTTTCCTCTTGTGCTAGAAAGTTCTGAACCAAAACTGTGGCCCGTCTTAAGCAGGTGTATTGATGAATGTAGTATCTCCTTTTAGCCCTGTTACTGGCCCAGAGTAATATCAGCCCTCTTGCCCTTTCTGCTTGCCACATCTTAATTTATGCTACTTTGTCATATCCTATGACACTTGAAATCTGTTCTGGAAAATATATGGTGTAAATGCATTTGTATTTATTTCTGTAGCACTGCATGGATGATGGCTTAGAAGAAATAGATAATACATGTGGCAGACCAGTTAGGTGATTGCATAGCCAACATTTTAACGGTAAAGGTAGAAGAAAAAACTATAAGAGCTTTTTTGGTTAAAGGATAAACAAATTGATAATTGATAGTAAAGAATACATGAAACAAAAAAGAATACATGATAAACCAAGGTATGTTCTGGGCTTTGAATATGTGTAATAATGATGATTTCATTGATAAGATTTGGAGCATCATTAGGAGAATTGGCTTGATTATAGGATGCTGGTGTTAAGAGAGAACTTGCAGTGCTTGGTTTCCATTCTATCGAGGTTATGATTTGGATGAGACATCGAAGCAGTATGTCACTTAGGCAGATATTAAGCTGAAGGGAAAAAAAGAGTATAATGTAGACAAGGGAGTCGTGACAGTGAAGTTTTGAGTGATGATTAAAGGGAAATAAAATATAAAAAAGCCAAAGACTAAACTTCAATGAAAGTACTTTTGGTGAAGTTACATAAGAAATGATGAAGAAAAAGGAAATAGACGGGTAGAACAAACACAGAACAGAGTCAAAACAGAAAATCTTACCTTGTAATAGGCACTCAGAATTTCCATAGTCAGTGAAAATGCCAAGGAACAACAACAACAAAAAGCCTTGGGAAAACTCCAGGGGAGTTGGCACAAGAAAGTCATTGGTGTTTATGGCCTTATAAGTAGACGAGTGGGAATGGAATTCAGAATAAAATGTTAACATGGAAGGGATCATTGAGAACAAGGGATAAGAATAAAACAATTTACATGTGAAATTTGGAATATGTGAAAGGAATCAAATTCAAGGCAGTGTCAGTCAACAAGAAAAACAAATTGTGCAGCCAGCCAAGTTTATCTTTATGTGTCTAAAATATATTTCCCAATTAATCCTTGGGAAACAGCAAAACTTATCTCTTTTTCTCAGGTCTGTCATGTGTTACACAGTCCCCTGGTTATCATTTTGAACATGTGAAGAAACAAGACAACTTGTGGTAGAACAAGATTAGAAATAATAGTTCCTTGTTCCCAGAAATTTTTCTCAGTATACAAACCACAACTTTTTTGGTATGAAGTTTTACAACCACACATTTCATGTAGCAGTACCTGAACAGTTAAGCCTATCTTCTACTATAATACCTTGGCCATGAACATAATTATTGTGAATTCCAGCTCTGTTAATTATTAGTTGTACCCCCTGGAGCATAGGCATTCTCCTTAACTGTCAAGTGAATAAAATAATATCTGCCTCCTAGCAAGTTTGTGGGGAATATAAATATGATTTGAAAATAACAATAATAAATCTAATAGCAAAGAGTTTATTTGGTCCAGTCACATAGGAGAAAACAGCTTTAGGTGAAAGTCAGAGTCACACAACTACAGAGCAGCACAGCCTGGGCTCAAACCCAGAGACTGTGAAAGTAGCCGGCACAGGACTCGCATCTTCCTATGTTCTCAGCTTGTGCTGCTGTAATTTAATGCTAGTATCAGAGAGAGGGCAGGCAAAGGGGACCGTGGTAATAGTAATTGTAGTAGCCACATCAATAGCAGCAGGCTTTGATGTTCACCCTTTGGTTCTGCAAAGTGATCACACAGAGCACCTACAGTTTATAATAGCTATAGGGCTAGGAAAACAGTAAAAACAGCATTGCTCTGGCCTCTTCCCTGATTCTGTGTGGCACCTATGTTTGGGCACTGAAGCAATTATAAAGTGCCAAACAACAACAAGATGGGAAAAATAAAACCAAAAAATTAGTGGAAGGTGAGCAGTCTGGTTTGATTATACATTTAAGGTTCAGCTGTACTTCCCTCTTCCAAAATATTGTATCAAAGCTTCTGACTCTCAACAGTCATGTCTTCATGATAATCCACTCATATGTGTCTTTTCCATTTTGCCTCTTTTATTTTTAAAGGTGCAAAGGATGCAAAATAGGGGATGGCTTCATTTACTTTTAAAAGGTTAAAGAAGATACAAAAAATTAGAGTGATATAAGGGTATAGTTAAGATAAAATTAATTTTATGGTGTAAATAGCTCAACAAATTTATTTCATGTTTTCTAATTATTTTTTCTCTGTTAAATGTTATTGGAATTTTATCTACAAAAAATTCCAGATTTCAAATTTTCCAATTGTGCTACAGTTTATAACTTTAGCACATGATTCAGGATTTTCCTCAACTTAGTTCCTATCGTATTTTCTCCTTTCTTGACCATGCAGCAGTTTTCTATTTCCATCTGTGTACACTCACTGCCCTCATCTCAGCCCACCAGTTACTTTTCCCCCCCCAGAACAGTGTCTAAGAGTTTACGATCAGTTTCAAAGCTCTGTGTAATGTGATATCCTCCTACATCTATGCTCTGTGTAATGTGATATCCTCCTACATCTATGTTCTCATTTCCTAGACACCCCCTCTCATCCTCCCTTTGCTCCTCCTAAACTTCAATACAGTCCATTCGTGCAGTTAGCCAAAAAAAAAAAAAAAAAAAAAAAATCCACATGTAGCATCCTCCCTCACTAATACTGACATATTCTTATCCTTTATTCTTAACATCCCTTGAGAAACCCACATGGTTAGGCATCACATTTCATAGGCATTTTTAGGTTTCAACATACGGTAACTTTATTTTTCCTAATGGCATTGTCTTTGACAATTATAATAATAGTGAAAACCTCACAAGCAGGTTTCCAGAATATTGGACAGTCTGTATCTATAAAGACAGAAGTAATTCACCTACTGTTGAGGACAGATTCCTACTTTATTTTGCTCATATTCAGACATTTTGACTTAAGATATGGGATATATGAAGCAAATGGGTGCTGTGGCTTTTTATTAACCAGCTGGAAAGCTGCCTAGTTTTCCATTTTTCCTTATGCGTACTACCTTGGCATTAGCAAAATTTGAGTGTCTTCAAATAGGAGGAGCTAGATTTCTAATACATGCCATATCTGGGAGCATAAATTTAAATGATAGGAGACTATGCTCAAATTCCAGAAATGTTTAAAAACCACAAAATAACTCTCTCTAAAAAAGTATCTCACCTCTTTTGGGAGGACTTTTTATAATACCACATAGATAAGCAACAGTTGTACAGCTAACTATTTAAGATACTAAATGAATTTTGCCCCCATATTCTTGATATTCCAAATTAGCTATGAGGCATTCTAAGCACAATGGATTTAGGGGATTATTTTATGATTTGTGGAAAATTGGAATAACCAGATCATGCCATAAGCAATTTCATCTGAATTTTTATGCATTTATTCTCAACTCACTGTCTCAATTCAATCCAGAGAGCTGATTGGTCCCTTTAATGATTCAGATTTTCTGAGTGAAAATTTATAAAGAAACACGTACAGAATTACAATTCATTAATCAGACATAATTTCCCTACTGTGTTATTTTATTATCTAACCTAATTTTAGGATTATTTTCAAATATAAATATCATTTATCTTATAGCTACTTGATCATTTATTCAAAATACGTACAATAATCTCAAAAACTGCCTTGAAACAATAACCAGGTCATCATTTTCCTGGTCTTTACGGTTATTTTTTTTTAAAGCATTTTAAAGCATCAAAAGAAATAAATAATTAACACTTAGGGACTTGAAAGAGATAAAGAAATTAAGAACTGTAGCAAAACTGTGAATGATTCTATAAAATTAAATCTGACTCAAAAATCAAGCCATTAAACGTGTAACCAAATGAAATTTCATTGAAATGGTTGGTGGTTCTAAGCCTACTATATACCAACCACTTGTATGATCACTGATGCTCAGCCAAGCAGAAATCTGGACTTGAAACAGGCCAACAAAAATAAACATAAGATAATTAGTAATGACACTTGAAATGTAGCTTGAATTGTATATAGAATAATGTCTTTTACAGAATTAACTATGGATTTAAGAATAAATGTTGTAACAGTAACACACAAAGGTGACCATGGAAAGAGGCAGAATTATTTGGTGGAAAGGTTCTAAAACTGAGATACTTAATAATCATTTATTCTCCCTGAACTTCAGTGTTTTTATTTATTTTGATGGATTGCATAAAATAGTAATATTAATAAATCTAGACTATCTGGAGGCCATGGTTATCCCTTATTTGAGTCAGTCATCATTTTGGTTTTATTTACATTTATTACTTACAATACTAAATAAGTATGTATTTTTAAATAAACGTGGTTTCAAATTATTATTTAGTTAATTACATTTGTATTTAGTTGATTATTTTAGTAAATACCAGTAAAAACATACATATAGTAAATAGATATGGTGAACCATCTCTTATAAGGTGATCATAATTTAATACCCTTGTATATAAATATAGAAAATGTTATCAGAAATTGGTTTATTTACCAAAATAATTTTAAGTAATTAGATTTCAATCAAATTTGGACCTCCTTCGCATTTTGACATTCTTTATAAATGTTTTTATGTGTTTCTGTGATGTCATATCCTACTGATTAAATTCTAATATCGAATTTTAAGGATGAAACCTCTCTTTTGAATATAACTATAATGACACAGTAATGAATAGCACTAGCAATTGACATTATATATTATTTAAATGATCCTGTACACTTCAGACAAGATTTGACTATGTACTTTTAGGTATGGATGACTACTTTGAGAGCATGCCACCTGCAGTGTTTTAATACAGTCAGATTTAGTTTTTCTATCCATGTGCAGGTTTTGGATGGCTTGAATTTCTTGTTAGACTTCATAACTGGTTGATATAGGAATTCCTTGAGCTCAAAAGCTAATACCACTATGGACTTTACCTGTAGAATTTTTTATAATCAAGATGCTCCTAGATTTTCCTTGGTCATATCTTAAAAAGGACCTCAGGACTAAATTCTTACAAGATTTAATATAGTATAACCTTTTCTTTTTAAATTAAGGAACAGCACTTGTATGCAAGATTAAAAATAAAGATGACCCAAAAAAAGTATTTATTTTTCAAATAGTCTATTTTTAATTTAGTAATACAGGATTCTTCACTGATAACAATAATATTAGAAATTACCTAAATTTCCACTCCACAGTGTACCGACTGCCATTTTCATTATCTTTTACACTCTTTTGTTATCATCTTGAGTTCTTTCCACTTTCCCCTTCCTGCTGCTCATCCTTGTTATATAGCTTTGTATCTAGAATTCAGCCCAAATAAATAATTCACAATTTGAAAATGAATGAAACATATGTAATATATTCTAGTCTTTCAAGAGCATATATTTCTTGCCTTTCTATACATCTCTTCATTTTGAATTTGTATACTACAAAGTATGTAGGAATATATGTCATAACTTACAGTATTCAATTTTATACTACTAGTATTTATTTATTTTATACTGCTAGTATTTAGTATTTACTTCATACTGCTCTCAGTCTTTATGTGTTACTTTCTCTCCACATCTAAAATTTTACAGTTCTTAATGACAGGGATTAAAATATTTTTTTTAAGAGTAATAAATAGGCATTAACAATGGGCTAGTGCTATTCATTACTGTTGGCATACAACAGTAGCATGGATAATTAAGATGATGATAAAATAATTTTAAGGAAGCAGCATGAAACCAAAACTACAAGGCAAACTGAAAAGCTACCCCAAAAGGTAGACTCCTTTTTTAAGTATTTTTCTTCTACCACCATGGGGCAAGCCATCCTCAATCTTGCTCTCAGTGTTAGAAAGAAAAAGCAATGAAGAGGGAAGAAATTAAAACAGAGAACCTTTAGTCAATCTCATAATTAAAAATGAAAAATAGTGTTTTGTTCTCTTAACCTTTAAAATATACAATATAGTTTGTGTGCATCTGTATGTTTAAAAAATTGTAGGGCTTCCCTGGTGGCGCAGTGGTTGGGAGTCCGCCTGCCGATGCAGGGTACACGGGTTCGTGCCCTGGTCCAGGAGGATCCCACATGCCGCGGAGTGGCTGGGCCCGTGGGCCGTGGCCGCTGGGCCTGCGCATCCGGAGCCTGTGCTCCGCGGCGGGAGGCCACAGCAGTGAGAGGCCCGTGTATCGGGGGAAAAAAAAAAATTGTAAACCTAGTATCATGGTTAAGAAGTACCTTAAAATATGTGTAATATTAAGTCATATATATATATTTATATGTAATATATAATATATGAGATCAGATATATAGAATATATGTAAATGTGTTTATATGTACATATATGCATTCATATTTATAACTACATATCCATATAAATATAATTAGTAGTCTAGCATAACTTTGTTATGCTATCTGCATATTTCCAGTTTTTCCTTTTGTATATATATATATACATATATATAAACATATGTATATGTTTAGGGGCTTTCTACCTGTAATTATGTATATTACCCATCAATATTGATCAAATATAAGTTTGGAAAATAATGACAATTTAAAAAAAATTGACAGTGCCAAGACACTTAGAAAATACAGTTTTGCTAAATTTTTCTTTCCTGTTATTCCCAGTTCATTGTTCAGGTTGGTTCATTCTTCTAATTATGCCACAAATATATCATGTGCTTTCTTCAACTTATTAAAAACATCTCTTCATTTTGAATTTGTATGCTACAAAGTATGTAGGGATATATGTCATATCTTACAGTATTCAATTTTATACTACTCTCGGTCTTTATGTGTTACTATTCTCTCCACACCTAAAATTTTACAGTTCTTAGTGACAGGGATTAAAGTATATTATTTTAAGAGTAATAAATGGGCATCAACAAGCTGAGCAAGATACTAATTGAGCCTTCAACTACTCTTAAAATAACTTATGATGACTTCTTATGTTTTCTGTAATTGAAAATGTCATCTACAATGACATAAATGCCCAGTCCACGCAAATGGTAATTTTAGGTGTAAGGTATGATTTTCAACAGCAAACATTCTAGTTAATAAACCAAGTAGAGAAAAGTGAGTTCCCCTGGCTTCAAAGAAGATGGTAGTAACTCTGAGTTCTTTAGCTATAAGGAACTAAATTCTGGCAAAAACTGAACGAGCTTGGAAGAAGACCCTGAGCATCAGAAGAGACTGCAGCCCCAGCTGCCATCTTGATTTCAGCCTTATGAGATCTCGAGCAGAGGTTCCTGCTAAACTTTGCCCAGACTTCTGACCCACGGAAACTGGGCTATAATCGGTGTTGTTTTAAGCCACTAAGTTTGTGGTAGTTTGTTGTATAGCAATAGAAAACTCATATAGGTAGATAGATAAGAAATATTCCTTTAGAAGATGTATTTCTAAAGTAGTGTGATTGATGTTCTTGTAGCAACCTAATATAGTGGCTTTTAGATTTCAGGCTAGAAAAGGATGCTTTTTACCAAAGGTGAAAATGATCTTTACCAGTGGTAGAAGAGTAAGTAATACAACGATGATTGGAATATTTGACAGCAGTTGAGGGTCTAGCATTTTAGATGGTAGGAAAGGATCAATATGATATAGTGATTCCAGCTATCGGACCTACCAGGGCAGATGTGAATGTACAGGAAGGAAGTACACTTTTATATAAGAAGGTAGCATAGAAGTCTTACTGAAGAGGGAACTTCTTGAAATCTGTGTATATATGAATTACAGATACAATGAAAGATTTACAGTAGAGACTTATCATAGACGTCAGGACAAGATAATAAGATGGACATAGAAAGTTTAAAAAAGATCTGTGTTATAAAATTAACCCAGGTTCTAGAATGTGGTAGAAAGCCTCAACAGTAACTGAAGACAAAAATGAGGTTATTTTTTGCATAAAAGATCATTTCCTAAAACAGTTGGTTTAGGAATCCACATGGAATTCCTGGTTAGGAATTTTCTAGTTGGGAAAAACAGAGTCCAAGAAAACTGCCATACAGCTTATCAAATTTTATAAAAGACAGCTGTAACAAAATGTAGTTCTTAAATGAAATTATAATATAAAATTTATGTAATTAGAAATTCTTAAGAAACACAGGGAGGACAGGGTGCACAGCCTCAGACCCATGCAAGCAGAATTTTGGAGCTGAGTTCCTTGCATAAAACCAGGAGCTGTGAAAGACAGATGCACCTATCCATGAAAAATGGAATAAAAATGTATTGCTTACCAGCCAGAGGAAGCAGCAATAAATGGATATGATATATTCTAAGGTTCTTGCATTGTCTGGACAGTAGTAAGTTAGTCATAAAAAATAAATAAAAATAAACCAAATAAAAATGCTTGATTTATTCTAGGTTGTGTAATTATAATTGTTTGATAACAAAAAAAATCTTGCTTTATAGCCAGAAACTGACTTCTACCAGTAAGAGAGATACATTTATAAATAATACAAGTGTTCACTATAGTAGATTAGAAATAACGACCCAAAAGTCAACTCAACATGTGATATAGAATGTCTTCCTCGTCATTAATTTGAAAGCAAAAGAAGCCTCCCAATATCTGGGTACTTCTCTAAGGACTACTCTGCCTGTATTTTGCAGTAGTTAACCACACAGCCTTAAAGATCAAGTCTTATGAATTCTGGATAATTAATTTAGATATAAATATTTGGAGCAGTTAATTTTTTCTAAATAAAACAGAGACATTGTTAAACAGCCGTGCATGTATAGATTTATTTAATTATATAAAAAGAATGAGTGAAGAGCTATGGAGATTTATGGTACTATGACAATTTGAATTTCAAATCACTTTGAAGTTCCCATTAACTTCTGTGTATAGCCATGATTAATTGCTAAACTTTATTCGAAGTAAATCTGAAAAATGGAGACAATAAGATGATAATGCAATGTAGTTTTTGGTAATTAAGTAATTCACAGTGCTTTATAGGAGTTGCAAACTTAAATACCTACAGTACCATTGCAGGTGACATAAAAAGATGAAAATGGAAACAAAAAATGGGGAGCAATGGAAACGTTGAATTGTCCTATGGAAAGTTCTAAGTCTCATGAAAAGATTTCTTTCATATTAAAGATTTCAAAACCGCATGTCAACTAAATAAAGCATGTCTCTGGGCCAGATTCAGTTCATGCACTGCCAATTTGAAAGTTTACTTAAGATATAATAACCCTGGGGTTTTGGGGGGGTTTTGTTTTTAATACATGGGCTGCATGATCATTGTATACAATATTAAAAGTAGATAAAGGGCTTCCCTGGTGCCGCAGTGGTTGAGAGTCTGCCTGCCGATGCAGGGGACACGGGTTCGTGCCCCGGTCCGGGAAGATCCCACATGCCGCGGAGCGGCTGGGCCCGTGGGCCATGGCCGCTGGGCCTGTGTGTCTGGAGCCTGTGCTCCGCAGTGGGAGAGGCCGCGGCGGTGAGAGGCCCGCATACCGCAAAAAAAAAAAAAAAAAAAAAAGTAGATAAAAACAATATATATAGAAAAAATATCTAAACTAGAGATTCAGTATTTTGATGAATTTTCTTCAAGTTTTTTTTCCCATGTATCTTACATAGTTGTTGTATTACTACATATTGCTTCCACAATGACTTAACAAAGGTGTTAATTCTAGATATTATAACATTTAATATAAACATTTATTTTAATATCTGTATCATAATATATTTTGTAGATAGGTCATAGTTTACTACCCTCCTCTTATTGGCATTTACATTTTTTTCAGTCTTCTAAATACCATAGTGAACATATTCTCGCTTTAATTTTAAAATTTTTATTTTCATTTGTATATTTTTCCAAAAGTAAAATAATCAAGTTAAAGTATATGGACATTTTTAAAGAGCTTTCTAATTCCCAAATTATTCTTTAAAATTTGTCTTCTTCCCAAGAATTGACAGGATTGTCTCTTTGCTAAAATACCTTTGCCAAAAATAAAAATTATTTTGTAATCTTTGCTAATTTGCTAAAAGAAAATCATATATTTATGTCATATGATTATAACAACACTTGAATGACAAAGCTTTGCTAAAACAAAGCTTGGTATAAATAAAATGTTAGTTCTTTTGGCCTCATTGCTTCCCAGATGGTATCTATGAAAAAATCTTGAAATGTAAAGAAACCATATGAGTAGATTCCAATACTTCTTACAGAACATATGCTGCTTTCTATTGACATATTTACATTTAGGTCAATAAAATTCCCCAGTGGTGTCTAATCATGGATGTGACAAACACATTTATAAAAAGAAGTGGTTAAAAATAATAGCTGTACTTTCACAGTTTAGGATAAAAAACACTGATGCTTTGTGAAATTATAAGATGGCAAATACAAAATAACTATGTTTTGGACATAGAAGACTTAAAATGCACATGGAAAGATCAAGTGAATTGTTCCGTTACTTTACTTTTTGGGGACTTTTGATTTGCTCTTTGAGCTCACTTTACCAGATCTCACTGGGGCAAAATATTTTAGAGTAAATTGTTCATGTTCTGGAATTTCTCATTCTAGCCAAGATAAAATTTTCCCTTTCATTGTTATATACCTTGGGAGTTAACAGGCATTCATAGCTGAATGATTAAACCATGACAGGTATGAGATATCTGCATAAACTCAAATTAAGCTCCTATTAAAAACATAATCTGCATGAAGTATGAACACATATGCTTTCTGTTTTCCTTGGTTTATACCATTAATTTTAATGATGACAGAAAGCAGATGAATTATGTCACTGATGTTTGTTTGAGGAACCCAGATAAATTCAGATCCCTTAAATTTAGAGGGCAAATCCTATTTAATCCAGCTGTAGGAAGTGTATGTTGTTACTGGGTGGACAACAAATAAAGTGATACTAATTTCTCACAAACTTGGAAACGAAGTAATTTCATATATTTTTCTGCAAATAAAGTTAGAACTATGTTAGTTTTTTTCTACTTGTCTTTACTGTATTAGAGTATAATGTGGGGACTATATTAAATACAGTGTTATCTGTCATGGTCAATTCAGTTAAGATTAATTCAGGACCTAACGTACACTTGAAATACAAGGAAAACACAGTTAAGAGATATTATTATAACACTTCATGTATGATGTGTATTTATAAAGTAACATGGTGTGCAAATCAAACACAAAAAACAAGGATTTTAGAATCCCTCCATTTATTACTGGTTATGGAAATTGTTTACCTGACTCTGCTATATACTATGTGACCTTAGGCAAGTCATTTTTTCTCAGTCTTTGTTACTTCATCTGTAAAATTAGTGTTATCATACTATGTACTTCAAGGGGTATTGTAATGATAAAAAAGTAAATACCTGTAAAGCACTTAGGAGAGTGTGTGTGGCTAATATTTGCTTAACACATATTAGCTATCAAATTATCATAGATAATGAGTTATCAACATGCTATCATAATAAAGATGTACCACTAATAGTGAATTTAGGATCATTAAAATTATAATGAACTAAATTTCTATATGGTTTAAGTATGCTTTCCTATGTTAATTCACATATCTCATTGAATCCTTGAGGCAAGTATGTGCAGTATTTTCATAGATAAGAATGTTGACACATGAAAGATTTTTGAAACTTGTTTTAGAGTTTACAGTCAATAATTGGCACAACGGGTTATATAATCTAGATTTTATAATTATTAATAATATTTTTGACCACATCTACCTTCAAATTCAAATAACAACAACAAAAAATCTGGGTCGCAGAAAAGCCAAATAATCTCTGGAGACAAATTTTAGAGGTAAGATTTCCGCTTTAGTAAAGCAGTGCTTGAACAGACTATAGAAATTGAAATCAATGATTTTAACCATTCCTACTTACATTTAATCTAGAGATAAACTTTATAGAAATGTTGTGTACCCTGATGATATTATCCTTCTTTCTATTTTGGATCCTCAGAGTTTCTCAGGAACAGAAATTATATTCAGTGAAAAAAGTCTGCATAGATGTAACTAGAAAGGGATCACATATCATGAATATTAAATTGGACTATATTTTATATAACTGGAATATTTTTATTTAATAGATAAAATATATTTTTGTCAAAACAATTATCATATAATTGGCTTTTGCTGAGAAAAATTTACTTTCCAAAGTATATATTTGAAAAGTATGGGCAATTATTGAATAAGCATAATTATAATTATTGACTCTAAACATTTTAGCATCAAATGACTACATTTGGGATTTAAAACCAAATCTTGTAATTATTGTACAGCTAAAACTACTCAAAAATATTATCAATAATATGAGAAGAAGGTATTAGTATTCTCAGTTCTAAAAATCCTTACAAGTATATAGCTTTTCCTTGAGCTTATCTTTCACTGAGATTCTTTTTCAATTAGCAGTCAGTCATTTACTTGCAGCAATGTTTTATTAGATTGTAGAGAAAAATAAAATTCTAATGTATGGCTGCAATCATAGTGAAATCAAAGACAGGGCTAATATAATCAGAGCAGAAAATTATACTTGCTTTATTCACATAGCACTACTTTTTAAATTTCCCAGCCCTCAGTGACAGATACCAGGGTTACATTTCTTTTGTATCTTCCCACAATGTATATTGTTAAATAACTCTTTCTGACAGGTTAATTTTTATGAAGTTTATTATTCGTAATTGCTCTTATATTCTTTTGAAGAGCCAAGGCCTCTTAATAGCTCTCAATTTTGAAATAACCATGGAAAATGGAAGATTTCATACAGGCCAGGAAACTAAGTTTGAATGATTAGAATAGCAGAGGGATTGGGGCTGAAGTTCAATAGCTGAATTTATAAAAATAAATGAATACCAAATAATAGTATGTAGAGAATGAAAACGAAAATGGGTTTTAAAAGTCTGGATAATCCCTGTATTATGTTCAAGGACAGAGCCAAAGAACAACAGAAGCAAATGTCCAAATTCAGAGGGATAGGATGATAGAATCATACCAAGTTAGAAATGGAAAGGTCTTTGTCGAATAGCTGATTTGGAAACTCTTGTCATGACTACATAGTCAATAAACCCTAAAGATTGCTTATAAAACATATGTATGCTTAGCTTCAGTTTTCTGGAACAAAGAATCTGTAGCTTCACTGGAATATTAAAGGGAATTCTGATGCAACTGAAGTTAAGAAACGTGAAATACAAAGAAACTAAATGACTTGACCATCATAACACTCAACATAAAAAATTCCTTTAAACTGCCGTAATGTGTAAGAAGAGCTAATTCTCCCCTCCCCAGGCTATGGCAATAGGTCTTTTCCTGTCACAAGACTCATGTATCTTTAAATCATCCTATGCGTCACTGTCAGATTCATCATAATATTGCACCTCTTTGATGCTATTGTTCTCCAGCTAAAATTATCACCGTGTCATGAATGCATGCTAAATTGCTTATTCTGGCACAGAAAACTATCCACAGTTCGATTTCAAATTTATTTATCCACCTTATCTCTTAATATATGTATACAGTCTTCATTGTCTAAACTCAATTTTATGTTACTTATCATATGAATTATATCTATTTTGAGGGGATTTTGTTCATGCTGTTTCCTCTAGATGGACTAACCTGCATCTGTGCTTTCCTCTGCCCTCTCTCTATGAGCTCCTCTGGCCCTCTGCACCCATAACCAGTGAACACACAAACACACACATGCGTACTCCTAGATACACTCACCTCCCATCAAAATACATTTTTAAAGGACTAAATCAAATAAAGCTTTTCTTTATATGCTGAAACATAAAATTATCTATCCCCACTTTGAACCCCTGTAGTTTCCAGTTTCTACTATCATAGGGTACATCTCATGCAGTTATTTTTTCAACGTAGTATTTATGGTAAGCCCACTTTTTTATATAGTGGTTAAAAACATGGATTTGGAAAGAGTTCTGTTATCAAATTCTTACTCCATCATTTATTGTCTTTATGACTTCGAGTATTAAATGGAAAATGTCTCTGCTTCTCATCTGTAAAACTGGCACAATAATAGTAGGGTTGTTTGAAGAGACATAGATGAACTCTTAGGACGTTATTAACACTTAGTATGTGTTCAATGTTAAGTGAAATAGCTACCAAATACTTTATAAACATTGTAATAGCATATGTATGTAATATTATTATGTAATTTTTATTGTAATTTCTTGCTCATTGAATTAAATAATTAGACCTTTCATGTTCATATTCCAAACATAATTCTTACATAGTCACAGATCAATATATATTTACTGTACATATTAATATTTATATACTGTTTCAGAAAATATGTAAATTAGAAAGTTTCTAAAATAAATATAGAAGGGCAAATCCCAATAAGAAATTATATATATTTTATAAGTAGAAAATTGTATTTGGCAAAAGCCCAAACAGCTTCTCCAGTTTGATGTTCCACTAGCCAACATCACAGAGATACATGGAGTAATTTCTGTAAGTAAAAACTGGTCAGGTGAAACAGTTATCCTGGAATTATGGAGCTATTACATTGATAAGACAGATTTTTGAATTTCTACAAAGGGCAATTTTGATAACTTTTCCCTGAATAAAATGGCTGTATTGAAAGGAGTAATATTTATTAACAAGCTTAATATTAATAATAACTGATGAACTACAAGGTCCAATGAAAGTTAAAGAGGAACAGGGATGTAAAAGCAAAGGGATTGTAACGTTATTTTTTTGTCATTAAATTTTATTTTTTGTCTTTTATAGTAAGTAAACTCGTATTTGAAGTGTATAACAAGTATCAATCTATTAATAGGGACACACAACACTAAAAAGTTAAAGATTATCATGTTTCTTAAAACTCACTTTAAAGCTAGATTTAATATTTAAATTTTGTAGTCTGGCCTCTACTGCACAATTGTGTTCATATCTGTGTCATATCCTTGAAGTATTAGCTCCTAGAGTCCAGGGCAATGCCCTTGCTATTCCTTGGATATAGTTTTTCTCTAGTGCACTCGGTCACACGGTTACTCATTTATTCATTCTTTTTTTCATTGAGCTTTAACTCAGTGAAAAGTTCTATCTTAGTATTTGGGAGAAATATAATGAATCAGATTTTTCCCTCACCTCAAAAGTATTTAATAGGAAGAAAAGAAAAACGTGCATTATTGAATAGCAAGGTTGAAGGTAACAAATGGCACAAAGAGATTACGAATAGATTTCTATACAAGTTCCAGGGAGAAAATATTTTTTCTGCTGGGGAAAAGTAATGAACATTTAATGGACTGGTATTATGACTTAAGCTTTAAACAATGAGTGAAATTTTTGCCTGCATAGATTAGGGAAAAGTGATTTGAATGAAAGAAGGATGGCATATAAAAAAATACAGGACATGTATTTGTTCATCTGTTCTGCCATTAAAAGTTACTTAGGATAACCCCTAGCTAATAAAAATAAAAAACTAGTGATTTTACTATAATCTTTCCTTGTAGATTTCATGAACTTTTTCTACTATGATTGTGTTCTGAAGACAAATTTTCTTTCCCTAGAGGGCCTCTAATTTTCAGTTCTACTCTTTTGCTGCTAAGGGAATAGGATCTAGAGCTGTGTTGTCCAATAGAACTTCTGTGACAGTGGAAATGTTTGCATCTGTGCAATATTGTGTTCACAAATCTCATGTGACTATTAAACACTTAAAATATAACTAGTGTGACTGAGAAATAGGATTTTTAATTTTAATTAATTTAAATTGCTACATGCAGCTCATGGCTATTAGAATTGCACAGCATAGATCTAGAGTAACCTTTTTAGGAGAAGTAAATCTGGATGAATTTTATCCACAAGTGGATCTCCTTTGGGTAAAATATAGTATGTCACAGTATTTCCTATGAGATCCTGTTACATCCCTTCATTGCTGAAGCCAGTAGTTTTACCCAGTATTGTCATTGCTTGGGTACTATTGTTAATTAGGATATGCACAAAGGAAATTAATAAACTATATATCCAGGAAGCTCTGAAGACTTCTACTAGGAAGTAACTTTTGAATTTAGTCTTAAAGGAAAGGAAGTTCACCCTGGGGTTGAGGACAGGTGAGCTGGGGATAGTTCAGGCAGAGATGAGAAAAATATGGTGTGACCAAGGAATACTTGATAATTCATTAGAACTGGCAAACAAAGTATCTTTGTAAAGAGCAGGAGAGGAGAAAGAGCAATTTGAAAAAATTTAATAATGTATGTTTTAAAATACTGTCCAAGTATTGGGTTTGATTAAGTTTATATAGTTTCCCACCCCAAATGGTTATTCTATCACATATACATAGGATTTTCTTTTCTTTTCTTTCTTACAAACATCATTTATGTTTTAATCATTAAAACAACTAAAATTGCAGCTTTGTTCCCTAAATTTATTGGGCAAGATTGAGATTTAGGAAATTTATTGCCATGATGTCACCACTGGTTTATAATTTATAAAACTTTGGATTAGACATTAGCACAGTTATTATTTCCTCTAATGTCTTACCTCACCGCAGTCTAATAACATTCAGGAAATCCAGAAGACAAAGGGGAAAGAGTGGTCTTGAAAGCTAAAAATAGTTGCTGAAAACTGATGCAATCATGTAATAAAATATGGCACAATAACTTATATGATATGCTCACAGTATCTGCTAAAGCAATTAGAATCCATGCAGCTAGATTTCTGTTCATGTATTACTAAAAATGAAAAGTATTTCAGCCCAAGTAAGAATATAAGCTATGTGGTTTAATTGTATACATTGGTCTTAAGATTTTTGGCCTTATTACTTGCATATGTGATCTGTTTAACACTCTTTAAAACAGAAAATCATTGAGTAGCAATCAGATTTCAAAAAGTCTTCAAAGTACAGCCAGACAGTTGTCTACGTGATACGCTATGTATGACAACAGAGAATGTACAATTATATTAACACAGACTTCTTTTCCAAGGGGTCAGCGTTTTCACACATCTAATAGGTCTCGTGCACTAGATAACAGAAACAGCAATATTGGTGTCTCTCAATCACATTAAGTTCATCAGACGTATTAAATGGTAGCCCTTTTTAATTGAGAATTTTTATACATATTATATATATATATATTTAACATCTTTATTGGAGTATAATTGCTTTACAATGGTGTGTTAGTTTCTGTTGTATAACAAAGTGAATCAGCTATACGTATACATATATCCCCATATCTCCTCCCTCTTGCGTCTCCCTCCCAGCCTCCCTATCTCACCCCTCTAGGTGGACACAAAGCACGGAGCTGATCTCCCTGTGCTATGCGGCTGCTTCCCACTAGCTATCTATTTTCCATTTGGTAGTGTATATATGTCCATGCCACTCTCTCGCTTCCTCCCAGCTTACCCTTCCCCCTCCCCATGTCCTCAAGTCCATTCTCTACGGCTGTGTCTTTATTCCTGTCCTGCCTCTAGGTGCTTCAGAACCATTTTATTTTTTATTTCATATATATGTGTTAGCATATGGTATTTGTTTTTCTCTTTCTGACTTACTTCACTCTGTATGACAGTCTTTAGGTCCATCCACCTCACTACAAATAACTCAGTTTTGTTTCTTTTTATGGCTGAGTAATATATTCCATTGTATACATGTGCCGCATTTTCTTTATCCATTCATCTGTTGATGGACGCTTAGGTTGCTTCCTATACATATTATATTTAATGGGGTTTTTTTGGTCAGAAAAGCTTTTGAACTGGACTGTGGTCTAGCTATAGAAATGAACAATTTTCAGTGCATTTTGGGAGTTCAAAGTATTTACATATTTTTAAACATATGTCTTAATTTCTACTGATGAATATATAGGCAGGCATTTCCACTGTAGCTTGAGAGATATTAATCAGTATAGGAAAGAATGATCTTATTTTGGTAACTATAAACAATGAAAAAATAAATTAATATTTTTGAGGGCATACTAAGTATTGTTTTATATACATTATTGCAGTAAATATTCCCAATCAACCCTATGAGATTTTCCTATCCTCCTTTTATAGATGACTGAGCTTCAGAAGGGTTTAGGGATTGCCTGAGGCCCAGATAATAAAAGGCACAGCCAGGGATAATATCCATTTCTGTCTGATTTCAACAGCTTTAGACTCTATTACTATGTGTAACAGGTATGAATTTTACACTACAAACATTTCTATGTAAGAAATATCTTTTAGTTCCCTATTATGAAAGCAAATTATATTTATTCCAGGCCCCATATCACTAGGCTGGAAAGGAAATTCAATCTTTTACCCTTCAGTAGAATCCTATAAGAATATAGAATAATTACACTGTAGAAACCCAGAAATGTGGGCAAGAGTTCTGTTTAAAGGAAAAAAGACGGAAAGGAAAAAGGCCAGCTTTGAACACATTACCTGACACCATGACAAAGGATAGTTTTTCATCTTCTCTTAAACTGTAACTGACATGCTTAACCTCTCTTCCTATGAAGTTTAATCCTTTACCTTGTAAATCAAATGTTAAACACGAGGTTTCAAGTCCTTTTCATATACCTTGGCATTGTCTTACTAACGTGGATACATGATCCCAGACATCATGTGTCTCTCACTTTGACAGATAGCTCCTCTATCTTTGTCAGTATTGTAAAATGTCTTATGAGGACAAGAAATTTATACTAATATTCATAACAATATTTTCAGCCACACCACCACCTCTCCTTGATGCTTCCTCTAACCTGTGAGGACTAATCACATAGACAGATTTTAATACTTTCTATCATTGTGGCAGTAGAGTGTATATCATCTACTGAGCATATTTATTTTGGATTGTTTCCTAATTCTTATCTAAATATTTCTTAAGATTTCTTCTATGCTTCTTCTTAGTATATGGCAATAAATTTCATATTATAATTTTAATATTCAAGTGTCTATGACAAATGTGTATTTGTAAATAAGTTTATAATTTGGTGACTTATCTGTTTTTAAGTAATATTTCTTTCAAGTTCTGGTAGGAAAGTTTACAACAATGGTAACAACTTGTGTTAAATTTTCATATTCTTGTAGCAGTAATATGAGCAGTATTAATAGAGTAAAAATACTGTCTGTTTTTTATTTTGCTGCTTTAAAAATACTTTATTTCAATTCTTTAATCCTCACAATAAACATTTGAGATTAAATATCCTTATCAACATTAACTTTTAGAAACCGAAGGCTCAGAGATATTAATTGGCCACCAAAGAACCAGAGCTAATCATTGGCCCAAGTGGGCCTGACTCCTGACTCACTGCCCTTCCTACTACAACTTAGCACAATTCTGAGAAACCCTGTAAATTTTTCACAGTGTAAATTTTAGAATTCAGCTAAAGAACCATCATTGCTAGGGGATAGCTATTTACCAAGTACAGAATCACTGCAAGCCAACAGGAGACTTGGTAATTCTTACAGTAGTAAAGATGGAGAACATTTTTGGTTTGCTTCCTTTTTCACTCTTCTTCCCTAACTCAAATGAATTTTAAGAGTCATAATTTGAAACTCTGCCATTAGCTCCATCAGAGATATTAAATGTTAAATAAAGTGATGCATATTGGCCATAAAATGAACACCATTTACTATCCTAAGAATATAGAAAATGCTTTTATGTGAATAGTAGAGAAATTGCCAAAAAAGGTATTTTATTTCAGTCTGTGGACAAGCTAATGTGCTACTGGAAAATGCATACATATTCTGACCTAATTAATTTCCAGAGCACTTGGTTCTGAAAAGAATGCTCAGAAATACCCCAGTTTACTCCACTGTCATATAGAAGCCTCACATTCTGAGGACAGTGTCTTAGGCATGAGTTAGTTATCTCCTTATTAAGGATTTTGTTGCAGTGCTTTCTGGCATACTTTCTACCATAGTCAAATGTTCACTTAAGTTTCTGGGTGCTTGAGCCTCAACTGAGCAGACTTCCCTGTGATAAAAATGTGTCACCTCTGTGCTTGTTGTCCTAAGGACACTATCTCCAGGCACACCCATCCTAATAGTTTGATATTTCCCACTTAGAGAAATTGATAAGGATAGTTTCAGGTACCTTCCACCTTCCAAGGTGTGAGTAACTTTAAAATGCTTGAGGAGCTTGTAAGCATCAACGTCGTAGGAATGACAGAGTGGAGGACGTGACTGCTATGATTATTTCCTTCTGGAAAGTACGTACAGAGAAGTGAGATAGCGTATCTTCTTGCAGACATCTAATATAGTGAGTTGTTATTTTTTCTCTACGTGAAGGAAGTAAAGGAGTTACTTGTTTAAATTTAACATTCTTTCAAGAGCCATTAAGGAGGCTCTTAGCATAGCTAGGTGATAAAATGAACACTCATCGCAGCGCGCTTGTCCTTTAGAGTTCACTTATGCACTGTCACTTGCAACATGCTAAATGCTACTAAAACTCACCGAGCTAAATAGATATTTGTCTAGTAATAGCTAGGTTTTATCCCCCTTAAGTTATTCTGTCATCTCTAAAGTTTACACAAATAATAATACACCTTGATAGTGCAGAAGAATACGCAACCTCTCTCTGATTAACTGGCATGTTGAAAATACTTTCTATTATAAATAAATTGAATTCTTCTTTTTCTTTTCTACAGGACAACATTTTTAAGCTGGAAGACTCACATTTTGAAAATGGCCGTGGGAAGAGCCCATATGACCCTAAACTGCTGACGGCATCTCTTTTAATAGGTACTCAGTCAACAGTCAGCTAAACAGTGAATTTTCTGTAGATAATAGCCAGATTCCATGTTCCTTGTTATATACCAAGATTTTTCATTATTAATCATAAAATATTTTAGGAGTATGTCAGTTGAGATATTTTCAAATATTTTGAAAATGAAGAAGAAACACTAAATGCTGATTTGATTATTGTACTATCTAGTCTATGATTCTTTTTAATCAGAATGGTTTAATAGTGTCTTTAAAATTGGCTGCTCAATCACTATACATCCCCCTAGACCTTTACAATTTTTGTTTTGTAAAAATATGGTTTTGATTTTCATTTTTGGGGAAGAGGCGTTTCAAGGGGGAATTTTGACAGGTCAGAAGGAAAGAATGGGATTCACTCCAAGTTGTTAATTGTAGTCCCAAGATTTGTCACACTCTCAGCATTTGGTCAGCTTAATCAGCACAATGCAACTAAATGGTAGTACAATTGACAGAGACCCCTTGAGTTGACAAAGTCCTTCTGTATTCATCTTTTCTGACTTTAGGGCTTCTTCTTCTTTTTTTAATCTAACAAAACATTTTATGTATTTCCTGTGCCCTTTTCTTTAGCCATCTTCCTAGTTCTAGTTTTCTTCTTTCTTCTTTTACTTCAGCATTGCAGATATAGGTGGTGAATGCTTAGCCATAGTTCAAAAGGATAGAAAGAGGAAGATAGAAGTAGGCAGAAGGAGAAAACTGTAGTTTGTATTGAAAAATAGAGAATTCTTTCCACATTCTTTTAACCACTTCTGGACTGGGATTAAATAATACACAAAAAGTGATAAATCATTAAACAATTTTTCTTTTTCTTTTTTTGTTTTCTTGTTTTAACTTTTGAGTATGCCAACAACCTAAAGTACAGAAGATTCTGGGTCATTACCTTACTCCTGAATATATGTTTTTATATAATCATGTAGAAATTATGTAACTTTTTGTTTCCTTTTCTTTTTCCTTTTGTTTTCTTTTTTATAAAATATAGAAAGTAATTATTTGATAACACAAAAGAATAATAAGTGAAACTTTTCAGGTATAAACTTTCTAATAAAATTTTGAATAATACATCTAGATTTTTAAAAGGTAAATTTAGGCTATTATTTGACATATAATATTTCATAAAGTTTAGCCTTTTTATTTTAAAAAATAGTCTTTTTTCTATTCAACAAACTAAGACTCTAGTCATACTGACTACAGCATTAACTTGAAAATATATTTTTTCCAGTATTCTCTAGTGTTTATCGCTGTTTCACTGATCCTTTTACTATTAAGAATAAAACCATTACAGCATGAATTACCTCCTCTATTGCTTTGGAAATGTAGACAATTTCAGTCCATTTGATCCATTTATGGAGCACTTTAACAAAAGTTTAAGACCTGAAGGAATGCAGCAAATGTAACACACTTATAATTTTCCTATTCGCAGATGGCCTAGTGATTACGTGTGGATGACTTCCTTAAGTGCACACACAGAAATTTGAAAACTGTCTTAAACAAAGGGGAGGAGTCCTATCTTGTTTGAACCTGCAGGCTATACTTATTTAAATTGCATACTGAACAAAAAAAGATAGATATTCCTCAAAAAAGCAGTATGTAAAAGTGTGCCTAGAGCAGCTTTATTTTGTGGTATGTTTCTCAGTAGGGGCTTGTTTATTTATTTTAATATTCCACTGAGAAAGTATGATGACAACTAAGTATTACATAGTTCATATGGCGTGCAGCCACACAATGTCCACAAAGAATATGAAACGCTGCAGTTTTGGTTTTATATTAGAACTTCCTTGAAACAGTTGTATAGGTTTGTGAAAAGGAAAAGAGAATGAGGGAAGTTGCATGAGTCAAGGAGAGGATGTATGGCTAGAAAAGAATGGTAGGCATTTCAGAGAAACAGCTTTTAAATGAAAGCCCAGATCTCACCTAGCCAGTACTGTAAAGTAATTGAATAATTTTCAGAGATATTTAGTGCTTATTGACAGAGGAGATTATTAAAGCCAACTTAAGTTAATTTCTGGATCAGTTGAATAGCAAGATACAGAAAAATGAGCAGGCCATACTAGACCTGGTAAAATCCCTCAAAATATTTGTAGCACCATTTTAATTCAAAAGCTGTGACTTCCTTTATTGAGGTTACCTGCTTCTTTATAACTATGCTATAATTCTGCCACGCGTCAGGAAAGAACATAATTTGACATTAGAATATGCTCTCACTTGGTATTAAAGGTACTCCCCAAATTAATTAACTATAATTGAGAAATTATTTGAACCACTCTGAGCCTCAGTTTCTGTGTATGTAAAATGGCATGGCTATGCAAATTCCACTAGTTTGTTGTGAGAATTAAATAAGGCAATGTAATAGCATACTACATTTGGGTACGTACATATTTCTGGCGTATATTTGGAAGCAGAAACTGAAGAGGAACAGGTAATAGTGGTTTTCTGTAGGGAGGCTAGGAGAGAGATTTGGTAATGTATAAATTTTACATTTTTAATTTTGTATCATTTACAACTACTTAAAAAATGTTAGTTTTAAAAGTACAGTATTAACAAAGCCAGTATATTTATTGTTACAGAAAAGGTTGCTTAACAAATGTGAAAATGTAAAAGTATTCCCATACCCTTCCACTCTCAAGAAGTAGCTTTCATCCATGCCATGTCGGGTGTGTGTGTGTGTGTGTTTGAGAGACATATTTTTTTCCCTCTGTTTCTAATTACTCTGCTACGCTGTGAGTGGAATTTGCTTAAGGTGTTAACAACATAATGGCTTGGTCTTTAGGTTTGTTTGATTTTTACTCACATCCATGATACACTTTACACCTGTGTTAGTAATGCTGTGATTTCATCAGGAAATTTTTTTTTTCCACCTTCTGTTTCTTCTCACCACACCCTTTTTAGGAATTGTAATCCAATACATTAACTGATCTAAGCCACATTTTTACTTCATTTTGAGCTGTGAACAGAAAGTACAGAGTACATATGAACTTGTGTTTTTAACACATGCTTCTCAGGTACGCTGCCATGGTGGAAATGCAGTTCACTAAACTTTTTGTTCATCTCAGTAAAGAATGCTTTCCTTAGAGACAGTTAAGAAAGCTTACAGTTCAGAAAGAATGGCACTGTACTCAAATATGAAAGAGCAACTTTCATATTTGACAATTTCTAGCTTGTTAGTTACATCTGTCAGCACTAATTTATCTCAGTCTGATGTATTATTTTTGAGACATCAAACTGCCTATATGGTACTTTTGTAGAAAGACTTAACAACTTTGTTGGACAAGAGTATCCACAACCACTTTTTGATGTGTATAACAATTCCTTGAGTATATTATTCTACCATCAATTTAATAAAATTGGACAGATACATTTTCTTTCACTAGTAACTTAGTATATATGGGAAAACCCAAAAGTATGTATCTTAGCCATAATGCAATTTGAATCATTGTAAGCTAACATTTACCTATACTTAGGGTCATAAAATTGGAAAATTAACAAGCATAATTTGATAACTTCATAAAGGACCTCGAACATACAAAAGAAGTTTGGCAAGTGGGCTTTTTTAAAAAAATATATTTGTTCTCCAAATATAAGCCAACTAAGGTATGTAAATTGCTCAAACGCAGATATATATATATATTTTTTTTTAATAAATTAATTTTATTTATTTCTGGCTGCGTTGGGTCTTCATTGCTGCACACGGGCTTTCCCTAGTCACGGCGAGTGGGGGCTGCTCTTCGTGGCGGTGCACGGGCTTCTCATTGCGGTGGCTTCTCTTGTTGCGGAGCATGGGCTCTAGGCATGCGGGCTTCAGTAGTTGTGGCACATGAGCTCAATAGTTGTGGCTCACAGGCTCTAGGGTGCAGGCTCAGTATTTGTGGTGCACGGGTTTAGTTGCTCCGTGGCATGTGGGATCTTCCCAGACCAGGGCTCGAACCTGTGTCCCCTTCATTGGCAGGAGGATTCTTAACCATTGTGCCACCAGGGAAGCCCTAAACTCAGAAATTGTCAGGTCATTTCAGATAGCCAAAGAATGTAATAAGTCTTTAATACAGGGTAGAATACACAATTACATTAAATGAAATATAGTCTGAGTTGATATTTTATATCTGCTTAAAGAGAATGCAAGAGTAGGATATTCTACCATCTATACAGCTGGGCTAAATAAAAAATATGTCATACAATTTCTGGAGGAGTCATCCTGGATAAGAACCCTATAGATACCTGAGCAGAAAATCTGATCTAAGGCCTGGTGTAAAGGAACAGTTAGTGATATTGAGCATTGACAACATGAGAATGTGCCCTCATGCCCACCTAATCATCTAGTGCCCTCCAGCTCATAGATATCATGTTGACTCTTGCTAAAATAATATTTGAGTAGGAGGTAATTTCCTATGACTGGAGGCAACTGGTGCCTTAACTACAACCTTCCTTTGGTTTCTAAGTCAACTCTTTATAAATTCTGTCTTTAGTAATAAATTCAGTCACTAGCTCTTCTACTGTGAACTCTTCTAACTCTTCTACATTCTCTGAGTGACAGAAAATCAGTGTTTCTGCCTTTGCCTTCATTTATATTGTTATTTGCCTTCCTCATGTGGGAATGAATCAAAAAAGAGTCATAAGTTGTAAAACAGCTAAACAAATGAATATGAGAAACAAATACCTATCAATATCCAAATAATGTTTATTTGGTTATAGTTTTCGTTATTTCAACTCTATCTGGAATAGAATTTACTATAATAGCAACCGTAATTATGAATTTTACTCACACTGAAAAAGGTAAATGAAAAAAGCAATTAACTGATGATATTCTTTACTCTTCCATTTCTGATTATACTTACTGTTAGGCATGGTCTGGCTACAGTCTGATATGAAATTGCTCAGTTTTCACCTTTCGGTTGTTCTGTTTTCGCCTTTCATGATTTTCATCACCTAACGTGGTTGAGGGGGCAATGAGGTTCAACTAGTAATTTAATACTTTTGATTTTTCAAGGTAAAGAGGATACAGGTCACCCTATGACAGACAGGTGTTCCAACATGAAAGTATTTGAAATTGACATGAATGTTTTAGGCTGCTTTCACAACACACTTTAACATTCTCTCATTCACCTGAAGTTTAAAAATTCATCACTTCTATCAATCAGTTATTTGTAAAAAGATAAGGTTTCAACCTTAATAAAAATGTTACAGTGATTGAATACAGGTTAAAATTAAGTAGACCATATGCATTAAAATGTTTCAAAATACCTTTGAAACTTTTAGATAGCTTGTTCATAGTGTTTTTGTGCCTTTCGAAAAGGGTTATTTCTTTACCTTGTGGGCATATAGAACATTATTGTAGCATATTATGGTGAGAGCAACTCAGATTTGAGCAAGTTGATATTTAATTAAGTAAAGAGAAGACAAGATGCTTTTGAATCCCAAAGATACCATAATATGGCAATTTATGGTGTCATATGAGTACCATCCATTTAGCTAGTAATTTGTACTTAATACATTGTCAAACCATCACTTTTATTTGTCTTGATTCACAACAATTCAAAATAAGTGATCAATTTTTAAAAACTCAGTCTCTAAGATAAGGTGTCTTTCTATTAATATTTAAAGTTACAACTTGGCGTTTCTCAGTGATTCTGTCTATTTAGCTATTCTGCACTGCTTTGGAAGTTTTCCAAAGCCTGGTACCTTCAAACACATGAGAGAACCAGAGGTTCTACCAGAGGAATTAATTTAGTTTGGACCACTGAAAAGGTCTATTTTTGTTTCAAAGCCCTTTATTTGCGAGTGAGAGTTGTGGGTGTGAACAAAGATAACACATAAAGGATCAGACTAATTAGACTTTCCCAAAGGTATTGATAACTGAAGATGCACAGAAAGTTTCTGATTGATATACAAGAAAGTCCTTTGGAAATTATAGTGGTATACAAATGTTTTAAGTTATAATTTATGTATGCCTACTTTGTTTTCTGAGTATTTTTTGAGTCAATGAATTCAGAAACATTAGCATATCCAAATAATCAACAAGATAATAGGTTTTACTGTCATTATGGTAGATTATTTGGAGAAAATGTTACATTTATTGTTGTTTCGCTGATAATTCACTGTAAGCAAGCAGGCAATAATGCATTTTCTGGATGGAATAATATGAGGCACTTTTTGTTTAAAGGAAAGAAAATGTCATTTTTACAAAGTTCAGTTTATTGAACGGTGGTATGGTATATATTTAGTATAAGAGGCTTGGGTTAAACAGGCCTGGGTTTGAACTTTCACCTTGACTTGCCTAGTCATTAGCCGAGCAACCTTGGGTTTCTTGAGCTGTAAAATAGGGATAACATTTACGTCATGGGGTTGTTGACAGAACTAAATGAGATAATTTGAAAGTGTCAAGCCAGCACCTGACTACCCTGCAAGCGCAAATGGTATTCAGTAAATATTAACTTCTCTTTCTCCTTATTTCTTTTTCCCTTCTATTCCAACCTTCTGATTATGATTCTCCCATTATTAAACTCTGACCTAGAGTTAATTCAACTTAAGTAGAAATGAGTCAAAGCACAACAGAATCTTGAGCTGTAGTGATTATGGCCTGTGTTTATCAAAATACCCCCTTCTTCAAACACATTTCTGTTATATCTGAAACTATGTGGTGGACTTGTTTTTGGATTGTATGATAGCTCATACCAAGTTAGAACATTTTTCCCACTTGCTATACTAAAAAATGAAAGGCAAGAAAAATTTTTGGCAAGGAAAATATTAGTCTTCTCTAAATTATAGCAAAATCTCATTAATTTAGATCCCACTATAAAGGAAGTGTATTAGAAATTTAATTTCCATTAAAATCAAAACTATAAGCAAGATTTTGCAATGAGACTTTACCCTAAAAAATAAAGATATTAGAACCATAGTAGTTTGAAACGTATAAAAGCAGACAATGTGACGCATATAATTTGTGTTTTGTACTTTGTCTTTGGTCATAATAGAAAATATAGAAGTTCATGTTTTAGTAATGTGCACTGAATCATACTTTACTCAGTTTTTCAAAGTTAGTGCTAAATGAGTAATGAGATACTCCCTTCAACAAAGACACAGGATAAACATAAGTAGCTTTGCATAATGATGCAGAGAGCATTAGTGTGGTCTTAACATGAAACCTGTATTTTGTGTGTTTTGTTTCTCTTGTCTCAATTGAATTAAAGTATGTGTATGTGGTTTTATTTTGTCACAACACAGATGGAGAATTATACTCTGGAACGGCAGCTGATTTTATGGGGCGAGACTTTGCTATCTTCCGAACTCTTGGCCACCACCACCCAATTAGGACAGAGCAGCACGATTCCAGGTGGCTCAATGGTAGGTGGTGCGTGCCAGAATGCAGGCACAAAACACGGGCATCTATAGTAAGTCAGTGGAGAGCTTTCCTTATACTATGCAAACAGCATGAGTTGAGATTCAGTGTGCAGATAAACTCATGGTGGTGACTTCATGGCTGTGTGTGTGAGAAAGTGGGACAAAAAGAGAAAAGAGAGATTAAAAATTTAAGAAAATATTTGCTTTGTGCCAAAACTAAAGTTTCTCAGTAGTTAACTATGGAAAGAAATAGATCTGGGCTGGAGCTACGGAAGGGAGGCAATGGAAAAAGATAAGATGACTTACCAGTCTTGTCTTCCAGGGACACCACAACAAATCTCATGATGTAGTATTTTTTTTTCCTCCACACCTCTCATGTGGCCTTGAGAGCATAAGTTATTAAATGTTTGAAAAAATTGTTGTGCTAAAAGCATTACATTGAAAGTGTTTTTGAAAGGACTTTGTATCATTTCATTTGATTCTCCTTTAATCTTCCTAAAATTCTTTCTCCTGTTTTATAGGTTGGGAAATTAACATTAATATTTTATCTAAGATTACATCTAACCCAATAGTAGATCTGGGGCAAGAACCCAGTTTCCTGACCTTTAGTCACTAGTGTCATACTTGATGAAGCAGATACTTTTTTTAAAAATTTATTTTATTAAAGTACAGTTGATTTACAATGTTTTAATTTCTGCTGTATACCAAACTGATTCAATTATACATACATATATATATATATATATATATATATATATATATATATATATATTCTTTTTCATGTTCTTTTCCATTATGGTTTATCACAGGATATTGAACATAGTTCCCTGGGCTATGCAGTAGGACTTTGTTGCTTATCCACTCAATATATTATAGTTTGCAAGGCAGATACTTTTTTAATTCTCTTTTTCTTTTTAATACATAAATAAATTTACCATAGAAGAAAATTATAAAATTTATATGCCAAAAATAAATAAATACTATTTTCATTCAGATTTTGAACCAAATAATCCTTATATAAGTCTTCCATGTAGAGGTGTTTTTTTTTCGATTATTCATTTATGCATTCATCAAAGATTTTTTTATAATCGTCCCCACCATATTTTCATGATTATTTTTTATTATTAAATAATGATCTCCATTTATATCTGCCTTCAGTCCTATAAAATAAAGCTTCCCAGTCTCTAATCTTGTATTCATGAACTCTCCTTTGGTTTTACATGCCTCATTAATAAGGATGAAGCTCATGGCTTACAGTCCATCTATGTACTCAGTAAGATGCTTGATTGTCTCACTCTTTGAACTTCTGCCACACTTGCTTCTCCTGAACTTCTAGGGGGGGTACCCAAAATTCATTTCACCTCTGTCTTTCACTGGTTTGTTATAGAACAATCACAATATGCTCTAAAACCTCGCTGAAATTTCAGGAGACCATGAGCTGTGTGTCTTCGTTCTTCTATATCCCAATTCTAAAATGACTATTTAAAACATACCTCAGATTACCTCAATCAGCATTTCATTCCTCCTGTAACAACATTTCTGATTGTCCTGTTATTTTTCATGTATTAGTGAAAATGATGTGCCCCTTAACTTCCACCTTTGACCCTACGGCTTTGCTCTTAATTGCATTGATTTATTTTTCATAAATTTACCCAATTTACTGTTTTTGCTGTTTTTATCTCTTCTTCACCACTGATTTCTTCCCTGACCTGCAAACATGTTTGTCTACTCTATCCATACTCTCCCTTTAATCATGGTGTACCACGAGGTCCCTAGATGTCTAAGTCCATAGCCTGGTTAGGAACTTGTTTTCTCAGCATTTTCACCAGATTTAGCCATTTTCAACCTGACTTTGATCCCATGAAACTGCTCCTCCACTAATGACTTCCTATGTTTTTTTTTTTTATCAGTCTTCATTTAGATAACCTCTCCTGTGGTATTTGTCACTTAACTAGCCCTTTGTCTTTAAAAGGGTCTGTTCTCTCAGTTTGCTGCATTTCCTGCTCTCCCAATTTTCTCCAGTTTGACATTACTTCCCAGTTGCTGTTCTTTAAATGCAGGTGATGCCTAAAATAATTCATGATTGAGTACAAACACTGTGGTAATCAAAAGGGACTGGACATATAGTCAAATACCCACCTCTGGGGGTAGAGGAGGTAGAATGGTACCCAGGTGACCATCTGAGAAATTAGAAGCCTCACTAAGGAAAAGAAAAATGCTGAGCTGAGATCACGGTAAGGCTCTCTGTGTAAAGCCGTTGAAGACCCAAACTCTAAAATCCCAGAGGACAGTTTTGGAATATCCACTGTTAATTATTAAACCTAGGCTTTGTATGGACTCAAAATTAGTAGGAAAAAACCTCTTTCATTGTGGTTATCTGGTCTACTCTCAAACGGAAATATTTATGTAGAAGGGGAAAGTTTGTTTTTTTGTTCAGCAAGAATGAGACTTTGATCTACTAAGAACTCTAAAGGACATACAAGCTTTCACTGTCCATGAGAAAGAAAATCTCATTAGAAGATGGAATAACATAAAGGAGAGTATAGTATCCATTTCATTTTCATGGCCTTGGAGGAAAAAAGTCATCAAGTTAAAGCTGCTTTTGTGCAACGCACTCAGATGTTGACAGCTGAGTCTGAATAATTTACACTGTGGGAAAACAGTCATTGTCCGCAGCTCTGTACTTCATCTCTGCAAATGTGTAGTTCATTTGAGAATTCAGTTATCAGTCTCTCAGCACTAAACGTGAGAACTGATTTTGCCAAATTAGCACAAAGGTTACATTTGACAGGGTGCAGAAACCAGAACTGCGGCAAGGTGGAGGATGCAGACACATATGAGATAGAACCAAGGGACTGTGTGATTCACAAGCCTCATGAAATTAAACACCACTGAAGAACAAAATTGGAAACATAATGTTTACACACGCATGTATAAAATAAGTGAATTTTGAGGCATCAGCATAGACTACACAATCAGTTGTGCTGCCAGAAGTAATAAATTACTTTGCAAGGTACTTTTTGAAAGGTCTCCTGGGCTATTGAAATTAATTTTGGCACAGGACTTACTTTACTTTTATCAAATCAATTCAAACCAATTCAATTATTTTGGAAGAATTAGTTGGCCTATTTCAGATGACTTTTAATTTGTGTTCTTGCTAAATAAAAATAAAAAAACTGTGTAGAATTGGATTTTGAAATGTCTTAACTTTTATGGAATTTCACTATTTTCATAATTACTCACTAAAGTTTACATTTTTATAATAGTAGCAGTAAAGGCTTAAATTCAGTTTCATTTTACCAGGAAACATTAGGAATTAAGTAACTTTTAGATGAAGGAACATGAGAGATGGAATCTACTGATTTCTTCCATAACTGCTTTTTAAAAATCATCCTTTACACTAGCCCCTAGTTTAAGATTGCTAGATGTTAGAACAACTTTTGATTCCAGAAAATGTACTGGTATGAGTTTGACCTGATGTGCCAAAATTCGCTGTTTTTTTCTTTTTGCTTCATAAATTCTCTTGATATTATATAGCTTTAAACTTCAATTCTAATTTTGGTTTACTAACAGTGTAAAAATTAGGTAAAATTTCTCTCTGTATATTCATAGTAAAAAACCAAGTTTACCCTGCTGTTATAGTAATGATTTCTTATCATTTATTGTGTAAGTATCACCTAGTTCTTGTACATATTAGTCATTCATTAGAGCAGATGGATAGCTAACCCACATTTATTTGATGGACACTATTTCTAACATTGTTTATTTATGTCTTGGACTAACATTGGAATGCTCTATGATAGAAGGAAAGACTACAGTCTTTAGAGTGAGACACTGTTTTACCTTGGCCTTGTACCTATTCATGGGTTTATAATACTACCTACCTCTTAGAGTTGTGAAAAAATCGACTACATGATAATGCATGTAGAGTACTAAGCAAGTGATTGGCATGTAGTAAGCACTTAATAAATGTGAGTTTTTTCTGTATCCTTTATCCCACTTCCATTGGGTGGAGCATGCTTAGTAAGCTTTGTCAGACTCATTCTGTGAGTGATTTTATTTGAGTCAGGGTGAAAGGGCAGTCAGAGCTGGGTTTAATACATGAAACCACATGGATCCTTGAGAGAGAGCCAAGGCCCAGTGCACACAAACAGACCTAATTACAGTGCCCAGAGTGTTAGACCTTCCTCCTCATTTTAGGAAGACCTGTTTTCTTTTAGTGGAATTTCCTAAAAGGATTGTGCCTGTGGATAGACCAACTCACTTGCTTTTTTTCCTGTAATTGAAATGGTATGCGAGTCATCATTCCACTTCCTCTCACTTGTAACACTCATACCAGGATGGCTTGCCCTTATTGGAATCAGCATAGCTTCCTCTGTGGTCATGCACTAGGATATTTCATGTTCTCTAAAGATTCAGATTTCTCCACAAGATATATTTTTTTGAAAATAGAACCAAGAAATGTAACCGCAAATAAATTCTGAGAGCACAAATTAATACTGCATGGTACCAGATACCTAATCTTAAATCACTTGTATAACTCTTTTGATATACTATTTTAATTCTACCATCTTTAAAGGCATGAACTGTATCAGAGTATCTAACTGGATTTTTTTAATAAATAAAATTAATCATCTAGTTTGGCATAATGTCAGACTTATTAATGATGCCATTTTGAACTATTTCTCTGACTTAAGTTAGTAATATTTTGCTGACCTTGAGGAAAAAAAGCCCTCTGGAAGCCTTACTCTATGGTTACATGAGCAGATGAGTATTATAGATGTTGAGTGACCATTCAGTTGAAACAACAAGAGCAACCACAAACATCCTCTATGAAAGAAGCAACAAAGATAGAGTCTTTTTAAACTTTTGAATTACATATTCTATGAATTACGTTCTGTAGTAATTAGTTAACAGTTCTGAAGTATCAGTGCATAGAGTCACAAATAAAAATGTTAGTATTTTTGGATATTTTTGGTGAAATCATGCTGAAACATGGATATGTAATAGTTTAAAATAAGTATCCATAACTATATCTAAACACAACCTATTAGTTATGGTTTTATCCTTATGAATCTATTACCAAGAAAAATGTTCATGCTGATAAAGAATGCCCACCTGCCAGAAATACAATTTTTTCCAAAAATACATACCATGAAATTATTCTGCTCTCTAAATGATGATAAATTTAATACACTCACTAAATATGCCTTCTTTTTCTCATAAAGAAAAAGTTCCCAAAGTATACCTTTACTTGCTCTTCTTTTCTGAGGACCTATTTTCTGTGTCATATTTTATCTAAGGACCATAATCACTTTTAACCAGTTTTGTTTGAAATTACTTTGCACTTATGAGGGAAAAAAATGAATAAAACTTCGGAATAAAAATTAACTCATTAGTGGCAATGTTTGGAACATGATTCTTTTTTCAGGCCTCTGAGAAAATGTAGCTGAATAAAATAGTTAGGATATGCTATTTTAACATTTTTTAATGATGGGCTAAAAAGTACAACCCTCAAGTATGGCACATTAATCACAAATTTTGAACCACTTATTTCAGAATTTATAGTTGAATGGTGAGAGTAGAAAATAATATTTAAGGGCATGATTACATTTACTAAAGAAAATTCTACTTTTTAAATTAAAATTGATGAAAATATATAAAAGTGAGACAATATCTTGGAAAATTCTTTAAATTATAGCCAGCTCTCTTTTTCCTCTTGGTTCTTAACATTATTTTTCTCTCGTCTCAGCATCAGCTTAATGAATACAAAGCCTGTCTATACCAATTTCCTCTTCTAGAGTCACTACATTCAGAGCTTGGTGGGCCTCAATAGGGATTTACTGCTGACTGAGTAATCTGGGTTCATGTGTGCAGTGACATCAAGCAAGAGATTTACCCTGAGAAGTGGATGCCATGACAATGCGTGTAACCATGGTGTGACTGGCCTCTCTGACATGGCTCTCAAAAGCTTTCCTTCTGTGAAAACAGAAGCCTGTTTGCAAATTAATTAGTTTCTGGCGGCAGCTTGATTGTTGACCCAGAGTTTGTAGAGTGGAAAAACAATCAGATTAGTGTGCTCAGGGTAAAAGACCAGTGTGCAGTTGCGTGTGGCTTGCTCAACTATTGAAACCATGAATGGACTGAAACAAATTCTTTTCTGAGAAGCCTAGGCAGAGGTTAAGTGTGATGAGCCTAGAGCTCCCAGCAGCAGGGGTGGGGGAATTAAAGGATTTTAGCCAGATAAAGCTGAATGATGGCAAGCAATGCCATTGAATTTTAATAGCATGGATAGTTTTGACCAAATAATAAAAAAAAAAAACCCAAAAAACACTTGTTATGTTGTTCTAATCCCTCTGAGTAGAAGGAATAAGTTTACAATATTATTAAATGTAGGTTTGACACAAATACTTTCACAGTAGAAAATTTCAGAAGTTTTCAGATGGGAAGGTTTTAATTAAATTTGTCTCAAAGGCTAATATGATAACATCTAAATGAAAAACTGTTATGAAGTAACCTGCATTTTTACGTTGATAAAATTTTTGTTGATATATTTACCTCAGCTGCTTTCTGAGGTGTAATCCTCACATGCCCAATAAAATTAATCCTGAGTCAAAGAGAGATGTTGGCTGATGAGAATACATATTCAGCTATCTACTTTTGCAAATATCAAATTAGGTAACCGTGCCAAGGAATGATGTCTGCAATCTTAGGGTGAAAAAATTCTGCATACAGTTTTTGATGATTAAAATTTGTTTTAGTCAATAAATTATTGTTTATGCTTCATTTTGTAAGATTACCTAACACAATAAGCCATATATACTCTTCCTTTTTAGATACCACTGGCAGATGTCTCCCTAAATACAGCTCTGATGGCTATCACAGTACTTTCCCGTTCAAAAATCATTTATATCTCTGAATTTACAAGTGAATTGAATCCAGATTTTGCTGCCTGTCACGTTCTTTGTCATGCAATCCTAAATGACCTGTCCAATATTAAACACTAACAGACTCAAATAGGGTGGGTTGCCCTTAAATTTACTATCATTTTCATGTAACCATACCATTCTCTCATTGGATTTTAATCTTTCCCACCTTTGAATCCCAAGAGCACATATATGCATGTTTCGATTTATCACAGGGCCTACCACTTTGCCTTGCAATCTAGGATATGCCAAATAAGAAACTCTTCAGTGAACCTTCTTTGCAGGCTCTGGGGTCAGATGGCCTGAGTTTGTATCCTAGGTCCTCCCATCTACCACCCTTGTGACTTGGGGGGTAATTTATGTTACTTATTTTCATCACCCATTTATGATTTGTAAAATAGGGTTAATAACTAATACACTGTTTTTCTGAAAATGCATGAGACAGTCCTCATAAGGTACTAAGAACAGTGTCTAATAATATGGTAGATGCTCATTATAACTGTGATTGCTGCTGGCGTTTGCATACCAGCTCTATACATAGAACACAGTGCACATTTGGAGAATTAATACAGAGAACCAGCCTGAAGGTTATGTTTACCTTTCTTAATCTGTTCTCAGGCTGTTTTGTTTTGTCTTATTTAATTGACTATTGTCAATATATGGGCACTTAATACATCAAAAATATATAAAATATTTGTCTTTAGTATTAAAATAGTATATAAACTTTTTAGTCACATTGGGCTTAACAAAATTAGCAGATGAAACAATGAAATGGTGAACCAAGGGTAAATTTAGCTCTATTAAGTGCAATACTTACCACTTAAATAAATAAATCATTAGGTTAATTCTTTTTTTCCAATATAATTTTTAAAAAAACATTGACTGCATTGTTGCATCTAGGATATTCATGTATCCTGCCGTATCACAGCTTAGCTTTTAATTTTTTTCATATGAAGACCTTATCTGTAACCTTTGGGGTCGTGGTTAAGAGCATGGAGTCTGTGGAACTTGACCGCCTGACTTGGGCACTAACTGAGCAGCTGGAGACAGCTACTGTAAGCTACCTGTGCTCAACGTCCCTTTTTTCAAGTGGAAACGATAATCGTTCCTCCCTATTGGGTTGTTATGAGAATTATGCATAAGTAAATTTCTATAAAGCACTTGGAAAAGAGAATATTCTTACCAGAAACAAAACAGACAAAACAACTCAGTTGATGTTAGCTTATTCCATAACATTATGTAAGAATTTTAAATAATAGAAAAATAAAAATACCTAAATATGTCAACTCACTAAAGATGTAGTAGAATGTACAGTCTCACTTAACTGAACAGCCATGTATTTCTAGGAAAGCAATGAAAATGGCTTAAGGAAAACAAGACAAGATGAAGTGATAGTAATCTATGCCCTTTCCTTAGGCAGAGTCTATACATACAGGATTTCTTGTCTAATGATGTGAGTACATTTTGATAAAACAGATCTACTACTCTTTTGCTTCAAGAAAGGGAAAAAGGATTTTTTTCCCTAAGTTTAGAAATATCCTAAGTTACTTACATATGACACTGAAATGCTCTAAACTTCATATATCAACTAAACATAAATTATAAAATGTTATGCAGAAGAAGGGTCTTTAAAATATTTTCCCGGTAATATTAGTAAGGAAGATTTGCATGTGTTTGGATGTCCTTAAAAGAAACATTTTTTACTTAAAATTGTTTGTGTCACTATATGTTTTAAGTAACTAGACAAGAGAAAATCACATCCCTTCACCTCCCAACCAGGCCTCCCCCACCTTCCTTTCAGCAATCTATCAAATTCCTGTGGCACTTTTGGATCAACACATAAATTCTGCATTTTAAACACTATAACATTTTACATATGGTAATATTATTATTTTAAAATATATTTATGCAAAAATAAAGATATGCGTTTGAGAACTATAGTTTATTAGTAGTAATTTTATAAATTGATAAGTATAAATTTTTTTCATTAGAAGTATAATTTTTGTTATTTTGTGATGGTTTACTAAATCATAACTATTTTGGACTTTAATGTAGGCTGTTAGCATAAGGAATTCATCAAAAATGTGTCTCTTCAATATGTTTATAAATTTGTCTAAATTCATATAAGTGTAAATAATCTCTTTCGCCTCATTTAATAATATTTTTGCTTTTTTATTTTTATTTTTTAAATTAATTTTTATTGGAGTATAGTTGATTTAAAATGTGGTGTTAGTTTCTGCTGTACAGCAAAGTGAGTCAGTTATACACATATATATATCCACTCTTTTTTAGATTATTTTCCCATAATGGTCATTACAGGGTATTTAGTAGACTTCCTTGTGCTGTACACTAGGTTCTTATTAGTTATCTATTTTACGTATAGTAGTGTGTATATGTCAATCCCAGTCTCCCAATTTATCCCTCCCCGCCTTCCCCCTTGGTAACCATAAGTTTGTTTTCTACGTCTGTGACTCTATTTCTGTTTTGTAAATAAGTTCATTTGTACCATTTTTTTAGATTCCACATATAAGCAATATCATATGGTATTTGTCTTTCTCTGACTTACGGATAAAGAAGATGTGGTACATATATACAATAGAATATTACTCAGCCATAATTACTAATTTAAAAAAATGTTAGGGTTTCAATATCAAAGAGAACCATCCCTTTTTGTACATTTAAAATCCTCAGCTGAATGTGTATGGGAAATTCGTGACAGCCAATTTAGTTTTCCCTTTGAAACCCACACTGCCTTCTTCTGCTTAGCGTACAATAGGATTGAAGTGACAGACAGTACAGAGCTGTATTTGGGGGCTTGTATGTTGTGTTTTGACCCATTTACAATTTAGTAAACTTGAATCTCAGTGATCCTGAAAGTTATTAATGCCAAGACTGATATCAAATGATTACTGCCACGTAATTGCTTAACACCTATAGAGTTTATTTATCAGTGGGTTTTCTAAACACATTTAAGACTGAATGAACAAACTATACTCACGTTTTGCAGGACAAGAAAGTAATCTTCTAAGTCAAACAAAAATGACAGTATTCTGAAAATAGAAAACAAAACATAGAAATTACCACAAAACCTTACTCATTTGGGAATGAATTAAAGGGACATCTGGTCATACTAATAATTCAAATTATAAAATTTGGGCTTACAAGGCTAGGATGAACCAATAAGGTACAGAGCATCTTTGATCAATGACTTTTATGTATTTGCAGTAATCATATGAAATATTTTGACGGAAGAGAAATTATTGAAGTAGTGGAATATTGCTGTTTGCCATAAGAAAGCTAATGACTGACCTCCCTGTTGTTATTTCTGTTGATTTCCTTTAAATAAAATAAAAGGGAAAGTCACACTCTTTATAAATATCAAGGTAAATATACAGCCAACTCTGATCAACCAATCAGTGCCCAAATTAAGAAAATTGTAATATAACTGGATGTGAAAGCCCTTGAGATGATTGTATGTTAATGAATCTTAAAATGTGAACTGATTTTCCACTTTTTTCCAAACTGGAACTACCTTTACTGACTTTCTGGTTTGTTTCTAATTCCTGAGTAAGTGCAACCTGTAGAAGGCAGTTGAAAAGACTGGCTGGGGCTAGGAATTTGACAGCAGGAAATAGAACAAGAATGGCAGACCATTAGAGCGTCCAGTTTTAATGTCCTACAATGCTGAAGTCATTTGGTAGTGATAGAGCAGGGGCAGCACCAAAAAAGAGGGTAGCCATGTCATAAAGATATGCAAAATCCCTACTAAATTTAATAGTTTTGATTAATTTTGTCATCTCCATTTTGTATAAACATGCTGCAACTCCATTAATCAGTTCTGCCTGTTAGCTACTCATGAATTCCCGAACTGTTTGTCCTTGGAAGGATCACACTTTGTTAGCAGTAGATGTCACTAATATGTTAGTGAAGAATATTCTGTTAAGAATAGCAAAATGAAACTTCATTTAATACACTTTAATACAACTAAGGAAGCTGACTATGTCATTGCTATTAAGCTTGATTACTTGTAACTATTACATATTTTCTAGGATGGGAAAACATAGGTTATCATTAAAAAGGAAAAAAAAATTTCTGCAAAACATATCTACCCACTATTCGTATGGAGTCAGAAAAGAAAGATGATAATTATGGAGGAATAAAGGGAGAAAAGAAAAGAGTAATTCCTAATGGTTAATAATAACTTCCTGAATAGATTTTGTCATTATCACTTAACCATAGTAATAACATCTGTCACTATAAGAAAATGTATGACATCACAAACTGAAATTAAAATCTTTAAACTATACCATTGTCTCGTATCTAAAAGTCTAACCCTGAAGTTTATAATGTAGGTTAGATGTGATACATATTAAATAATTTTTACAGTCTCAGAACATTGCAAAATATTATTGGAACATATATTAATTCCTGGGCCATTTTATATCTGACCAGTAAAAACAATGAAACGCCATGTAATATGATAAAGGTAAAATAGCTAAGTTATTAATGAGGAGTTAAGAATAGATCACTTTTAGGTGAACTAAACGGTCAAATTTAATTACTATTTACAATGTATTTATTTTCTGTTTTTTAATGAGTATTTTTAGTTTCCCCAAGCCTAGTCCCTTCTAGGCCCTTCTAGTCCTTTCTCATCTCATTCAGCAGTGTTTTCTGTTTCTCTGTATATAACTTAAGAATATCAGTCAACACAGTTACTAACATAGAATGCTATTCTTTCCTCTGTACCCTACAGTTCTACTGGAAGTGCTCCTAGATACCTGATATTAGCACAATGAATAGCTAGCTACATTTGCTAGCTACTAATATTATTCTGGGCAACTTCCATTTTCTGTACACATTAAGCGCTCTCTAGGTACCAAGAACTATTATAAGAAACAGCTGAGTAAGAGAGATCCCTGCCCTCCAGGATAATACTAATAGAACTCTTTATCAATGGAAAACCGTGGAAGTCTTAGCACATCTATGGGATTATATGCATATATGTCCAACAAGTCTTAATATCTTAAAAACATTGTTTAACTCATAATGTAAGAAAGAAAGTACTATCCATTTTTCTTTCAGTGAAACATGAATTTTTTGATTCAGTTGATTTTCAGGCTTTGAGTATCAGAACCACTGACTGTCTGAGGTTTTTACTATAAAATGATTTGACAGCTTATGAGGGAGGTTATTTTTTGTCCATATATCTGCGGTCTTCTGTTAGAGAATATATATATAAGACAGTTCAAAATCCAAGAAATTGGAAACCCCCCTTTTTTTAAGTTTTGAGGAAAAGGATGGGAATCTTAGAATCAGAAAAACTGTACATAATATGAATATAGATTTTTAGGAGGTATTATTTTAATGGCATACATTTCTAATTATAAATAATTTTTTAAGAAGGGAAGCCATGCCAAAAATAATGAGACCAAAAATAGATTGGTGGTGAGAGAGAATTAGTTAAGGAGTGGAGAGAAACTAGAAACAATATTCTTTTATATTCAAGTATTTTAGCAGAAGTTCTAAATGCTTCTAAATGTTCTAGAGATTCTGGATGTTCTGGGCTGCTGTCCAGTAAGTAAGTAAATAAGGTCACTTCAGCTGGTCTCTGAGCTTTAAAAGACATACATAAAAAATTACGAATTAATCATTAGCAACAATCATGATTCTTGACCCGTTTTCTAAGAGTAAAATCATTTAATAATGATAAAATAAATAATAAAAATAATTTGTTTTAAAATTTTAATTTCTAATTTGATTATTTAAAGCAGTGGTTGAATAAGAGCTTAAAAATGCATGTTCTGAACAGTTTTCTTAGGTAAATTTATTGTCTTCATGGATTTAACACACTATTTGCTATAGAATTTTTATATATTAATAGTTATACTGCCTTTCTTTTCTATCATTAAACAGAAACTGTAGTAATTTTCTAGTTAATTTGGGTTTTATTATATAAATCTATAAATTGTGTTGTTGTCATACGTTTACCTGCCTTTCTCTTTACAGCTGCTCTGTGTGTGTGTGGGGGGGGGTGCACAGTAACAAATGGAGGGATATTTTAGTGGGGGGGGCACAGTAACAAATGGAGAGGGATATTATTTAAAAAGATGAGGAAATCTTTCTCTCGATGTTTTAAACTATATGGTCTAAGAAATTTATTCCAATAACATGTAATTATATAAGGCTCAGAGCATGGCTCAGACAATGGTTGTATTTATAGTTTAATACTTATTCCATGGAAAAGTGTAGAAATCGTAGGTCCACTAGAAAGTAAAACTAACTTGGTCTATATTAAAGATATTAGAAACCATTTCTTAGTGTTACTGAAATAAAGGGAAACAAACCCTGTATTTATTCAAAACAAAGTTGAAAGTATCAAATTGGTTTAGAAAATACCTTTATTAGTCTTGAGTAGGTATCTATGGAAACAACTCTGTATTAGCCCTCAAAATGTATAAGCATTATTAAAGAAGAAACAATAGGGAAAAGTTGCAAGAAAAAAAAGAGGAAAAGGAAATGGAATGCTTGCACAGAACAGAAACCACAAATTGAGTTAAGCATTAGCACCAATTTTAAATCGCATCCCCCACACTGCAAATGCTTGACATTTAGTGTTATTACCCAGGATGTTTAAAAGTTTTAATAATTAAAGCAATAATTTGAGAAATTGATGTTTTTACATAAAGAAATAATTAAAATAATCATGCACAACTGAAATCCTATGTACAGTGTTTTATATTCTTCAAAGTGCTTCCTATAAGATCATTTCATCCTCCCCAAAACCCTGTGAAATAGAAAACTGAAGAAATAAAATTTAAGTAATCTGCAAGAGGTCAGAAGTAACCTTGTATCCAGTGAAAACTGAGATGAAATTCATACCTTCTGACTCTCTGTTCTCTTTCTAACATGTTCATTTTACTATTTACCATTACTAAAACTTGCATGTTTCTGTTCTTTGCTAAAGCTTTTTCATGTAGGAAATTTTTATCAAGTTTTAGACTTTGGTTTTGGGGTTTTTTTTTTTTCCCCCTTCCCCCTCCCCATATCCTCAAGTTCGTTCTCTGGTAGGTCTGTTTCCATATTCCTGTCTTGCCCCTAGGTTCTTCATGACCATTTTTTTTCCCTTAGATTCCATATATATGTGTTAGCATATGGTATTTGTTTTTCTCTTTCTGACATACTTCACTCTGTATGACAGTCTCTAGGTCCATCCACATCACTACAAATAACTCAGTTTTGTTCCGTTTAATGGCTAACATTCCATTGTATATATGTGCCACATCTTCTTTATCCATTCATCTGCCAGTGGGCACTTAGGTTGCTTCCATGTCCTGGCTATTGTAAATAGAACTGCAGTGAACATTGTGGTACATGTTTCTTTTTGAATTATGGTTTTCTCAGGGTATATGCCCAGTAGTGGGATTGCTGGGTCGTGTGGTAGTTCTATTTTTCGGGGTTTTTTTTTTTTTTTTTTTTTTTTTTGCGGTACCCGGGCCTCTCACTGTTGTGGCCTCTCCCGTTGCAGAGCACAGGCTCCGAATGCGCAGGCTCAGCAGCCATGGCTCACGGGCCTAGCCGCTCCGCGGCATGTGGGATCCTCCCGGACCGGGGCACGAACCCACGTCCCCTGCATCGGCAGGCGGACTCTCAACCACTGCGCCACCAGGGAAGCCCTTATTTTTAGTTTTTTAAGGAACCTCCATACTGTTCTCCAGAGTGGCTGTATCAATTTACATTCCCACCAACAGTGCAAGAGGGTTCCCTTTTCTCCACACCCTCTCCAGCATTTGTTGTTTGTAGATTTTCTGAAGATGCCGATTCTAACTGGTGTGAGGTGATACCTCATTGTAGTTTTGATTTGCATTTCTCTAAAAATTAGTGATGTTGAGCAGGTTTTCATGTGCTTCTTGGTCATCTGCATGTCTTCTTTGGAGAAATGTCTATTTAGGTGCTCTGCCCATTTTTGGATTGGGTTGTTTGTTTTTTTAATATTGAGTTGCATGAGCTCTTTATGTATTTTGGAGATTAATCCTTTTTCCGTTGATTCCTTTGCAAATATTTTCTGCCATTCTGAGGGTTGTTTTTTCGTCTTTTTTATGGTTTCCTTTGCTGTGCAAAAGCTTTTAAGTTTCATTAGGTCCCACTTGTTTATTTTTGTTTTTATTTCCATTTATCTAGGAGGTGGGTCAAAAAGTGTCTTGCTGTGATTTATGTCATAAAGTGTTCTTCCTATGTTTTCCTTTTTTTGAGTTTATTTTTGTGTATGGTGTTCAGGAGTGTTTTAACTTCATATTTGTAAATGTAACTGTCCAGTTTTCCCAGCACCAGTTAATGAAGAGGCTGTCTTTTCTCCACTGTATATTCTTACCTCCTTTATCAAAGATAAGGTGACCATATGTGTGTGGGTTTATCTCTGGACTTTCTATCCTGTTCCATTGATCTATATTTCTGTTTTTGTGCCAGTACCATACTGTCTTGATTACTGTAGCTTTGTAGTCTAGTCTGAAGCCAGGGAGCCTGATTCCTCCAGCTCTGTTTTTCTTTCTCAAGATAGCTTTGGCTATTCGGGGTCTTTTGTGTTTCCATACAAATTGTGAATTTTTTGTTCTAGTTCTGTGAAAAGTGCCAGTGGTAGTTTGATAGGGATTGCATTGAATCTGTAGATTGCTGTGGGTAGTAGAGTCATTTTCACATTGTTGATTCTTCCAATCCAAGAACATGGTATATCTGTCCATCTATTTGTATCATCTTTAATTTCTTTCATCAGTGTCTTATAATTTTCTGCATACAGGTCTTCTGTCTCCTTAGGTAGGTTTATTCCTAGATATTTTATTCTTTTTGTTGCAGTGGTAAATAGGAGTGTTTTCTTAATTTCACTTTCAGATTTTTCATCATTAGTGTATAGGAATGCAAGAGATTTCTGTGCATTAATTTTGTATCCTGCTACTTTACCAAATTCATTGATCAGTTCTAGTAGTTTTCTGGTAGCATCTTTAGGATTCTCTATGTATAGTAATCATGTCATCTGCAAACAGTGACAGCTTTCCTTCTTCTTTTCCAATTTGGATTCCTTTTATTTCTTTTTCTTCTCTGATTGCTGTGGCTGAAACTTCCAAAACTGTGTTGAATAGTAGTGGTGAGAGTGGGCAACCTTGTCTTGTTCCTATCTTAGTGGAAATGGTTTCAGTTTTTCACCATTGAGGACGATGTTGGCTGTGGGTTTGTCATATATTGCCTTTATTATATTGAGGAAAGTTCCCTCTATGCCTACTTTCTGGATGGTTTTTATCATAAATGGGTATTGAATTGTGTCAAAAGCTTTCTCTGCATCTACTGAGATGATCATATGCTTTTTGTCCTTCGATTGGTTAATATGGTGTATCACATTGACTGATTTGTGTATATTGAAGAATCCTTGCATTCCGGGGATAAACCTCACTTGGTCATGGTGTGTGATCCTTTTAATGTGCTACTGGATTCTGTTTGCTAGTATTTTGTTGAGGACATTTGCATCTATGTTCATCAGTGATATTGGCCTGTAGTTTTCTTTCTTTGTGACATCTTTGTCTGGTTTTGGTATCAGGGTGGTGGTGGCTTCTTGAATGAGTTTGGGAGCATTCCTCCCTCTGCTATATTTTGGAAGAGTTTGAGAAGGATAGGTGTTAGCTCTTCTCTGAATGTTTGATAGAATTCGCCCGGGAAGCCATCTGGTCCTGGGCTTTTGTTTGTTGGAAGATTTTTAGTCACAGTTTCAATTTCAGTGCTTGTGATTGGTCTGTTCATATTTTCTCTTTCTTCCTGGTTCAGTCTCGGAAGGTTGTGCATTTCTAAGAATTTGTCCATTTCTTCCAGGTTGTCCATTTTATTGGCATAGAGTTGCTTGTAGTAATCTCTCATGATCCTTTGTATTTCTGCAGTGTCAGTTGTTCTCCTTTTACATTTCTAATTCTATTGATTTGAGTCTTCTCCCTTTTTTTCTCAATGAGTCTGGCTAATGGTTTATCAATTTTGTTTATCTTCTCAAAGAACCAGCTTTTAGTTTGATTGAACTTTGCTATCATTTCCTTCATTTCTTTTTCATTTATTTCTGATCTGATCTTTAAGATTTCTCTCCTTCTGCTAACTTTGGGGGGTTTTTTGTCCTTCTTTCTCTAAATGCTTTAGGTATAAGGTTAGACTGTTTATTTGAGTTGTTTCTTGTTTCTTAAAGTAGGATTGTATTGCTCTAAACTTCCCTCTTAGAACTGCTTTTGCTGCATCCCATAGGTTGTGGGTCGTCGTGTTTTTATTGTCATTTGTTTCTAGGTATTTTTTGATTTCCTCTTTAATTTCTTCAGTGATCTCTTGGTTATTTAGTAGTGTATTGTTTAGCCTCCATGTGTTTGTATTTTTTACAGATTTTTCCCTGTAATTGATATCTAGTCTCACAGTGTTGTTGTCAGAAAAGATACTTGATACGATTTCAGTTTTCTTAAATTTAGCAAGGCTTGATTTGTGACCCAAGATATGATCTATCCTGGAGAATGTTCCACGAACACTTGAGAAGAATGTGTATTCTGTTGCTTTTGGATGGAATGTCCTATAAATATCAATTAAGTCCATCTTGTTTAATGTATCATTTAAAGCTTGTGTTTCCTTATTTATTTTCATTTTGGATGATCTGTCCTTTGGTGAAAGTGGGGTGTTAAAGTCCCCTACTATGATTGTGTTACTGTTGATTTCCACTTTTATGGTTATTAGTATTTGCCTTATGTATTGAGGTGCTCCTATGTTGGGTGCATAAATATTTACAATTGTTATATTTTCTTCTTGGATCGATCCCTTGATCATTATGTAGTGTCTTTCTTTGTCTCTTGTAATAGTCTTTATTTTAAAGTGTATTATGTTTGGTATTAGAATTGCTACTCCAGCTTTCTTTTGATTTCCATTTGCATGGAATATCTTTTTCCATCCCCTCACTTTCAGTCTGTATGTGTCCCTAGGTCTGAAGTGCGTCTCCTGTAGACAGCATATATACAGGTCTTGTTTTTGTATCCATTCAGCCAGTCTGTGTCTTTTGGTTGGAGCATTTAATACATTTACATTTAAGGTAATTATCAGTATGTATGTTCCTATTACCATTTTCTTAATTGTTTTGGGTTTGTTATTGTAGGTCTTTTCCTTCTCTTGTGTTTCCTGCCTAGAGAAGTTCCTTTAGTATTTGTTGAAGAGCTGGTTTGTTGGTGCTGAATTCTCTTTGCTTTTGCTTGTTTGTAAAGGTTTTAAATTTCTCCTTCAAATCTGAATGAGATCCTTGATGGGTAGAATAATCTTGTAGGTTTTTCTTCTTCATCACTTTAAATATGTCCTGCCAGTCCCTTCTGGCTTGCAGAGATTCTGCTGAAAGATCAGCTGTGAAACTTATGGGGATTCCCTTATGTGTTACTTGTTTTTCCCTTGCTGCTTTTAATATTTTTTCTTTGCATTTGATTTTTGATAGTTTGATTAATATGTGTCTTGGCATGTTCTCCTTGGATTTATCCTGTATGGGACTCTCTGTGCTTACTGGACTTGAATAACTATTTCCTTTCTCATATTAGGGAAGTTTTCAACTATAATCTCTTCAAATATTTTCTCAGTCCCTTTCTTTTTCTCTCCTTCTTCTGGGACAACTATATTTCAAATGTTGGTGCATTTAATGTTGTCCCAGAGGTGTCTGAGACTGTCCTCAATTCTTTTCATTCTTTTTTCTTTATTCTGCTCTGCAGTAGTTATTTCCACTCTTTTATCTTCCAGGTCACTTATCCATTCTTCTGCCTCAGTTATTCTGCTATTGATCCCTTCTAGAGAATTTTTAATTTCATTTATTATATTGTTCATCACTGTTTGTTTGCTCTTTATTAGTTCCTCTAGGTCCTTGTTATACGTTTCTTGTATTTTCTCCTATTTCCATGATTTTGGATCATCTTTACTATCATTATTCTGAATTATTTTTCAGGTAGACTGCCTATTTCCTCTTCATTTGTTAGGTCTGGTGGGTTTTTATCTTGCCTCTTCATCTGCTGTGTGTTTTTCTGTCTTCTCATTTTGCTTAACTTACTGTGTTTGGGGTCACCTTTTCACAGGTTGCAGGTTCGTAGTTCCCGTTGTTTTTGGTGTGTGTCCCCAGTGATTAAGGTTGGTTCAGTGGGGTGTTTAGGCTTCCCTGTGGAGGGGACTAGTGCCTGTGTTCTTGTAGATGAGGCTGGATATTGTCTTCCTGGTGGGCAGGTCAACGTCTGGTGGTGTGTTTGGGGTGTCTGTGGCCTTACTATGATTTTAGGCAACCTCTCTGCTAATGGATGGGGTTGTGTTCCTGTCTTGCTACTTATTTGGCATAGGGTGTCCAGCACTGTAGCTTGCTGGTCGTTGAGTGGAGCTGGGTCTTGGCATTGAGATGGAGATCTCTGGGAGATTTTCACCATTTGATATTACATGGAGCTGGGAGGTCTCTTGTGGACCAGTGTCTTGAACTTGGCTCTCCCACCTCAGAGGCACACCCCTGATGCCTGGCTGGAGCACCAAGAGCCTTTCATCCCCCAGCTCAGAATATAAGGGAGAAAGAATAGAAAGAAAGAAGATAAAATAAAATACAGTTATTAAAAATTAATTATTAAAATAATAATTACTAAGAAAAAATTTTTTAAAAGTAAAAACAAACAGAATCCGAGGACAAATGGTAAAAGCAAAGCTATACAGACAGAATCACACACAGAAGCATACACATACACACATACACACAAAAAGAGAAAAAGGGAAAAAATATATATATCTTTGCTGCCAAAGTGCACCTCCTCAATTTGGGATGATTCATTGTCCATTCAGGCATTCCACATATGCAGGGTACATCAAGTTGATTATGGAGATTTAATCCTCTGCTCCTGAGGCTGCAGGGAGAAATTTTCCTTTCTCTTCTTTGTTCGCACAACTACCGGGGTTCAGCTTTCGGTTTGGCCCCGCAGCTGCGTGTAGGTCGCCTGAGGGCGTCTGTTCTTCGCTCAGACAGGACAGGGTTAAAGGAGTCACTGATTCGGGGGCTCTGGCTCACTCAGGCCGGGGGGAGGGAGGGGTACGGATGCGGGGCGAGCCTGCGGCGGCAGAGGCCTACGTGACATTGCACCAGCGCTGCACAGGCTCCCCGGAAGGCGGGTGTGGATAGTGACCTGTGCTCGCACACAGGCTTCTTCGTGGCGGCAGCAGCAGCCTTAGCGTCTCATGCCCGTCTCTGGGGTCCGCGCTGTTAGCCGCGGCTCACGCCCGTCTCTGCAGCTCCTATAAGCAGCATTCTTAATCCCCTCTCCTCGCGCACCAGGAAGCAGAGAGGCAAGAAAAAGTCTCTTGTTTCTTCGGCAGCTCCAGACTTTTCCCGGACTCCCTCCTGGCTAGCCGTGGTGCACTAACCCCCTGCAGGCTGTGTTCACCCCACCAACCCCAGTCCTCCCTGCGCTCCAACCAAAGCCCGAGCCTCAGCTCCCAGCCCCGCCCGCCCCGGCGAGTGAGCGGACAAGCCTTTCGGGCTGGTGAGTGCCGGTCGGCACCGATACTCTGTGCGGGAATCTCTCCGGTTTGTCCTCCACACCCCTGTGGCTGCGCTCTCCTCTACGGCTCCAAAGCTTTCCCCCTCTGCCACCTGCAGTCTCTGCCCGCGAAGGGTCTTCCTAGTCTTTCCTCCTTCACAGCTCCCTCCCACTGGCTTAGGTCCCGTCCCTATTTTTTGTCTCTGTGTTTTCTTTTTTCTTTTGTCCTACCCAGGTACATGGGGAGTTTCTTGCCTTTGGGAGGTCTGAGGTCTTATGCCAGCGTTCAGTAGGTGTTCTGTAGGAGTTGTTCCACATGTAGGTGTATTTCTGATGTATTTGTGGGGAGGAAGGTGATCTCCGCGTCTTACACTTCCACCATCTTTAAGCTCCTCCCCAGTTACATACTTTGGAAAATACAGTTGCATACTTTTTAAAAAGCCAAGATTTGCCACAGTTAAAGGATTTTATCCAACCATGGTTCACAGAATGGATTATGTTATTTATGCATAGCTCAAATCATTGAAAGCTTAGCTGGTATAAACCCTTATTACCAGGAGTTTGGCCATGGAACTAGCAGCATATGCATCTGCTGGGAATTTGTTAGAAAGACAGACTCTCAGAGCCCACCCAGACCTACTTAATCAGAGTCTGCACTCTAATCCTACATTAAAACTGAGGACTAGGCTAAACTACCAAAACATAGTACATCTTTGATTGTTAAAGAAGAAACAGAGAGACAGAACAGCTTTGTTCCATTATGTGAGTGGACTATCTTATATCTCAACTAAATTGACATTGGCATGCAAGAATGTTTGTGTGGTGTGTGTGTGTGTGTGTGTGTTCAATATTTAGACTAGGTTTACTGTGATGTGGTCTAGTTCAGACCTTTTAATTATTCTAATATTGGCCTTCTTAAATTAGTAACTTTTGCTTCCATTTTAATTGGGGAGTTATAAACACTACCTACCTTAGTGTATCCTTTGAACAGGTTGGTTGGAATTTTAAGCAACAATCACTGATAAGATCTCTATGAAAGGCTAGTAAGACCCACCTTACTCTGCTTGAATCATTCTACCAAGACAGTGTTAGGTTAGTACAACTGCTAGCACTTTTATAATAGCCCATAAAATCTCCCACAACTACATGTCCTGTTAAATGTTAGGAATTTTCTTTTAATAGTGGTGGAGATGGTGACTTCTAGGTTCAAAAAAGCCTCAGGTAGTTTAAAAAAAAGTTGTTTTCAGAATAGATCAATATGAATTAACTGTTTTACACTTGAACTAGACTAGGACTAATAATGTTTTATTTAAAATAATAAACTGGATGATAAAACAGCAACATAGTATTTAAAATATGTGATAACTATTATTTCTATGTAAATATCCTTTTGTCCGAAGCATCCAGTAAAGAAAAACTAGATAGATTCTTAGTGCAAAGACACAGGCAAAATTCAAATATAAGACCAAAAATTATACATTTTATGTTACAACTTTAAATTTTGTATTGCAACCTTAAATTTTAAATTATTGGGATGTGATATAATTTTATACATATAATAGAGTACTTCCAATGTTAAAAAAACTCACTAGTCTCCAGTTCATATAGATGTAATCCTAAAAAAAAAAAAAAATCTCAAAATAAGTGCAGGTTGTTTTATTAAAGTAACAATAAGTTGTTTGTTTTCAATACAGTGAGATTAGGAAAGTACAAAAACTGGTAGCTAATGTTAAATTTGAATTATTATTTCTTAAGGAATAATAAAATCTTGAAGATTAAACCGTGTGTAATAAGAATTGTTTTCTGCAAATTCTAATTACTTTGAAAATTATGCTGTAAATCATCTTCTTTTCTGCCTTGAATTTCCTTCCCCACATAATTAGACATTTTCAAGAATCAAAACTATTATTGTCTCTTAAGAACAAAAGCCATAGAAACTGCTAATTATATCACAGCTGAACATGTTTTTCTTCTTTGAAGAGATCCTATATTTCCGGCATTTTTGAGAACACTTTCTGATCAGGGAATGATAGAAATAAATGCTGACGCTTTGCTAGTTTTGCAATCAAGATAATTAGTTTCTACCTATAATAACTCATTAAAGAGTTGCCAAGGTCTGTGTCAAGTAAAAATTGACCTAAATACTCCCTGGTCCCTAAATCATTATTTTATTTTAAGAATCAGGCCACATTGTCATAGATATTTCCTTTCCCTAGAATTCAAGGGCCTAACTACAGAGGAAAAGCCCCCAGTCAATGCAGTCCTTGAAAAGGGGCTTGAGCTATTACCAAGTCCTAGGAAATGGGCAGAGCGCAGGATGAAACTTCTTCCATTGCACTTACAAAATTGACTTTTTATTTCACAGAGTAAAAATTTTTTGTGTGATTACATATTCAGAAATATTTTGGCAAAGTAAATTTTATGATTGTATAAAATTGGCTTTTTTCTGAATACAACTGTTACTAGAATTCACAAATACCAGTTTTGCCATCTGTAGATTCTGAGCTACTTTTCAGAGAGAAAAAAATTAAGCAGAAATTGAGTATACACCTGAATTTTAAGAGAATTTAAAAGAAATAAATTGGTATTACATATTTGCTTTTATTTTTGTGTTGCTTAAGTGGTTTTGTTCATTTGTTTGTTGGCAAGATTTCAATCTATCAATTTAACTTTGAATCATGTATAAAATATGTGGGTGAGATAATTGTATGAAACCTCTAAGAAATGTCTGAGGGCATAGACAAAGATTAAAAGGCTTTTAAGCCATTCAAGTCATCTGGAGCTATAGTGTCACCAGTAATAATATCAGACAAAAAGGAAAACTAGAAACAAATACATTTATGAGTATCCAGATATTCCAAATAAACGCATGAAATCAATTCTAGTATTACAAGGATGATTCAGTAAGTAGGAAACCTCTTAATTCATTACCTTAATATTTTAAAAATAAAATAAAGGGTGAGCTGTGACAGGGCGAGAGAGAGTCATGGACATATATACACTAACAAACGTAAGGTAGATAGCTAGTGGGAAGCAGCCACATGGCACAGGGATATCGGCTCGGTGCTTTGTGACAGCCTGGAGGGGTGGGATAGGGAGGGTGGGAGGGAGGGAGATGCAAGAAGGAAGAGATACAGGAACATATGTATATGTATAACTGATTCACTTTGTTATAAAGCAGAAACTAACACACCATTGTAAAGCAATTATACCCCAATAAAGATGTTAAAAAATAAAATAAAATATATGTTGCCTTTTTAAGGTGGAAAAATAATTCAAATGAATTTTTCTGACTAATTAAAATATGTTAGCTAAGAGTAGAAAAAAGTGTTTTTAACATGATAGGAAAGGATTGAACTGCAATTAGAGTTCTTAATGCATAGAAGAATACTGTTAATTTAGGGTAATATGTTGTTATAATTATTTGAAAATAATAGGCCTTGTATTTTAGAGCACTTTTAGTTAGGTTTACGGTAAAATTGAATGAAAGGGATAGAGATTTTCCTCATAGCCCTACTCCCACACATGCTTAGCTTCCCTATTATCAACATCCCCCACCAGAGTGTACATTTGTTACAGTTGATGTACCTACACTGATGCATCATTATCACCCAAAGTCTGTAGTTTATGTTAGGGTTCACTCTTGGTGTTTGGACCAATGTATAATGACATATATATACTTTGTGTGATCTGTTAGAGTATCATATAAAGTTGGTCAGTGTAGCCACTGACCCAAAAATCCTCTGTGCTCAACCTATTCATTCTTTTCTTCCCCTTAATCCCAGCAACCCCTGATCTTTTTACTGTCTCCATAGTTTTGCCTTTTCCAGAATGTCATGTTGTTGAAATCACACCATACAGTGTGTAACCTTTTTTTTTTATTTATTTTTTTTATTTTTATTTATTTATTTATGGCTGTTTTGGGTCTTCGTTTCTGTGCGAGGGCTTTCTCTAGTTGCGGCGAGCGGGGGCCATTCTTCATCGCGGTGCGCGGGCCTCTCACTGTCACGGCCTCTCTTGTTGCGGAGCACAAGCTCCAGACGCGCAGGCTCAGCACTTGTGGCTCATGGGCCCAGTTGCTCTGCAGCATGTGGGATCTTCCCGGACCAGGGCTTGAACCTGTGTCCCCTGCATTGGCAGGCAGATTCCCAACCACTGCGCCACCAAGGGAAGCCCGTGTAACCTTTTTCACATGGGCTTCTTTCACTTACTAATGTGCATTTAAGTTTCCTGCATGTCTTTTCATGGCTTGATAGGCTCATTTCTTTTTAGCTCTGAATAATATTCCATTGTCTGGATTCACCTACTGAAGCACATTTTGTTTGCTTCCAAGTTTTAGCAACTTTGAATAAAGCCGCTATAAACATCATGGGCAGGTTTTTGTGTGGATATAACTTTTTAACTCCTTTGGGTAAATACCAAGGAGCACAGTTGTTGGGCCATATGGTGAGAGTATGTTTAGTTTTTGTAAAAACCACCAAACTGTCTTCCATAGTGGCTGTGTCATTTGGAATTCCCACCACCAATACTTGAGAGTTCCCACCGCTCCAAATCCTTGCCAGCATTTAGTATTGTCAGTGTTCTGGATTTTGGCCATTGTAATAGATGTGTAGCGGTATCTCGTTTTAATTTGCATTTCCCTAATGACATGTGATATGGAGATCTTTCTGTGCTTATTTGCCTTCTGCATATCTTCTTTAGTGAGATGTCTATTAAAGTCTTTGGCCCATTTTTTAATTCAGTTGTTTGTATTCTTATTGAATTTTAAGAGTTCTTTGTCTATCTTGGATAACAGTCTTTTATCAGATGTCTTTTGCAAATATTTTCTCATAATCTGAGACTTGTGTTCTCATTCTCTTTATATAAATGTTTTTCAAAAGATGTATTTATTTCTATGAAATGTCTCTTAAACGTACATCATTCCTCTTATTTTAAATGTTACCAAGTGAGTGAGATATGACTGCAGATTGGAGAAAGAGTTGAAAGGAGTTACTGCTATGTTTTTCTTCCTTCTAAGAGAATTTAAATCACCCTGTACTATACCTCTTTGGTGTGGGTTTTTCTTTTTTCTTTTTTTAGCTCCTTGCTCAAGCACTGAAACTTTTAAAAAATAAATCACATTCACTTAAATGCACTTTTTTATCTCATTTAATAAAGTAGAGTAAGTACACTGTGTAAAAAAAATGTGATGAACTTTCTGGCAAAGGGAAGAAAAATGTGCTCTAATTTAAAATGAGGTGAGTTAGGAAATACCATGTTTCTTGAACCTCTACCAATTTTCTCTTTATGGGAAAGGTTTAGTGTGAAGTCATCGATTAAGTAAGATCGTACAAATTACTTTTTATCATGGAGCAATGACTTTTCTAAACAGAAAGTTTTATTTTCTTTGGATGTAGGAAATGGAAGTGGGCTGCCTTGGTTTTCCTCATCCAAGTTCAAAATTTATTTTTAGTTTGTATTGTATGAAAAATATTATAATTACTTTATGAACATGGACTCTATTGATAGCATGATTGTTTTTTAGAGAGCAGCATTTACATTATACATATTCCATTTAATGTTGACCTCTTCTGTAATGACAAAATATTTTTTAAAATTGTCTTTTTCCCAGACCTTTTCAATTTTATAGAAATCCATTGGGAAAAAAAATCTGTATTGAGTCCTTAAGGTTTAAGTATAATCAAAATCAATATCCAAATTATTACCTCAAGAATATGTGCATTATATGTGTGTATATGCATGTATAACCATATGAGGTAATGAAAAGTTCTTCTATGAAATTATTTCCTTCATTAAATTCCTCTGATTTTCTCAAATCATCTTATCTGTTCATACAGTAGTTTATACTTAACATAATTTAAAAACATAATGTAAATGATAAAAGGACAGTTTATGATGATGGATGGGTATGAACTTATTTGTTTAGAACCTAATACAAGGAATCACTTGTAAATATTTCAGCTTCCTGCATTTAAGAATAAATAGTCCAAAATTATAGAAATGCCTACAAATATTATAGTTGAGGTAATTGTATTAAATCTAAAGTATTATATCAAAATATTTCTAATCTATATTTATCATGATAAAACACAGACCTATAAATCATTATATATTGTACTTGTAAATGAAAGGACATCATTATACAACTCTCAAAATCTGCAATGGAAAAAGCCACTCTAATATACAATGAATAAAGCACATAATTATATCATTCTCATATTTAAATTTTGAAGAACTCTTCTTTCACAAGCAGTCAATAAAAAAGACCACATACTTACAAGATAAGAGAGTGGAAATAGACCACATTTTAGTAGATAAGTATCAAATCATAAGTAATGATGACAGTCATATGAACTCATGATAGATCCATTTGGTTTAAATTAGATTAATATTCTAATCACTCTCCTTAAAACCTACTTTGTGCTTAACACTATGTTTCTGTAATTTGAGAAATTCACCAAAATAGAGAAATGATTGTAAGATATACATGATAGAAATAAATCAGTCAGCAGCACAGAAAGACAAAACCAAAATACAGCAATATGTATTTTCTTAAAAAAAAAATCACAAACTAAATATTTATTACCAATTTACTTTCCAAACATAGTTCTACAGCACATAGGCAATTACAATATGAAAAAGTTCCTATTTGAATACAAGATGTTAAAAACCATAATATTTAAGTAAAAAGAACATAACGTGCTATCTAGATATAGAAAATCAACCATACATTGAAGATTTTATCAGATCAAATTTGCTTCTCTATGAAAATCTAAGTGATGTTTGGAGCTCAGACTCAGTTATATTGTTTGAATTTCTCCATTTTGCTGCAGTTTGAATGTAAGACTAAGACATAAAGATAAGTATTAGTAAAGAAAAAAAGTAAATGTTTTTATTCACCACCTATAATAATTTACAGGCTGTATTTTCTTAATTTGTCCTAATCATTATACGTGCCTTAGCTCACCTTAGCCAAAAGTTTGTAAAAACATACTACTTTTTGTTTCAGGAGGCATAGAGGTATTTTTAAATTATTTTTCTATGAACAATTTCAAATACAGGTAAGTTGAAAGGATTTGACAGTGATACATATTTGTCCTCAATCTATATTCTATAAATTTATAATTTTCTATAATTTATCACATATCTATCCATCCATTCCTCTTCATCAACCATCTTTCTTTATGAATTCAAAGTAGATTTCAGACACCATCACACCATTCTCATATGATTAACAATGATATGAGTTCAATATTTGTGTATTTTTTGTATTCAGATGAAATTTATATACAATGAAATGCACTGATCTTAAGTGTAATACTCACTGAGTTGTGACAAATGATATAGTCCTGTACCCCAAATGCCAATCAAGGTCAGAAATACCTCAGGAAGTTTTCTCCTGCCCTTTCCTAATCAGTCCCTACACCCTTCTTCCCAGAGGAATCCACTGTTCTGAATTTTCCACAATAGATTACTCTTGCCTATTCTAGAAACTCACATAAATGGAATTACACACAATAGATGCTCCTTTGTTTAAATGTTTTTGAAATTCACCCATGTCATTGCATCTATCAGTAATTTGTTTCTTTTTATTTCTGAGAAGTATTTAACTGTATGGCTACACCACATTGTGTTATCTGTTCTCCCATTGATACACACGTCGGCTTAAAAAAGCTACTCTAGCCATTATTGTTCAAGTCCAGTTGTGGGCATAAGCTTTGAGGTCTCTCAATTAAATGGCAATTAGTGGAATGGCTGGATCATAGGGTAGATATATGTTTGGTTTTATAAGAAACTGCCAGACCAATTTATATTCCAACCAAAATTGTATGAAGGAGAATGTTAAACAATGGATTGGGAGAGGAGGAGTCAAGATGGTGGTGTGGGAAGACACGGAGTTAGGGTCTCCCCACAACCAGGGTGCCTGCTGGCCACGTTTGGGGGACTCTGACACCCAAGGAGATGGGAGGAACACCAGTAGGACCTAGGGGGACTGAGGCGGGAGGAGAAGTGGAGGCCAGACAGGATCGGCGCCCCTGAGGCTGGGGAAATCAGGAGAGGCAGGTGGGAGGGGCCCTCCGGGAGGAGTGGAACAGGAGTGGAGGGTGATGGCCCCACCCACTCAGACCCAAAGAGGCTGCTGAGCTCCCAGGCCAGTCCCCTGCCCTCCAAGGTCCCCTCCAGACCACATGGGTCCTTGAGGGCATAGGAGGGACCCTGGGGAGATCAGGAGAGGCAAGCAGGAAGAACCATCCGGGAAGAGCGGGAAAGGAGCAGAAAGCAATTGCCCCACCCACTCAAGCCCAGGAAGCCTGCTGGGCTCCCAAGTGGCTTGCAGGATCTTGGTTCACAAGCCTGGGGTCAGGCCAAAGCTCCTGTGGTGGGAGCTCCAAGTCCAAACCACTGGACTAACAGAGAACCTCAGACCCCAAGGAATATTCATTGGAGTGGGGCTTCACAGAGTTCCTCATCTCAGCACCAAGACCCAGCTCTGCCAAATAGCCTACAAACCCCAGTGTTGGAAGCCTCAGGCCAAACAACCAGTAAGACAGGAACACAATCCCGCTCAAAAAAAAATTAGAAAATAAAAAAAATAAGACCACAAAAAAATATGTCACAAATGAAGGAGCAAGGTAAAAACCTAAAAGACCAAGACCAAAAAAATGAAGAGGAAATAGGGAAACTACCAGAAAAAGAATTCAGAGTTATGATAGTAAAGATGATCCAGAATCTCAGAAGTAGAATGGAGGAAGATTGAGGAAATACAAGAAATGTTTAACAAGATCTAGAAGAACTAAAGAACAAACAGAGATGAACAACACAATAACTGAAATGAAAAATACTCTAGAAGGAATCAATAACAGAATAACTGAGGCAGAAGAACGAATAAGTGAGCTGGAAGACAAAATGGTGGAAATAACGGCCGAGGAGCAGAATAAAGATAAAAGAATGAAAAGAATTTGAAGACAATCTCAGAGACCTCTGAGACAACACTAAACATACCAACATTTGAATTATAGGGGGTCCCAGAAGAAGAAGAGAAAAAGAAAGGGTCTGAGAAAATATTTGAAGAGATTATAGTTGAAAACTTCCCTAACACGGGAAAGGAAATAGTCAAGTCCAGAAAGCACAGAGAGTCCCATACAGGATAAACTCTAGGAAAAACACACCAAGGCATATATTAATCAAACTATCAAAAATTAAATTCAAAGAAAAAATATTAAAAGCAGCAAGGGAAAAACAAAAAATAACATACAAGGGAATCCCCATAAGGTTATCAGCTGATTTTTCAGCAGAAACTCTGCAGGCCAGAAGGGAATGAATGGCAAGATATATTTAAAGTGACGAAAAAGAAAAACCTACAACCAAGATTACCCAGTAAGGATGTGATTCAGATTCGATGGAGAAGTCAAAAGCTTTTCAAACAAGCAAAAGCTAAGAGAATTCCGCACCACCAAACCAGCTTTACAACAAATGCTAAAGAAACTTCTCTAGGCAGGAAACACAAGAGAAGAAAAAGACCCACAATAACAATCCCAAAACAGTTAAGAAAATGGTAATAGGAACATACATATCGATAATAACCTTGAATGTAAATGGATTAAATGCCCCAACCAAAAGACAGATTGGCTGAATGGACACAAAGACAATACCCAAATATATGCTGTCTACAAGAGACCCACTTCAAACCTAGGGACACATACAGACTGAAAGTGAAGGGATGGAAAAAGATACTCCATGCAGACGGAAATCAAAAGAAAGCTGGAGTAGCAATATTCATATCAGATAAAATAGACTTTAAAATAAAGACTGTTACAAGAGATAAGGAGGGGCACTACATAATGATCAAAGGATCAATCCAAGAAGAAGATATAACAATTATAAATGTTTATGCACCCAACATAGGAGTACCTCAATACATAAGGCAAATGCTAACAGCCATAAAAGGGGAAATTGACAGTAACACAGTCATAGTAGGGGACTTTACACCCCACTTACACCAATGGACAGATCCTCCAAACAGAAAATAAATAAGGAAGCACAAGCTTTAAATAACACAATAGACCAGATAGATCTAGTTGATATTTATAGAACATTCCACCCAAAAGTGGCAGAATACACTTTCTTCTCAAGTGCACATGGAACATTCTCCAGGATAGATCACATCTTGGGTCACAAATCAGGCCTCGGAAGATTTAAGAAAATTGAAATCATATCAAGCATCTTTTCTGAGCACAGCTCTATGAGATTGGAAATCAGTTACAGGAAAAAAAAACTGTAAAAACACAAATACATGGAGGCTAAACAGTGCACTACTAAATAACCAAGAGATCACTGAAGAAATCAAAGAAGAAACAAAAATATACATAGAAACAAATGACAATGAAAACATGACAACTGAAAACCTATGGGCCACAGCAAAAGCAATTCTACAAGGGAAGTTTATAGCAATACAATATCACCTCAAGAAACAAGAAAAATCTCAAATAAAAAATCTAACACTACACTTAAAACAACTAGAGAAGGAAGAACAAAGAAAGCCCAAAGTCAGTAGAAGGAAAGAAATCATAAAGATCAGAGCAGAAATAAATGAAATAGAAATGAAGAAAACAATAGCAAAGATCAGTAAAACTAAAAGATGGGGGCTTCCCTGGTGGCACAGTGGTTGAGAGTCCGCCTGCCGATGCAGGGGACACGGGTTCGTGCCACGGTCCGGGAGGATCCCACGTGCCGCGGAGCGGCTGGGCCCGTGAGCCATGGCTTCTGAGCCTGCGCGTCCGGAGCCTGTGCTCCGCAACGGGAGAGGCCACAACAGTGAGAGGCCCGCGTACCGCAAAAAAAAAAAAACAAACTAAAAGCTGGTTCCTTGAGAAGATAAACAAAATTGATAAACCCTTAGCCAGACTCATCAAGAAAAAAAGGGAGAGGACGCAAATCAATAAAATTAGAAATGAAAAAGGAGAAATCACAACTGACACTGCAGAAATACAGAGGATTATAAGCGACTACTGCAAACATCTATACACCAATACAATGGACAACCACGAAAAGATGGACAGATTCTTGGGAAGGTACTACAACTTTCCAAGACTGATCCAGGAAGAATTAGAAAATATAAACAGACCTCTCGCAAGTAATGAAATTGAAACTGTAATTAAATATCTTCCAACAAACAAAAGCCCAGGACCAGCTGGCTTCTCAGGTGAATCTTATCAAACATTTAGAGAAGAGCTAACACCAGTCCTTCTCAAACTCTTCCAAAAAATTGCAGAGGGAGAATTACTCCCAAATTCATTGTACAAAGCCACCATCACCTTGATACCAAAACCAGTAAAAGATATGACAAAAAAAGAAAATTATAGACCAATATCACTGATGAACATAGATGCAAAAATCCTGAACAAAATACTAGCAAACAGAATCCAGCAACACATTAAAAGTATCATACATCATGATCAAGTGGGATTTATCCCAGGGATGCAAGATTTCCTCAATATATGCAAATCAATCAATATGATACACCACATTAACAAATTTAGGAAGTAAAACCATATGGTTATCTCAATAGAGGCAGAAAAAGCTTTTGACAAAATTAAACACCCATTTATGATAAAAAACTCTCCAGAAAATGGGCATAGAGGGAACCTACCTCAACATAATAAAGGTCATATATGACAAACTCACAGCAAGCATCACACACATTGGTGAAAAACTGAAAGCATTTCCACTAATCAGGAACAAGACAAGGATGTCCACTCTGGCCACTCTTATTCAACATAGTTTTGGAAGTCCTAGCCACAGCATTCAGAGAAGAAAAAGAAATAAAAACACAAATTGGAAAAGAAGAAACAAAATTGTCACTGTTGGCCAATGACATGATACTATACATAGAAAATCCAAACATGCCACCAGAAGACTACTAGAACTAATAAGTGAATTTGCTAAGGTTGCAGGATACAAAATTAATGCACAGAAATCTCTGGCATTCCTATACACCAACAATGAAAAATCAGAAAGAGAAATTAAGGAAACACTACCATTTACCATTGCAACAAAAAGAATAAAATACCTAGGAATAAACCTACCTAAGGAGGTGAAAGACTTGTGCTCAGAACACTATAAAACACTGATGAAAGAAATCCAAGATGACATAAACAGATGGAGAAATATACCATGTTCTTGGATTGGAAGAATCAATATGGTGAAAATGACTATACTACGCAAAGCAATCTACAGACTCAGTGCAATCCCTGTCAAACTACCAATGGCATCCTTCACAGAATTAGAACCCAAAAGTTCACAATTCATACAGAAACACAAAAGATCCCGAATAGCAAAGCAATCTTGAGAAAGAAAACCAGAGTTGGAGGAATCAGGCTCCCCAACTTCAAGACAGTATGGTACTGGCACAAAAACAGAAATATAGATCAATGGTACAGGATAGAATGCACAGAGATAAATCCACGCACATATGGGCACCTAACTTACGACAAAGGAGACAAGAACATGTGATAGAGAAAAGACAGCCTCTTCTATAAGTGGTGCTGGGAAAACTGGACAGCTACATGTAAAAGAATGAAATTAGAACACTACCTACACCATACACAAAACTGAAGTCCAAATGGATTAAAGACTGAAATGTAAACTCTTAGAGGAAAACATAGGAAGATCACTCTTTGACATAAACCACAGCAAGATCTTTTTTGACCCACCTCCAGAGTAATGGAAATAAAAATAAACAAATGGTACTTAATTAAACTTACAAGCTTAGGAAACCATAAACAAGACCAAAAGAGAACCCTCAGAATGGGAGACAATATTTGCAAATGAAACAGCAGACAAAGGATGAATCTCCAGAATATACAAACAGCTCATGGAGCTCAATATCAAAAAAACAATCCAGTTAAAAAATGAGCAGAAGACCTAAATAGACATTTCACCAAGGAAGACATACAGATGGCCAAGAGGCACATGAAAAGATGCTCAACATCACTAATTATGAGAGAAATGCAAATCAAAACTACAGTGAGGTATCACCTCATGCCGGTCAGAATGGCCATTATCAGCAAATCTAGAAACAATAAATGCTGGAAAGGGTGTGGTGAAAAGGGAAACTTCCTACACTGTTGGTGGGATTGTAAATTGATACAGCCACTATGGAGAACAGTATGGAGGTTCCTTAAAAAATAAAAATAGAACTACCATATGATCCACCTATCCCACTACTGGGCATATACCCTGAGAAAACCATAATTCAAAAAGAGATGTGTACCGGGCTTCCCTCGTGGCACAGTGGTTGAGGGTCCGTCTGTCAATGCAGGGTACACGGGTTCGTGCCCCGGTGTGGGAGGACCCCACATGCCGCGGAGCAGCTGGGCCCGTGAGCCATGGCCGCTGGACCTGCGCATCTGGAGCCTGTGCTCCGCAACGGGAGAGGCCACAGCAGTTAGAGGCCCGTGTACCACAAAAAAAAAAAAAAAAAAAAAAAGAGACATGTACCACAATGTTCATTGCAGCACTATTTACAATAGCCAGGACATGGAACCAACCTAAATGTCCGTCAACAGATGAATGGATAAAGAAGATGTGGCACATGTATACAATGGAATGTTACTCAGCCATAAAGAGAAACGAAACTGCGTTATTTGTAGTGAGGTGGATGGTCCTAGAGTCTGTCATACAGAGTGAAGTAAGTCAGAAAGAAAAACAAATATGGTATGCTAACACATATATATGGAACCCCCAAAAAAAAAAATGGTACTGATGAACGTAGTTGCAGGGCAGGAATAAAGAGGTAGACATAGAAAATGGACTTGAGGACATGGGGTGGGAGGGCAAAGCTGGGGCGAAGTGAGAGTAGCATCGACATATATACACTACCGAATGTAAAATGGTTGGCTGGTGGGAAGCAGCAGCATAGCACAGGGAGATGGGCTCGGTGCTTTGTGATGACCTAGAGGGGTGGGGTAGGGAGCATGGGAGGGAGGCTCAAGAGGGAGGGGATCTGGGCACATGTGTCTGCATATGGCTGATTCGCTTTGTCGTGCAGCAGGGACTAACACAGTGCTGTGAAGCAGTTATACGCCAATAAAGATCTATTAAAAAAAACAAACCAAGAAAACCACAATGGATTGGCGTAAACAAACTGAATGTTGATGAAGTCACTTTTGGTATTGTGTAGAAGAAAAAATGTAGGAAGGTAAGACTGATAACAAGAAACTCAGAAAGCTATTAAAGTGTGGGAAAACTTTAAGGACCTAAACTAAGACATGAATAATAAAAATAGACATAAAAGATATTTAGGAGAAAGATGGAAATAAAACTTGATGATTGATAAAATCTTGATGGAGAGTAAGGAGAAAGAAATAGTATGGCATTGAGAAAAATGAGATTCCAGATGGAGCAGGTGTGGAAATGATGGAGATAGTTATTCTGAGGAGCTAAATGTGCAATACTACGTGAACACGGGCAAAAGTCAGCCAAAAAGTTCTGCTCAAGCCTAGAATATCCTGGGAATTGGGGAATCAGATTGATTAAGTTGGGAAAAAAAATTATAGGAAAGGGAGAGGCAGCAACCATGGGAGTGATACATTTTTGAGGAATTCCTTTCTCTACTTTAAAAAATTCTTTTAACAATCAAAATAATTTTAATTACCTCATAATGATTATACACACCCATGTAATCTTACTTATACATAATGTAATTAAAAACAATAATCATTTAAATAATGCAAACATGATGAGTACACTCATGGTGTACATTTGTTAATACAAGGAAAATATACAAGGAAAGCACCTATAAATGTTGCAGCACATCTAGTCTTGCTCGGCTAGGCAAGGCCTAGCATTGAGAATCAAACCTCCTTTTGAGTATTTTAAGTCCATGTGTCTTTATCTAAGTCGGTGTGAAGAACAGTGCGGCTGCCGATCTTTTTAGTTTTTGACTCGTTTTGATCTTCTCTTTCATTATGGCACCTGATGTGAAAAAAGGAGCTCTTGATTTGCCCTTTGCTTCTGCCCTTTATCTTCCACCCCTATTTTTTAAAAAAGATACTTTTTTTTTGTTTACTTCAATGGTACTCTTCTTAAATGATTTCTGATGAACAGCACATGGATAAACAATGAAGCAGAGGTAACGAACCATGGGAAAATAATGACAGTTATTGTTGTTCTCCATCCATGTGTTTCAACTCTGTTAGGTCATTTGATACTTATAACATGTCCATATTCTCACCTTATGATGAGACACAGATATGTTAAATAATTTGCTCAGGGTCACACAGTTAGTAAGTGGTAGAGCTTAGCTGAATGCTGCGACAGCCCCCTAACCTTAACCTCTGTGCAGTTACTCTGCCATCATCTATGTGAAGGCAGTTTACAAACTGTAAGACAATTATATAAATAGGTAGTGTTCAGTTGAGTTCAGTTAGAACTTAAAGGGTAATGTACTATCTTAAGAAGCAGAGAAGATTTGAAGATGAATGACAAAGCCCTGCCTCAAAAGAACTTTGTGAAGAAGCATCCTATATCGTAAAGAATAATTTAGGGCAGGTGAGATGGTATAACTACTTTAATTGAAGTCTAAACAAAATATTGTGGAAACCCAGAAGACAAATTTCCACTGGAAGAATTTAAAGAAAGAACTTTTGGAAAATACTTGAAAAGGATCTTGAAAATTTGGCTTGATTCTTCATAGAGAATTTGCATGAAAGAATGAAAGTTCTGAGAATCCAGAGTGATAAGAGAGGAAGAAACAGAGGGAAATGCAATGGGAGGTGAGCCTAGAATTATACAGGGGGGCACTGGATAGTGAAGACCTTGAATGCCTTTTAAAGGAGTCTGAAGTGGTAGAAAGTGTCAAGGTTTTCCACTCATTTTTTATTAAAGTTAAAAGCTGATCTCTTTATTAAAATAGTAAATAATAATCAAATAGTGTTTGTGTATATGCAACCTAGAGACATATTACAAAAATTACAGAATACATGGGTATAAATATTTGATGCTGCTTGATGCCATAAAAAAAACTCAGCTCTTGTTCACATCCTAGCTTTGCCAGTTTCTAGTTTGCATTTTGAGCATTTGTTGAGTCTTAATGTCAGAGTTTCTTTCTGGGATGAGTGTGGTTTAAAATAATGTATAAGAAGGACAAGGAAGGGACAAAATAAATAGTACTTTTTATTTTCACTTACCGTTTGTGCTCATCTTCCATTCTAATCAGCCCTTCTCTCTTTCCTGGCATGATTCATTTTGAACCTTTCTTCGGGTTAAACTATCCCAAGAGCTGTTCATAGTTTCCCAGCCAGCTAAGCATCAAAAGTTTTTCCAGGCCTGTTCCTTGGCAGCCAGAGGTTTTTGTGTTCCACAGCCAAAAATGATACATCCATTATGTTTAGGCTGTTAGCTAAGCATGTGAGATGACCTTACGCTGCATTCCCTGCATTCCCAATGTGCTGGAAGTTCCCATTCATGGTCTTCTGATTCTTTGGGGCCTCCCCCCCCCCCCCCCCCCCCCGTACGTTGCATTAGAGCTGAAAGGGGAAGAAACTAGTCACTATGGCTGCCATCCTGGTGCACTGGCCTTCATCTGGTGAGGATTTTTCCCCATCAGCAACTTGTAAGTATTTTGAAGTCTAAGGCTGTGATACTGGAAATATTTTTTTTTATTGTAAAAATGAAGTTATACGATTTACATAATTTACAATTGGTCTTTGTTCTTCTCAGTTGTCTTTAACAGGTTTATAGCTTTCTTGTCAGCTGGCTTGTGATTCAGCTTGCTTTCATTAGCAATCTAAGTTTCTGTTACGATAAACTTTTATCCCCCCCCCCCTTTTTTTTTTTTGGTGGCACCACGCAGCTTGCAGGATCTTAGTTCCCTGCCCAGGGATCGATCCCGGGCCCCCAGCAGTGGAAGCATGTAGTCTTTGCCACTGGACCTCCAGGGAATTCCCACCATTAACTTTAAAAAATATATTTACATAGGATATTTCTCAAAGTTTTATAAACAGTGTTCTAAAATAATAACAGCTAGCAATTTTGAAGCCCTGTGATATAGTGATATAGATAGGGAGGGAGATGATAGATAGATAGACAGACAGACGTATTGTGTATATGTAGGTGTAGATGTATATATATTTTCTAATGTAATTCTCCCAGCACCCCTCAGAGGCATATGCTTCTGACAGATAAAGAAACTGAGGCTAGTTGACGTTAATTAATTTTTTGAAGTTACAAGTCTAGTGAGTGGGAGAAGCCTCGTTTCTATCCAGTTTTCTTTGACTCCTATCACAGAACAGTTTTTATATATGTACAATGAAGTAAGAATTTGTTTATTTTTATGCTGTTAATTCAAGGTATATATTTAGTAAGGATTTTCCTTCCTACATAGTCATAATGTCAGTGAAATCACCTTTTAAGTGTGAAGAGAACAAGAGTGTATATGTTTTTTTGTGAACTATGTGAATTTTCAAGCCTTCCTGTCCTCTCATAGATGGTGTCAGGATTGATTCACAGAGCTAGGTGATTAGGGCTGTTCTTCTGCAGTGGGGTTTTTTCCTTCTGTTCTGGTCTGGAACCCCCTAATATGCTTTACAAGAGGATTGTCTGAATGTTTCATGGGGTGAAACTAACTATTCCTCTTAAAGTTGCACAAGAGAGTTTATAATCATTAATTCCATCCTCTGTCCAGTTGAACTATCAGTAATTTATGTCCTAGAAAACCAATGTATGTCCTACCTTTTAAATTTATAGGTATTCCAAAAGCCTTAATTAATCATCCAGTAGATTTGATTCATTTTCAGAAAAAATATTTCTACAATTTCAGTTGGATGTTCTTGTTCTTTGGGGATTGTCGGTGGAAGGGAGACGTCCAGTCAAATGCTGGACAGAATTTTGCCATACTAGCGAATCCGATTGATCCTAATGCTGAGAGCAGCAAAATGTGTTCATTATTTACATAAGCTCAAGCTGGCAAATGAATCATAAAGGCAGCCGTATGTCCCGTGCCAAAGTGTCATTTTCATTAAATGTGAGATTGCACCTGAAGGACAGTTTAATTTGCAGGTGCTAAAAATATTTCGACAGAGTGGTACTGTTACAAGTAGCAGGTGGTGCCCAAACGTGAATTTGGCAAGAAATGGCATCTGTGGGATGAGGTGTAGAAGAATGTCAAGGGAATAGTAACAGAGATAAAGGAGGAATGAAAAGAGAAGTGTATTTACTCACCATTTATTGCTATTATCATGATTAAAGATTCCATGCTTCACATGATAGCATTGGCCCAAGAGTATTAAATATGATTATTTGTTCAGGTTCTACCCTGTGCTCAGGGGCATTGCAAAAGTAGCACAGTACCTGTAAAGACAAAGTTTCTTCCCCAAAGGCATACCACTTAAGCTATCCAGATGAGAGAATCTTTCCAACTCTATGTACCCTTTGTAGTGTTTACATTGCAGTTGTGTACCGGCAAGATTAATGCACTTTGATCTTGCTTAAATGGATTTTGCCCTTTTCTTTTGATGTTCAGCTTTTAATACACATCCACATCAACTTCCTGCTTCACATTGCAAGAAATATTTTCAAATTGTACAAGCTCAAAGATTTTGTTAAGTCATTGTCACTTGGGATTTTGTGAACTTTACAGAATAGAGAACTGTACAGGGTTGCAATGTGGAGAGGAATCTAGGGGCATTGTAACTGTTTACATTATTTAAAAATCTGTAAATATGTGTCTGTTAGTTTCAATGGACTTGGGCCATATTGAAATCAGGAATTTGTATCTGAGGACTGGAAATAGACAATCTCTGATGTAATGGGTTACAGAACACAAATTTTAAAAGAAAAAGTAGTGGGTTTGGGGTTTTCATTTCTGCTTGCCATTTGCTGGGAGTAACTGGAAGTACAATAACTCCCTTTGTGAATACCATGAATTTTCTTAGATTCCTAAGGAGAGCTAATAAAGTAGGTCAATCTGAATGAATTTTGGTAAAACTTTTCCATGCGGAGTTTTTGATCACATGGCAAGTTATTGAATTGCTTGAAGTTTCTCAGGACAGTGGTAGTCTCTGACCCCTAACATATGCATTGTTCTTAGCTTCATAAAATGGAGAAACATGCTTTCTGATATCTTAATCCTATTGATGAAATCTTATTTTGAAAAATTGAAAACAGATAATCTTTTTTCACTGCATTACCTAATATAAAAGGATGCAATCAGAAAAAGAAAAGCTTCTTCCAAGTTCAAAGAACATTAATAACATTTCAGAAGAACATTTTGAAAACCCACTGTTGCATAATAACTCTTAGAAATAGTTGCAATTTAAAGAAGCATGTCTCAGCATTTCTTTAACCAGGAACCTTTGTTAAGGCTATGATGAGTTCTGTTCATCCCCAAAGCTTCAATGAACTATGTCAAAAAGCAAGAAAATGTGATTCTTTAAAAAAAAAAAAAAAACCTTACACATTTTAGTTCAGCAAATTCATTCATTAGTTAATTCATTCATTTAGGAGTGATGTTCTATTTCAGAAATTATACTGGAAGAACTAGGAAAATATAGAGAGATCAGCTTACAAGAATAGAGGGGAAAGAAAACAAATTATTAGAGTTTTATGGATTCTGATTGAGGAATATGCACCAGGTGCCAGGGAATGGTTTGTATGTTAAAAGGAGGTAGACCATACAAGGTGGTTTGGAGAAGGTGAGGCCAGAAGCGGGGAAACCATTGAATGTGGCTGCCAGGAGAGAAGAGAGAAGGGCCTACATTTGGGTAGCTGCAGTGAGATAGATTCAAAGTAAATTTTTAGTATATATAGAAGCTGAAGGTAAGAGAGGGAGAAATATAGGACAAATGCCTATCATAACAAATATGAGGATGAACACAATAGAAAAAGAATTAAGTGATATAGAAGAGGTAGAAGCAAATTTTCCTCCATGTTTTGTGAGATAAATGACTGTGAAGGTGGTAGATGTGTTGTCTTCTAGAATGATATGCAGGTTCACTAAGGGGCTAAAGAAGGGAAACTGTGGTCAGTTCTACTGGAAAGTAAGTCGAGGTTAGTTCATGGATGATGTGGATTGCCCTTAGTTTATTTTCCATATCAGAGACAGTGTGAATAATGAAACTGACAAGGTTTCTCACTTTCCTTTTGTGCTAGAAAGTTCTGAACCAAAACCGTGGCCCATCTTAAGCAGGTGTATTGATGAATGTAGTATCTCCTTTTAGCCCTGTTACTGGCCCAGAGTAATATCAGCCCTATTGCCCTTTCTGCTTGCCACACCTTAATTTATGCTACTTTGTCATATCCTATGACACTTGAAATCTGTTCTGGAAAATATATGGTGTAAATGCATTTGTATTTATTTCTGTAGCACTGCATGGATGATGGCTTAGAAGAAATAGATAATACATGTGGAAGACCAGTTAGATGATTCTAAAAATATAACTGTTAAGTGAAAAGGACAAGAATGGTGCTGGCAAATTTAAGACTATAAAACAGGGAGAAGAAGTGAAAACAATAGCAGGTATAAGTTTGATAATAAATTTAGAGTAGAGAACAGAAGTCCTGCAGGAGATGGGGGCAGTGTAAGGTAAAAACACATTTTATATCTAGCTGCTCTTGACATTAACCAAAATGGAACGGTAAGAGCAGAAGCAGTTTTTAAGGAAAAGTTGACAAGTTCTTTGCTAGGCATGACGAATTAAAGTTGCAGTGGGATATCTAAGTAGAAAATTTTTGCCAAAATTTTGAAGTGCAGAAGTGGATGTAGGAAGAAAAGAAAGTTTTATATAGTTTGGTGATATTGAAGCATTATAAGTGAATAAATCCCCAAAGAAAAAAACTTTAAAAATAAAGAAAATTAAGAATATTAAAATAATGGAAGCAATACTAGGAGATGACTTTATTTATAGGAGTAGAAAGAAATAAAAGTGCCCCCGCAAAATTTAAGGAATGTCTATATTTAGGGATTTAGGAAAAGAGAGTCCTAAAGGAAATTATGAAGATTTGATTATTAACAATTCAGGCTCAGAGACAAAAAAGCCACAAACCAGAAAAGCAATAAAAATTGGGGGAAAGATCTGAATATTTCATTGTGTCAATGGCTAAAGACAACCAAAGGAGGATGAGTACCAATTTGCTGATTTGGTGGTTTCTGTTGTTTCTCATTAAGAACACTACCAATGGTGAAAGTTTCCAAAATCTATAGACAGCAAAGAGTTGAGAAGCAAGTGGTAACTGGGGCAGGGAGTATATGTACTCTCGCAAGAAGTTCTATGGCTTAATGGGTGCAAGAAACCACAATAGGGCTTCCCTGGTGGCGCAGTGGTTGAGAGTCCGCCTGCCGATGCAGGGGACACGGGTTTGTGCCCGGGTCCGGGAAGATCCCACATGCCGCGGAGCGGCTGGGCCCGAGAGCCATGGCCGCTGAGTCTGCGCGTCCGGAGCCTGTGCTCCACAATGGGAGAGGCCACGACAGTGAGAGGCCCGCGTACCGCAAAAAAAAAAGAAACCACAATAGATTCCATGGAGTGTCCGTGGAAGTTTTCTGGTTTTCTTTTTCTTTCTCAGGATAAAAAGACTTAAAATATTGAAAATTCAACAAAAGATTGCCTTCTTCCCTTCATTTTACAGCTCCCCAGTTGCTAGATTTCTTCATGCTTTTCATCACTTTTCTCAGGGCTCCATTCTATCCTCTTTTATCTTTTTATTCTATACCCTCCTAATCACCCCATTGACTTCACTTTTGAATAGCTTCAACTATAGGCCTCTTTTCTAATCTCTTTTTTTTTTAATTTTTGCATTTTATTTACTTTTTTTTATACAGCAGGTCCTTATTAGTCATCAATTTTATACACATCAGTATATACATGTCAATCCCAATTTCCCAATTCATCCCCCCACCGCCCCCACCTCCACACCGCTATCCCCCCTTGGTGTCCATACATTTGTTCTCTACATCTGTGTCTCAATTTCTACCCTGCAGACCAGTCTATCTGTACCCTTTTTCTAGGTTCCACATATATGCGTTAATATACAATATTTGTTTTTCTCTTTCTGACTTACTTTGTATGACAGTCTCTAGATCCATCCATGTCTCAACAAATGACCCAGTTTCGTTCCTTTTATGGCTGAGTAATATTCCATTGGGTATATATATACTACATCTTCTTTATCCATTTGTCTGTCGATGGGCGTTTAGGTTGCTTCCATGACCTGGCTATTGTAAATAGTGCTGCAGTGAACGTTGGGGTACATGTGTCTTTTTGAATTATGGTTTTCTCTGGGTATGTGCCCAGTAGTGGGATTGCTGGGTCATATGGTAATTCTATTTTTACTTTTTTAAGAAACCTCCATACTGTTCTCCATAGTGGCTGTATCAATTTACATTCCCACCAACAGTGCAAGAGGGTTCCCTTTTCTCCACACCCTCTCCAACATTTGTTGTTTGTAGATTTTCTGATGACGCCCATTCTAACTGGTGTGAGGTGATAACCTCATTGTGGTTTTGATTTGCATTTCTCTAAAAATTAGTGATGTTGAGAGCTTTTCATGTGCTTGGCCATCTGTATGTCTTCTTTGGAGAAATGTCTATTTAGGTCTTCTGCCCATTTTTGGATTGGGTTGTTTGTTTTTTTAATATTGAGCTGCATGAGCTCTTTATATATTTTGGAGATTAATCTTTTGTCCATTGATTCCTTTGCAATCCCATTCTGAGGGTTGTCTTTTCTCCCATTCTGAGGGTTGTCTTTTCATCTTGTTTATGGTTTCCTTTGCTGTACAAAAGCTTTTAAGTTTCATTAGGTCCCATTTGTTTATTTTTGTTTTTATTTCCATTACTCTAGGAGGTGGGTCAAAAAAGATCTTGCTGTAATTTATGTCAAAGAGTATTCTTCCTATGTTTTCCTCTAAGAGTTTTATAGTGTCCTGTCTTACATTTAGGTCTCTAATCCATCTTCAGTTTACTTTTGTGTATGGTGTTAGGGAGTGTTCTTATTTCATTCTTTTACATGTAGCTGCCCAGTTTTCCCAGCACCACTTATTGAAGAGACTCTCTTTTCTCCATTGTATATCCTTGCCTCCTTCTTCATACATTAGTTGACCATAGGTGCGTAGGTTTATCTCTGGGCTTTCTATCTTGTTCCATGGAGTTATGTTTCTGTTTTTGTGCCAATACCACATTTTCTTGATTACTGTAGCTTTCTAGTACAGTCTGAAGTCAGGGAGCCTGATTCCTCCAGCTCCGTTTTTCTTTCTCAAGATTGCTTTGGCTATTTGGGGTCTTTTGTGTCTCCATACAAATTTTAAGATTTTTTTGTTCTACTTCCGTAAAAAATGCCATTGGTAATTTGATAGGGATTGCATTGAATCGTAGATTGCTTTGGGTAGTATAGTCATTTTCACAATATTGATTCTTCCAATCCAAGAACATGGTATATCTCTCCATCTGTTGGTATCATCCTTAATTTCTTTCATCAGTGTCTTATAGTATTCTGCATACAGGTCTTTTGTCTCCTTAGGTAGATTTATTCCTAGGTATTTTCTTCTTTTTGTTGCAGTGGTAAATGGGAGTGTTTCCTTAATTTCTCTTTCAGATTGTTCATCATTAGTATATAGGAATGCAAGAGATTTCTGTGCATTAATTTTGTATCCTGAAACTTTACCAAATTCATTGATTAGCTCTGTTAGTTTTCTGGTGGCATCTTTAGGATTCTCTATGTATAGTATCATGTCATCTGCAAAGAGTGACAGTTTTACTTCTTCTTTTCCAATTTGCATTCCTCTTATTTCTTGTTCGTCTCTGATTGCCATGGGTAGCACTCCCAAAACTATGTTGAATAATAGTGGTGAGAGTGGACATCCTTGTCGTGTTCCTGATCTTAGAGAAAATGATTTCAGTTTTCCACAATTGAGAATGATGTTTGCTGGGGTTTTGTCATATATAGCCTTTATTGTGTTGAGGTAGGTTCCCTCTATGCCCACTTTCTGGAGAGTTTTTATCATAAATGGGTGTTGAATTTTGTCAAAAGCTTTTTCTGCATCTATTGAGATGATCATATGCTTTTTGTTCTTCCATTTGTTAATATGGTTTATCACATTGATTGATTTACGTATATTGAAGAATCCTTGCATCCCTGGGATAAATCCCACTTGATCATGGTGTATAATCCTTTTAATGTGTTGTTGGCTTCTGTTTGCTAGTACTTTGTCGAGGATTTTTGCATCTATATTCATCAGTGATATTGGTCTGTAATTTTCTTTTTTTGTAGTATCTTTGTCTGGTTTTGGTATCAGGGTGATGGTGGCCTCATAGAATGAGTTTGGGAGTGTTCCTTCCTCTGCAATTTTTTGGAAGAGCTTGAGAAGGATGGGTGTTAGCGCTTCTCTAAATGTTTGGTAGAATTCACCTGTGAAGCCATCTGGTCCTGGAATTTGTTTGTTGGAAGATTTTTTTCTTTTTGGAAGATTTTTAATCACAATTTCCATTTCATTACTTGTGATTGATCTGTTCATATTTTCTACGTCTTCCTGTTTCAGTCTTGGAAGGTTATACCTTTCTAAGAACTTGTCCATTTCTTCCAGGTTGTCCATTTTATTGGCATAGATTTGACTGTAGTAGTCTCTTAGGATGCTTTCTTTTTTCTGCTGTGTGAGTTGTAACTTCTCCTTTTTCATTTCTAATTTTATTGATTTGAGTCCTCTCCCTCTTTTTCTTGATGAGTCTGACTAATGGTTTATCAATTTTGTTTATCTTCTCAGAGAACCAGCTTTTAGTTTTATTGATCTTTGCTATTGTTTTCTTTGTTTCTATTTCATTTATTTCTGCTCTGATCTTTATGATTTCTTTCCTTCTGCTAACTTTGGGTTTTGTTTGTTCTTCTTTCTCTAGTTCCTTTAGGTGTAAGGTTAGATTGTTTATTTGAGATTTTTCTTGTTTCTTGAGGTAGGCTTGTATAGCTATAAACTTCCGTCTTGAACTGCTTTTCTGCCTCCCATAGGTTTTGGATCATCGTGTTTTCACTGTCATTTGTCTCCAGATATCTTTTGATTTCCTCTTTGATGTCTTCAGTGGTCTCTTGGTTATTTAGTAACGTATTGTTTAGCCTCCATGTGTTTGTGTTTTTTACATTTTTTTCCCCTGTAATTTATTTCTAATCTCATAGCGTTGTGTTCAGAAAAGATGCTTGATATTATTTCAATTTTCTTAAATTTACTGTGGCTTGATTTGTGACCCAATTTATGAACTGTCCTGGAGAATATTCTGTGTGCGCTTGAGAAGAAAGTGTAATCTGCTGTTTTTGGATGGAACGTCCTATACGTATCAATTAAATCTACCTGGTCTATCTTGTCATTTAAAGCTTGTGTTTCCTTATTTTTTTTCATTTTGGATGATCTGTCCATTGGTGTAAGTGAGGTGTTAAAGTTCCCCACTATTACTGTGTTACTGTCTTATTTCCTCTTTTATAGCTCTTAGCAATTGCCTTATGTATTGAGGTGCTCCTGTGTTGGGTGCATAAATATTTACAATTGTTACATCTTCTTCTTGGATTGATCCCTTGATCATTACGTAGTGTCCTTCCTTGTCTCTTGTAACATTCTTTATTTTAAAGTCTGTATTATCTGATATGAGAATTGCTATTCCAGCTTTCTTTTGATTTCCATTTGCATGGAATATCTTTTTCCATCCCCTCACTTTCAGTCTGAATGTGTCCCTAGATCTGAAGTGGGTCTCTTGTAGACAGCATATAGGTGTGTCTTGTTTTTGTATCCATTCAGCATGCCCGTGTCTTTTGGTTGGAGCATTTAATCCATTCATGTTTAATGTAATTATCGATATGTATGTTCCTATTACCATTTTCTTAATTGTTTTGGGTTTGTTTTAGTGCGTCTTTTTTTTTTTTTTTTTTTTTTTTGCGGTACGCAGGCCTCTCACTGTCGTGGCCTCTCCCGTTGCGGAGGATAGGCTCTGGACACAGGCTCAGCAGCCATGGCTCACGGGCCCAGCGGCTGCACGGCATGTGGGATCTTCCCAGACCAGGGCACGAACCCATGTCCCCTGCATCAGCAGGCGGACTCTCAACCACTGTGCCACCAGGGAAGCCCTGTGCGTCTTTTTCTTCTCTTCTGTTTCCCACTTAGAGAAGTTCCTTTAGCATTTGTTGTAGAGCTGGTTTAGTGGTGCTGAATTCTCTTCACTTTTGCTTGTCTGTAAAGCTTTTGATTGCTCCATGGAATCTGAATGAGATCCTTGCCGGGTAGAGTAATCTTGATTGTACGTTCTTCCCTTTCATCACTTTAAGTATATCATGTCACTCCTTTCTGGATTGTAGAGTTTCTGCTGAGAAATGAGCTGTTAACCTTATGGGAGTTCCCTTGTATGTTATTTGTCGTTTTTCCCTTGCTGCTTTCAATAATTTTTCTTTGTCTTTAAATTTTGCCAATTTGATTACTATGTGTCTTGGTGTGTTTCTCCTTGGGTTTATCCTGTATGAGAGAGACTCTCTGCGCTTCCTGGACTTGGGTGGCTATATCCTTTCCCATGTTAGGCAAGTTTTCGACTATAATCTCTTCATATATTTTCTCGGGTCCTTTCTCTCTCTCTTCTCCTTCTGAGAGGCCTATAATGCAAATGTTGTTGCATTTAATGTTGTCCCAGAGGTCTCTTAGGCTGTCTTCATTTCTTTTCATTCTTTTTCTTTATTCTGTTCCACACCAGTGATTTCCACCATTCTGTCTTCCAGGTCACTTACCCATTCTTCTGCCTCAGTTATTCTGCTATTGATTCCTTCTAGTATATTTTTCATTTCAGTTATTGTATTGTTCATCTCTGTTTGTTTGTCCTTTAATTTTTCTAGGTCTTTGTTAAACATTTCTTGCATCTTCTCGATCTTTGCCTCCATTCTTTTTCCGAGGTCCTGGATCATCTTCACTATCATTATTCTGAATTCTGTTTTCTGGAAGGTTCCCTATCTCCACTTCATTTAGTTGTTTTTCTGGGGTTTTGTCTTGTTCCTTCATCTGGAACATAGCCCTCTGCCTTTTCATCTTGTCTATCTTTCTGTGAATGTGGTGTTTGTTCCACAGGCTGCAGGATTGTAGTCTCCTTGCTTCTGCTGTCTGCCCTCTGGTTCATGAGACTTAGATAGCCTCATGAGTCTTGTGCAAGTTTCCTGATGGGAGGGACTGGTGGTGGGAGAGCTGACTGTTGCTCTGGTGGGCAGAGCTCAGTAAAACTTTAATCCACCTGACTGCTGATGGGTGGGGCTGGGTTCCCTCCCTGTTGGTTGTTTAGCCTGAGGTGACCCAACACTGGAGCCTACCCTGGCTCTTTATGGGGCTAATGGCCGACTCTGGGAGGGCTCATGCCAAGGAGTACTTCCCAGAACTTGTGCTGCAAATGTCCTTGTCCCCACGGTGAGCCACAGCTGCCCCCTGCCTCTGCAGAAGACCCTCCAACACTAGCAGGCAGGTCTGGTTCAGTCTCCTATGGGGTCACTGCTCCTTCCCCTGGGTCCCGATGCACACACTACTTTGTGTGTTCCCTCCAAGAGTGGAGTCTCTGTTCCCCAGTCCTGTCAAAGTCCTGCAATCAAATCCCACTAGACTTCAAAGTCTGATTCTCTAGGAATTCCTCCTCCCCTTGCCGGATCCCCAGGTTGGGAAGCCTGACGTGGGGCTCAGAACCTTCACTCCCGTTGGTGGACTTCTGTGGTAAGTGTTCTCCAGTCTGTGAGTCACCCACCCACCAGTTATGGGATTTGATTTTACTGTGATTGCACCCCTCACAGGGGCTTCTCTTTTGTCTTTGGATGTGGGGTATCTTTTTTGGTGAGTTCCAGTGTCTTCCTATCGATAATTGTCCAGCAGTTAGTTGTGATTCTGGTGTTCTTGCAAGAGAGAGTGAGAGCACGTCCTTCTACTCTGCCATCTTGGTTCCTGCTTCTCTAAGGTCTTGTATTTCCTGCTCTAAGGGATAACTTCACAAGCATCTGCCTCTAAAGATGCACTAAACTGAGCTAGTCTTTCTTCCACATCTCGTATCTAGTCTTCCTCGAGTGTTACTTCATGCTAAATGATTCCTATCCCACCAGTTGTTTAAAGCAGTCTTTCCTTTAATTTTACCATGATTTTTCTTACTGCTTCTCACATTCAACATCTTATCAGTGAACATAATCCATTGGTTCTACTTTCCCATAATCTCTGCGTATGTCTCTTCTATCATACAAGTCCACATCACCATCATTTCTCACTAGTCTTCTAAGTAATCTTTCTGCCTTCATTCTTGCCTCAGTATATATTTTTTTCCTACAGCAGCCAGTGATCTTCTTAAAATAGAAACCTGGTAATGTCATTACTAGGTTTAAAATACTTCATTGGTTTCCCTTTTAGCCGTTAGGACAATAAACTCCTGAACAATAAACTTCCTTCTTATGCTGGCCTCTGCTTAACTTTCTGTCATCCTCTCTGACCAGCTCTCTGTCCTGTTGCACAACATTCTCTGTTGTTTCTGTGACCTTGCACCTGTGTTTCTTCTACCTGGGAAGCTCTTATTCTTCAGGTTTTGAATTACATGTCATATCTTCTGAGAAAAACTCCCTAATTCCTTCAAAGCAAGATCAGTTGTCCCTTCTATTTCTCACTGCATTCGTTCCAAACTCATTTTTGTTACGTGCAGTTTGATAATTGCTCTGTTTAACTGTTGGTATTCCCTCACAGATAGTAAGCACCATGTAGGCAGAAAACATTTCATCACAATATCCCCTAATCTTCCACAATTCAGGGCATAGAGTAAATGATTAGGAGATATTTGATAAATGAAAATATAAATGTAAGTGATTACATGAAGAATAGCGATTGCTCAATGGAGCAACATTCTGTAGATTATTAGATTGAGAGCAAATAGAGAGAGGCCTTATATATATTATGGAAGGGAAATAATTCTTCCACAGAAAGGAAGAAAAGAACAATTACGGGGGGTGTGAAGGAAGCAAAAGGAGGGAGTTCTTACTGAATGGCCTTGGTCTCAGCCATATAACAAATTAGAAAGTCCATCTCTGGTGGGTAGATTGAGAGATGGCACATTAGTTGTTCTGAAGACAATGAGAATGATTTTAAACAGTAGCTGATAATAAGTCTAAGGTGAGCCACTAAAAGTAAATAAAACAATTACTTAGCAACACTAGAATTCTTGTTTAGGATAAATAACTTGAATTTATAGCAAATCCATTTACTACGATTATATGGTTTTCTTCATCCTGGCTTAGGTATGGGGGCAAAGGAAAAAAAAGTTCTGGGATTTCAAAGGCAGGTAAGTGGAGGTTTAGGAAGCCAAGAGGTTCTAGGATGATAGGGAAGACAATTAGAATGACTGGTTAGAATGTTCATGTGATAAAGAGGGGAATTCACCAGAGGGGAGGGGAATAGACTGAGAGAATAAGAGGGGCAAGGAAGGGAGAGGCAAACTTTGGAGCATAAGTAGAAAATGAACAGTGAGCAGAGATTTTGGCCAAAAAAAAAAGATTTTCTAAATTTGAAATATTAGAAGAATGGCTTCTTTTAAATTTTTGGAAGAGATCAACTAAAGACCTAATTTATTTTGAAATTAGAGTGAATGTTTTTTCAAGTATAAGATATAACCTAAATTTCTTGAAGACAATTAACATTGTTTTTCTTAGATAATCTCTTTTACTATTTTGATATATTTGGCTTTTGTTTTCTATGCCTAATGGTATTTTTTTGTCTGTAATCTGAAGCTGTGTCAAACTGTTAATTCACCTACCAAATCCTCTGTGCCTGTAATATCAGATACTAAAGGAGAGACTAGACTTGAAGACCCTTTAAACAATTAATGTACGTGATAACTTGTTTGAATTATTTCCTACTAGAGTCCACATTTGTAAGATGATAATTATCTTCACATATTTTAGAGATGGAAGCATGATGCTTGATAACTCCTTTTTTCATGCCCAAATACTAACTTAAGAGAATATCTATAAGTATAAAATATTGTTTGCTTTGTTCTCATTTGTATGTTTCTAACATCACTTTTGCTAGATTGTAGCTTTCTGAAAACAAGGGATATATATTATTCATTTTGTTTTATACTTAGTGCCTTGCATGTATTTGTGATCAAATAAAAGGTAGTTGGATTTAATTACTTGAAATCCTTCAAGTTATTCAAGTGTTTATATGAACAACTTCCTTAATACGGGAGGTAGTATTAAACCGACTTCTCCATTTTTTCATCATTAAAGCAGAAGAAAGTATGATTTTTCACTTTAATTCTGCAGCTGTATTATAATGAGATCTTATAATGATAACTTAACATGTGATTGAGGCTTCCTTTTAGTATCATCATCATAACAACATAGTACATTTGTTAATATTTTACAAAGTTGTTTCACATGTACTATTTCAGTTTAAAATACTTATTTGTATGTGAACTGTTTATGACACAAGGTGAATTGAACTTAACATGAAATAAACCCAATTTGAAATTTAGGCAACTGAGATCTGAGAGGTAAGAGTCTTGCTAAAATGTCACAAAAGTTGTAAGTGATTGAACTGAGTTCTGTCACGTGTAGGTCTGTGTTATACATCTGCATGCACATGCATGCACACATACATGCACACATACATGCACATGCTGAATTTCTGAAGCTAGAAATCTGACTTCATCAGTAGGGTGGTAATTTTTGGGTTTGTAACATAATTCGTACTATTGTCACATTAATCCACTCACCATTCTTCAGGAGACAAAAACATGTATACAAACATGTTTATGAATATGATTAAGTAGAAATTTATGAAGAAAAACCACCTTTGCAACGTTTATTAAAGTTGAAGTAATGTATTATTAAAAATTCTAGTCCTGATTCCAAATTTTGAGGTTTTATTCTCCTTCCCTTATTCCACTGGCATACTGAACTTTAAATATGAATAGGTAATATTTCATATGTTTTGCATTACTTACAGGGTCTGTATAATTTGCCTGAAAAAGATAGTGGAGTGTAGCCCTGTGAAATATACTAAGTACATGGTCCCAGAGCAAATGCTAAAGGAAAGTTACAAGTGTAGTACACATGACGACATGATTACTCACAGGTGAAAAGGTTAGGACTAAATAAGATGGATAAAGCTGGTTTCAATATTCTGATCCCTTTCCTGGTATCTTTAAGTATGGTGCTGACCTAGGTGTGTATATTTCATAGTTAACTTGATAACATAATACACCATGGGAGCAAAAGTAGGTTATTGTGAGAACTTAAATACCTGCAACAATCCTAAGTGCTTTCAATGAAACAAACTCAGCTTCTTAGTATGTTACATTGTTAAAGCCGTGAAGCAATTATATTTTGTTAAATAATTTATATGAGCCCACAGCCATATCAAGCCAGGTACTTACAGAAGTATGTTTTGAAGTGGGACTCTAGACATCACAGATACACCTTGTGCATAATCTAGGCAGCCTTGTTTTTTCCTTTTCTCTTTCCTTGTCTTCTTGCACAGATATTCATTGAATGCCCTCAGTATTTTAAGCTCTAGGATCATAGCATCAAACAAAACACGCCAAGTTCCTGTTCTTCTCGAACTGATATTCATTGGGATGGAGAGGGAGACAGACAATAAGCAAATGAAGATTAAAGAGAGAAGACAGCAACAGGGAGATGTAGCATAGCAGGTGTTTCATAATGTTAGGAAGAAGAGTAATGCATGTGAGTAGGAGTAAGGCTTTCAGCACTTTAAATTAGGGTAGTCAACAAAGATGCCTTTAATAACGTAATATTTTGAACAAAGACCTGAGTAAAAATAAGAATCCTGTCTTTAGAATATATGAGGGCAGAGAGTTACACAGTGAGGAATCTGAGGCGGTGCTGAGAGTGCTTGAGAACCAGGAAGGGGTTTGGTATGTCTGGCTAAGAGTAAGTTAGGGAAGGGAAGGGGTAGGAAGAAGAAAAGTCATGTGAGGTAGCAGGGACCAGATGGTAAATGACTTCTGGTCACTGGAAGGAGTTTGCATTTTATTGTGTGTGATTTGAAAAGATATAGGAGGGTTTAGATATGTCTGAAGTGACATATCAGGGGTACACACTGGTGTGTGGAGACTCAGAGAACTCAAGGGTAACTCCACGGTTTGGGGCTTGAGTACCTCGTAAATGACAATGCCATTTAATGAGATGGGGTACAACTTGAGAAAATTTCTTTTGTTTTATATGAATCTCATCTCTCCCCTCCCACCTAGTTTTTGCTCAAAAGTGGAATAGACCAATTGGTAGTTTGATTTAAATTATTTTATGCTTGAAAGAAAGAATAACAATAGTGATGACAATAAGTAATATTTGATAGCTCTTACACTTTGCACAATGTTTTAACATCCAGTGATGTATCTGCGCTATATGGTCACACGGAGGATTTCTGCACCTACTCCTAAAATAATGTTTGAGACATAAGGTGATTTGTAACATACTTTAAAATACGTAAAGAACAGTTCACATCTACTGAAAAAGAGTGAACTAAAGAGAGATTAGGTCTTGAAATATGTCACATAGGGGTTAAGAGAAAATTGAAAATAGACTGTAATGAATGGTCTTATTTACCCAACTGTGAATTAATATATATGCTATAATTTGTCTCTCAGATCCAAGGTTCATTAGTGCCCACCTCATCCCAGAAAGTGACAACCCTGAAGATGACAAAGTGTATTTTTTCTTCCGTGAAAATGCGATAGATGGAGAACACACTGGAAAAGCCACTCACGCTAGAATAGGTCAGATATGCAAGGTGAGGTAAAGAAAAAAATGAGGAGGGTATCATTGTCCAATCACAGTTTTTTCCTTTTCTACCTTTGTACAAATATAATGAAAATTATGGCTAAAAAGCTTGACTGATCACTAGAAATATTTAAATACCAAAAAAAGATTGAAAACATATTATAGTTGCTTATGAATAACTTCATAGTCAAACATAGAGGTATAGGTTGTGAGGTGTTATTTCACAATTACATTAAATAATATTAGCTTGAAATTCTGGAGAAATAATTTTTTTTCATATTACCTGGGAAAATATAATTTTTGTATTCTCAGACCTAGCATAGGTTCCTACAGTGTATAAGTTTTCAATGAATATTTTTTGTTGGAAATAACTCAAGTATGAATATAAAAGAGGCAAGTGTTAAAGCTTGTTCTTATGACTTGATTATAGCATCCTATATACACATATGTGCACACACGTAATTTTGAAGCTCTGAACTTTCATATACTGTGTGGCACAAATTCAGATGTGATATGTATTATAATGTTAGATATATAGAATAAAAAATTAGTAAATACTTATGGACTAATTAGTATCAGTGTGAAAATATGATAACAATACTATTCTTACCCTCTATGCTGTATAGTACAGTATATATGAAATATGAATGAAGCTAACTGTTATTATATATTAAAGCACCTTTCATCTCAAGAAAAATCACAAGGCCAAATCCAGTTACTGTCTTAAAATGAAATTATTTCTTTTAAAAAAAAAAATCATGAAATTTTAAGAATCCCTGTCTTGGGGGCGGGGATATCCTCTTTCCTATCCCAATCATCTAATTATTTATCTTTAGTATATTAAATTACTGGAAAATTAAAATTTTTAATGCTCTGGAAACATGCAAATGATATATGCAATATATGAGAATCTTTTCTCCACAAAATGTAAGGCATATTTAAAAGCAGTACTTACAAGGGTTAAAAAATCTTTATACTAAATAAAATCGTATAAACAAAATATAAATCAGTGTTATATTTTTGAAGAAAAAGTTATTTTCCTTCAAACATATGCACATAAATACTGTAAGACTATAAGTTACTGGTGAATCCATACCATCATAATAGAATTTATTGCTACATCAGGTTACAGTTAAGTTTCATTTTCAGTGAGAAGATACTTTTTCAAAATTTTTGCTCTAGAATGAGTTTTCTTCATTAAGATTTATGCAGATGTTTTTTCAACATGCTGTTTGTAAAGTCAGCGTTGCGTCAACTGAGCTTATAAAAATATTTGATGCTAGCATGCTTTTGTTTGTGGTGTATTTTCAGTATGAGTTATAAGGCATGCAGTTATTCTTTCATTCAGTAAATACTCATTAAGTGCCTACTATGTGCCAATGTGCTTAATTTTGTGAACCAGCCTACTTAGGTGAGTAAAATCTTAAGGAAAACTTACATAAGAAAGAGAGACTAAAAGCAAACCAAAACAAACACAAGAGTAATATCGTTCATTGCCAAGTGGTAACAGAATGGAAAAAGTACAGTGACTTTTTAATGCTAAGGCATATTTATTGTAAGTCATTCCTTGAACAAGGTTGGAGTGAATAGATTTCACCAAAAATATAATAAGAAAGCATAGTTACTTGTATCTAGTCATTTAAAATTCATTTCTCAATTTGAAAAATGAGGAATTGTGATTTGTATCTGTCTCAAGATATGAGAAGATAAGATATTTGAAGTTATCATTTGCATGCACAATTTCTAAAACCATTATTCTCTCCTTTCAGAATGACTTCGGGGGCCACAGAAGTCTGGTGAATAAATGGACAACATTCCTCAAAGCTCGTCTCATTTGTTCAGTGCCAGGTCCAAATGGCATTGACACTCATTTTGATGAATTGCGTAAGTAGCTGATGATGTCATATAGAGAATATTCAAACCTTGCCATTACCTTCAAAAATGCAACTTTCTCCAATTTTGTTTTAAAACAGAGGATGTATTCCTAATGAATTCTAAAGATCCTAAAAATCCAATTGTATATGGAGTGTTTACAACTTCCAGGTAAATAACACTTTGCTCTCTTATTATCATAGAAAATTCATGTCCTTTAGATGCTTTCCAAGTGTCCATAATTTGTGAAAATATTTTTGAAAGAACAACGTCGGCTAAACCTTTGAGCTCTTTTGCATTCTTGGGTGCCTGAAATAAGTCATGACCTAAATCATTTTTTACATAAATTTTAGCAAAGAATTCACTACTATAAATTTAATGATGAAAAATGTATGCCATGCCCTCTGTATAGCTTTGACTTTAAAAATCTGAGTGAAATGTAAAATATTATAAACATAGAACTCTGAGTTTTGTTAAAGGTTTGTAGTGATATAAACTAAGGGTGAAAAATCTTTTTCCCTCCTCTCTCCTTTCTCTTCTTTGTCCCTACCCCCTCTTTCTCTCTCACTCTCTCTACCTTCTTCCCCCTCTCCCCGCCACCTCCTTTCATCATTCCCCATGTGCCTCAAAGCTCTTGCTGTCAATCAAGCAGTAATTATTTCCTGACTATTACATTCAGCATAAAGTTTACATTACGTGGAATTGCTAAAAGAAACATATATTTAAATGCATATAAAGAGGGATATGCATTTGGATATGTATAAATGTTTAATAAAAGAAAAATAATTTTAAAATCAAAAGTCAGGAAGAGTGCTACAAGGGACTGTGATAGCATAAAGAAAGATTAACTACAATGTCCAAACACTGATTTTTTCTGTAAATATTAAAGCCATTACAAATTGATTGGACATTTTTACTTAATTTTTAAAGTAACATGTAAAAATTAGGAAAACTATATTAGTAAAACCAGATGCAATTTCCCATACCTAAATATTTCTCCCCTTTAGTATAAAAACAGAATGACCGCTAAAGAATGTGGGAGGCTTGGGCTTCCCTGGTGGCCCAGTGGTTGAGAGTCCGCCTGCCGATGCAGGGGACCACGGGTTCGTGCCCCGGTCCGGGAAGATCCCACATGCCGTGGAGCAGCTGGGCCCGTGAGCCATGGCTGCTGAGCCTGCACGTCTGGAGCCTGTGCTCCACAACGGGAGAGGCCACGACAGTGAGAGGCCTGCGTACCGCAAAAAAAAAAAAAAAAAAAAAAATGTGGGCGGCTCAAATTAAACAAATATTAATTCATTTCTTCTGCTTCCTCATTGCTTAGTACAGTAGTTTTCAGTCTTAAGCTTGCGTCAGAATCGCCCAGAGAGCCTGTTAAAATACAGATGCTAGGCCCCGCCCTCAGAGTCTCTGATTCAGTAGGAAGGGGTAGGGCCTAAGAACGCATTTTTAACAAATTCCCAGGTGATGCCCATACTGTTGGTCTAGGAACCACACTTCGAGAATCACTGGCTTAGTGGGTAAAATAATTTCACCTATCTGCTTCAGCGAGATTGATGTCATATATGAGTTAGTCTTAATAGCTGTAAATCCTAAAAAGATCTTTCCATGATGATGGATTCCATCAATAGATAAGCAAAGTGTATAACAATGAAAAAGGGACACATAAACATTACAAACTACTATGATGTATCAAATATGTATTAATTTGCTACTTATTCCATTATGAAAATATTGTTATTAAATTCTATAAGTATATACTGAAATTTACCGTGTGTCAAGTACCGTGCAATATGTAATTTATGTTACAGAAAAGAAGCCAAGCATGGTTCCTTCCCTCATGAAGCTTGCACTCTACCAGACATTGTCTAGATGCAGCAGTTTTCAATAATAAACTCTTATTACACAAGTTTTTCATTTGGTCTAATTTTTATGTAATTTTCTATGGGTAGAGATTGATTAAAAGGTATGCATTCCATATTTTTAATGTGCACAGCTGTTTTATATCTTTATAAATAAATCCCTCAAGCTGTATTTATATAAGCAAAATAAAACGGGAAATTGTGGCAGCTCATGGTAAATTTCCAATTTGCTTCAATTACCTGATTTTTTTTGTCCAACAAAATGATGGGGATAATTGCTATAGTACTCCACTTTTGCTAGGGTGTAATAGCTACTAACTTAAAATGATTTTCTGTGTTGGAAAGAGATGATTTTAAATGCCTTCACACAAATCGAGCTCTGTTACTTGATCAAATACTTTTGTTCGTTTGGGAGTTAAAAATTATAACACATTGACTATTCATCTTCTGCACCAGTTTCAGTTTATAAAATGTGTTCTTAAACATTCTTTCTTGTTTAAACATTTCCTGGTTTCAGCAGTGATGCTTAAGTCTTAACATAATACCAAAGTTTATATTTTTATTTTATCTGATATCAGAATTAATCATTACCTTTTAGATTTTGTATATATGTTTTCCCTATCAATGTTTACATATGATATGAATGTATATATTTATATCGTATATTGTCTATTTATGAAATGAATATGTATATGTTCTATGAGTGCTAAAGGTGTTTTCATCCATGCCTTCGAATTTTGAGCAATCATAATTTTGCTTTCTTGTGTATTATTAAAATATATATAAATATGTGACTTAAAAACTCCCAAACACTATTTGAGAATTTATGTTCAAGTATTGATAATTGCTATCTGAAATTTAAAAACTCAGTATAAATAGCTCTGTCATTGTGTAAAGATGAAAGTCTGTTTTTGTTCTGTCTGTCTTTTTTAGTAACATCTTCAAGGGGTCAGCCGTGTGCATGTATAGCATGAGTGATGTGAGAAGGGTGTTCCTGGGTCCATATGCTCACAGGGATGGTCCCAACTACCAGTGGGTGCCTTATCAAGGAAGAGTCCCCTACCCACGACCAGGAACTGTAAGTGGCCTAGGTGTTTAAGATAGGAAATGAATAAATTTATGCTGAAGGTTAAAAAAAAAGCAGCTACATACATATTAAATATAGATAATGTAAAATAAAAATTCCAAGACTATAAATGAAAGAAAGGCAAGGATTTTTCTTTGATAACCATGAAATTCCACATTTAAAGACATGTTCTTCACAGGCATCAGTGCTTAAGTTCAATGCTTACCAGTAGTTAATACCAATAATTTATGAGAAATAGAAACTGAGCAGTTAGCCTTATTTATCTTCTTTTCTGAAAGAGATATAGTAAAAATGGCTTTCACGGAGAGTTGAAACAATTAGGATAGACTTGCTCTCTCTCATTGTGGCAAAGGCTTAAGAATTGCACATTAAATAGGAGGAAACAAATTTAAATCAATATTATCTTCCTATGGAAGTGGGACACATCTCTCAAATAGGTAAAGAAGATATGCAAGGAAGAAACAAACAAAAACCTCATGGAAAGGGCCTAGGTGTTTTAATAGATGCTGTCTACTATCGCTGACCTCTCTCCTTCCAGCAATGTTGTGCACATTCAGGCTTATAAAAAGGTGGATAGAGCTCAAAATAAAATCAGCTTTAAGTCTGCAATTTAAAGTAGGGAGAAAAAAAGAAAAGACTGATACAGTAGAAAGTGAGTGAATATGACAGCAGATGTTCTAGAATATGTGGATGGAACCATCCAGTGCAACATTTCCTAACCCTAAGAATTTTTTTTTAACATCTTTATTGGAGTATAATTGCTTTACAATGGTGTGTTAGCATACGGCATTTGTTTTTCTCTTTCTGACTTACTTTACTCTGTGTGACAGACTCTACGTCTATCCACCTCACTACAAATAACTCAATTTCATTTCTTTTTATGGCTGAGTAATATTCCATTGTATATATGTGCCACATCTTCTTTATCCATTCATCTGTCGATGGACATTTAGGTTGTTTCCATGTCCTGGCTATTGTAAATAGAGCTGCAATGAACATTGTGGTACATGACTCTTTTTGAATTATGGTTTTCTCAGGGTATATGCCCAGTACTGGGATTGCTGGGCCCTATGGTAGTTCTATTTGTAGTTTTTTAAGGAACCTCCATACTGTTCTCCAGAGTGGCTGTATCAATTTACATTCCCACCAACAGTGCAAGAGGGTTCCCTTTTCTCCACACACTCTCCAGCATTTATTGTTTGTAGATTTTTTGATGATGGCCATTCTGACTGGTGTGAGGTGATACCTTATTGTAGTTAGAGATTAGTGATGTTGAGCATCCTTTCATGTGTTTGTTGGCAATCTGTATATCTTCATTGGAGAAATGTCTATTTAGTTCTTCTGCCCATTTTTGGATTGGGTTGTTTTTTTTTTTGATATTGAGCTGCGTGAGCTGCTTGTAAATTTTGGAGATTAATCCTTTGTCCGTTGCTTCATTTGCAAATATTTTCTCCCATTCTGAGGGTTGTCTTTTTGTGTTATGGTTTCCTTTGCTGTACAAAAGGTTTTAAGTTTCATCAGGTCCCATTTTTTGGTTTTTATTTCCATTTCTCTAGAAGGTGATAACCCTAAGAATCTTTAAGGAAATAATTTCATATGATGAAAAAACTTAAGTTTAACCATTATTTTAATTTCACGTCAGTTTTATTGTTAAATTCAAGTAAATGATGTTTTTAGATGAGTTTATTAGGCATAGGATGTTTTTAATCTTCTTTATTTTCTGTAAAATTTTTTGCTAAACTTATTTATGAGCATTTCATAAAGATTACTTCTAGCTGATGGAGCTGGTAGGTAAAAAACCTAAATAGGCTTTCAGAAGAAAAAATGAACAAGATAAACTATCCATTGATTATAAGAAGCCCGTTTTAACAGATTTATGCATACATACATATTTATATATGTATATGTATATAAAATAGTATATACAGTAGCCCAATAATTGTTCCCATTTCACAGATGAAGACTCTGAGGCAAAGAGAGGAGCCAAGATTCATTCCACGCAGTTTGATTCTAGAGCCTGAATTCTCACCCATTGTTCATAGAGAGTTGTTATGACATGGTCCATTAAGTCAGCAGTGTGAACCAAGTGCTGGAGGCAGAAGACAGAAAGCACTGCCTAAGCTAGGAATTACGGAGGGGCTGCCAGGAGGAGGCAACACCTTGCTCCGTGAATAAAATTCCCTTAGATCAATCCATTAATCCCAAAAGGGGGCAGCTGAGAATATGTCGTTCCATCAGCACTACTGGAGAAAAACATATTGAGGCCTTCAAGCAGTGTGTCAATAGAAGGGCATTTTCTTTATTTTTAAAGAAAAACCTACAGCTTAAGTAATACTAAATACAAAAATAAAAGTAAGGCAAGAAAGTGAGACAAATTGTAAGATAAAAATCTAAAATAAGTCTCTTTTTCAATCATTTCTAAATTTTTGCAAGTAGTTTTTAAATGGTGGTAGAAAAGCAAAAAAAATTAATGTTACAAAATATGTTTTATCATTTCTTCTAGGAGTTTATACAGCTATTTGATATTTCTATAACATTAAATAATTTTTTAAATTTACTTAAATAAAAAGTAATTCCCTAAATCCCTTAACTGTTATATTAGTGTATTATTGTGTATGTATCTGTATACTACATACATATATATTCATAAAGAGATACTCTTCCCGTTTCAAAATAGCTTTATTTCATTTCTCATGAATTATTAATGATCTGTGTTAAGGTAATGGCAGAGACAATTGATTTCTTCTTCTAAGCCTCTTGTTAGATCAAGAACCACTCAACTACATTTCAGCTCTCAAACTCTTACATTAATGGCAGAAATTAGTTAAGTGTAAGACAAAAAGCAAGAGGCTGGAGATACTGTACTCTGAATGCTTGCACCACATAATTAAATGCAGTGAAAAGAGACAGTAAAATCTGAATTTTCTTGTTTTTGTCTTATTGCCTTAAGTGGAGCATTTAAATCCAGAGGTGATATTATGACAGTGTACAGCACAGCATCCTGTCTGGCTCTCCCTATAGCCATCATCTGTTCTGCTTGGTCCATTCTGATTGGTCAGTTTCTGTGCCATGCAAGTTGTTAAACACCTTGAATAACACATCTCCTTATCCCTAGAATTACTGTAATTACTAAAGAAATAATACTTTTGGTCCTTTTTATGGTACTTTTTCAGGGTTATGTTAAAAATAAAGCAATAAAGAATAGTTTATATTGTCTTTTAGTTTGAAGAGAGCATTTATATTTTAGCATAATACCATAGGGAAAAATGAAATGCATTCAAGAAAATTTTTGATTTTCTCTCATCTAATGATTAATAGCATTTAGTTATAACATATTCCACTCATTATTTCAAATACTTCATTTAAACATAAAGTATATGGTGTTGTCACTAATAGAGGCGTCAGACTTCTCCTGTACACTGAATTCATTAGATGCATTTGCAGTTTTTGGTAAGAAATGACATCCCATCGAGACTTAAAATACGTTTAGAAAATGTATATTATATATTACATCTACTAATTTAAGTAAAATTATTTTGTTGTTTGGTTTAACAGTTACTTTAAAAATTACAGATTCCTAGCTCATTGAGGCCATATATTATATAAATTATAGTCCTATTTATTATATTTTAATCAAAAGATAATATTTTCTTTATCTTAATAGTGTCCCAGTAAAACATTTGGTGGATTTGAGTCTACAAAAGACCTTCCTGATGATGTTATAACATTTGCCAGAAGTCATCCAGCCATGTACAATCCAGTGTTTCCTATTAATAACCGGCCGATAATGATCAAAACAGATGTAAATTACCAGTTTACACAAATTGTAGTAGATCGAGTGGATGCAGAAGATGGCCAGTATGATGTCATGTTTATTGGAACAGGTAAATGTTTTAACTTCAGCTCTAAATGTTCTTCCAGAACATTGCATCTAACTAATTAAGTATACTAAGAACTGAAGGAAGACTTTATAGTCACTCTCAAGATATAGTTAACCTCTAATAAATGACTAAAAAAACCTGAACATTCTCCCATTCCAATGTGTTATTTTTTTAGGCAAGTTGACATATATTTATTAATTTAAATTAAATTTCCTTTTCAATCAAAGTTGATAAATGTAATCAGGTAAAGCTATTGATTAGGTGAACAATCAATGTCTATAACTGAATCATAACTCTTTTCTGAACAGTGGCTTTTCAGGACAAAAATGTATTGCTCAAATCCCAAGACATTCAATAAAAGTTCTAGAATATATTGATGCAAAATTATCCGAACTTTAAAATTACCATAGAGTGCAAATCTTCCAGAAAATAAATTTTGACAACAAAATTTGTTTAGTGTTTTTACCATACAATGAGAAGGAAAACAAAGCAAAATAAAACTTCATCAGAAAACCAACAGAGTGGACCTAAGGAATCGTCAGATACATTTTAGATCCATTTCTACAGACATTTAATGACGTATTTTTTACCAATTCCATGATTAGAAACAAACATTTTATAGGTATATTTTCAGGATGAATTCCATTGCTATTATGACATTTTATTTTTACCCTACCCTCTTTAATAGTACTATTTTAAAAGCACCAGTTACAAATCTGAAACTTGCTACTTAGGGTCAGATTCCAAGGTAATAAATTCCTAGTCTCCATTAACGTTGTTAACTGAAATAAATCAATAGGAAACAGGGTGAGTGCTCCACTGAAACCTGTATAATAACATTTATTTTCCCTTGGTGAGAACAGAGAAAGAAATTGCATTAAGTACAGGGGAATGGCAACTACACAGTAAGCGCTTTAAAGACTTAAAGTTTTATAACAAAATTGTGAAATACATTATCAAGTGTAAGTGTCAGGTTCTGAGCAATACATTACAGTCTGCTTTTATGAGTGAGAAGGTTTCTCTATCAAATAAAAGAATCCCAGGGAGACCTGGAGTTCAATAAAAGTCAATGAATTGCAAGTATCAACTTCTGGTTATAAATATCTCGAGAAATTATAAGATGATAGGATTTCTCTTCAATAAATATTAGTTTATCACTAATGTCAAATTATAATTAGATCTCTCTACAGAGTAATTAAACTTGTTCAGTAATGTCACACTTACCTTTTTCTTCACCTCTGGCCTAAACATGTTGAGAAGTCCCCTACTCATTGTCAATGCAACAAAAGCTTGCTTCCGGCTATTTGACCAAAGAAACCTAATCATGAATTTTCAGTTCTTCTTGGACGCAAGCCGTCTTTAAAGGAACCAATTTCATGAGCACGTTGAATGTCTGATGATGTGGATGGCTATCGGTCAGCACAGAACAGGGTCATCTGTCAACAAAGTAAATTGATTACAGTAATTTTATCTTTTAAGTAAGTTACACATTGATCCTAGTTGAGTAATCTGATTCAATTTGTGTGAAATTGTTTGAAATACTACTCAGTAAAACTTGATCTGGAACACAGATAAAGTTATTTTGGGGTATTGGAGACTGATCAGAGGCACTGAGTATATTAACCTAATTTACCTTTAATCTTTGGTGTTATGAGTAGTCTAAGGTCCTGTAAACAGAAGGATCTGCTTAAAAGAGGGATTTTTTTTTTTTTTGACTTTACAAGGGACACACTAGCAACCTTTCTTGGTCTCATATAGCACATCATATTGATCCCTTGAAAATGGTTATCTGTCGTATGAATACTTTGAATTATTTTTCTGGTGTAACTTTACTGGTAAGATTTTCTTCTCGAATAATTAGACTTTAATTTGAATAAAATGAGCCAATTGAAGCTAAAAATATTTGATCAACTGATCAGAAATGGTATGTTGAAGAGTCAGATTTTTGAATTTAATAAATCTCTGTTCTTTATTCTATCAAGAATAGGAACCCATCTGTAAATACTGGAAAATAGTAGCTTCTTATTAACCCCACTTAGAGTAAAAGTGCCAGCTCTTATCATTAAAACAATTTATCTCTTTTAACAATGAATCAACAGTGCTTTAAATCTCTATAAAATGTATTTATTTTAACAGTTTTCATTATTTATGGTTCTGAATTTAAAAATTTTTTAGTACTCTGAAGTTGATTGAACAGCATATTAATTAAACCAATTTGCTAACCAAAATTGATTAGCCAGTTGTTGAAAAAACACTGTAATAAGTAATCCAAGGTGTTTACTTTGAGAAATCAGATTATTGTCATTTATCAGGTAATGGTCATTGAGCTGTTGATAGGGGCCTCTAACTACTAAAGTCTTCCTCGTGGGAAGAAGGTGAGCAGCCAGGCTCTGAGGCTCTAACTACTTTTGTTGCTTGACAACATTCCTTCCATTTTGCTATATATTAAGTATTCATAGTAGTTCCTGGTTGCATAACAAAAATGGGAAAAACTTGTAATGTCAAGCTGGTAATTTTTTTCTTTTTTTAGTATATTTTGTTATAGAATGAAAGATTCTTTAAATTCTATAGTGCTTTACAATTTTCAAAAGTTTCACACAGATTTCATATAACCCCATAATAACCCTTTTTTTCCCCACCCCTATATTGCCCCTCCCCCTTCTGCCTCCCCACTGGTAACCACTCATTTTGTTCTCTGTGAGTCAGCTTCTTTTTTTGTTATAGTCACTAATTTGTTGACTTTTTAGATTCCATGTATAACAGATATCATACAGTGTTTGTATTTCTGTCTGACTTATTTTACTTAGTATAATGCCCTCCAAGTCCACCCAAGTTGCTATAAATGGCAACATTTCTTTTTTTTTTATGGCTGAGTAGTAGTCCATTGTATATACATATACCACATCTCCTTTATCCATTCATCTGTTGATAGCAATTGTAAATAGTGCTGCTAGGAATATTGGAATACATGTATCTTTTTGAATTAGTGTTTTGGGTTTGTTTTGTTTTGTTTTGGCTATATACCCTGGAGTGAAATTCCTGGGTCATATACTATTTTTAGGTTTTTTTTGAGAAACCTCAACACTGTCAAACTGGTATTATTTTTAGTTTAGTTTTGTTTTTGAGACACCTGATAGTTGAGATTAAAAATACAAATAATCCAACCTAGTGATTATTATATATATATATATATGTTTTAATTACACAGGTTTAGGATAAAATCATCTCCAAAGCTTCAGATATTTCTAAAAATTCAACTATTTTTATTCCATAGCTATGTTTATACTTTATCTAGTTTCATGAAATGCATTTGTATGTATTACTAATGCTGTAACAATAAAATACATTTTTAAATGCTGACGTCAAAATGTTCTTTCTGGTTAAATACTGATTTCATTCATTAACACTAAACTGTTCAGATCTATTTAAATTGTGGTCTTCTCCACTTTCTTTCAAAGATGTTGGAACCGTTCTTAAAGTAGTTTCAATTCCTAAGGAGACTTGGCATGATTTAGAAGAAGTTCTGCTGGAAGAAATGACAGTTTTTCGGGTGAGTGCTGCTTAATTTCAAGTGTCAACAAGTTCCCTTGTATGTCTTTCCCCCAGGACAGCTGCACAGTGAACTTGGTATGGACAAGCAGTCTAGCATACCCTTCTAATTAGCTTGTCAATTAGAAAGCCAGACACTAGTCAAAATAAACCTTGAAACTTTCAATGCTAGTTAAATCAAAAAATGTAAAGAAATATATCCTTGGCTCATATTTTGTTTTCTCAATGATAAATTATATGATTTACATTTTATATTATTTATGTAAGTTACCTCAATGAACAAACCCTGTGTGCCTCCTACCCTCCAAATCCCCTCTTTCACACTTAATGGTATAACTGGGATGATAGGTAACTTCCATGAATGTATTAAAGGAAATACATTCAGAATGATAACGGAATGAAGACATTTCAATAATTTTTTAGCTTATTTGTGAATTGTTTTATCATATTTTCCTAAAGAAATCATTTGTTAGCATAAAAAGTTTGAGGTTTTTATATCACTTGTGGAAAATCTGTTATGAATTCCTAGTCTACACAATTAAGAAGAGTACAGATAGTTGTCCTTTTGTCCTGAATCACTGATGGCCCAAGTAGGTTTATATAGGATTGGGGGTAGAGGCAGCAGTATATGGATTGAAGTGAGGGAGGAAAACTGAAGTAATGTAACATACACCACATTCCTTTTAGAAAGCCAGCTAGGAGGAAGAGTTTGAATTGAAGCACACCTTGATATAAATCATTTATGAAATATAACAGAGAAATAGATGCCTATCGAAGGTGTTATTTCAGTTTTTGATAAAAATCTGAGACATTTATAACTGCAAAATAAACTGGAATTAGAAGAATTTCATGGACAGAAAATGAGAAAATATAGGATCTAGTCTCACAACTTAACATTATCTCATTTAGTCTCCAGAAATATCACTTTATCTATAAAATGAAGTGGATGGATTAAAGTTTTCAGTTGATTAAATATTTTGATTGCAAGGAAAATCTTCCCAAGACTTCTTTTAGCCCCACACTTCTAGACCAGTTTATTAACACAATAGAGCTCTAGCTCACTATTCAGTAATACTTTGAAGAGAAAATAGAGTAAAATATGGCAAGCTTTTAATATATATATATTGATTCAAGTAAAGTTATGATTAGCTTTGAAACAGATAACTGGTACATCATGACACAGACATCTTGTAATAACTAAACAATGTTCTAATGGGAAGGGCTTAGGTTCTTCAGTCATAGCTAGCTACATGGCAGTTCTGTTTGGAACCCATACAATCCCTCTGAGCTTCCCTAGCAGGAAAAATAATACCTACCTCACAAGGAAGCTAGAAGAATTAGAGACACTATATGTAGAACATCCAGGACAGTGCCAGCTCCTGTGCTCAGAATCTTATTGTCAATATAATTTTACTTGTTTTAGTTTGTCTACACTGAATATAAGACACATTCTCAGTAGCCTTCTCTACTAATCCTTGGTTTAAGTCTTAGAATAACACAATCATCATAATTCTAGTACGATTTTTAAAATCAGGCACTTGGACCTTACTTTGTCTGGTATAGAATGATGACTAATCCCTATCTTTCACCAAGTCCCATTTCATTATTTATGCATTGATACTTTATCCTACAAATTCAAAAATACAATTATGCAAATAGACTGTGTCAGTAATACAGAGCCCATCTAGATTTAGCAAACAAATTATGGGCACTGAGGGGCAGATATATATATTGCTGTCTTGTGTCCATTGTTGTGTCTCCAGAGCCTAAAGTGTGTTTTCAACCTACATACATTAAATGAATAAAGGAATCAGCATTTATGCAAAAATGAAAAATGAGAGTTTAAGGTCTTCTTAGGGAGACCCCACGTAAAGTGAGGTGCCAGAGTATGAGGAAGATAAACCGATAACAGCAAAAAGTTATCCTGCTGATTATATCCCATATTATTCTAGTAGAAAAAAATTTTTACCAATTCTGTATTTTTGGAAATCTATATTACCACCACTGTAGCAAATGAAGTTGCAGGAGTACTAAAATATTGTTATAACTTTAGAATTTCTTAACTATTTCCAGAATCTTTTACTTTTGAATTTGTCGTGGTTCCTTTGCATATTCCCCTTCAGTTAATAGTATATGATTATAACAAGTTCCATTTACTAATTCAACTGTAAACAAACATGTCTACCATGGTCCTGGCACAATGCTAATCATCATCTCTGGTGATTCAGAGATGAACACTATAAACATGGTTCCTGACCTTGTGTAGCTTAGAGACTCTTCCATGTTATCCCTCATAGTTTCAAGTACTTAATTTATTATCTTTTAGTACAATTAAGTTTTATCTTGTAGAATTGTATCATTATATCATGCCATTTAAAAAAATAAGGTACTTTTTATCTATTATTTAATTATTTTCCAGGATTTTATGAATCAGAATATGTATAATTTTGCAGTAATACTGTGTTCTAGCTAATTTTCATTCCCTACATCTCTGGGAGTTTAAGTTTACGTTTCACATCTTACCTTTGTTTTTTAATAGTAAATCAAATTTTAGTTTAAAAATATTACTTTAAGCTGATCTATTAAATGACTTTTAACAAAACCTTGAGAGGTTGGAAGCCAGCCATCTTGCCAACCCAAATATTTAATGTCTATTAGATTTTGTTAGTGTTTTGCAGTTTCCAGAGAAATACACAGCCGAATTACACTTATGATAACTATTGAATGACTTTTTTGTGGTTTTTTAAGATGTCATGAGAGAGGTTCTTTATTCAGTTTTTAACAATTAGGTATGAATATGTAATATTGTGCTTTCATGGAAATGATTGTTTATGAGTTTATAATTTTGTTAAAGGATTGTTTGCAACGTGGGACACATCTTCCAGAGATAAATGTTCCATTTTTCTCCCATATTCTGTTTTATGCATTGTTGTCATTATTATTTCTTTGGCACCCAAGTAGACAAAACGTATTTGGGCAGAGTTTAGAGAAATATTTTCTTTCAACATTCTGTTCTATCAGGCAAAGTTCATACATATATTGTGGTCTAGCAATTGGAATATTTCACTGTCAAACTTTGTTTAATTTTGCAGAAGGAGGGCAAAAAACACATTAAAGCAATTTCTATAGACACTGAAACAAGCGGAGAAATGTTACAGTTTCTGTATTTTTATTTGAGCCTTGCAAGTCATTCCATTTAACATAAAATAAAATTTAAAAGGGTTAATTTGAGCACTGTGGTAGTTTGACAAGGTAAATAGACAAGGAACAGATTTAGGGTCCTGGTGGTATCTGATACTCTTGGATTTTAAAAAGAAAGACATTTAATGTCAACCAACCAGCTAATTTTACCATAATATCATCTCCAGGAGACCATGTTCATTATGTGTCTTTGCTAGACTGAATAACCAAACCTCATATAAAATCCGGAATTAAAGCCAGTACTATGTCCATTGCCATCTTGAGGTTGGTTTTAGGAAAACACCCTGGCTAATCACAGAACGTTCCAGTGGTTCCAGTTACATCTAAGATACTTTTTTTCTGGGTGAAATCAAATCCCGATCAGAGTATATAAAGAAAAATATTCCTCAGTAATAAAATTTCCATTTTAGAGTAAAATTTTTGTAGGTAACAAGATGTGAGATAAAATCGGCCTTGGTATAGGACTCTAGAAATGACTTTAAATAGCCATTATATATTCAAAATGGTATCAAAGTACTAAGACACAAACCTGATTCCAAATATTACTTGTGACCATTAATTGGTGTTTGAATCTCATTTACTATGTGATTCCAAACAAGTTGGTTAAAGTCACTTGAGCCTCCACTTCTTCATTTCATAATTTTTTTAAAATGAAGATTACTGGTAAATTGTAGCTATTGTTAACTAGTTATACAAATGAAAATCTCATTTAAAATAAATGCTTGAAAATCCTGCACCTGTACCTTGTTAAAAAAATATTCAAAAGGTATGAAAACCAGATGTATGCTGATTTTTACTTTACTCACATTGAGATTTTTTTTTTCCCAGTCCAAAGAGGGTTTTACTTTTGAGACAGTGAGGTGTTCAAGTCGCAATGCATTTAGTACAGTGGGTTTTATTTATAGTCCTATTGACTGCAAAGGATTGCAAGGCAGTTACATTGATAACGCATGCATTTTAAACCCAATTTATGCAATATTCCATGAACAGCTGAGCAAATAAAGAGTTTAATTTTCATTCAAATGTAAATCATAATTGATGCTTTCCAAAACCTAGTCTATTAACTCATTCTAAAGGAGCATCAGCATGCGTAGCATCCAGGGAGCTCTGTCAGATTCTCCTGGGATCAGCAGGTTGAAAAGCTCTGCAAGTGTGCAAGTTTAATAAGGACTAGATTAAAATATCTGAAAAAAATATATAGCAAATTAGAGTCATAGAAAATCTTGAAAAGATGCTAAGTTTTTAATTTCATTTTTACTTGAACTCCAATTAAATTTGCTCTTGAAACCAGTTTCATGAAAATGCTTATGAAGCTACATCTGTTTTAAATGAAAGTTATATTCATCACCAACTAGGGCTCAGAAAAAAATATAGCTTATTTAAATGGATGTCATCTTAATATATTGTCTATTAAAACTCAACCGCAGGCAGCATATAGCACATCCTATTCCAAACTGTTATTACTTTCCTAGTCTAAAAAATAAGTAAGTTTCTTTTAATTAAGAGATTCTAGGATCTTAATTGAAGAACGTTAAAATTATAATATGGCACAATGGAATTTCTTGTGTTTTGGGGTTTGTTTTGTTTTATAATTTATGTATGAAGTGATCATTTCCATCTACCTTATACACATTTAATTTTTTGTATTGTCAATGAATGTGAAATGTCTGAAAGTTCACCAGCTTCACTTTTATATAGTTTCACTGAAGTTTTTAAAAGAACTGAGACATAGCTAACTTTCATTTTAATTATACTAGCTGTTGATTCTCTAAGAAGTACTTTCCTTGTACCTAGGCTATAAAATTTATTTCATGAAAGTCCCTATGAAGTTAGCTGCTTACATAACCACTTTTCCTGTGAAACTCTTGGAATGGAGGAAGCTGCTATGGAATATTTTCCTAGCTCTTTTAAATTCTTTGTTTGGGTTCACTTATTCCAATATTATGTAAACCGAAATACAACAGTCAGTTTTATCTTTTAAAACTAAAAATCTATGATGAATTGGCCCCTTGATTTTTGTGATTTGATGCTACTAAATTCCAAAGATCTTATTTCTGTATAGAGAAAATTGGTAGATATTTCTTTCATCATAGTTGTCTTTATGATTGACAGTTCCTGTAGAAAATTATTTTTAATATCATTAAACTCTGAAAATGGGAAATTATGGGAAATCTCTAACTTATCCCATCAAATTAATTTACATTCTAAATTATTTGTCTCATTTGTGTCTCAGGCAGGTTGTCTTAAATTTGTTAACAAAATTCTGTGCTCAGCTTAGATGTTAGGGTTCAAAGTGGAAATTTGCAATTCTGCAGTACTCAGGGGGTAATTAAAGCCACAAGAGTGGATAAGCCCACCAGGAGCATAATGTGGCATCCAAAGAAGAGTGGAAAGGAGTCAGCAAGGCAAGGCAAATATATGAGGAATGGCTGGAGATAGAAAAGACTGAAAAAGGCTAAGAATAGTCAATAAAGAGTTTCAAGGCATAATGAAACCTAAAGGAGGAAGCAGTCAAGAAGAAATGACTGGTCAATAGTGCCATATCAAACAAGAACTCCAGCAATAATAATAGACTGAAAGCTTCCATTCAGCATCAGTGATTTCTCTTTCTGAGAATCGTAGGCCACCTCTCTAGAGTAAGGGCTAGACTCAGTGGGCTGAGGGATGAATGGCACTGAATGGGACATGAAGAAGTAAAGATGGTGAGTATAGAATATTCAGATTATTTTCAAAGAAATTACAGCTAACTTTAAAGGATTAAGGAAAAACTTCTTTTAAAGGATGGCCTCCTTTATCTCATATACAAATTCAGTTGAAGGAACAGAGTGTAATGGGGAGAGTAAAAGAGATAGGAGAGAAGGGGGAAAATTGGTAGGGAATTCATTTATTCATTCATTTACTCATTCATTATTTAACAAATATTTATTGACAACTTGCAAATTACACTTAACCTTTGAACAACTTGGGGGTTAGGCGCACCAACCCTTCAGGCAGGGGAAAATCTGAGTATAACTTTACAGTTGGCCCTCCATATCTGTGGTTTTGCATCAATGGATTCATCCAGCGCTGATGGTGTAGTACTATAGTATTTACAATTGAAAAAAATCCACATCTAAGTGGACCCACAAAGTTCAAACCCCTTTTGTTCAAGGGTCAACTGTAGGAGCAACAGTCCCAGGTATGTGGCAGTGCACGAAACAGCCCCAAATCCCAGGCCTAAATTAGTGTGTCGGGCGGTAGGGGGGTGGGGAGGGCTGGGGCCAGGGGAAGATAACCAATTAAGAAAACATATGAGAGATTGGTTCAAAATGATGTAGTAGAAGGGCATGCTCTCAATCCCTCTTGCAAGAACACCAGAATCACAACTAACTGCTGAACAGTCATCAACAAGAAGACACTGGAACTCACTAAAACAGATACCCCACATCCAAAGACAAAGGAGAAGCCACAGTGAGATGGTAGGAGGGGTGCAATCACAATAAGATCAAATCCCATAATTGCTGGGTGGGTGACTTACAAACTGGAGAACACTTATACCACAGAAGTCCACACACAGGAATGAAGGTTCTGAGCCCCAAGTCAGGCTTCCCAACCTGGGGGTCTCGCAATGGGAGGAGGAATTCCTAGAGAATCAGACTTTGAAAGCTAGTGGGATTTCATTGCAGGACTCTGACAGGACTGGGGAAAACAGAGACTCCACTCTTGGAGGGAACACACAAAGTATTGTGTGCATCGGGACCCAGGGGAAGGAGCAGTGACCCCATAGGAGACTGAACCAGACCTACCTGCTAGTGTTGGAGGGTCTCCTGCAGAGGTGGGGTGGGGGGGCTGTGGCTCACCGTGGGGACAAGGACACTTGCTGCACAAGTTCTGGGAAGTACTCCTTGGCATGAGCCCTCCAGAGTCCGCCAATAGCCCCAGCCAAGAGCCTGGGTAGGTTCCAGTGTTGGGTCACCTCAGGCCAAACAACCAACAGGGAGGGAACCCAGCCCCATCCATCAGCAGTCAAGTGGATTAAAGTTTTACTGAGCTCTGCCCACCCGAGCAACAGTCAGCTCTACCCACCACCAGTCCCTCCCATCAGGAAACTTGCACAAGCCTCTTAGATAGCCTCATGCACCAGAGGGCACACAGCAGAAGCAAGAAGAACTACAATCCTGCAGCCTGTGGAACAAAAACCACATTCATAGAAAGATACACAAGATGAAAAGGCAGAGGGCTATGTACCAGATGAAGGAACAAGATAAAACCCCAGAAAAACAACTAAATGAAGTGTAGACAGGCAACCTTCCAGAAAAAGAATTCAGAATAGTGACAGTGACGATGATCCAGGACCTTGGAAAAAGAATGGAGGCAAAGATCGAGAAGATGCAAGAAATGTTTAAAAAAGACCTAGAAGAATTAAAGGACAAACAAAACAGAGATGAACAGTACAATAACTGAAATGAAAAATACACTAGAAGGAATCAACAGCAGAATAACTGAGGCAGAAGAACAGATAAGTGACCTGGAAGACAGAATGTTGGGATTCATTGTTGCAGAACAGAATAAAGAAAAAAGAATGAAAAGAAATTAAGAAAGCCTAAGAGACCTCTGAGACAACATTAAATGCAACAACATTCACATTATAGGGATCCCAGAAGGAGAAGAGAGAGAGAAAGGACCCGAGAAAATATTTGAAGAGATTATAGTCGAAAACTTGCCTAACATGGGAAAGGAAATAGCCACCCAAGTCCAGGAAGCACAGAGAGTCCCATACAGGATAAACCCAAGGAGAAACACACCAAAACACATAGTAATCAAATTGGCAAAATTTAAAGACAAAGAAAAATTATTAAAAGCAGCAAGAGAAGAATGACAACATACAAGGGAACTCCCATAAGGTTAACAGCTGATTCCTCAGCGGAAACTCTACAAGCCAGAAGGGAGTGGCATGATATACTTAAAGTGATGAAAGGGAAGAACCTACAACCAAGATTACTCTACCTGGCAAGGATCTCATTCAGATTCGATGGAGAAATCAAAGACTTTACAGACAAGCAGAAGCGAAGAGAATTCAGCACCACCAAACCAGCTCTACAACAAATGCTAAAGGAATTTCTCTAAGTGGGAAACACAAGAGAAGAAAAAGACGCACAAAAACAAACCCAAAACAATTAAGAAAATGGTAATAGGAACATCATATAGATAATTACCTAAAATGTGAATGGATTAAATGCTCCAACCAAAAGACACAGACTGGCTGAATGGATACAAAAATGAGACCCATCTATATGCTGTCTACAAGAGACCCACTTCACACCTAGGGACACATTCAGACTGAAAGTGAGGGGATGGAAAAAGATATTCCATGCAAATGGAAATCAATAAAAGCTGGAGTAGCAATACTCATATCAGATAAAATAGAGTTTAAAATAAAGAATGTTACAAGAGAAAAGGAAGGACACTACATAGTGATCAAGGGATCAATCCAAGAAGAAGATATAACAATTATAAATGTCTATGCACCCAACATAGGAGTACCTCAATATATAAGGTAACTGCTAAGAGCTATAAGAGAGGAAATCGACAGTAACACAGTAATAGTGGGGACTTTAACACCTCACTTACACCAATGGACAGATCATCCAAAATGAAAATGAAGAAACAGAAGCTTTAAATGACACAATAGACCAGATAGATTTAATTGATATTTATAGGACATTCCATCCAAAAACAGCAGATTACACATTCTCCTGAAGTGCACATGGAAATTTCTCCAGGATAGATCACATCTTGTGTCACAAATCAAGCCACAGTAAGTTTAAGAAAACTGAAATCCTATCAAGCATCTTTTCTGACCACAACACTATGAGAGTAGAAATCAATTACAGGGGAAAAAACATAAAAAACACAAATACATGGAGGCTAGACAATACGTTACTAAATAACCAAGAGATCACTGAAGACATCAAAGAGGAAATCAGAAAATACCTGGAGACAAATGACAGTGAAAACACAACGATCCAAAACCTATGGGATGCAGCAAAAGCAGTTCTAAGAGGGGCGTCTATAGCTATACAAGCCTACCTAAAGAAACAAGAAACATCTCAAATAATCTAACCTAACACCTAAAGGAACTAGAGAAAGAAGAACAAACAAAACCCAAAGTTAGCAGAAGGAAAGAAATCATAAAGATCAGAGCAGAAATAAATGTCATAGAAACAAAAAAAAAAAACTGTAGCAAGGATCAATAAAACTAAAGGCTGGTTCTTTAAGAAGATAAACAAAATTGATAAACCATTAGTCAGACTCATCAAGAAAAAGAGGGAGAGGACTCAAGTCAATATTAGAAATGAAAAAGAAGTTACAACGGACACTGCAGAAATACAAAAAATCCTAAGAGACTACTACAGGCAACTCTATGCCAATAAAATGGACAACCGGGAAGAAATGGACAAATTCTTAGAAAGGTATAACCTTCCAAGACTGAACAAGGAAGAAATAGAAAATATGAACAGACCAATCACAAGTAATGAAATTGAAACTGTGATTAAAAATCTTCCAAAAAACAAAAGTCCAGAACTAGATGGCTTCACAAGTGAATTCTTTCAAACATTTAGAGAACAGCTAACACCCATCCTTCTCATACTCTTCCAAAAAATTGCACAGGGGGCTTCCCTGGTGGCGCAGTGGCTGAGAATCTGCCTGCCAATGCAGGGGACACGGGATCGAGCCCTGGTCTGGGAAGATCCCACATGCCGCGGAGCAGCTAGGCCTGTGAGCCACAACTACTGAGCCTTTGCATCTGGAATTTGTGCTCCACAAGAAGAGAGGCTGCAACAGTGAGAGGCCCGTGCACCGCGATGAAGAGTGGCCCCCGCTCGCCACAACTAGAGAAAGCCCATGCACAGAAACGAAGACCGAACACAGCCATAAATAAATAAATTAATTAATTAAAAATTGCACAGGAAGGAACACTCCCAAATTCATTCTTGCGGCCACCATCACCCTGATACCAAAACCAAAGATACTACAAAGGAAAATTACAGACCAATATTATTCGTGAATATAGATGCAGAAATCCTCAACAAAATACTAGCCTACAGAATCCACCAACACATTAAAAGGATCGTACACCATGATCAAGTGGGATTTATCCCAAGGATGCAAGGATTCTTCAGTATATGCAAATCAATCAATGTGATATACCATATTAACAAATTGAAGAATAAAAACCATATGATCATCTCAACAGATGCAGAAAAAGCTTTTGACAAAACTCAATACGCATTTATGGTAAAAACTCTCCAGAAAGTGGGCATAGAGGGAAACTACCTCAACATAATAAAGGCCATATATAACAAACCCACAGCAAACATCATTCTTTTTTTTTTTTTTTTTTTGCAGTACGCAGGCCTCTCACTGTTGTGGCCTCTCCAGTTGCGGAGCACAGGCTCCGGACGTGCAGGCTCAGCAGCCATGGCTCGCGGACCCAGCCGCCTCGCAACATGTAGGATCTTCCCGGACCGGGGCACGAACCTGTGTCCCCTGCATTGGCAGGTGGACTCTCAACCACTGCGCCACCAGGGAAGCCCCAAACATCATTCTTAATGGTGGAAAACTGAAATCATTTCCTAAAGATCACAAACAAGACAAGGATGTCCACTCTCACCACTATTATGCAACATAATTTTGGAAGTCCTAGCCATGGCAGTCAGAGGAGAAAAAGAAATAAAAGGAATAGAAATTGGAAAAGAAGAAGTAAAACTGTCACTCTTTGCAGATGACATGATACTATACATAGAGAATCCTAAAGATGCCACCAGAAAACTATTAGAGCTAATCAATGAATTTGGTAAAGTTGCAGGATACAAAATGAATGCACAGAAATCTCTTGCACTCCTATACACTAATGCTGAAAGAGAAATTAGGTAAACACTCCCATTGCAACAAAAAGAATAAAATACCTATGAATAAGCTTACCTAAGGAGACAAAAAGACCTGTATGCAGAAACTATAAGACACTGTTGAAAGAAATTAAAGATGATACCAACAGATGGGGAGATATACCATGTTCTTGGATTGGAAGAATCAATATTGTGGAGATGACTGTACTACCCCAAGCAATCTACAGATTCAGTGCAATTCCTATCAAATTACCAATGGTATGTTTTACAGAACCAGAACAAAAACTCTTAAAAAAAAATTATTTGCAAATGAATCAACAGACAAAGGGTTAATCTCCAAAATATATAAACAGCTCATGCCGTTTAATATTAAAAAACAAACAACCCAATCCAAAAATGTGCAGAAGACCTAAATAGACATTTCTCCAAAGAAGACATACAGATGGCCAAGAAGCACATGAAAAGCTGCTCAACATCACTAATTATTAATGAAATGAAATCAAAAGTACAATGAGGTATCACCTCACACCAGTTAGAATGGCCATCATCAGAAAATCTACAAACAACAAATGCTGGAGAGGGTTTGGAGAAAAGGGAACCCTCTTGCACTGTTGGTGGGAATGTAAATTGATACAGCCACTATGGAGGTTCCTTAAAAAACTAAAAATAGAATTACCATATGACCCAGCCATCCCACTACTGGGCATATACCCTGAGAAAACCATAATTCAAAAAGACACATGCACCCCAACGTTCATTGCAGCACTGTTTGCAATAGCCAGGTCATGGAAGCAACCTAAATGCCCATCGACAGATGAATGGATAAAGAAGATGTGGTACATACATACAATGGAATATTACTCAGCCATAAAAAGGAATGAAATTGGATCATTTGTAGAGACGTGGATGAATCTAGAAACTGTCATACAGAGTGAAGTAAGTCAGAAAGAGAAAAACAAATATTGTATATTATCGCATATATGTGGAATGTTGAAAAATGGTACAGATGAACGGGATTGCAGGGCAGAAATTGAGACAGAGACGTAGAGAACAAACGTGTGGACACCAAGGGGAGAAAGGGGCGGGGGTGGGGGGGGTGTGATGAATTGGCCGATTGGGATTGACATGTATACACTGATGTGTATAAAATGGATGACTAATAAGAGTCTGCTGTATAAAAAAGTAAAATTCATAAATTCAAAAAAAAAAAACATGTGAGATGCCTCTGCTGCTGTCCTCATATCCTGTCAACCTCACCTCTGTTTCCCACTGTGTGTCTTTCAGTTTTTGCCCCAGCACTTCCCTGACAGGCAAAAGGGCAAGCAAGAGTCACAACTGAGGGTGTGGGAGATTTAACAACCCTGTGGGCATCCAAAGAGTAATGGAATATTTCCATATATTTATATATGTATAAAACTTTTCTTGGTACAAGCCTCAGTGGATAGTTTAGAGAGTCATTGTCTACTATCCTCAGATTTTGTCTCAGTGGTACTTATGTGACCTACTTTTTATTGACTTTTCCTCCCTCCTCTCAATCCTTAGTTCCTTACTCTTACTCCCTACCTTCAGATAAGAGCTTTGAGGTATCGGAGGAAACTCACCTCCTATACCTATATGACTCAAGATAAATGTCATATATAAATCATATATGCATAAATGTTATATATATTTCTAGATAGTGATAAGCACTCGAGAGAAAAACTAAAGCAAGGAAAGGATATGGGAGTGTGTGTGCACATGTGTTGAGTGTGTATGTTGTGCATGTGAAAGAGGAGAGATTTGAATAAACACTGTGTGATGAGCACATTTGTAAAGTATTTTATATTTATTAATTCATTTAATCGTCTTAGCAGTCCTATGAGGAAGGTACCATTGTTTTCATTTTTCAGATGAGAAAACTAAATTCGAGATTCTATACCACACCTAGTATCACACTTCTGGCCAAGTTTGTGTTACTACTATTTGAACCCATACATTTGACCCCAGAGTGCAACTCTTTACCCTTTCTTCAGGGCTTAACTTCAGTCACCTACACAGGGAGACCTTTCAGGATTTTGTTCTTCCCACCTAAGCCTCTTTGTCATCAGCTGTCTCTGAAACCCCCCAGCCGTTTCTTCTTAGAGTTGTGTTTGTCATTGATGAGACATAGGATGGAGCACAGTTAAATGAAAGTGAATCTAAGAGGATAAGCGAATACATTCAGGAGAATAGCCTTTTGGTGGTCTAAGTTATTCAAAGAACAGTCTTTATTTATGCAACATACATAGGTTTATGATAAGCTTTAGCAGAACACTTCAGCAAAGTGTATTGGTGATTACTTCCCTAGTCCTGACTGCTCTAGATGAGCCTGTTGATAGAAATTAAAGAGATTATGTTCTCCAGCAGAGACCTGAAGTGAAGGTCTTTGTGTCTTAGTCATTTTAATAATAAAGAAATAATCTCATCCCAACTGAGCTCTCACAGTTCTTGACAGCTGGAAACCAGCTTAGTACTCTCAGCTCATCCTTGGCGCTATTAGGAGCTGGCCTGACAGTCTCACGTATGCCATGGTCTTGGTGTTCTCCAGTTGAACATACAAATTTTCACAGATCCCCAACATCAGATGAGGCCATTCTCAGACCATTATGAATCAAAAAAAAAAAAAAAGGCAAGACCATTCTGTAATCATGTCTGAATATCTAAACACAGAAAAGAACGTAAACATTGTCCAAACAATAAAAATGACCAAATATCTCCCTACCCTGCCCTAGTGAGTGATTGCTACTTTACCTATCACTACTTTAGCTTCACTGTTTTTCCCTCCTAAATAAGACTTATGAAGATACCTAATCATAGAATTACCTCTGCTTTTTGACAGCATCCAATGCAAAGCAAAGCCCTACTTCCTGGAACCCTTCCTTAAGTTACCTAACGCAAGCCCAAAACGTATAAGTCCTTTCCATCCCTCTTACTGAGCTTCCCATGAACAGTGGGCAATAAACCCAACCTGATTCATGGGTATGTTCCTGATGGTCGTTAACTGGAGGATGCACTTATTGTCTGCTCCATACATACAACACTTGTCTATGCAATTTCTTTTACATGTCTTATTTCCCAATTATAGTGCTTCTTACAGGCACTGAAGTTATCTTTTTGGAAATTTATGTTGGTATTTTATGACTTTTCTAATTGACTAAACAATTCACATTTTGTTTTTCTTCTTTAGGAACCAACTGCTATTTCAGCAATGGAGCTTTCCACTAAGCAGGTACTATATTCATTTTGTTAATTTTATGTTTCAAATAGATAAATATGTTCCATCAGATTTTATGGATTTATTAACAGTTGTTCAAAAAACAAGAGAAAAAATTCTTACAATAACTAGTAGGAAACTAAAGATAATTTTCATTGCCCTCGTGCTTTTGACCAGTCTCATATATGTCCTATAAATATATTTCTTAGATCACTATTTGTTGTAAATTTTCATTTATAGCATTTCTTTTTTGGTCATTATAATATAATTTACTCAGTAATTATTTTCATCTGTCTATCCTTTAAAATAACATTGGTGACTATTTCAGAATATAAATAAATTTATAATTTAATTTGTATGTATAAACAATACATTATATAGGGTAATAAAATTATGCACTGGACTATATATTTTTGGGGGATTTTTACTTAAAAGTTAATTTTACTTTTTCAGTAGTATTGTGTGCTAGAGAAAACATTTAGTTTGGCTAAATATAAAAGGGAAGCAGCAAAATGGTCACTGCCAAATGATGTTATTAAACTCCATGGATTCAAAGGTTAAGGGCAGCGTGTTAATAGTCTTTTCATTCACGTTGAATGAATGCTTTGGCAAGACTCTTAAGAAACACAAATGACTTCTAAATGCTCAATGATATGGGCAAAACAAATATAATTTTAACTTCTAATGAATTACCTTTTCCACATAAATGTTACCTAGCCTTTCTATCCAGTATATCAAAGGTAGCTAAAAAGAAAAAAGTGGCTTGGATCCTGAGTTGAAATTAATTATTAAATAACCTAGAAGAAAAAGCCAGGAAGGTGTAGGGAGCCCTTTACTCACTGTAAACTTACATACAAGTTTTGTATGAAAACTTATATACAAAATTATTGAATCTGAGAATGATTTGGTGAATCTTATTTCTTAACTGTTTACATGTTGTATCTCTGACCATACATTATTCCTCATACAGGATGCTAAAATACTGTGCCACTGAAACTCAGTATATATCCTTTCCACACATTCATATCAAAATAGATTGATAATCTCCAAGCTATTTAGAGAAATCCAGAGTGCAGATATTATTGACCTGATACTGTCATCTTACACTTCGTAAGTGTGTGTTCACCTGTTCTTGTAATCTAAAAATTGTCAAATGTTGGCAAGGAAATCCGGGGATTTCCAGGATAGTAGCTAGACCAAGATATTCTTTCCTGTAATGATTTTTTAAATTATTTACTTATTTTCTGCTAGACTTCTTTGTCAACGTTAATTACATTGCATCTAGTTTTGTAAATCATTTCTTTCTGTTTTAACGTGTTTAAACCTACCTTAAGAATTACCTATTAAATGCAACACATTTCACCAAAAAACAAACACAAACAATTTATCAACCTAAAATACTATGTTAGAAGAAAGTGTCCCTAGCCTTCATTTTCCATTACTGGAAAATTTTCACAACATTAGATGGAGTTTCATTTCCATTCAGATGTGACTGGAGTTTGATTTCATTCAGATGTGACTCAGTTTCATTTATGCTCATGGAAATTTTAAAACTGAGGCAGTAGTTTCATGAGGGAGAAGCAGTGTTGCAACTAATTTTCTGGTTAAATGGGCTCATCTCCTGCTATGAACCACAACTTGTTAAGGAGGTTAGTGAGAAAGCCTGTGGTGATGTTAAATTGGGCAGAAAAACATGTCAGGTTATTTGCTGGTGACTGGATTATGCTCAATGGTGCCTGCAAGCGTCCCCCATATTTCATTTAAATAGCATAATTCATTGTGAAAATCATTAATAGTACTGCAGAATAATCGTTAAATATAAACTACATTGAATTGTATTTAATTTGGGGCATTTTATCACACTTTAGGTTTTCATTACAATAATTTCAGTTGTCATATTTTTGGTTTCATATTCTTCTCATGTATTATTTCTCTGATTTTCTCCTAAAGGAATCTGACAGATTTAGATATTATCATTTGGATAACAACTCCTTTACTACTCAGTGCCATATTCTTATAGAAATCTATAAGTATGAATTTCATTCATGCTTCTTAAAAGTTATTGGCCAAACATAGAAATCTTTTTCTTAGGTATAACCAACTTGGTCAGTAGCTTTTAAAATAGTTATGACCACAGTATATGGTTTGGCATGTCTGTATTCACCAATGCCAACCATGCTTCTAGAAACTGCTACCCCATTTTAACTAGTTTAATTGTTGTTTAAACATTATGTTTGTTTCATTTTTTATCATATTGAGATTGCTGGCCTTCAATACAATCTAAGTTTTTTTTTTTAAAGGTGCTTTTGGAAGAGAGAAAGAATAGGAGGGGAAAAAAAAGAATAAAGAATTTCTTTCCATTAGTTAAGTTCCCTGTTAATATTTTTCAAATTATGATCAACTGTTATCACATGCAGGTTCTATAGATGCTTTAAGAGCGGTACAAATCAATATAATTTTCTCTCAACCGAAAAACTTAATAATACTTCATCTTTTCCTCCCAGAGACTTTAACTACCATTTCTTAATTTGCCATGGTTTGTAGCATCTTTCAATATAATAATACAAGGTGAATATAGTAAGAAGTTGATTTTCTGTAATATATTCCATATTCTATATACTCTACTATGTTCATATACTATAAATATTCTTCACTTACTGAAATGGAATAAGCAATCAGTATATCTGCCTCCATAATAATTTAGTTTTTATTGTATTATTTCGTACCCCTTTTTTTCCATTTCTTATATTAAGATATAAGTAAGTTGGTTAGCTTTCAGCATATAATTATTTTCTAAAGGTACTCCTTATACCCTCAATAATTTCATAGATTCTAATAGTTACTTATATCTTCATTTAAACATATCTATTTACATATGTAGTCCCATCTTTGAGAGCCTTTTGGAAATGCAGTTTTAATTATATCCATTGCTGACTGTTAGACAATTCGTTATAGTAAAAGAGCACACCATGGTTCAGAGACTGGCTTTTCTGTAACTTATTTTCATTTATATAGTGGAAAATTAAAATACACTTTTGAGGTCTTTTTCATATGTACTGTCATGTTTCAGTATTTTCACAACTTTTATTTAATGTTTTATTATAATTATTCAGTCATCTAAAGCAAGAAAGGGAGCTATGACACCAATTACAGTAAAATGTAGAAAAGTCACACAACAGTCTTATTTGTATGTCATTTTGTATTTACATAAATTTGCAACTGGTATGCTACATTGGTTCAACTTTGTTAAAGGTACTTTTTAACTTGTATTGAAATCCTGAAGTAGTTACTGTTAGAAAGCTTTTTTCCCCCCAATTCTGGCTCCTTTGATAATTTCAAATTCACTGAAGATAGTGGCAGCATAGACATTTTATCTAGATATATACTTTAAAGATCTAGTTAAACATGCTCATTTTATGAATAAGGAAGTTAAGTCTTAGAAAAATTATGTGAAAGGCCCAAGATCACAAGAGAGTTAATGTCAGGCAAGACCTAGGATCCAGGTATGTTGATGCCCAATACCCCACTTTTTCCCACAACACTTGAGTTTTTTGTTCAAGTCCACGGCACCAGCCAGAGTGTACTTGATTCCCCTATCTGAGATCTTTCGCATGAGAAGTAATTGAGTACTTTTGTTTAAAGTAATCTTCCTGGAGGTAGTGCAAAGGCAAGACATTTAGCGTTGAGCAAAACTTCTTACCAATGCAAGTGCCAAAACTTCACCCTTTCCCTTCTTATAGGAGGGCAGACTGCGTTACAGGCAATTCAGTAGGGCACCCAAGAGTCAAAAGCAAAAGATCCCTGCCTCAAGACCAATCAGAATACATGACAATGTAGATAATCTGATTAATCAAAATTATAAACAGTAGAAATTTAAAAAGCAACCTAAGAGCAAAAACTGAAGGTTTGAACTTTATATTGCTCAGTGTCTTACTGTCTAAAATTTTTTATTTTTATGAGATTTAATTGACATATAACTATTGCTGTCTTCCTTTATCTTCCCTTGGTTTTACACTTATAAAATATACCTGTTTCAGTCAACTATTTAGATTTTGGTCTTGCTCTATTTTAAATGGTCACATTTCCTGCCAGGCCTTTGAAGAAACTACCAATAATGGAATGTTTTTAAACCCACAGATATAAATGCATCTTTGCTAAGCTGGAACCTTTTTTGTTGTTGTTTTTAAGAAAAAAATAGATTTGAAAAACAAGGTAGATTTTGTCCTAACAGTAAACTCTTTCCACAGCAACAACTATATATCGGCTCTACTGTGGGAGTCACACAGCTCCCTTTACACAGATGTGATATTTACGGGAAAGCCTGTGCAGAGTGCTGCCTTGCCCGAGACCCTTACTGTGCCTGGGATGGCTCTTCATGCTCTCGCTATTTTCCTACTGCAAAGAGGTAGGAGGAATATTAGAAATAAACACAGTGTTTGATATTTATCTTATCTGATTCCATTTTTGGAACAACTTCTTCATATAAATACATCACCTTTTTTCTGATGAATAAAATGAGGTGTTATACTTCAGGGAACTCTTAGACACCTCCTAAACGTTGTACCCAAGCTTGGTTTACTTTTGTTTTAAAAAACAAAAACACTTTCTTATTTTGACAAAATAGTCATTTCAACGTATTCTCTACTACTCACTTAAGGCTACCTTTGCCCCTTGATATTCACCAGTATTTTAGAAACAAGCAATAGTAGATGAAGTAATATACAATACTTGCTAATATAAACCTAAGGATTAACAGTATGCACATGAACATATTGAAACCTTTAATAGAAATTAACATTATTAAGCCAATGCATTATAGGAGCAGTAAAATTTGTTTTGTTTTTTTATCTTAGCTAATGTTTTACAAGAAGGTAAGAATGTGGCTTTTTTCATTGCTAATGAGATGTGTTCTACAACATTTGGATCATTTTAAAGGTTTTGGAAAAATATTAGGGAAAAGAAATAACCCTAATATCTACTTAAATATTTTGATTACACACTAGATAATATTGACTGTAGTGTTAAATCATCTACAACTTAAATCTTTCATATAGTCAGTCCATATGGATTAAAACACAGTTACCTTGTTAATAATAATATTAAATAATAAATATTAAATTATTATTCCACTTAATAAATATGCAATTTTCTTAAGCCTTCAATATTCAGAATTTAGACAACATGTTGGTATTACTTTCATATACGTATTGACTTTGTTGGAAGTTTAAATTTAAAACAAGAACTTAGTGTGGAGGTAATGTGTTATTGATCAAAGAAACCATGGATAATTTAATAAATAGGAATATGCTGTTTTCACAGCAATTAAATTAAATTAATTAAGAATAAGGTTTTATGCTTCTTAAAATCAGTTAGCTCTAAAGAGCCTCTAATGTTGCTTGAAAGTGTGAAATTCATGTTTGAACTAAAAATGGGTATTATTTCCTTTCCATGTGAAAATATATAACATTGCCTAATTTAGTAATAATCCATTTGAATTTTAAGCTTTTATTAATGAGAAAGAAGATAAAAATAAGATCATAACTACATCTATAATAAGTTAAAAAGCTGGATGTTATTATACATTTGAAATGTGTTTATTGCATACCTAGAATCCAAGATTGAAGGAATTATCATTAACACATTTTTGTTGTGCCTTGCAGATTTTACTTAATCCAATTTCATGTGTCTTTGAAAAGGATGTTTAGAGGCCTCACAATTTATATATTCTTTGTGACGGCATTTTTCAAAAGCTTCAATGGCAATAAAAAACGCCTTCCCAAATGCTTTGTGGTTCGTGTTTCACAAGTTCCCTTGTTGGCTCAATTTTAAAATGTGCAACATCTGTTTGATAGTCTCACCAATTCTACAAATAGAAATCTATAAATACCTGGGACTTCTAAATTTATGAATACAGTAACAAATTCCATGTTTGCAATTCTCAGTGGCCTTTGTGAGAGCTCTTTTCAAGGATGGTAACTAACTTTGCAGCAAGACAATACCCATTAAAATAGATGCAGAAAACAGATGGGCAAGTGTCCCCAGTCTTTTCGAGTCAGTCACACAGAGCCAGTCTCCAGTTTTAGCCTTCTACTCCAACTACACATCTAGTTGGCACCACAACGGCTGGAGCCAACCTCCTTCCTCCCAGTCAACCAGTAGCCAAATGTAGAGAGAGGACTCCCAGAATGCACTGTAAGTAACATGATCTGAGCAGTAGAATGCAGGAGAAATTAATTTCGAGTTTTATAGCAAATTTAGCTTTTCTTTTACAGGTAAGTTCGTCTTCTCTCCCACCTTCCTCTGATAAAAGGAGGAGCCTTGCTCCACGGTATTTGTTGTTGTTTTTGTCCTTTTATTCACTTCGCAGGTAAATTGGTTTGCAATCAAAACCATGTAATCATAAAAGAAATGTTTTATAAAAAAAAGTTGGTATAGCAACCAAAAAGAAAAATTAAAGACTAACTTAGAAGTAGAATTCATAGTCTTAATAGTATAATTTAACAAAAGTCTATTTAAGGAATTATGTGTAAGTATTAAGAGAAAGAACATTCATGTGAGTTTTAATTTTCAGGCTTACTCCCTCATTAGAGATTAGGAAAAGAAGTTTAATTCTATTCATTGAATAAATGGGTTGCTCTTCTATATTTTGTGCTTTTTCCTCAGATTTTAAGATACTAAGAATTTTAGATTTTCTAGATGTTAGATATTTACTGACTGACATTCAGTAGCAAAAAGAAACCATGAATTTTCTGTTATCAATACTTTGAAAGACTTTTTGTTCATTGTTAGTACATTTATATACTATTTTCCATTTTGATCATCTTGCAGACTACTGTTATAGGTATAATGATCTACTTTTAAAAAATCTTTTAGGCAGATGTAGATGCATCTCTTCTGATAAACTTCCAGGGTCTTTGACTCTTCTCAGTTCTTATGACAAATTCCCAAGAGGGAATAGAGATACAGTAATAATTTTTAAATATAATTGTTTTAGACGCACAAGACGACAAGATATAAGAAATGGAGATCCACTGACTCACTGTTCAGACTTACAACACCATGGTAAGTTATAGCATTTTTAATCTTTCAACTTGCTAACACCAGGGTAAAACCATAAGCAATAATGCATATACGCACACATGCATACAAGTTATACACCTCTGCCAGAATACTTAGAGAAGTGCAACTGAAGAGAAAGAAAATCTTGTAGAAAGAAAATTCCAATGAACACAAAGCACTGAATTATGTTTTATTATTGTAGGTATGATAAATTCAGGATGTTAGACCCTTACGAGACTTAATGCTCAATTTTCTCATGTTAACCAAAAGGAGTCAAGTTTAAGCGCACGCTTTGTATGTGGTAGCAACCGGAGAGTAGTAGGCAGCAAATATATTCATTTAAATATATCAAAGAAGAAAGTGTAGTCTTAAAATAAGCCATGCAAATTACTCATTAATATACTCGTAATATAGACCCAGTATATTATTACTGGACATCCTACTCAAGTAGAAGATGGTTTGGATGTCTTCACTCTGATTTAGTAGGATAGTCCCTTGAACTGGGGATTTTGGACCAAGTTCGTTTTATGTTTCCTAAATGATGTCAAGGCCTATTTAATGTCAAGTTGCTTATTTAATGATGAAATATCAACCAGTCTTAATTTAAAACGCAGTAAAATGGTAGTATAGCTCATCCCCCCCACCCCCACTTCAACCCTTTACAAAAACAATAATTAGGCTATGCTTCCCCCTGCTGGGAAAACTCAGCAATGACATCACTGCTAACGAGCAGCTCAGTTAAAAATGGCTATCAAATGTAAACATTTTACATGTAATTGAACGTAATTATCCTTTAACTTTTTTGGTGCGTTTTACATTAATCTTAAAAGCAGGTATACTATTTTTTATCATTTACTTGGATTTGATTTACTAATTCTGTGTGTAGAACATTCATGGTTCATGAATGTTAAGAAAGAAAACACACTGTACGAATAGCACCCAGCAACATTCCAAAACCTAGTTGACTTTCTGAAAGTCCCTGTGTGTATCCTACATGTACTGGTATGTGATTCATGAATGTCCGCACAGTTGTTTGGGGGATGCCAATACCAGGAGACAGGTAGCCACAAATTGGGCCTATATTTTGAATTCATTTTGCTTGCAAAATTTCCTTATCTGTTATTTGTTTTCCTGTCTGTTATCGCTCTCATTATAAAAAAAAATACCACTAGATTGGAGCATATAAGTTTTTGTCTTTATACGGATTTAGTGCATTGTTGACACATCCTCATTTAATTTTTCGGATGGCATATTTCAATTGGACAACAAAATATCCACTAGTTTTCCATTTATTTCATGTAGAAATATTGAATTATGATCAGCAGCTTTTCAACAATACAGCATTATGAAATATTCCTTTTATTAAAGAGTATATTTGCTTAGATATAGAGAGGCTAATGTTAACTAACTAGAAGTAAAAGAAACAAGATGATGTAAGTAGAGCTCATTTCCAGTCGGATTTAATCTCCATGTCAATATGGACCTTGCTATTTTGCTCACTTTTTTATCTCTAGGTCTGTAACAGTTGCAATATTGTGAATATTGTAGATATTTAATAAATATTTGTTGAATGAATTATCTAAAAATTTCAAGCTATAGCATAATACTTACAAACTTTTGTTTCTCAATAGAGATTTGATCTAAATAGCATCCGTTATTTATTGTGAAAATGATTTGTCATACATTGTTATTAATACCATTGTATTCAGAAGTGGAATCTTTAAGAAATATCATAAACCAATTAACTAATAAATTATAGTTGCAAACCACTTTATGTAGGATACCGTGCTATGTTTTGAAGATTGCTAGAGAAATATATATATATATATGTATATCTTATTAATACATCCATTTTTTTTAGCAATCAGTCCCTTCATAGACCCAGTTAGTGTTTTTTCAAAGTGACATATATGCTGGAATTATGAGTGTACATATATACAAGGAAAAGTTGACCGAAGTCATACTTCTTTTTAAAGTGAGGCTGTGGATAAATAAATATTATTAACAGTTGAATGAATGGGCTTTGGAGAGTGCTTCAGATTTTAAAGTTATGTTTTGATGAAATTAGAGTGGTGCAACCCTATAAACTTTGGGAATATAGAATTGCTTAGCTGTAGAAAGTAAAATGAATGTGAATAACTTTTTTCTTCTGATTCTTCAGTTGGAATGAATACTGTAGGGAGGAAAAATAATTTCTGTGTTTCAATGTTACTGAGTCTGTGTGTGTGTATAAAAACAACCCCAAGTAGATGCTTGTGATATATGGGAGGAAATGGTAAAATAGTTCAAGAAGCTCTGCAGTAGTAAAAACATTCCCTATTTTGAAGGCCTCTTTATTCCTTGTCTGCTTGTCTTGCTAATTGACCAAACATAAAAAATATACACCATAGATTACAGTAAATTTCAAATGTTTGGAAACTAAGTCAGACATTCCCATATGGTCAGACTGAGTCTTACCATTAGGAATCAGTGAATTATCTTGGAATAGGTGATGTCAATCTTTGACAGTAAAATGGGCAGAAATCCAGAGCTCAGCCCTATTAAATCATGTATGTTGCCTTGCTAATGTCCCGTCTCACATTGAATAAAATATATGTGCTCATATGGAAACATATAAAGATATGAGATGTTTTCACAGAAACTGCTAAGCAACCTGAAGCCAATTATACACTTCAGGACCCTCAGTTCCAGCTGTAATGGTAAACATATTGTGTAAAACTCTATATTTTACATCTCCTGAGGTTTTAATAGAGGGACTGTATAAAATAACTCAGAATTAAGGTGGAAGACATTTCACTCTCGATGAAACCTTTAGCACTTACTCAGTGCTCTGTTCGCTCTCTTGTAAAGGCAGCGCTAGTGGTGAGCTGGACCAGGTGAAACAGAAGAATCCAGCTCCACTTCCCCTTGGTGCAGCACACTCTCCTCCATCACTGGTAGCCTTTTGCCTTGGGAAATTTCAGTACAAAACCCTAAATATATCTGCTAGCAGATCTTCTTGTCTTCCCATTCACTCATACACAATGCTAACGAGAAACCCCCAGTATGTTCCCTTTCCTAAAATAACTGTTGTGCACAGAATTGGAGCTTGTCTGACTTTGCATTCAAGAGCATAAGTGGTTGAGTCAATTTACCTTTAAACTACCTCTCATTCTTCCTTCTTTACTAAACGAGCTGTATTATGATCTACATGTCCAGAAAGGAAAAAGCTATACCAGAAGTAACAATTTTTGAAAATTAACATCTTAGATTTTTGTATCTTTGAAATATTTTATGTCCTAACTTCTACATTAATGCCATCATTGAATTTCACTTTGTAATAGTTCTCTTGGCTGTTCTACATACATGCATTTCCTTTCCAACAACCCACAGTAAAATGTTGGCAGAATTCAACCTTCTTCATTATCTCCACAACTAGTTCATCTCAATTTATGTCTTGGTTGGCATAATTTAAATGAAATCATTCCAAAATTGTTCCAAAATTTCATAAAATATCTCTGGCAGTGTCATCTTTATGGTGTGCAGAGCTATAAATTTAGTATTTTGGAGCAATGCTAATCTGGTCTGTGCTTTAGCTTCTATTATACATGTAGAAAATCCAACTATGAATCTGAGCATTTGGCCCCAAGAGAAGCCTCAAGATTTGATAGATGAGCTGATGTCAGTCCTAAAAAAAATCCCTAACTTTAATAAATTACCAAATTGTATCAAGTCTAAGACGTCACTGAATGTAAGATGCACCATTATTTTATGTACTGCTTGGAGAGAAAAACTGCCCAAAATGGACAATCTAATATATGGTCCCAGCATCAAGCCAGAACGCAATATGCTTCAGTATTGGCACAAAGGAGAAATAAATTCCCAACCGAAAGAAGATAGCAAAAAATTGGCCTGTTTTACTCCTTGGACCACAAAGGTGGTCCTCATGAAGGTTTAATTTCTGAATTCACAAATAAATTCCCAACCGAAAGAAGATAGCAAAGAAATTTGCCTGTTTTACTCCTTGAACCACAAAGGTGGCCCTCATGAAGGTTTAATTTCTGAATTCACACCAACGGCGTGGACCAAAAGCTTCAGACAAAACTTTAATTTAAGGAGCTGTCAGCTTAGTAGGGTCTCACGTGTCTGGAAGAAGTAAGAACAAATTATTTCTGGAAGAAAGCAACTTCAACTCAGATGGAGAACAACTGTAAGACATTCTGATATCAGAGATGTTAAATATAAAGGAGCATGCATCCTAGAATGAAATTATTATAGTAGTGTCTTTATAACTTTTGTAAACCTTTTCTGAAACTGTTTTCACTGGAGAAAATCAATCCTCACCACAGTAGTCTTCTGACATTACGTTAGGCCAATAATCCATTTATTCATAGCACATGTACGCAAGACCTGCACACACAACCTGAATAAGAAGAAGAGGTTTCAAATATTTTGTGCTATCATTGTTCCTTATTAAAGCTTTTAAATACGTCATCAGAGATCACCCAATTTATACATCTATAATTTAACTGTTGTAAATGAAAAGTTCTTAAACATGCTGTATTTTTTAATTCCAAAACTTATAAGGAAAACATATTAAATAAAATACAAGGTGGTATTTTTATTATTGTTTATGGAAGGTTTCTACTTCAGCAAATGGGTGTTTTCCATCATCTATCATATCTCTTCGGAAAATGTAAATTGAACATTAAAGTTCATGTTTCCTTATTTTTAAAGGTGTAAATTCACATGGTAATTTTACTCTGCCATGTAAATTATATGTGTTTTCTTGGCAAAGAATTTGCTATAAAGTCATGAAAATAAAACATATCAGACATTTAATATAAACTATATAGTACAGTAGATATCTTCATATTGGTGTTGCTTTTTAAAATAATTGAGTTTCAGCCCTCCCTATACTAAGAAGCATTGAGGCCTCTGATATCCCAAGATTATTAAGCACATTATTAAAATGGCTTCATAGTTAACTTCAAAACATGTCAATTTAATTTGTGTATTTTAAATCAATATATACCTTACAAATAAGATACTAGCGATTCTTTCTACAATAATTACCTATGAACAATAAAATTAAAATATCCTAGTCATATCTCTCTGTTTATCCATCTGCCTATCTATACACTGACAAGAGCATTTTAACACAAATCCACAGGTATCTGTGAATTCAAGGAAAGCTGGAAACTCCTTGAATTGTAAAATTCCAAGTGTCGTATTCTGCTTGATAATTATTTCCCAGCACCAGAGACAGATCTTAATTTAGGGCATAAAACAAAATAGTTTAAGATTTAAATTTATTTTAGCAATTTGATAAATTATAAGTTTAAATGTTCTCTAAGGTTTCATTGATTGAGTCTTTTTTGCACTTGAGAAATAGATGTATTGAGCATATGGACTTTAATACATATGCACACATTTCTAGGCACATGTATGCATGCAAACTCACATGCAACGTTTACTGAGAAGCTAGCTGGTATAAGCATCACACAAAACACTGGAGAAATATTATACTAAGCATTATTGTGATGAATAAACAACTAGTACCCCTGTTATATAGCTGTAAATTTGTGTTAAGTGTACTACAGTATATAAGATTATTAAATCAGTTGTTAACCATCTTAATATTCAGTCAGGCCCAAAATATACATGAATGTCAAGGATGAATATTAAGGATGAGTGAAACTTTTGTCTTCTTTTTATATTTTATTTTATTTATTTATTTATTTTTTTGCGATACGCGGGCCTCTCACTTTGTGGCCTCTCCCGTCGCGGAGCACAGTCTCCGGACGGGCAGGCTTAGCGGCCATGGCTCACGGGCCCAGCCGCTCTGCGGCATGTGGGATCTTCCCAGACTGGGGCACGAACCCGTGTCCCCTGCATCGGTAGGCGGACTCAACCACTGCGCCACCAGGGAAGCCCTTCTTTTTTTATTTTTAAATATTTTATAGCTTCCCAAGAGTTATTGATTCATCCATGAAATGCCTTTTCAGCTACTGCTACTTTAGGAAATATTTATTATTCATCCACTTGAAGTCAAATTAGAGTCTTTTCTATTTATAAAGTACCACTTGTATTTCTGGAGAAAATAATCAGAATCCAGTAAGAAAAATCTAAGTAATGTTGTTTATAATAAGAAGTGCATATCTCCAGCTTTCTGTGTCACCATGAGTTGGTGGACAACATTTCCTTTCCTCCTTTGCTTGACCTTTTACATTGAATAATATTGGCAAAAAATTTACAGTGTAAAATATTAAAATTACAATGTGATGAAAACAAGTGGAATTAGATTTCTCTTTATGTAGTTTGACAACTAATTGAATTTGCTAAATATTTAAAATAATTTGCAGTTATTTTCCCTCTCCCAAATTGTTTCATTATTTATGAAATTCAGCTTTTTAATAACCTAAAGGGTGAGAATATCAAAAATGACAGCAGACATCAAATAGTTGAATACATATATGGTTCACTACCTCACCTATCTCTGTCTTTTCTACATGAAATCAAATATCCTAAGATTCTTACATTATTAGCATTTCAATCTTGGGAGACATTTATGGGGTTAAAATGGAGAGTGAAATAAATGGAAAGCTGAAATGTGATGCCTTCTGTTTCTGCTATATTGGAAGAGAATCAAATACTAAATAAGGCCTTTAGCAACGTGATATTTCTGGCCAAATGATGGATATCTTGACTTTTTATTGTTACAAAAGGAAGCAATTTATTTAACTTCTTTCTTTCCTCCCATTCTTTCTGGCTTATTAGCCTCATTTCATTTCCATAAATTATCCCACTGAAAGAGGAAATGGTTAATTGAAGATTGCTTCCTTAAAAACATTATTTCTTGTCACTAACAGCTGCAACATATTGTAATATGTGTTATTCAAACACACTGTGATGCTTTAAAAATAATTTTAATGTCCTCAATTATTTTGCTCTAACTATTCACTTCAACCCATAAGAATTCATTATGCCAATTTAACAACTCACCCTTCTTGTCTACTAGTAATATTCATGACAAAAGTTTGTATTCAGAATCATTGCTTTCTAAGTATGAAAAGTAGTTTTAAATTGATTACAATGAGATTGCTTTCTTTCTGGAAAAATTACTTATTGGCATAGACATCGTTTAGAGATATAGGTGTCCCTGGAGATATGAGAATACATTCATATAATTTCTCAAATATCTTTCTCTTCTTATTATCCCATATTTGAGATTTTGGAGTACACTTGATTAGTCATCATCATCTTCCACCATATCTCAAGTCAACTCTTATAACATTATAAAACTTAACAAATTTAGAAGACTTGAAATGTTACAGTGCAATAATGTATTCTGTCATAATGAGGGTTATAAACCCTATACCATTTTTAATTGATTAAACTCTTAATCATTTATGTAATTATGATAACTCTGTGCCTTGAAAATGTCAAAGTTACGTGAGATTTCAGCTTTTAAATGCAGAGTAAACTGTTACCTGGATTTGCTATTCAGCAAACATCAGCTAAGGGTTTATGACTACCTTGTGCCCAAATTGTGGAACGCACAGTATGAGGGAGATAATCAGATTAATAAAAAATTGTAACAAATAAGACTACATATGCTCTAAAGATACATGTAAAAAGAGATTTTTTGAAAGCACGGAAGAAGCAATACTTTTTTTGATACGGGTGAGAGAGCAGAATTGATGCTGGGAAGGAGTTCATAATTTGTCTCATTAGGGCTTCTCAATAAAGGATTTTAATTTTTGAATAAACAGTTGAAACTATCACAAGAACAGCAATAACAATAATATCACCTCACATATTTATGACTACCTCTGTATCCAGACAATGTACTATTATTTGTATGTAGATATATTTTAATAACAAAAAATATTTAAGGGGATTATAAAAAGTGTATGCTGTCTGTAATTGATAAGTGACCTAATATATTTCAGACAATTTGCAATTGTTTGATTAAAAGCAAAGATAGGATAAAGGCAGCAATAATGTCACACAGGCAAAGCAGATGTACTGACAGAGAACAAAACCAGGCATGTGACAAGAACATATTTACTAAGAAGTTACAAGGGTAAGACATAAATTTGTTTAATGGTTTTTTTCAGCCAATGTGGGGGGAGAAATATGATCAAGTGGTGAGTCACAAAGTTCATTAAAAAATTCAGTTGTTCAAGCGAATCTCAATAATTCCTAAAAAGTAACATTAGAAAAATTTCCCAAAGATGAACACCACAGCCAACAACATTGGGACATAAACACAGTGAGCGAATCCATAGAGTATTGCTTATGGGTTCCCTCAACATAGATCAGAGGGACCCCATTCAACAGGATTCAATAAAGTCAATTATGGGATTAACACAATGTGTTTCATGTAAACTGCTCTTGTTTCAACTATAATCCAGAGAGAGATTTTAGATTAGATTTACCTGTATGTGCAAGATTTCATATCCTTCAGGAAATCTTGAATCAACAGTGTTTTCTCAGGTGAGCTTTTGATTCATATTGTGTATTTATGAGTTCAACAGTGTATGCTCTGAAAAATACTTACAGTGCAGCTATATTCTGTGCCACCATTTCTATGCAGAGCTGTTTGCTTTAATAACAGTCAAAATGATAGTGTATTTGGCATCCAAAAAATTGAAAATCTAATAAGTTTACAAGTCAAGAATCAAAATGTTGTTCCTGTTGGTTAAATTTTTTTTTTGAGAGAAAGAGAGGGCAAGAATGAGACAGAGATGGGGGTAAAGGGGTTATGGGGGGGAAGAGAGGAGGGAGAAAAGAAGAGAGAGAAAAACATATTGTTATTAGACCCCTAATGTTTCCTGTGTTGTACAAAATTTACTCAAGTGGTTGGGATAGAAGGGTCAGAAAAGGGAATGAATATTTACTGAGTGCCTTCCAGTAGTCTATTGGGTGTAAGATCGGCTGCAAGGACATATTGCACAACGTGGGGAATATAGCCAATATTTGGTAATAACTGTAAATGGAGTGTAACTGGTAAGAATTGTATAAAAATAAATTTAAAATTAAATAAGATATTTTTTGAGTATCTGTTTATAAGGTATCAGGTGTGGAGAAATTAACAGGAAAAATGTTTACAGGGTGTGACGTCAAAGCACCCAAATATATGAATGCTTGGCTGAGGCCACTTTAAATGAAAGTTCTGGTCCTAAATTAAAAGTTGCTGATGATAGAAACATTCTACTGCAGAGGAATTAAGAGAAACAAGTGTATTCAAAAGATATTTAGTTTCTTCCATTTTTTGGCAGTCGCAGAATCTAACAGAACATACAGTAGGAGACTCTCAAACCAAAAAATACTGCATACTAAGACTGATAGTTAATATGACAGGACTTTTAGCTTCACTGCTTACTAACTAGAAGATTTTGTTTTGCTTTCAATTTCGACAAAGGAGAGAAAGAAAGGGCCAACTTAGAGGGGGATGAATCCTTAACATATTGGCAAGAGTAGTTATTAAGACACCAAGACAGTGAACCAAATTCACCAGTTGTGCTTCTTATTCAGGTGGGAAAGTATCTGAATGTCATGATATTTCTTGAAGTCCATGGCCTGTTGCTATATTAAACCAAAAACAACTTGGTATAAATTTATTAGATTCTACTATAGATAAGTAACAGATGAATATTTTTTAAATTCAGGAAACATTTACCACTAAGAGAATTCTTTTCTTTAATGGGCTTTGGGAAACATTTGCTGTCACCAGAGATCTTGGAGAGAAACTAAAAACTAAGTAGATTTCCCAAGACTCTAGAGGTGACAGAAAGCTCTCTGTGGATCAATTAGAATGATTAAATTAATTGAGAAGACAAACAGTGACTTTTTTGAAAATGTACCTAATAGATGTTTCATTTATATTAAGCTCTATTATTTCTTATTATACAAGTTACATTGCTTTTCTTATCTGAGTATCAACTAATGTACTGAAGGATTTATACAGATCTCTATGTTTGAGAGCAGTAACTTATTTATACCTTAGATTTCTATAGATATCTATAGTAACTTGGACAAATTAGATGAGAGACAAGTATTATCATAAATTTCTACAAGAAAACTAGACCTGAGAGGCATGGCTGGCAAGACAGAAGATACTGGTGGATAACCATACTGTTTGTCTCTAAATCCAGCTGATTTTTTCTGTGTTATCATGCTGTCATATATCTTATGATTTAGTAATATGTAGATATTGAATGAAAAGTTACTTCCTAAAAGTAATAGGATTTCTTTTTTTAATTAAATATTTTTTTATGTTTTTATTTTATTGGAGTCAGAACACAACATGAAATCCACCCTCTTAACAAAATTTGAAGTATTGTTCACTGTAGGCATAATGTTGTATAGCAGATCTCAAGATCTCATTTATCTTGCATAACTAAAATGTTACGCCCATTGACTAGCAACTCCCCATTTCCCTTCCCCCCCCACCCCATAGCAACCACCATTCTACTGTCTGCTTTTACGAGTATTTACTACTTTAAATACTTCATCTAAGTGGAATCATGCAGTATTTGGTTTTCTGTGACTGGCCTATTTCACTTAGCATGTCTGCAAGTTTCATCCATGTTGTTGCATATTGCAGAATTTCCACCTTTTTTCAGGTTGCATAATATTACAAGTAAAATAATTTCTAAATCAAATAAGTTTAAACTGCACGACGCATTCTAATTATTCATGGTAGCTCCTGAATCACAGATCTCCCAGCTCGTGTTGGACATAGACACTCAATTCATCTCTATCCAAGGAAGCAGATGTCTTGCAAACTAGCATGGCAACATGTGCCATATCTATTCAATCAAAGATATACTAATAATTTCAGAGGGAAAAGAAAAATACTACCATAGTGCATGTATATATTGACACGCAGATATACATATCTCCAACGTGAAATAAACTGTGACTTGGAATCAGTTAAATATTGTTTCTTTACATTTCAGTCATTTCCTGTTTTTTATTATTTCTAGAGTATTGCTCTTTTAAATAAGAAGAGACAGATACTTCCCAATATTAGAAGAGTTTTGTTTCACACCTAGAACAATAAAGGAAAAAGCACTGGGACTGACATCCCTGGAGATAGCAAATGCAGGCAGAAGGTTGACTATAGGTAGGGTGAGAATAGGAGATGATGGCCATAGGCTGTGTATGGGAATTGGAAGGAAGCAGGATTTTGGAAAGTTTTAAACTTAGAGCAAATCATACTGTCTGTGACAGACAGAAGTACTCAGATTGTTATAACAAGAGTAAAACTGTCAAAGTGATGCAAAAAAGGGGGAAACATTTTTTTAATTAAAAATCTAGCTGAGTTTGAAGAAGAAAGCAAAAATTTTTCATCTGTCTACACTGTCAGCCCTCTGTGCATGTGAAAATATATTTATTATTTTCTAAAGTAATTTAATGAGTTCCAGATTGTACAGGATGTCATAATGGAAACAGGATTAAACAAGATAACAAGGAGTTTTTCTTCTCTAAATGAGTTTTACCTAGACACCCCGTGTCGTACTTTTGATCTTAACTGTGTTTCATTTACCACATTGAAGGAGGTTACATAAAGGGTAAAATAATAGAAACTTAATCAGGAAACAATTTCGTATTGCTCCATTTTATTACGTACTCTTGCCATATTCTTTAGCCTAATTCTTGAAAATAATAAAAGATGTGTCATTTTAAAATAAGGACAATTGAAACCACATTGCATTATAATTGTGCGTCTTTCTTCTGAACCATCCCAAACATTTCACACCAGTTGATCTTCAGATCAAACTTGTGGGTTATTTAAGGGTTGTTGGTGGGGAGTATAAACTTCCTGAACTCTACCTTCTGTAAAGTACTAGATAAATATTACTGGCTGGTAAATTTAATTTTACAGATGAAAAACAAACACAAAAAGGCAAAATTAAGTTCTCAGAAATGGACTCTTATTTCCAAAAACCCAATCGAATAACTTTTCTGCTGGAGAATTGTGGCAGAAATTCACTGGCACCATTAGTCAGGGCATAGAGTTTTACAATGAAAATAATACCTTGGAGAGTATTATCATGGCATATAAATGTATAGTTATACTGCACACATGACTGATTTTGTTAATGTAATGCTATTTTCTGGTAGACAAATCTCTGTATATGCTTTATATAACCCATACTGAAATAATTAGTCTATTTAGTAGACACTTGAATTCTGAAACCTTGTCATTTCTGTCATCTTCAATCAAATTGGAAAAGACTTCCAACTTGGCAACAAATTCATCTCCTGAATTTCTGAATAAATACTTTGGAAAGTTGAGTTTACTTCTCTAACATTTTCTCATTTCATTTCCTCATCACCGGCCAGATAATCACCATGGCCACAGCTTTGAAGAAAGAATCATCTATGGAGTAGAAAATAGTAGCACGTTCCTGGAATGCAGTCCAAAATCACAGCGAGCTCTGGTCTATTGGCAATTCCAGAGGCGAAATGAAGAGCGAAAAGAAGAGGTATAGGAAAGAAACTGCCTGGATTAATTCTATATGACATATGCTGTTAAGTGACCCCAGCATGGTTGACTTGAGAGGGGAAAAAAAAGTAGTGAATATTTATTCTTTTCTTAACATACCAATACTCATTCATTAAACAAGTATTCATTGAAGGCTGATTTTATGACAGGCTTTGTGATAGGAGTTAGAGAAACAAAGGTGAACTGGTAAGAGTTTTGTCTCATTAGCTGTTTGGGGATATATTTTAGAGACTTCTTTTTTCTTCCTGGAGTTATCTACAAAACAATTATGTTATCTACATTCATATACAAGAAAAAAATCTAATCCTTCTACTAATTTTAACTTTTGTTCTTAATTCTCTCCAAACATGTTTTCCTTTCTCCATTAACTTCCTCCTCAAATGGGAAGGGGCAGTTAAGGGAAAGGAGTAGTAGATTTTGGATAAAGGATCTGAGGTCCAGTTATGAACTCTGATGTGAACTGTGCATGTAGTTTCACACAAATCTTCCTCCTCTGTGGATCCATTTATTCCTCTGTAAAATTTTAAAAAATACATACATAGAAAATCTCAGTGAGTACTCTGAGCCTTTAAAACTTTTTAAAAAGTGTTAAATAGGGTAACCATAGTATGTAGGTGATTTGTGAATGTACAATGTGCAGACAATTTTACAAACATAATCTGAATGTAGAAGTAAAAGTCCTTCTGTTATCTCTTTTGACAGTTGAAGCAGTCTTCAAACATGTAATCACATCATATAAATGTTAAGGTTGATTTTATATATTACCAGCTGTGGCTTTCAGAGGTCTCTTTTGTAAACTGTATGCAAAATAAAAGTGAGGTTAGACATATTAAATAGCCTATCTTCGTGTCACATCTAAGACTTAGGAAATTGAATAAATAAGCATGCAATCCCATGTTTTTTCTGGTTGCTCAACTGCTGAACTTATTCTGTTTTTCAAACCTTATTATAAATTTATTCTAATGCTGCATTGTTTTCTAGTATCATGTTCCTATATTTCCAATTCCAACATTCAATGTTAACTTTCTCCTATATTTATATAGCTTATTTCAAATTTATAAAGTATATCTTTGTCCTTTCATCCCATTATCTTGGTTACTTTAAATTATTATGAGAAATTCTATTAAGACAATAGACAGCAATGTTTTGCAGTGCTTCTTAAAAACAATTGGAAGAAATGTATAACTCTTTTCCCTGATAGGAAAATGCAGTCGTTTCTCTTAAACTAGAAATTTTATTAACTGTGAAAATGTGTCTCAGTACACAGTCTAAATTTCTGCTGAGACAGAGTTTTGGAGCCTGTATTTCTTGTAAGTATGTATGATTTTACTACATCTTGTCTTTTGCTAGATCAGAGTGGATGATCATATCATTAGGACCGAACAAGGCCTTCTATTGCGTAGTCTGCAGCGGAAGGATTCAGGCAATTACCTCTGTCATGCCGTGGAACACGGATTCATGCAAACCCTTCTTAAAGTGACCCTGGAAGTCATCGACACGGAGCACTTGGAAGAACTTCTTCATAAAGATGATGATGGAGATGGCTCTAAGACCAAAGAAATTTCCAACAGCATGACACCTAGCCAGAAGGTCTGGTACAGAGACTTCATGCAACTCATCAACCACCCCAACCTGAACACAATGGATGAGTTCTGCGAACAAGTTTGGAAAAGGGACCGAAAACAGCGTCGGCAAAGGCCAGGACATACCCAAGGGAACAGTAACAAATGGAAGCACTTACAGGAAAATAAGAAAGGTAGAAACAGGAGGACCCACGAATTTGAGAGGGCACCCAGGAGTGTCTGAGCTGCGTTACCTCTAGAAACCTCAAACAAGTAGAAACTTGCCTAGACAATAACTGGAAAAAATGCAATATACATGAACTTTTTTCATGGCATTATGTGGATGTTTACAATGGTGGGAAGTGCACCTGAGTTCCACCAATTATAAATTAAGTCCATGAGTAACTTTACTAACAGATTTTCTTCCTAATACCAACACTTAATAGAGGTCAGGTGAATGCAGATGTTCACACTAGTGACTTAATGTTTCCTATGAGATTTCACTATACAGGTTTTGCTTTCTTCTTTGCCTGAGAAATAAAAATGTCATTTGCCATGTTGCCATCTAAAGAAGAAAAACTGCATCAGCAAAGCCATTTTATTGAACTAGAAGTTTTAAACTGCATGGATTTACTAAGCTGATGAATATTCCAAAACACTGTTGGATTCAAGGATATTTTTTGTCTACCAGCACTCGTGTTTATATGTACCGGAGGAGTAAAATGATACTGAATTAAACGGTCTGTGGAAATACGAAAAACATAAACCAACCATCATCCAGAAGAAAAATGGAATACACTGATCTACTACTGATGTCTTCTTCCAGCTTTGATCTAAAGATGTATTTTATTAAAACTATAATTTAAATGTACCATGACAAATATGCAGAAAAAATTAGCTCTTTTCTAAGCTAGAGTAGGTTTTTGTCTTACAATTATTGTGCTATGTAGTTTTTTGTTTTTAAAAACTCCAATTGTGTGCTGCTTTTTTTAAAACGTTTTCAGTTTTGCAAGAGGAATAACCAATATTGTCCTAGAAACATATATACATCATTAACAACTAATTCCTAAAATCTGGATATAAATTATGCTTTATTTCTCTGAGGAATTAAAAAAAACCACTTCCCCTTCTTCAAATATTATCTAAATTAATTAGAACCTGCATAATGTTCTTAGAAAAACAGAGCATTTAACCTGAAAAAAAAAGAGAAGAAAGAAATAGATTTGTAAATGCATTTTCTTGTACCTAATGGATCAACAAAGAGAAAAGGAACTGCATATTTCGTGCAAATAGTAAGCATTGGTTTAATGTTAATAGAAAATGTCTTAATTCTGCGCTTGAATTCCTGCCTGATATTTGAGACATAAAAACTCTCATGACTCCATTTGGAATTGTATCTGTCACTTAATTTTTTTGAGAAGAGGGAGATCAGTAATATTCAGAACAACCTCCTAAAAGCAAATTTCCCAACTCTGTTTACATTTTTATCAGCTGCCTCTTATCTCACCTTGTTTAAGACAATTATCTGTCTAAAGAACACATGACTCTTTTCAGGTCAATGGGAGTGACTTATACAAACTATTTTCCAGGACACGGCTCACACTTAAAACATGTAAAGCTCTTTGTCTCCTGCAACAACTTATAAAATAAGATAAAAGATTATTAATTAAGGGCTTGCCTGCTTCACTGTCCTAAGATGATTCTTTGAGAATCATTGACTTCAAGATGTATAAGACCTTCAGCATTGCATTGCAGTTTTGCACTGCACTCATCTTTCCAAGAATCCCTCTCTGGGTCCTTCGTCACACACAAAAATGCAAAGGAAACATCTTATTGCTAATTAATGAAAGCAGCACTGAAATTCTAACGCTAGCTGTCTTGGGATTCTAATTAACTCAGCATTAATTTCTCACCTCAGACTAGAGTGAATTTTTTTTTGAATTCTCTATCAGTTGAAATATTCACAGATGGAAGCTCATGTTTCAGTTTTAATGATTACTTTGAATAAATGATTTTTTGACATTTGTTTCAATGGGAGCCTAAAAATATTCTACATTCAATTTTAGGCTCCAATGATTAATACAATGTTACTTTTAGAAGTACATCCTCAAATGGTAGCTAAATTTTAAATTATTTGAAGGACAGACTCCTGTAGAGGAAAAAAAAAAAATGAGATATAAATCAAAAAACCAAGAGTGCTCCAAAAATAGGTCATTTAAAAATTTCTCATAGAGTATCTTAACTGTACTAAAATTCGGTGTTGCATTTTATTCTAAATTTGCAGCTGAAACAAATTTATTTGCAATAACAGAAGTATCTTATTATTAGTCCTCAAAAATAAAAGATTTGAAGGGGTAGAGATTGTATAACTTCAGGGATGCCTTCCAATATCTGAATGCATTTTGTTTAGCATTATGAAATACCCATAGAAAGAATGTGTAGATTTCAACTAACAAACAAAAACAAATCCACTGACATGTCTTTATAAATCAGGTCTAAGTTTTCGAAGAAAATTATAGATATAACATGCAGGTAAATAAGTCTTATTACAGTCATAATCTGCCAATGGGTATTGAGGTGGGCAGTTTGCACAAAAAGTAATTAATGTCCCATTTAATTCAGTTTCAATAGACTTTGGCTTATGCATGTATCATCAGAGTTGAAACTTTGTTAAGAGACTTATGTGACCTTGAACAGATTATTACAGCAATCTTAAAATAGGAAAAAGGTACAGCACAGCAGAGAAATTATGGCCCAGTTGAAATCAAATGCAAAATGTAAATGTACACTTACTGCTACATTTTATGTATTATTTAGTGATTTTCAGTGGTATGTGTTTAATATTTTTGCTACCTACACATTAGGCAACAGAGATGTACATAATTTTGAAAAGAAGAGGAAGGACAGTGTAAAATGCAACTTTTTGTAGGTACTCCATTTCAGTGTGTTCAACATCATCCTAAAATGCAAGATTTTCCCACATAGGTAACAAGGTGGCTTATGTGCTATTTAAGGGCAGAAGCTGTGTGCCCATTCAATCAGCATGTTTTTTTGCCAGGTAGTAAATACGTTCCATATCTGTATTTATCATTGCATTTCAGATGGGAACTAGAAAACTGGAGAAAAATGTAATGAAACTGCTGCTGTAAATTATTCCTTTTAGCATGTATTCAGTTGCTAAATACACATTTCTTCAAAATATTTGAATTCAGATGTCTTTACTATTCCATGTAGCATATAGTGTCAAGGAACATAAGTTTAGAAAAGGTTGAGAACCAAAGTCAGGTTGCTAGCAGATTTCTTCATTGTAGTCATCTGTAAACTGGGCTCTATACTTATGGAGATGATGTGAATTTAATGCCCTTTAAACTAAATACTGTTATTTTATGCCATACTTAAAAAGCAAATATGGGGATGAAATTCTATAGTGTGTCATTATCATAATCAGTTTGGTTTCATTCTGGATCTGCAAAGACGCCTGATAATTGTTATTGAAGTTGCCTATCCTGAAGGTCATAAACAAGCATTTTATTAATATGGAGTGATTAGTATAACATTTTGAAATCTTTGTTTTATGAATTCATTTTTTAAACACAATCTGCGTTCACTTTAATGGTAATCTATCAGGTTTCATGGCTTCAAAGACACACTTAACAAATAGGATTCAACATCAATGTTATAATGTGTTAGAGATAAATTGGCCTAATGCCAAAGATATCCATGCTTTTTAATTTTGTTTGTAATAATTATTTAAAGTCAATATTAATGTTTGCAAAATACATGTTTCCATAAAGAAGAAAACATTTTTCAAAAAGTCTGCAAAATCCTATTAGTTTGATTTGTAACAATTTTTATAGTAATTAATTAGAGAAACATACTTTTTAAAGTTAATATACTAAGAGGACCTATACATGAAAGAGAGAAAGAAGCCACAGAAATGGTGCCTCATATAGTATGTCCATTTTCACAGTCAACCTGATCAAAGAAGACAGCTTGGTTTTCATTTCAAACATGCAAGCACACACAGGCAGAGGCAGAGGTACCAAATCAAACTAAACTAAAAAAAAAAAAAAAAAAAAAAAAGGATTTTGAATTTAAAGGATTTGGGCTTTTATTTTATTTTTTAACATCTTTTTTGGAGTATAATTGCTTTACAGTGGTGTGTTACTTTCTGCTTTATAACAAAGTGAATCAGTTATACGTATACATATATCGCCATGTCTCCTCCCACTTGCATCTCCCTCCCACCCTCCCTATCCCACGCCTCTAGGTGGTCACAAAGCACTGAGCTGATCTCCCTGTGCTATGTGGCTGCTTTCCACTAGCTATCTATTTTACATTTGGTAGTGTATATATGTCCATGCCACTCTCTCACTTCGTCCCAGCTTACCCTTCCCCCTCCCTATGTCCTCAAGTCCATTTTCTACGGCTGCATCTTTATTCTTGTCCTGCCCCTAGGTTCTTCAGAACCTTTTTTTTTTTTTTTAGATTCCATATATATGTGTTAGCATACGTTATTTGTTTTTCTCTTTCTGACTTACTTCACTCTGTATGACAGACTCTAGGTCCATCCACCTCACCACAAATAACTCAATTTCTTTTCTTTTTATGGCTGAGTAATATTCCATTGTATGTATGTGCCACATCTTCTTTATCCATTATCTGTCGATGGGCACTTAGGTTGCTTCCATGTCCTGGCTATTGTAAATAGAGCTGCAGTGAACATTGTGGTACATGCCTCTTTTTGAATTATGATTTTCTCAGGGTATATGCCCAGTAGTGGGATTGCTGGGTCATATGGTAGTTCTATTTTTAGTTTTTTAAGGAACCTCCATACTCTTCTCCATAGTAGCTGTATCAACTTACATTCCCCCCAGTAGTGCAAGAGGGTTCCCTTTTCTCCACACCCTCTCCAGCATTTATTGTTTCTAGATTTTTTGATAATGGCCATTCTGACTGGTGTGAGGTGATACCTCATTGTAGTTTTGATTTGCATTTCTCTAATTATTAGTGATGTTGAGCATCCTTTCATGTGTTTGTTGTCAATCTGTATATCTGCTTTGGAGAAATGTCTATTTGGGTCTTCTGCCCATTTTTGGATTGGGTTGTTTGGTTTCCTGGTATGTATGAGCTACATGAGCTGTTTGGTTTCCTGATATGTATGAGCTAAATTTTGGAGATTAATCCTTTGTTGGTTGCTTCGTTTGCAAATATTTTCTCCCATTCTGAGGGTTGTCTTTTCGTCTTGTTTACGGTTTTCTTTGCTGTGCAAAAGCTTTGAAGTTTCATTAGGTCCCATTTGTTTATTTTTATTTCCATTTCTCTAAGAGGTGGGTCAAAAAGGATCTTGCTGTGGTTTATGTCATAGAGTGTTCTGCCTGTGTTTTCATCTAAGAGTTTGATAGTTTCTCGCCTTACATTTAGGTCTTTAATCCATTTTGAGCTTATTTTTGTGTATGGTGATAGGGAGTGATCTAATCTCATACTTGTACATGTACCTGTCCAGTTTTCCCAGCACCACTTATTGAAGAGGCTGTCCTTCCTCCACTGTACATTCCTGCCTCCTTTATCAAAGATAAGGTGACCATATGTGCATGTGTTTATCTCTGGGCTTTCTATCCTGTTCCATTGATCTATATTTCTGTTTTTGTGCCAGTACCATACTGTCTTGATTACTGTAGCTTTGTAGTATAGTCTGAAGTCAGGGAGCCTGATTCCTCCAGCTCCATTTTTCTTTCTCAAGATTGCCTTGGCTATTTGGGGTCTTCTGTGTCTCCATACAAATTTTAAGATTTTTTGTTCTACTTCCATAAAAAATGCCATTGGTAGTTTGATAGGGATTGGATTGAATCAGTAGATTGCTTTTGGTAGAATAGTCATTTTCACAGTGTTCATTCTTCCAATACAAGAACATGGTATATCTCTCCATCTATTTGTATCATCTTTAATTTCTAAAGAAATTAATCAGTGTCTTATAGTTTTCTGCATACAGGTCTTTTGTGTCCTTAGGTAAGTTTATTCCTAGGTATTTTATTCTTTTTGTTGCAGTGGTAAATGGGAGTGTTTCCTTAATTTCTCTTTCAGATTTTTCAATATTAGTGTATAAGAATGCAAGAGATCTGTGCATTAATTTTGTATCCTGCTACCAGATTCATTGATTAGCTCTAGTAGTTGTCTTTTAACTTAGGGTTCTCTATGTATAGGATCATGTCTTCTGCAAACAGTGACAGCTTTACTTCTTCTTTTCCAGTTTTTATTTCTTTTTCTTCTCTGATCACTCTGGCTAGGACCTCCAAAACTATGTTGAATAATAGTGGTGAGAGTGGACATCCTTGTCTTTTACGTGATCTTAGAGGTCATGATTTCATTTTTCACCATTGAGAATGATGTTTGCTATGGGTTTGTTGTATATGGCCTTTATTATGTTGAGGTAAGTTCTCTCTATGCTCACTTTCTGGAGAGTTTTTATCATAAATGGGTGTTGAATTTTGTCAAAAGCTTTTTCTGCATCTATTGAGATGATCATACGGTTTTTATCCTTCAATTTGTTAATATGGGGTATCACATTGATTGATTTGCATATATTTAAGAATCCTTGCATTCCTAGGATAACCCCTACTTGATTATGGTGTATGATCCTTTTAATGTGCTGTTGGATTCTGTTTGCTAGTATTTTGTTGAATATTTTCACGTCTATGTTCATCTGTGATATTGGTCTGTAGTTTTCCTTTTTTGTGAAATCTTTGTCTGGTTTTGGTATCAGGGTGATGGTGGCCTCGTAGAATGAGTTTGGGAGTGTTCCTCCCTTTGCTATATTTTGGAAGAGTTTGAGAATATAGGTGTTAGCTCTTCTCTAAATGTTTGATAGAATTCACCTGTAAAGCCATCTGGTCCTGGACTTCTGTTTGTTGGAAGATTTTTAATCACAGTCTCAATTTCAGTGCTTGTGATTGATCTGTTTATACTTTCTATTTCTTCCCGGTTCAGTCTCGGAAGTTGGGCTTTTCTTAGAATTTGTCGATTTCTTCCAGGTTGTCCATTTTATTGGCATAGAGTTGCTTGTAGTAATCTCTCATGATCCTCTGTATTTCTGCAGTGTCAGTAGTTACTTCTCCTTTTCATTTCTAATTCTATTGGTTTGAGTCTTCTCCCTTTTTTTCTTGATGAATCTGGCTATTGGTTTATCAATTTTGTTTATCTTCTCTAAGAACAAGCTTTTAGTTTTATTGATCTTTGCTATTGTTTCCTTCATTTTCATTTATTTCTGATCTGATCTTTATGATTTCTTTCCTGCTAACTTTGAGGTTTTTTTGTTCTTCTTTCTCTAAGTGCTTTAGCTGTAAGGTTAGGTTGTTTATTTGAGATGATTCTTGAGGTAGGATTGTATTGCTAAAACCTTCCCTCTTAGAACTGCTTTCGCTGCATCCCATAGGTTTTGGGTCGTCATGTTTTCATTGTCATTTGTTTCTAGGTATTTTTTTTATTTCCTCTTTGATTTCTTCAGTGAACTCTTGGTTATTTAGTAGTGTATTGTTTAGCCTCCATGTGTTTTTATTTTTTACAGATTTTTTTCCTGTAATTGATATCTAGTCTCATAGCATTGTGGTTGGAAAAGATACTTTATACGATTTCAGTTTTCTTAAATTTACCAAGGCTTGATTTGTGACCCAAGATATGATCTATCCTGGAGAATGTTCCATGAGCATTTGAGAAGAATGTGTATTCTGTTGTTTTTGGATGGAGTGTCCAATAAATATCAATTAAGTCCATCTTGTTTAATGTATCATTTAAAGCTTGTGTTTCCTTATTTATTTTCATTTTGGATGATCTGTCCATTGGTGAAAGTGTTGTGTTAAAGTCCCCTACTATGATTGTGTTTGTGTCAGTTTCCCCTTTTATGGCTGTTCACATTTGCCTGATGTATTGAGGTGCTCCTGTGTTGAGTGCATAAATATTTACAATGGTTATATCTTCTTTTTGGATTGATCCTTTGATCATTATGTAGTGTCCTTCTTTGTCTCTTGTAATAGTCTTTATTTTAAAGTCTATTTTGTCTGGTATGAGAATTGCTACTCCAGCTTTCTTTTGATTTCCATTTGCATGGAATATGCTTTTCCATCCCCTCACTTTTAGTTTGTATGTGTCCCTAGGTCTGAAGTGGGTCTTTTGTAGACAGCATATATACGTTCTTATTTTTGTATCCATTCAACCAGTCTGTGTCTTTTGGTTGGAGCATTTAATCCATTTACACTTAAGGTAGTTATCAATATGTATGTTCCTATTACCATTTTCTTAATTGTTTTTATTTGTTATTGTAGGTCTTTTCCTTCTCTTGTGTTTCCTGCCTAAAGAAGTTCCTTTAGCATTTGTTGTAGAGCTGGTTTGGTGGTGCTGAATTCTCTTAGGTTTTGCTTCTCTGTAAAGGTTTTAATTTCTCCATGGAATCTCAAAGAGATCCTTGCTGGGTAGAGTTATCTTGTTATGTAGGTTTTTCCCTTTCATCACTTTAAATATGTCCTGCCACTCCCTTCTGGCTTGCAGAGTTTCTGCTGACAGATCAGCTGTTAATCTCGTGGGGATTCCCTTGTATGTTATTTGTTGCTTTTCCCTTGCTGCTTTTAATACTTTTTCTTTGTATTTAATTTTTCATAGTTTGATTAATATGTCTTGGCATGTTTCTCCTTGGATTTATTCTGCATGGGACTTCTTGCGCTTCCTGGACTTGATTGACTATTTCCTTTCCCATATTGGGAAGTTTTCAACTATAATCTCTTCAGATATTTTCTCAGTCCCTTTCTTTTAGTCTTCTTCTTCTGAGACTGCTATAATTCGAATGTTGGTCCATTTAATGTTGTCCCAGAGGTCTCTGAGATTGTCCTCAATTCTTTGCATTCTTTTTTTCTTTATTCTGCTGTGTGGTAGTTTTTTACACTGTTTTATCTTCCAGGTCACGTATCCAGTCTTCTGCCTCAGTTATTCTGCTATTGTTTCCTTCTAGAGAATTTTTAATTTCATTTATTGTGTTGTTCATCATTGTTTTTTTGCTCTTTAGTTCTTCTAGGTCCTTGCTAAACATTTCCTGTATTTTCTCCATTCTATTTCCAAGGTTTTGGATCATCTTTACTGTCATTACTCTGAATTCCTTTTCAGGTAGACTGCCTATTTTGTCTTCATTTGTTTGGTCTGCTGAGTTTTTACCTTGCTCCTTCATCTGCTGTGTGTTTCTCTGTCTTCTCATTTTGCTTCACTTACTGTGTTTGGGGTCTCCTTTTCGCAGGTTGCAGGTTCATAGTTCCTCTTGTTTTTGGTGTCTGCCCCCAGAGGGTAAGGTTGGTTCAGTGGGTTGTGTAGGCTTCCTGGTGGAGGGGAGTGGTGCCTGTTTTCTCATGGATGAGGCTGTATCTTGTCTTTCTAATGGGCAGGACCACATCTGGTTGTGTGTTTTGGAGTGTCTGTGAACTTATTATGATTTTAGGCAGCCTCTCTGCCAGTGGGTGGGGTTGTGTTCCTGTCTTGCTAGTTGTTTGGCATAGGGCGTCCCGCACTGTAACTTTCTGGTCGTTGAGTGGAGCTAGGTCTTAGCATTGAGATGGACATCTCTTTGAGAGCTTTCGCCATTTGATGTTACCTGGAGCTGGGAAGTCTCTGGTGGACCAATGTCTCCCACCTCAGAAGCACAGACCTGACACCCAGCTGGAGCACCAAGACCCAGCTGATAATAAAGAAGTACACAGGGAGAGATCAGGAAGGGTCCCGAGCAGGGGAACTTCTGACTCTGTGAAATTGGGATGCACCATGCTCCCAGCATGTGAACATGCTCACCAACTCCAAAGCTCTCCTACTTGGGCTTTTAGACGTTTTGTTCTTGAGAACCAGATTCCTACCCTTTCTATTAAATTCTACTGATAGGTCTTGTCTATCTGCTATGTGCTAGGCACTGGTAGGTGATGAGGATGCTTACATGAATGTGGCATAACCCTTGTCCTCAAGAGCTCCCAATAAAATAAAACAGATTGTAATTTGGCTTACCATCATCTTATCTGGCCAAGCTTTCTAGATCCTCCCATTCCTACATTGAACTAACCATCTTCTCTGCACTAAATCTGTGCCTTGTATATAATTTTTATTGCCACACTTATCACAAGAGTTTAACTTCTTTGTTTACAGCCCTGTCACCTTTTCTAGACTGTGAGCTCCTGAGGGCAGGGTTTGTATCTAATTTATCTCTGCCCTCAGTGCCTAGCATGATGACTGACACAGGGAAGGATCTTTTTATATTGTTGCAGGAAAGAATCAGGTTACACTGTGATGAGTGCCAAATGCAAACTCATAATAAAAGTGCTCTGGGGCTGGCCAGCTTTCCCAACACCATTTGCTGAAGAGACTGTCTTCTCCATTGTATATTCTTTCCTCCTTTTTTGAAGATTAATTGATCATAGGTTTGTGGATTTATTCCTGGGTGCTCTATTCTGTTCCATTGATCTGCATGTCTGTTTTTGTGCCAATACCATGCTGTTCTGATTACTGTAGCTTTGTAGTGCTGTCTGAAGTCTGAGAGGGTTATGCCTCCGGCTTTGTTTGTTTTCCTCAGGATTGCTTTTGCAATTCTGGGTCTTTTGTGGTTCCATATAAGTTTTAGGATTATTTGTTCCAGTTCCGTGAAAAATGTAATGGGTAATTTGATAGGGATCACATTAAATCTGTAGATTCTTAAGGTAGTATGGCCATTTTAACAATATTAATCTTCCAATCCAAGAGCATGGGATATCTCTCCATTTCTCTGAATCATCGTCAGTTTCCATTATCAATGTTTTATAGTTCTCAGCGTATAGATCTTTCAGCTCCTTGGTTAGGTTTATTCCTAGGAATTTTATTTTCTGACCTGAATTTTAAATGGGATTGTTTTACTTTTTCTTTCTCATATTAATTGTTAGTGTAAAGAAATGCAACAGATTTCTGTATATTAATCTTGTATCCTGCTACCTTGCTAAATTCATTTATTCTAATAGTTTTTGTGTGTGGTGTTTAAGGTTTTCTGTATAGAGTATCATGTCATCTGCATATAACGACAGTTTTACCTCTTCCTTTCCAATTTGCACACCTTTTATTTCCTTTTTTAGAACACTCCCTCACACTGTATACAAAAATAAACTCAAAATGGTTTAAAGACCTAAATATAAGACATGACACCATAAAACTCCTAGAAGAGAACATAAGCAAAACATTCTCTGATATAAATTATAGCAATATTTTCTTAGACCAGTCTCCCAAGGCAAAAGCAAAAACAAACAGGCAGGACCTAATCAAACTTAATAGCTTTTGCACAGCAAAGGAAATCATCAACAAAATGAAAAAACCTATGGAATGGAAAAAAATATTTGCAAACAATGTGACTAACAAGGGGTTAATAGCCAAAACATACGAACAGCTCATAGAACTCAATATCGGAAGAACAAACAACCCAATCAAAAAATGGGCAGAGGGGCTTCCCTGGTGGCACAGTGGTTGAGAGTCCACCTGCCGATGCAGGGGACACAGGTTCGTGTCCCGGTCCGGGAAGATTCCACATGCCACGGAGCGGCTGGGCCCGTGAGCCATGGCTGCTGAGCCTGCGTGTCTGGAGCCTGTGCTCCGCAACGGGAAAGGCCACAACAGTGAGAGGCCCACGTATCGCAAAAAATAAATAATAAATGGGCAGAAGACCTAAGTAGATATTTCTCCAAAGAAGACATAGAGATGGTCAATAGGCACATGAAAAGATGCTCAATGTCGCTAATTATTAGAGAAATACAAATCAAAACAACAATGAGGTATCACCTCACATGGGTCAGAATGGCCATCATCAAAATGTCTACAAATAATAAATGCTGGAATGTGTATGGCGAAAAGGGAGTCCTCCTACACTGTTGGTGGGAATGTAAATTGGTGCAGCCACTATGGAGAACAGTATGGAGGTTCTTTACAAAACTAAAAATAGAGTTACTATATAATCCAGTAATCCCACTTCTGGGCATATATCCAGAAAAGATGAAAACTCTAATTCGAAAAGGTACATGCACCCCAATGTTCATAGCAGCACTATTTACAATAGCCAAGACATGGAAATAACTCAAGTGCCCATCAACAGACGATTGGTTTCAGAAGATATGGCATACACACACACACACAATGGAATATTACTCAGCCATAACAAAGAATGAAATGTCATTTGCAGCAACATGAATGGACATAGAGGTTATCATACTAAGTGAAGTAAATCAAACGAGAAAAGACAAATATTATACTACTTATATGTGGAATCTCAAAATAATACAAATGAATTTATTTACAAAACAGAAACAGACTCACAGACTTCAAAAACAAACTTATGGTTACCAAAGGGGAAATGGAGGGGGGAAGAGGGATAAATTAGGAATATGGAATTAACAGATAGACACTACTATATATAAAATTGATAAGCAACAAGGATTTTCTGTATAACACAAAGAATTATATTCAACATCTTGTGATAACCAATAATGGAAAAGAATCTGAAATATATATGTAAAACTGAATCACTTTGCTGTACACCTGAAACTAACACAATATTTTAAGTCAAATATACTTCAGATTTTTGTTTTTTTTTTAAGTGCTATGGGATCAAAGAGGAGGGAAGAATTAATTTGGTGAGGGAGATCATGGAAAGCTTCAGAAAAGAAGTGACACAAGCTATGAAACAAAATATAAGACAGGTTTGCCCAGAAGAAGTAAAAGAAGTCATTCTGGGCAGAAGGAATAAGGGGATTGAAAGAAAGGTATGAAAAAATGCTTTTATTTTGAGAACAAGTATTCCAAATGGAAAGAGCATGGAATTCATGAAAGTAAAATGTTCCACTATTATGAGTCAAAATGGTGCAATTTGTTTGGATTTTACTGGATTTTGGCTTATTGTCCTCTATTTGTAGCTCATATTCTCATCACTGGCACATGGTGTCATTCACTCTGCTTCTTTATACTCCCTACCCACCCTTCCCTCTCCCTGTCTTCCCTCTTAACGTTGACCTCTTTTGTCTTTACTCAGCTGGAGTCCTAGCACTGGCCTGTGTTCCCATGATCACCTTCAAATTAATCTTTATGCCATAATCTCTTTGCTAGTTCAAGTGACCACAGGTCAGCTGAAATTTGGAATTCCACAGATGAATGGCTGAGAGAAGATAGCTTCATCAGGTTGGCCCCTCTCTTTCTCTTATATTTCACCTACCTTCAGCATTAACTTACCCATCTAGTACTAGACTGCTAGGTCACAGGGTCCAACATTGCCTAGCTAATTAGCAAGGAACCTCACAAAAAAGACTTCACCAAAGATAGCATTGAAATAGGAAGCCTGTATTTGTTCAGTGGATGCCCTAGATGGAGTACTTCACAGTTAAACAATGATGCAGGTGAAGTTAGCACACATACTTGACAGGAAAAGACTCCTTTTTTTTCAAACAAAAAAAGAAAAAGTTTAAAAAATAAGTTACATCTTGAATCCGTCAAATCCACCCCACCATTATATTATACTGTCAAGTTTTTTCTCCTATAACAAAAAGAATGTATTTTATTTCCCTTAATCTAAACATTATACTTGTAGACACAGTGTTTATTTATACAGTACCTAAGCAAAAGTTTTCATAAATGTGTTCAAGTCATCACAGTTTGGGTAATTTTGAAGATTCAACTTCCATCCTCTCTTTGTAAACCTCACTGAAGAGTTAGATCTCAGGTAAATACAGTTTTTTAAAATCCATGTTATTTGTGTAGCCCAGTTCTTAATGTTTTGACTGTTTTGTTAATCACTAAATCCAGAGTGGCTTACACTTTTTTAGACAGTTTTGTGTCAAAAATCAAACATCTTTTCCACTTTAGAATTTGTTTACTGCATGTCAATTTTTAGGGGGTTTGCACCTTTGAATTTCTAAAAAAGAATGAATTTTATTAAGTCCTCAAATATTTTATATGCAATGATCTGAATTACTGGTAAATGTCAACAAATTAATACAGATCTCCACATACGATTTAATAAATTCTACTTGAATTTAGATACTGACTAAAGATGGCACCTCTATGTTACATTGTTGGCATCTACCAATTTCAGAAACATTGCTCATTTTCTTTGCATTACTTTTGATTCTAAGTGTATGTTTGTTGAAATTTTACTGTATTTGGTTCAGGAAGCAGATTAAATTTATTACCTGGTGAATATTTTACAGCATCAGAAATAACTAACATTAAAAGTAGTAGTCATCATAGATACAGTAGTACTAGCAATAATGATATTAAGTGTTTATAACATACTGTTTTCTTTACTAAGTGCTTTATTTGTATTGCTTTATATCATTAACACAACAGCTCCGCAAACCCTATATTTATCCCTATTTAATCAATAAAGAAACTCTGGCACAGAGTGGTTAGATAACAATTATAATTACCCAATTTACACAACCAAAAGCTATAGAAATAGAGTTCTAACCCAAGTACAATCCCTGATTACTTGTGTTTCTAGAAAGATAAGTAGTTAATGTAAATATTATTTAAGATACCAAGCTGTACAGAAACAAAGAAAGATTATGATGTCCAAAAGCTTTAGAAGATGAAGGAGGGGACAGGATCTGAGTTGACCAAGGAAGCAGGGAACGCATTTTTCATAAGGCAAGATAGACAATCAAGGGGCTTTAGAGGCCAGGTCTTCTCCTTTACTTGGTGGGTGTCTTTGGACTTTTTTTTTTTTTTTTAATCAATACTTCCCTAGGCCTCAGTGCTCCTATCTATAAAATAGATAATACCTCAGTTTTATTCATCAGTATAAAAGAGATGATAGAGAGCTTATTCATAGAGTTGGGGTAATAATTAACATTGATATATGACACTTACTGCTAACACTGACATTTATTCACTTTTCTCTATTTCTGTCCTGACAATGATAAAAAAAAAATTACGCTCTTCCTTGTTAAATGAAAGAATAAAAAAATGCTCTTGATTATGTCTACTGCCACCCTCTCTAGTCATTCATCCCTCCACTTCTTGTCTTGGTTTCTTGTACTTACAGTTTCTCCCTCTTCCATTCTAACGTAATAATTGTAACAATAACAATAATTTCTCTCATTTATACTATTCATTTGAGCAGTTTTCTACTTGCCTTTTTGAATAAGAATTCTCAAAAGATATTCTAGGGGTTCCCAATTAAAGATAAATAATTCATGTGTTTGACTTTTATCCTCTTGTAAAACCTCATTAAATTAATATACAACAGATTTATCCTAGTTTCCATCTAGGTCAACTTTTAATTCCCAATTTTTTGGGCTTCTGTCTGTCTGCCATCATCATCACAAAAGATGTATTCTAAAGGTGAATAACCCAATTGTTCTGTACTAAGTAATCACTTGTGTATATATATATATATATATATATATATATATATATATATATATATATTTTATATACGGTTTCCACAGTTAGCATTTTCAAGCTTGGAAAGAAGACATTTCTCTATACATTATTTCATGAACCCTCTTCCAGAAAACAAAATAATTCTTTTTATGTAGGCTCAAGTAAATCAACCATACTGCATTGTGTGCCTTTATATATGAAAACTCCTTGAGATGTGGTCTGAGCAATCACATGTGCTGATAAAGAACTTTCTAAAATAGAATCAGAGTTAGAAAATACATTGTATAGAAGAAATTTTTTTTCTTGTAGTAAGATATAATTTAAAATACAAGAACAGGCATTTACTCATAGTCTCTAAAGAACACATGAAAAAGAGCACTACCATCATTCGCACCTCCAAAGATAATAATCTGTGCAAAATTACTCCCTTTAGAAAGTAGAGATGAAAAGAGACATGAGACCTCGAAACCCTGCCAAGCTAAGGATGAACATAAGAAGTAAACCACATGTACTGTGGGAGGCAAAGCCACAGCGGAGCTGTTAGGCAAAAATAAGACCAAGCTGTGACGTGGTCCAGAGGCTCACTAACAGGAAGTTCTCAGAAACATCTGACGGGCCTCGAGGTCTGATAGGAATCGATAAAAGTTCCGAAAGTGTGGACACTGATTGGGTTCAATTGTTTGGTAATTCTCCTTAAAGAGTTGCTTTTTGTTTGAAGCACTGTCCTCCTTCAACTCTATCTTGGAAATTGATAAAAAGCAGCATAAAGAGATGAAATAACAGTGCAGGCTTTGAAGTAGAATTATTCTATTCATATGAACTTCAAGAGAACATTTGGGCTGATCCCTAGAAAAGACTACTATATATATTAGACAAGCTGGAATGGGGAAAAGAATAAGGACTGTAAAAAAGTGTTTTATACTGTCCCTAAATGAAAAGAGCATTAAGTTCAAAACTCAATGGGCAGTATATATATTCATGGTAGAACTAAAGATGATTTTCAGAGAAAGCTAAACTAGACTTTATTTTTGGAGTTATAAATTGCAAACAAGTATTTTATTTTTATTATTTATTTTTAACATCTTTATTGGAGTATAATTGCTTTACAATGTTGTGTTAGTTTCTGCTGTACAACAAAGTGAATCAGCTATATGCGTACATATATCCCCATATCCGCTCCCTCTTGCGTCTCCCTCCCAGCCTTCCTATCCCACCCCTCTAGGTGGTCACAAAGCACCGAGCTTATCTCCTTGTGCTATGCGGCTGCTCCCCACTAGCTATCTGTTTTACATTTGGTAGTGTATATATGTCCATGCCACTCTCTCACTTCGTCCCAGCTTACCCTTCCCCCTCCCCGTGTCCTCAAGTCTAGAGTTTCTTTTATACCTCAAATTTAGGTCTACTCTCTGGACATCTCTCCAGGCTCTGTGTTTCTCAGTATCTGATCAGTCCTGCTATGTTTAAATGCCTTGCACTGAATACAACACCACTTACCTTGTATGCTCAGCTTTCTTTTATTGACCACATGATGACTTAACATATTTAACATAACATTAAGGGATGGGAAGATACTGCTCCAAAATAAGAAATTTTAAGAGCATAAGGAGGAGAAATCTCAAATGTTGTGAGAGTGTGATACAAGAGAGAATGGGAGCTGGGAAGGCAAGGGAAGAAAGTGCATGGATCTTCAAAGGAAGTAAAAGCGTCCAGGAACACCGGTATCATCTCTTTTATTAACAGTGCGAATGCTTGGGTTCTTATCCACTTTCTCTTTTTATTCTTCTGGGGATCCCAGTTTTATGTGCTATCCATCTGAACTTGTCTACTTTGGTCAACCATTCACTAAGTCCAGCTACTCAAAACACATGGTGAAAGTGTGGGCTACCAACATTAGCATCACCTGGGAGCTTATGAAACTACAGATACCTAAGACACTCCCCAGACCTACTGAATCTGAACTAGCATTTTAGCTCAATCCCCAGATGGTATTTGATCAGCAGTACTCTGACTCATTTCTATAGATTTGGATCTCATTCTCTTTCAGGCACACACATTTAGCTCGCTTTTCCTGTATTTCATGGCTGATTTCTCAAGACTTCACTGGCCCAGTGGCTCCACACAGGTGTTATCCTGTCTTTGTCCTACAAAGGCTCATCTGCTTCCAGGGTCTATGGGCCCCAGGGGCCTGAGACCAGTCACCAAGATGTCTCAGCCCTGGGATATCAGGTAAAAATTACATATTCCACTAATTCAGAGAAACTGTTACGTATTTCAAGAATAACTGTGATGGAAATTGACAGAAACTTGTTGTATTTTAAGTAATATTTACCTATCAGTGGTAGAGGCTAGATTGGAGGCGCGAGAATCTTACTTGGAAGCTATTTCTACTCTTCAGATTTTTAAAAGTGTTGCTCCCTGTGTTTGTTTAGTTTGGGGTTTTTTGTGTTTTTTTTTGTTTTTTGGTTAAAAAATAGTATGCAAAACTTCAACTGTATAAATAGTTTTATCTAGTTTTTGAGTAACATTCTTAGGAGAGGGAGTATAATGCAATGAGAGTGTATACTTTATAGATAATATCGTCATCTCATTTCCTTTAGATTCCCTAGGATAACGAAGGTACAGATTTTCCTGGAATATTTCAGCATTAGGCTTCCTGAAATTTGGCAGCAGTGTGAGTGACTTCTTGAATTTCTCAACCATTTTTTCCCATTAATCTTATAGTATTTAAATTCTATGAAGAAGATACAGTAACTTAAATACTTCCTATAAATAGAACTACTCAGATTACCAACAGAAAGACTTCTTAAAATTAAATATGCAATTTAGCAAAATAGTGATCAAAGGCTATTTCCATAGAATATTTTGGTGCCATTAAATCCCAGTATTGTGTGTAGAGCTAATACTTAAAAGTATAACCAGCTTTAACAGTGTACGTATGTGTACATGCCATATATTTCCAAGATTTATTTTTCACTTCATCTTGGGTGGTCTACTACTGCCTTTTACACTACAACCAACTGATCCCAAAGTTCAGGGTTATTGAAAAGCATCATAAATAAAATCCATGTGTGCATTGTTTAAGTACCAGATGATACTTACAAAGGTTTCAGCAACTTTGCCAGTTCACTGCCAGCAAAAATTATCGATCTCTACCGTTAGTTGTACAATCACAAATGGTTTTTGTAAGGTTGAATTCACCCCGATAATCTTTCCTGGCAAATTCTAGTAGGATTGTGAGAGAATTATATTATTTATGTTGCATTCACTGTTGCATGTCAAAGCAGCAGATACTATCTGTTTAAAGCAGCCCTTGAACTTCTTGTTGGACTACCTATTGTCACAGATCTATACATTCTTAAGGAAAGAATGTCTGTCCTTAAGAGAAAGTCTCTATGCTGTTTTTTCTATGAAAATAGTTTATTGATTAGCAGCAGTGTGTGAGCCTATTAAAAGTCACTTCCAAAAAAAAATTTAGTACTGAAGTATTAGATGTTTTATGTCAGTGAGATTTCAGGAAGTGGGGACTTTAAATTAAAGCTCAAGGGAGTTTCCGGTCATGGAGTTTAAAAAGTGCAGTTTTCTCTTAAGCTCTCTGTAAATCATCTTAAAACACTGCTGATTTGCTAATGTGTAACACAGACTTCTAGATTTTTGTTGGGTAAAAAAGGATAAATCGGGAGCAATGGGAATGGGAGCCTGGGGGCAATTTGAGGTACAGGAATGTTTCCAAAGCAGTTTTTGAACAGTTGTAAGGACAAAATGCAGTCACTACCAAAGAGGTGCTAGTTTACAGTCCCAGAGTCATGAAACATAAGCGTTGCATTTTGTACCGCTGAGTATCAGCTTCTTGATATGACTTAATAGCAGGTTATATGTTTAGCACAAAAGGGTAACCCTTGGATAAAATCTCATATAGCATCAACAGATATGTCATTAGCCAAAACCCAGTGTTAAAGAACTTAAAACCCCAAATCTCCATTGATAGCTAATAACCTACTCCAGTCTCAGGTCACTTTGGCAAATGTGTTGTCCTAAGTTACATTTGTGACGGTTTCCTTGAACCTTTAGGAGTTGTTTCCTTGGCCAGGTACAGTGAACAGTCCATGTTTTTTATTGGTCAGTTCCGCTGCTGTTCACCATAGAATAGTGGCCAGTAGCTTATAACGTATAAATGTTATGTAAAGTGGTCAAGGTTTTAATCAGTCGGAAGTATTGGCAAATTAGAAGAACTACACTTTCCAAGAGGCTCATTATCCTTTCCACTTTGGGGCTGAAGAGAGGACCACATAGGACAAGGTTAGAGGACTCTGACCACTTTCAGAGAAAAAAGGTATCTCCCCAAGCAAAAGCAAGAGCTACATGTGGGTGAGAGGTCAGAGGAGATACCAGAAAGTGGAAGTAGGAAGAGAAGTGGAAAAGAAGGTGGATAGGGAGCTAACTTAACCTTCTTTCCTTTAGGAAATCTAAATTCTCAAAAGGAAATTTACAGTGAAGCTACAGGAAGATAATTTTAGAATTTGGGTTAATCTGAGAAACGACATGATTAAGGGATTGATTCAGGGAGTTGCTTGTCTAGCTGGAAATACAGATTCTCAAGTCTTGGGTTGTTTTATCTAGGTTCTAAAGAGCTGTGTGTATGTGCTTGTGTGTGTGTGTGTGTGTGTGAGTGATAGTGTGTGTGTGTGTCAGTTCAAACATATCCAAACTGACTAATAACCCTCTCTCTATTTATTCAAATTTTAAAGGAGGTAACTTGTAGAACTCTTTTTTTCAAAGCTTAAATTGCTTGTTGGGAATCTACAGTGTTTAGGTCTCAAGCACCTATCCACTTTCCCCATCTTTGCATTTTATACGCCATTAGCTAATAGAATAGGTTATAGCTCCACTTTCACTAGGAGTGTACACTTCAGTGAGGAGAAATTCAACAGCCCCACCCTTATCACCAAATTTACAGGCAGTTCATTTGGAAAAATAAAATGAGATACAGCACCTCACAGTCATAGGTTCCTCCTATAAAGCCTCGTCCATCAAGCTGTGACTGGTGCCCCTGCTGCAACCCACCTTCAGTGCGTTCCGCTCTTCTACATCCAACCCAGCTCCAAGCCTCTACTGTACACATCTGCACTCAGCCCAAGCTGACTATGAAACTATTACCTGAACTCCTTTGAGCTCATCTTTGTGGATACTCACACATCCAGCCCCAGACACTCTCCCTGGGAAACCACAACAGTCCCTGGTGCCACTCACTGGTGCCATCCCCAATCCTCTAGTACCCCGATCTTGCTACTGCTGACATATACTAGTTCCTGGTATGTTTCATAGAATTGAACAATAGAAGAAATACACCTACCCAGACTTTAAAAAAAATTTCCTCAATAATCTCTTTTAAAAGAGTTTTAATTTAAACCCAAACACATTTCAGGCAAGATGAAGGTTTGTGACAAACTCTTCTGTCTCACTTGCGAGTACTCAAATGCAACTCTTCTCCCTCACTTCTAGGAGTGTAGTTTTTAGAGGAGAAGGTAAAAGGAGGCCTCCAAATCTTTCTTCAAACTCCTTCCATTGATTACAGAGGAAAGAAGGTAAACCAAGTAAGCACCTTAGGATATGCTACAAATAAATATCCTAGGGCTGTTGCAGAAAGATTTGAAAATGTGACTCAACCTCCCAGGTTGTACATAGTAACATAAGATAAATGCTATATGTGAGGGAATTACAAAAATCTAAGTGACAATATTAAATATTAAAAGGGAAGTATTTGAGGTGCAGGAAGGCTCTGCCCCAAATCTCATCCAGATTACTGCCTCTTCTGCCTGCCTACAAAGTTCACTTTACTTCCGCTTTCTCTTTCCATGAGAGACCTCTTTATTTTTGCTCATAATTGTGGATACTGAGGCTCTTGGATTATGGTTATAATCCGAGCCCACTTTTTAAAAAAATCCTGTCTTCTATAATACATTCATACCATGACCATACTCTGATTATGTTACCTTTGAGCTCTATTAATCCAAAACAAATGCATATGACAGATATCTATCACAAGCTTACAATACGTAAAAACTCATAATATTACATTATGTAAGAGTTGACACTGCACTCAGAAAGACCAGAAAAGATTGAAGTATCTTATTTATTCACCTGAAAAATATTTATCAAGTCTTTATTATGTGATAGACATGAGATATAAATCTGACTTCTGGGGGGGGTTACAACCTATAATTTAGATAAGAGTCGATACTGAAATATATAATAGAAAGCTACAAACATGTTAAGAAAACAATTTATTTACATACTACTGCAATTCATAGATCACATTGTTAAAAAAAGAATCTCAGAACTAATTCTGGAACAACTTCCGTCTCTCAGGGAGATTCAGCATTCTTAACCCCATTATACAGAGAAATGGACAAATAGTGGAAGGCTTTGATGTTAGAGTTCATGTCTCATTATAGATTGCTTTTCATACTAATTATCACTGTCTCTATGGTGTATGAAGTTAACATAAGTATTTCTCCACGGTAATTTAAATATTTGTACAAATTTACCCATATAAAATGTTTTTGTGTACATATTTCTGAAATTTGAGGAATAAATATTTCAGCTTGGTAACTTTCTACTTTTTCAACTTGCCCACTATGACTTCATACCTATTAATCCCTCCTTAATAATTGTTTTGTTTTTATGTAGAAAGATCCTAGGCGTTTAGATTACTCATTTCCTTCACATAACTGATGTTACACACAATTTATATTTAGCTAAGTGTGTTCACTTTTAAAAACATACTTAGGAAGAGTTCAGTCTTGAGAATGGGTTCATGCTGGGGGAAAGCACCAACAGGCACTAACAGGCTGTCAACTTTTCAAGAAAAGGCCTCTCAGGATATGAGTATCCAGGGATTCTGCAAAGGCCATTTTCACATGATAAAATGTCTCAGTCTGAATTTCTTGGCAACTTTTGTTTTTGACATTTTATTTTTCAAATCAAAGACATTTCAATGTGTCATTATCTTGAAGAATGTAACATTACATGAGTCCAGATGAGCATAGAAACTTAACAAAAGTTCCATGATTTTAGCCAACCTGCACCTGCCATCTTCCCTGGAGACCCACTCCTGTGTGGTTTCCTTACATGAAGTAAAAGCTTCTTAGAGACCATAGTGCAGTAATTCCCAAATGTTATGCAGCTGCAAAACCCTCTCATTGTGAGATTTTTGCCTTCCACCTCTAGCATTTTGGGAAAATTTGAAGGAATCTCAAGTTAATCTAGTCTTTCTGAAAAACCCAAGTGATGAAATTAGATAATGAGCATGGAAAGGAGATTGTAAAGTAATTATTCTCTCTTCTTTTGGGATTGGGCTGGCATTCCTGGGGAAGGAATGGCTTCTGCACATGATGTCTGCTTCTATGCCCCTGATTCACTTATCACCACTCCAAGAAAACATATTTCTTTCATTCATTCATTCATTCATTCAGTAACTATTTGATGAGCACTAATGTATGCCAAGCATGGTCCTAGGTACTGAATATTTAGAGGTAAAAAAAAGACAAAATTGCTATACTAAAGGCTCTTACATTTCAGTTTGCGAAACAGACAAAGAAACATTAAACAAGTAGATCTTTAGTATCTAGTAGCTCACAGTTTTCTTTAGCACCAAGCAAAGTATTTTGAACATAGTAAGTGTTTAGTAACTATTTGCTAAATGAAAGATATAGTGTGGCTTTGTTATTTACTAGCAAGCTACTTATCCTTGCTAAATGGGAATAACAATAGAGTTCTACTGGGTTTCCATAAGATTTTTAAAAATGTATTTAATATGTGAGTCACGGTATCTTGCATATAGTAAATGGTGGAAAGTATCAGTTCACAAAATTATGCACAGTATATTATAAATGTATGGAAAATGAAGGCAAGGAGTTAGAGATGTTCTGGTAGGTGGTTAGATAAGTGCGGTTGGCTGGACCTAAATACATCATAAAGAATGGAAATAAAGACATCTTATTCCTTCTTCCCCTTCAAGAATGGTACTTGACAATTTACAATTGAAAACAAAAGATATGAAGGAGTTAAAGAGATTTCAGCTAATAATTTGAATCAGCTTGACTAGTGATGGCAATAGCTTTGTAACATGGGGAATAGGTCAGTGTATATGTGAAAGCCATAATGGTTAAGCAGGCAGTTCCACAGCTGTAGCTAGAAGTTAGTCTTTTCCATGTGGCTTTAATATACAAACTGAAGAGGCAAAAGTACTCAGAAGGGCAGATGTAACTTGGAGAATAAAAATGTATTACAAGTACCAAAACTGATTCTATTATTTGATAGTGCACTATTTGCACGATGTCCCCTCCCTTTTATCATTGTTAATAATTAAGTTTTGATTATAATATACACCATAGTTCATTAATTCAACAAATGTTGAGTGTTTCTAACGTGCCAGAAAATGTGTGAATATGTTAAACTGGAATACCACACAGAAATCCTTTAATACGAAACAAACTTCTCCATAAGTTATCATGATAGAAATTCTCAGCTAACTGACCCTTAAAATCCTTCCATTTAAATGGATTCCTGTTGTCCAACCATATAAGAGCTTTCACTTGCGTATTTTGTGCCATGAACATAGAATCAGGTGGGAAGTGGCACCACTCAGTATGGATCTCGACATCTGTCCTTCTTCAAATTAAAAAACTCGGGGTGGGGGGAATGACACATGATAAATCTATGATAGTTTCAATCAGTGTCAGTTGATAGAACTTAACTAATACTATTTGAGGTTCTAATTACATGAATAGAGTCAAGGTGTTTGACATGTGTAGATTCCATACACGAACTTAGTTCATGCAGTAAATTCACCTATTTTTATTAAAAGGTAAGAAGGTGCCATAAATCACAAAATTATAATCCTTCACTAATGGAGAGCCAAAATAAACAAATAAATAAGTGCACTAGCAAATGCTGAATAATTAAACCTACATCCCAGAAATATTTCTTTAGCCTCTAAAGCCTTACTTGTTAGAAAACATACCATGAGAAAGTATGCTTTTCTTTCTGAACTTTCTCATGAGCTATAGAGAATAAAACCTGGTTGGATAGGGGAAAGGAAGTAATATAAAATCCAATGAATACATGGTATAGATTAACATGGAGAAATGTGGATAATCTACTTATGCAGGAACATTTTCTTAACAACAGTTCTTTTCTGCCGCTGTCTCTTAACTCTGAAATCCCAGTGGAATTGAATATTATATTTTCTTATTTGAATTGATTCCCTAAATTCTTTGTTAATTGACAAAGCTGATATCGTATGAATTCTCCAAATGACTGTGGTTTCAAATGAGAAGTACATTTATAAAAGAACTTTAATTCCTCTACTTTCGAAATGAGAAGACTATTAATCTTAATTACATATTATTATAGCACCTAATATTTTAAAACTGAGGAGTAACTTTAAAAAGAGTAAAATCAAACTTTTTTAAAATAAGACTTTCCCATTAGGATACAACAAAATTATGTTTTAAATATAGTGAATTTTTCTCCAAAGTATTTAAAGCTTGTTTTATTTAAAAGATATTGTCTTCTTATTCATCGCTAAGTAACTCAACTCTGAAAGCTACCCAGTTATACATCTGGAGTCAGCTACATAACAAAAATATCGACTATCTGAAATACTCGGGCAAAAGCTAAACCTGGAATTAAACTATGTGGATAAATTTCAATTCACAATACCTCAACCATCTCTCAGTTTTATCAGTACTTCCTAATTAATTCAATATGTTTTATTACCTTAAGGTTTTATTACCTTTAATGCAGTCTATTGAAAGCAAAAAAAATGATATAACAGGAAAATGGAGGAATATTAAAATATTTGTGCAAAAATATGCAGAAAATAATCTCAGAAGTATTATAGATTATCAAATACAATTTTTAGAAAGATGTAAAATGTCATTAAAAACACATCAATCTACAATGATGTTACGTGAAGAATTTCCATCTTACTATCTAATGAATACCCTAAATTATCTAAAAGATATAAAAGGGAACTTCAACTTAATGCTTTCATATAATTAAATTGTAGCGATCTTTTAAAATGTATTTTTCTTCTCATAAACAATAGAAGCATTAGAAATCTATGCCACAGATAAGAAAACACAAACAGGTTTCTTCAATAAGATCTGGCTCAGGAAAACCCATTTTAGCTCTATCTAATTAGGATTCTTTACTCAGGCTATTTTGGACCAAGTGTTTATGAAGAATACCAGTAACAGAATGGTTTGTAAAATCAAATATAGTGAACCCAGGCAGAAAAAAATATAATAAAGTTGCTTCAGAAACGCACCTGCCACACAGATTTGTCTCCAGCAAAACAAAAGGCAACAGGCAGGGTAGTCTGACACTGAGCTAAGATAGAGGGACATATTTTAAGCAAGATTTCACACAGCTCACAAGACAAAGAGATGAAGTCAACAGCAGTTGTGTAAAGAATGAAAAACCAGCATAAAGGCCTTGTGTGCTCAGATAACCATACCATAAGAAGCCAAGAGACTCAAACACAAACCCTTAACCAAAGCACCACTATCCTCCCAGTAAGAGAGTCCCTGAACTCAGATGAGGAACACAGAGGAAACTGACAATGAACACAAAGCAAAGGCAAGTATTGAATCTTGATTCTTTAAAGGCGTGGGTCATATTATTTATTTTATTTAATCTTTTTCTTATCTTCAGAAAAACTTCCTGATGTACTTCTATTCTAGCACTCATTATATTATATATCTATATAGAGATATACTCTATATTTTTATCTGACTGGCATCTTAGCCAGATGTTGAGCTTTGTGAGAGGGAAAAATCCTCTATTGATCTTTATATCCACAGCTTCTAGCTTAGTTCCAAACATATAATAGAAAGTACTCAGTAGATGTTTAACTGATTGATTTGTAGTTCATGTACTACTAGAAACATGTTAAATTTTCTTATCAAGTATATTATAATCAGCAGTGCCATCTCTGAGTATGAATGAGAAATGTGGTGTTTGTATAGATACAGTATCAAGTGTATGTAATGTAATATACCACAGCACTGGACAAAAAAGCATAGTGACCACACACTATAATCTTCCCTCACATTGCACCCTAGAACTGCATATATATATATGTTTTTAATTGCACAAATGTAGAACCATACTCAGAAATAAGGAAAGTTTCAGAAGATCAAAAGTGAGTTATTCCTGACAGACTGAAAGGAGACAAATTTTGATCAAATAGAAGAATGTGAGCTCAATAAACTTTTGGAAGAGTATGATTTTTAAAACCTGACAGGAGCAAAGCCACAGAAATTCCATGGTGGATGCCTGGAGTGGGAGGGAGCTGAAACAACTGTAGTATGATAAATTAGGGTACCACCAAGGAGATAGTCTATCTGCCAGCTCAAGCACATTTCCTGTCCCTCTGCCATCGCATATGACACATCCCTCTCCACCAAGATAAGCTGTAGCATTAGTGTTTATCTCAAGGTGGACTTGTAGGTTGGATACAAAAGACAAGGAGCTAGGCAGCTGGCAATGCTAGAGAAAAACTGGGGGGGGGGGGGGAGCCCAAAATAAAAGGACAGAAACACCTCTGTATAAGGTTAATCTGGCCCTTCTACCAGAATCACTGAAAACTGAGTAGTAAAAGAGCCAGTTGTAGTTTGAGTGTTCTACCCTCAGATAGACTTCATAAACTAAAAGAGCCAAACACCTGAAAGGGAAGCTGAACTACAGATAAGACCATTTTCAGAGATCACAAGACACCTTAGGAGAACCAGCCACAGGAAAGAGAAACAACAATCATGGGAACTTAAACCAGAGAAAGAAGATCAGATAGAGCAGTGATTATCAACCACTGCTGCATTGGAATCGCTTTAAAATGTGTTGAGACCTCAATATCTGAGGGTCAGATATTATGATGTACTTGGTCCAAGGTGCTACCTGGGGGTTAGGTCTTTTTTTTTTAAAGTTCCCCAAGTGATATTAACGTGCAGCTAAAGAGGAAATCTTTTGTGATAGGGCAGCCATAACAGGAATTTAAAACACATATGCACCTTCATAGAGTTAAAAGAGAGATTGCATCTGTGATGCCTATTATGATATTCAAAGATCCTTTTAGGATTTATGATATTATCTTTATCCTCTGCTAGTTTTCCTCTGTTACCACTGACTGTTATTGGGGGAGAGAGAGGTTTGAATAAAGGGAGGCTGTGTTGAGTTAGGGTATCTCCCAGGGATTTCCTAGAGATTAACCAAATAAAGGCCGCATAAAGTAGAATTACCTGCTTGTATTCAACAAGGTCCAGTGTCTGGTCCTTACATGCTCAGAAACGTGACCTGCCAGATTTCAAGATCCAGTGTACTCAAGGATGCTGTCTCCAGACTACCAAATGCAGTTCGGAAAGAAAATGGACAATTGATTAATTTTCAACAAGAAATATAGTTGTGAATGAGATAGAAAAGCATGCAGAGGAAGATTTTCATTTAGCATGGAATCAGAACAAAAGGAATTAGTCATGTGCCTCAAATGTTTGAGGGCCTGAGCTGTAATTATTGGAAGCACTTTCTCGTTCATTTGTTAGAAATAAGGATTGACTGAATTCCTCTTTTGTGTCAGTATGACACATAAATGTATAGACAGCGTTTCTTGTCTCAGGGAGATGGCATTCTAGTGGTAGGTGGGATGAAGAAGATAATAAAGAAATTAATACATAGATCAATAAAAATATCAAAGTGAGTACAGTGGGTTAAACAGTACCCTCCCACAGCAAAATCCATGTCTACCCAGAAACTCAGAGTGTGACCTCATTTGAAGACAGGGCTTTTGCACAGGTCATACTGTTTGGATTGGGCCCTAAATCAAATAACTGGTGTCCTTATAAAAAGAGGAGAGGATACAGAGAGGCACACAGAGAAGAAAGCCACGTGAAGATGGCGGGAGGCCGAGATTGGGAGTTGTGCTTCCACAAGGCAAGGAATGCCAGGAGCCACCAGAAGCTGGAAGAGGAGAGGAAGTAACTCCCCCCCACACACACAGCCTCATAGGGAGCACAGCCCCTCCAGCACCATCGTTTCAACCTCCAGTCTTCAGAACGTAACACCTGGTTTGTGGTGATTTGTTGTGGTCGCTGCAGGAAACTAATACAGCAGTGATCCGCTGTAGATGTAGAATTAAAAAGACAACGGTGGGACGGAAAGTCAATGAATGACATGGATTCTGGGATTGAAATGAGAATCGAGAGCAAACCACCAACAAATGATAGTAATAATGCTCAAGATAGAAGACATGGCCACAGCAAAGATTCTAAGGCCGTAAAAAGTGTGCTGCCTTCCAGAAACCAAAATCAGGCCAGTGCAGCTAGAGTTCCATGGGCCGAGGGCAGAAAGATAGGAGACCAGGTTAGAGAGGAAATCAAAAGGCATGTAACGTAAGGATTTATATAGATTTTAATTTCAAGTGCAATTTGAAAATGTTGGGAAATCTTAAAATAAGCAGAAAATGGACTCAATCTGATTGAGGATTTTTAAAATATCCTTCTGATTGCTGTGGAGAGAATGTATTTTTTTCAGTTAACCCTTTGACAACTAGCATATGGTCACAGCGAGGGATAACTTGGGATACGAACAACATGTCGTTTCTAGATCTAGCTCTTTGCCGGTCACTGGTAGCATGTTTTAGTATCAGTGAAATGGCAGTAGGAAAGCTGGAGAATATGAAAGGAGAAAGATCACAACACTGAACAACTGTCACGAGTAGCAGGCTGCTTCTGCATTTGCTTTTCATCCACTCTCATTAGCAGCTACTGGTTTTCTGAAGAGTGCAGGGCTAAGACCCATAGCTTATCAGATGATGCTGCTGTAATATGCTCGAGATAAGAACTTAGAGAAGTCCCGTTTCTTTATTATGTGTCCTATTTCTCACAGGAAGAGTCAAGCAGCAGTAGTATTTCTAATTAACTGCACCTGAGAATTTGAGCTTTCCTAAGAAACGACCAAAAGAATGCTAACTTGGAGTGATGGTTACTGGATATCCAATCCAAAAGGTGAGTTATGTTGTATTACATAAAGAAAGAAATGCTGTAACAACTTACCTGTATATATGTATATAAACTTGAATGCTAGTGATTCTAATATTTATAATAACTCTGAAAGTTTCCAGTGTATAGCTTCAGTATTTATACAGTCACTAAAAGGGAAATGAATAGCAGGTAAGTACTTTGTTCTACTAATAAGAAACAGTGTAGAAATACAGGCAGATAATATGTTGTGCCCCAGTGAATTTCCCAGCACGTACTGTTGAGAATAACAGCTAGTGAAGGCATGGTTCTCTGGTCACCTACTTCAGAAAAAAAAAATCTGGGGAACTTGTGCTCACCTGGGGAACTTGCTCTCGTCAGCTAATTTTGAGAACAGGATAAAGGAAATTGTGTCCCAGGCAGCCTGACATGAGACAATGGGGCAGTCTCCTTATTGCTTAAACATACGGCATTATGCAGAGCCGTTCTGCACTTGCCTACTCACAAAAAGCGAAATCAGCCTCAAAGACCAGTGACGATATTGCAAAAGAGGATTTATTGAGCTTCATTACATCTTGAAAGGATTAGCTGCACCTGCACATAAAGAATCTCAGTCGGTTCAGATAAACAGGCTGAAGGCGCCTGCTTTATTATACAGCTTTCAAGGGGAGATCTGTGACTGATACTCCTGAAGATGTGCAAAGTCTCCGGGTTCCCTGGCAAGGAGCAAGAGTGCCATCTTCTGGTAGAAGAGACTGAGGACATGGGGAAGGCTTTTCTTGAACTTGTTAGGAAAGAATGTTATTAAATAAAGAATTTTCATTTCTTTGAAGCTGAATTACAGAACTGGTGAACATATCATTTCCTCCTCAGGATTTTATTCCACTCTCAATTACATAAAATGAAGTAAAAATACACTCCAAGAAGTAAAGTGGGAAGAAGGAGGAAAAAGGACAAAGGAGTATCTTTTGACAGAGAACATTAACAGAGAAGTTCTAGTTTTAGGGTTGAGAGTTATTTCCCCCTATCTAGTTTTTTCTTTCTTCTTGTAAATACCTTCAGGTAAATTAGCTATTATATAATTTGGAAACTCTTGATAGTTAAAACATAATGTTCTCTGCTCAAGACATTAACGTCAACATTTAGAATTAGAGCAAGCATGTATCAAATAAAAAAGCATAATAGCTTTATTAATGTTAAATTATTGCAATTATTTCTTTGTTCCACTTAAAACATCACTCACGCGAGGTAAGTTTGCACCTTTCTCTCAATTTCTGACCTATATATATATATTTTTTAATTAATTAATTATTTTTGGCTGTGTTGGGTCTTAGTTTCTGTGCGAGGGCTCTGTCTAGTTGCGGTGAGCAGGGGCCACTCTTCCTCGCGGTGCGCAGGCCTCTCACTGTCACGGCCTCTCTTGTTGTGGAGCACAGGCTCCAGACGCACAGGCTCAGTAGTTGTGGCTCACGGGCCCAGTTGCTCCACGGCATGTGGGATCCTCCCAGACCAGGGCTCGAACCCGTGTCCCCTGCATTGGCAGGCAGACTCTCAACCACTGTGCCACCAGGGAAGCCCCTGACCTATACTTTACACAATATGCTTTAAACATCCATATTTTAATCTTTATTTGAACCATTACATTGAAATAATTCTACTTGGTTTACAAAATGTACTTTGTTCCTAACTATATTTAACAGTTCTAGAGTCCTCACTTAACTAGCGGTTCACATAAATTCTCCATAAAATTTAGCTGTGATCAACATAGCCAAGCACTTCCCAGATCTCCCTTCAAAGAAGGGCTTGTTATCCCAGACTTTAGCTTCCAGCCTCTTTAGGGAATGATTCCCCAGCTGCACCTTCTTACTCTTCCAACGGCTCCAGTTCCCCCATGGCTGACATCCAATGACAGGTAGATACAGGAATATCAAGACCTGCTATTTCTGCCTAATTTTGGACCACTCTAATGGGCCACCTTGGCCCCAGAGCAACTTGTAAGGTTGACAGAAGTCAACCTTCCAGCATGAATTCCATCTCTTCCCAATCCTGCTTGCTTACCCTCCCTGACACAGGTTAATCTCAGTGGCATTCCCTAATGAACAATTTGTTTGCAGGCTCACTCCATCTCAGCGTCTGCTTCCAGGAGAATTCAAACAGCCGCTCCAGTTGAAGGACAGCCTCATTATAACCAGGTACTTTGTTTTGTCCTCTTCTATGGAAAAATATGTTATTTTTAACTTAAAAATGATTTATCTCTCATCAAATCTTATCAAATACTGTGAGATGCATGGTTTTTGGCCATTATGTCTATTTTATATCACTGAAATATTTTACATAATCCTGTATGTGTATTGCATATGTATGTGTGGTACGTTGTATGTATGTATTGGTACATTGATCTAAGTTTGAAATCCTGAACAGTTTATTGGATTAATGTTTTAAATTCTAACTAGTTTAACTATAGATCATGGATGCTTAAAATATGTATTTTAATATAATATGTGCCATAAAGACTTTGAGCTCTTAATAATTTGAGATGATAGATTGATCTGAAATATTTTATCTTTGCAACTTAATAAAGTGTACTCAGTCCCTCTAGTTTTTTTTAAAAAAAGGACTAGAATTAGTATTTTTAAGTGGAAGGAAAATGCCCTCTAGTGGTAAATATTATTAAGCTTTATTTTTAAAGCATTAAACTCAATGCCTTGTTTAAGGCATAGTTAAGTGTCTACCATGAGCTAAGCCCAGGATACAATTATGAATAAAGTAGAAAGATTAAAAAACCTCTTCTAATGTGCATTCTAGTAAGAGAGACAAATTTTTAAAAAGAGAATAATTAAAAGAATTGTGTATTTAGTGAACATGATAAAGGGAACGAACGGGATTTTGAGATAGACAACAGTTAAGGGGAAACTTGCTTTATTGTCAAATACTACTTACTCCTTCATTTCTAGGAAGCTTCAATCTTCTCATTTATATTTTGTGGAATAAGGATGGTTGTCTTTGTTGCTTTTGCTTTGTTTTAAAAATTTGAGGCATGTGAGTGTATGAAACTAGAATCTCAAATCCGAAAAAGAACTCAAAGCTAAAATAGCTGTCTAGAGACATCCTGAAATACTATTTCATGTACACAACATCTGAAATGTTATGTAGCAATTGTGCAGGTTTTGCAAAATAACAAAGAAGTAAGAGGAAAACCATTGTATTACCAGTAGAAGGGGTTCACAAATATAAAATAATTCAGAGTCTTCGTCTCACTACAAGAACATAATCTCACCAGTATAAAAAGATTATGGAAATCTTCATAATTGTATCAATTATATGAGCACTGAGCAAAAGAAAAATGAACTTCTTCAAGATCCTACAAGATCCCACTGCCTTCATTATTGATGTTCCCTGGCCTCTTTCAAATTTTGTTCCAGGATTAGACCCAACGTGCTGCTCACAAATTGCTCCCTGACAATTTCGATCTCCCCAAACACATTTCCATAGTGATGTGGTCTATTAGATTCTGCATTTCTAACAAGTACCTAGCTGATGCCAGTGCTGCTGGTCCAGAGAACACACTATAAGTGAAAGAAAGAGACCATCCCCACCTATGGGTACTTAAAAAAAAACTGGGTAGGCAAGAATCAATATTCTCAAGATGTCAGTTCTTCAACTTGATCTATAGATTCAATACAATCGCAGTCAAAATCCCAGAAAGTTATTTTATGGACATCGACAAACCGATTCTAAATTTTATATGGAGAGGCAAAAGGCCCAGATAGCCAACATAATCTTAGAGAATGACAAAGTTGGAAGACTGATACTACCATACCTACTTCAAGTTACTATCATTAAAATTAAAAACTTCTGCTCTGTAAAAGACAATGCCAAGAGAATAAAATAGATAAACCACCTACTGGAAGAAAATATTTGCAAAAGATATATCTGATAAAGGACTGTTCTCCAAAGAACACTTAAAACTCAACAATAAGAATACAAACAACCCAGTTAAAACATAGACCAAAGACTTTAACAGACACCTTACCAAAGAAGATATACAGATGGCTAAATGTGTATTGAAAGATGCTCCACAACATATAACATCAGGAAAATGTACATAAAAACTACAGTAAGAAACCACTACACATCTATTAGAATGGCTAGAATCTGGAAAACTGACACCACCAGATGCTGAGAAGGATGTGGAGCAACAGGAACTCTCATTCATTGCTGGTGGGAATGCAAAATGGTACAGTCACTTTGGAAGACAGTTTAGTGGTGTCTTACAAAACTAAACATACTCTTACCATACAAACCAGCAATTGTGCTACTTGGAATTTACTTTAAGGAACTGAAATTTTATGTCTACACGAAAGCCTGTACTCAGGTGTTTATGGTAGCTTTATTTATAATTGCCAAAACTTGGAAACAGCCAAGATATCTTGCAGTAGCTGAATGAGTAAACTAGGGTATATTTAGACAATAGAATATTATTCAGTGCTAAAAAGAAATGAGGTATCAAGCCCTGAAAATACACGGAAGAAGCTTAAATACTAATAGTAAGTGAAAGAAGCCAATCTGGAAAAGCTACATGCTGTGTGATTCCAAATATATGACATTCTGGAAAAGGCAAAACTACTGAGACAGTAAAAAGAACAGTGGTTTCCAGGGGTTGGGGGGTGGAGAGGAGGAATGCAAAAGTGGAGTTCACAGGATTTTTAGGGCAGTGAAACTATGCAATATGATACTATGGATAGATGAAATTATATATTTGTCCAAACCCATAGAATGTACAGCCCCAACAGTCAATTCTCGTGTAAACTATGGACTTCAGGTGGTAATGATGTATCAGTGTAGGTACATCAGTTACAACAAATGTACCACCTTGGTGGAGGATGTAAAAATGTGGGAGGCTGTGTGTGTTTTGGGTCAGGGATATATGGGAAATATATACCTACCTTTCTCTCAATGTTGCTGTTAAACTAAAACTGATGTAGAAAATTAAAATCTTAAGAAAACTAATAAGAACAAAACACTCTGTTTTAGGATGTCTTTAGGCTAGATGTAGATTGAATCCTACCAGCTTGGTATTCTTCCATCAAGGTTAAGGTAGCAAGACCTAATTGTATGTCTTCTCACAAATGTAATCTCAGTGCTCAGCCCGGTGCCTGATCCAGGACTGATAGCTGTTTATAAATAAGTAAATGACTGATGAATCCATGGAAATGCATGGGGGAAGGAGTTTCTCGTAACATCGAAAGAGTAATTGATATTCTTTTAATTTTTGGAGCATGTTTTGCCCAACATCATGCACATTTCTTCGTAAATGTTGCTCTTTTCCCATCTGCTCTGAATGGGAGCATCTTTTTTTTTTTAATGATTTGCAAAGGATGCTAGGCAACTCCAAATTTTCTAGTTTATAAAACATTCAATAAAGCACAGAATTCTGGTGTTAGCTCAGGTAAATAAATAATTCATAACAAACATTCTTACAGCTGAAGATAAAAGAAAGTGTGAAATACAGGCCTGGCAAAGTAATATGAGTGCAAAAACATTGGAATAGAATGCATATGGGCATCACATTTTTAAAATCCATTTTTTCCCCTTAGAATTTAGGGAATTAGGGCTTCCCTGGTGGCGCAGTGGTTGAGAGTCCGCCTGCCGATGCAGGGGACACGGGTTCGTGCCCCGGTCCGGGAAGATCCCACATGACGTGGAGCGGCTGGGCCCGTGAGCCATGGCCACTGAGCCTGAGCGTCCGGAGGCTGTGCTCCGCAATGGGAGAGGCCACAACAGTGAGAGGCCCGTGTACCGAAAATAAATAAATAAATAAATAAATAAAATAAAATAATTTAGAAAATGAATATTTAGAATCAGAAAGAAATCACAACAAATAAATTAGTTTTTAAAGCTGCAATAAAACAAACATTATAAAATCCAGTAAACTTTGGTTTTATTAATTGACTGTCAGACACACTTTTTTTTTAAATTTTAAGAGTTTGAGTGAAAATTGATTTGAACCAGGCAGCACCAAGCCAGAGGTGGTTAAACCTCTGAAGCCAAGGGAACAAGTTAGAAAGAGAAAGTGGAAGAAAAGAAAGGAAATTATTGACTGGCTAGAGTACAATGCCTAGATGGCTGTTTGTGATTGGTTTTCCTGAGTATTTTGATTTTGTAACCTTGAGGCATTTACACGCTTAGATTTTGGTTTGCTTACACAAGCCATCATGGAATTAGAGCCACCTCAGTCTGGTGGCCTCCTTGTTTAGCTAATTTAACAATTCCCCCTGTTTGCTCATCCTTTCATACATGAGAGATTGGCCAACAATTTGGTATCAACCCTATTCTCAGTCACCATCATAGTTAAGCTGTTCCTGTCTCATTGTGAAACTCTCAGGTTATGAGGTCAGATCTGGAGGAACTATTTTTGCTGTTTATCTTTTGGTTCATCTCGTTTCTGTTTCTCTAAGAACAGTGAGACCATCTGAGGTAACGTTGATGGCTGTGAAGAAGCACTTAAGACCTTTGAGCAAGCATAGCACACCAGGGAGACTCCAATGGTGACTATTAGAAGGATAACACCAGGAGATTGCAGTATACTCTGTAGCCAGGGCCCCCATGAACCAAACCAGTCAGTATCAAATAAGTCAAAGCATGTACCTGAAAGGGAAGTAACCTGTGTTAGCCAAGTGCCTTGTTTGTTAACTTCTTGTATTTGCTACAATACGAGAGGTTTTGCGCCAGGTACAGCAAAAGTTATTCTCTACGGCAGACTCCTTCTTGGTCAGCCAATAAGTAACCTAAAGCAATCCTATTGTCTAAATCCACCTTAGCAAGAAAGTCTAGCAAGTTTTGTTGTGCAGGTTTTAATTGTCTGACACATGTTTAATAACACTTTTTTCTTACATTTTTGGCTGAATACATTTTGATTACCTCTTAATTGAACAATAATTTCTAATAGGATTTACTATAGAGATAATAGAAAATATACTTCTGTTGGGACTATTTCAGCCTCACAACTTGTTATCACTTAATATCATGTAAGTTTTAAGATTGTTGTCAAATTGGGGGTAAAAAAAACTATCAAGTTTCTTCCCACATAAGCCATAATATTGCAGGAGTCTATCCTCTTATAGTAGTATATTATAGGTTTTATATTATGTTCATCAAAGGTGTTTTCAAATGTGTCCATATGATTCATTTCTCTTCAATAACTTGATCATCATGTAATCAAGGAGCCTGTTCATTACTTACACTCTTCCTCTTACATTACTGCTTTTACTGTTGATCTAAAATGTTTTGTTATAATTCACTTCTAAATATCAGAATGACTTCTATTGATGTTGTGCATCCCTATCATTTTGTTTTGTGTTTCATTTTTATCTGAATTTTCTCTCAGGTTTTAATAAATACATTTTAAAGTGACAAAAGAAGGTACACTTCAAATATATCCAAGTCAAGAATCTGTCATTTCTCTCTTGTTTAATTAAGCATTCCAAACCATCTTTCCAAATTGCAATTAAAATAGCACACTTCAGCTTTATCAACCTTTAAATACATTTTTTGCATATCGTTTATGTGCTGGTTTAACTCTCAAATCTTCAAAAATACATTTACAACTTTATAATAAGGAGCAGACTTTCTCTTTAGACAAAAATCCAAGTTGTCAAATGTGTTTAAGATAAACCAAAGAAAAAACTTGTAATTGTGGAAAAATACCGAAGCAATATTTCTGGTACTATGGCAATAGCTTTTTTCTTTAATGACATCAAGGTTAGGAGCTGCTCATGGCGCATATTCTGTGTATTTAGTGATGTTTTTATAGAATGCTTGCAGCTCTTAAAAGTAACATTGTCATATAACAGACTATGAATATTATTCATAGGTAGGTTACAATCCTGCTACTTTTCTGGTGATCAAAATGGTCAAAAGAATCATGCAGAGGGTTTTCCCTTGTAGCAGTAGGACACAGTAATTATCAATGATTAGGATTTATTACATGATGCAAAATCTACAGCTATGAGTAATAATTGGTTTCTGGTTTATTTATTTGGACCAGTATTATATACGCTCTCATAATTTCTATTAATCTTAAGAATTTTTTAGATGAGTTACATTTTTTTCACTTTAATGCTTTCCAAGTGCTCATACAAAAATGAACCATATTCAACTCTAACTCAATACTTCATATAAAGTTTTCATTTTTTGTAGAACATCAATTTTCATCTTGACCACTGAAGGCAAACATATTTTGCCTCAAAATGTATAACTGAAACTCTTTTTTCAGTATTTCAAAAAAAAATGAATATTTCTGTTTCTGCATATAAGGAGCTTGGAAGTCACCACTTTATCCTAACAAGTGAAAAGCTGAGCAGACTAGAAAAATCACCAACTCTACATGGATCCAGAAGAAAGAGCAGGACACAGGGCAAACTGCTGCCTCCAAGATTGAAGAGACAGGCAAGCACAGGGAGTCTCAGCTCATCACTAGATCAGAGGCTTGTGAGTCTCTGCAACAGAAACCAGTGCCCGGGCATGAAAACCTGAACTCTAACTGATGAATTGCTGAAGGCTCGTGTAGACAAGTCTGAGAGTTAAAAATTCTGCGGGACCTAGTCATAAGGGGCCGCCACAGTATTGTGAGATTTATCTCCAGGTAAATCTTACCATGTGGCCCAGCAATCCTGTTCCTTGGTATTTACCCAAAGGCGTTGAGAACTATATTGATACAAAAACCTGCTCACGAATGTTTTTAATTGCCAAAACTTTGAAGCAACCAAGATGTCTTTCAGTAGGTGATGGATAAATCAACTGTGGTACATCCAGACCAGTCCTGAAAGATACTGCCACCTATCTGGCACCGTAACTGAATCTTCAAAAGGCTATTCCACTGTTCCGTTAAGTCAGCTGCTTCAGGATCATGGGGAACGTGGTAAGCCCAATGGATTCCACAAACATAGGCTCTACTGTTGCACTTAATTTGCAGTGACATGAGTTCCTTGATCAGAAGCAATGCCATGTGGAATACTATACGGTGGATAAGACATTTCATAAATCTGTGGATGGTAGTTTTGGAAGAAGCATTTCATGCAAAGAAGGCAAATTCGTATCCACAGAAGTGTGGCTTCCAGTGAGAACAAAATGCTATCCTTTCCATGATGATTAGCAGTCCAGTGTTATCAGTCTATCACGAGGCAGCAGTCCAGTGACCCTGAGGAACAGTGCCATATTGGGGCCAGTGCTGATCTCTGTTTTTGGCAGACGGGGCACTTTGCAGTGGCAGTAGCCAGATTGGCCTTGGTGAGTAGAAGTCCATGCTGTTGAGCCCATGTATAACCTCTCTCCTTGCCACCCTCACTACTTTGTTCATGAGCCCATCGGGGAATGACAGGAGTGGCTCAGGAAGGAAACTGATTAATATCCACAAACTAGGTCATCAGATCCACTTCATTATTAAAATCCTCCTTATGTGGGACTCAAATATCTTCATATTTTCTGTCCATTCAGAAAGGTCTGTCCACAGACCTTTTTCTCAGACTTCCTTATCACTAATTTTCCAGTCATACTACTCTCAAGTCCCTTCCGATTCATCCAACTCCCTGGCCACAGCTATGTTGGTATACACTCACACATCTGGCCATTTCTCCTTCCAAACAAACTAAGCAAGCAAGTGCAGTGCTTAAAGTTCTTTTCACGGGCCTTCCCTGGTGGTGCAGTGGTTGAGAGTCCGCCTGCCGATGCAGGGGACACGGGTTCGTGCCCCGGTCCGGGAAGATCCCACATGCCGCGGAGCGGCTGGGCCCGTGAGCCATGGCCGCTGAGCCTATGCGTCCAGAGCCTGTGCTCCACAACGGGAGAGGCCACGGCAGTGAGAGGCCCGCATACCGCAAAAAAAAAAAAAAAAAAAATTCTGCTCACTGCATGGATTTCCATTTATCATTGCCCTTCAGGGATGTCCCAGAAAGAACTATAGTGCTACAGATTTACACTTTTGGGTGATGTCTACATTATCTCCCAGAACAAGATGTAAACCAAGACTGAGGTTTCTCTTCCTCAGTCTAGTGATCATAGGGGACTCCCCGTGATGACATAGATGCAGACTGGGAGAGAAAAAGTAATATAACAGGAGCGGGAACCGTGGGCATCTGGGCCACTTTCTCATGTAACTAAGTTGTGTTCTCACAACGCAATCTTACATATAACACTTCCATTTGATGATGGAGTGCCACTGCTGTGCACGCCCACCTTTATAGCTTGGGGAGTCAGACATGGCCAGTTCATCATGGGAAGCTTAGGTCACATGGTAGCTTGATCTCTTCTAAGGCCTAATAGCAAGCCAAAAGTAGTTTCCGAAAGAAGAATAGTTATCCACAAGAAGGGCAGGGCATTGCTCCAAAATCTTCAGTGTCTTTGCTGTGGTTCATCGATAGGGCCCTGTTAAAGGTTCCAAATAGCATCCCTGCCTCTGACACTTCAGGAGCCACTGGATATGGCCCAAATGACAGAACAGCTTGCACAACAGCCTGGACTTGTTACAGAGCTTCTCTCATATTGGGCTCTACTCAAAACTAGCAGCTTTTGTGTTACTCAGTAAATGGGTCAGAGTCGCACATGTAAACGAGGAATATGTTGCCTCCAAGTGCAGAGGCCCACTAGGCATTGTGCCTCCTTTTGATTGCAGGAGGAGCCAGATGCAGCAATTTATCCTTTAACTCAGAAGGGATATATTGACATGCCTCATACCGCTGGACCCCTGGAAATTTCACTGAAGTAGAGGCCACTAATTTTTTGTTTAATTTATTTCCCACCCTCTGACACACAAATGTCTTACCAATAAGTCTAGAGTAGTTGCTATTTCTTGCTCACAATGTCCGATCAGTATAATATCATCAATGTAATTAATGTGATTTCTTGTGGAAGGGAAAGGCAATCAGGATCCCTAATGTGGACTAAATTATAACATCGGGTTGGTGAGTTGATACACTCCTGAGGTAGGACAGTGAGGGTGTTTTGCTGGCCTTGCCAGCTGAAAGCAAGGGTGGTCTATACCAGTAGACACAGAGAAAAAAGCATTTGCTCAGTTAACAGCTGCATACCACATACCAGGGGATGTGTTAATTTGCTCAAGCAATGAGATAAAATCTGATAGATTTGCAGTTGGTGTCAACACCTGATTAAACGTATGATAATCCACTGTCATTCTAACAAGACACATTTTCTGCAAAAGCCAAATAGGTGAGTTGAATGGGGATGTGGTAGGAATCACCTCCCCTGCTTCCATCAAGTCCCTGATGATGGCACTAATCTCTGCAATCCCTCCATGAACGTGGTATTGCTTTTGGCTTACTATTTTCCTAGGTAGGGCAATTCTAGTGGCTTCCACCTGGCCTTTCCTATCCTAATAGCCCTTACTCCACAGATTAGGCAACCCACATGGGGATTCTGCTAGTTTCTGAGTATGTCTATTCCAGAACTGGAGAAATGAGTAGACAGTGGGTTTGCAGACCCACTGAAGCACCTTGAGACAGACCCAAGTTAAATCTCCATTGATCGCCTAACCTCCGTAAGTCCCTACTTCTATTGGTGAGACATAGTAACTTTTGGGGCCTCCTAGGATTAGTGTCAATTCAGAGCCAATGTCCAGAAATCCCCCCAAATCTGCTTATTTCTTTTTCCCCAGTGCCAGTCAAGGTGGAAAATTCTGCAGTTCCCTTTTTGGAAAGCTGGGTGAAAGACTAACAGTATAAATTTTGGCAGTGTAGCCAGATTCTTCCTCAAGGGGACCTGACCTCCCCTTCGTTCAAGAGGTTCTGGGTGTGTAAACTGGCTCAAATCTGAGCAGTGTTTGAGGGGCTATAACTCGTCCTCCCTGTCTCCTGGGACAAGGGCCACAGGAAGGAAGGAAGGGAGGAGGGAAGGAAAGGAGGGAGAGAGGGAGGGAGGAAGGAAGGTAAAAAGAAAACCAAACCAAACCAGGCAGACAAGGTCACTATAGTTGGCATGCTTGGACCACTCTAGAAAATAAGTGAAATCTGTTTTTTCACTGTTTGCACTACAGACCAAGTATGTAGCCCCTGGTTGGTCTATTAGAATGTGGCTAGAATTTCTCTAAGAATACCTCATTTCAAGATATCAATATTTTTCTGCACACACACACATACAGAAGTGCACATTATCTTTGTTTAAGTAAAAGTCTACAACAATTGATGATTGTGAAAGATACTCACATGCATAAACAAAAGTAATAAAAAGTTTCAAATAGATAAGAAGTCACAGAAATACTTAAAGACTGAATGCGTTAACTAGGTCATTTGAGGAAAAATATATCCTTTTAAGGTAATAGATTTTTATGACATACAAATAATATAAAAAACAAAACTATAGAAATTATACAGTTGTTTTAATCATTATAGAATTGTTTGTATTTTAACGTTTATAACATCAAACAAACAGTATTTAATTTTTTAATAATAGTATTTAATTTTTAGTTACTTCATTTAATTTAGGCCATTATCATTTCAAGAAAAAAAACCCTAATCCTATTTGGTTATTCTTCCCATGATGATAAATTGAAAGCACAATGCCAACATAGACATAAAAATTCAGTAGGAAGAAAAAATCCAAACTCATATCCATAAAATCTTTGATAAATCAACTTGTACCTCAATATATTAAAGAATGTAACATTTGAAGAAACAAAAAAAGTGCAAAAGTATGCACGCATAGCTTACTTTGTTCTTCCTCATCAAAATTTGAGAATGATAAAATTATAAGAAAGATTTAAGAGGAAGATTCCTTTTACTTTTCTGTCTGTGAAGGCTAATATATTAGACAAAAACTGGTCAAATGATTACTATAGCTTGTCCAACCATTTTCAGCATTTCAAGTCAGTATATTCTTGAGATTTTTTCTCAAGTATGACTCCTTGGTTTAAAATTCCTTCTGGAAAACATGCTGCTGAAAAACATTTCCCTGAATTACATTCTACAGTGCAAAAAAATCTTAGCGATATTATTAAATGTACTGTTTGAATGTGATTGCCTGTTTAATATTTTAGTATTAGCATATGACTCAGGCAATTATAGAAGTTTAAATTTTTGAAAAATTTATGTTCTTGAAGTATAATGGAGAACTTTAGAAACTGTGTTTCTATAGGTTTAATAATAAAATTAAACAATAATGTATTCCTTTACATTAAAAAATCAGCATTTCTTCTTATATAGCAGAAACTCCTTCTGTAAGTTAATTTTTTTATTCTCACTTTCAGCCAAATTTGATTTTAAGTAACTTAATCATTTAGCATTGAGTAATATGTGTATTTCATGCCCCTCATGGTATCTTTCAATTAACAAAAATGTCAGATAAACCAGAATTTGTTGTTTATTGCAAGTGACCAGAACTTTAACAGGAAAGCCAAGAACCATGGTAATACTTTCCATGTTGTCAGAATTTGGAATTTAGGGAATTATGATCGATTTTGAACCACTGAAAAATAATTAACAGTATCAGACATAGAAAGTGACTCTACATGAAAGAGACATACGGATATTTTGAGTTAATATGTAGGAATCATACGTATATGAAAGGATGTTATGAGAAAGAAATTTACTGGGGCTTAACTACAACAAAGAGATTTTGAGGAGTCATATGGAAGAACTTTTTGATATACCTTAAAACATTTGCCAAAGAAGAAGACGGAGCCTCCTTTTTTGGAGACGTAAATGAAAATGTAGACTGGATTTTATCTTTCAAACTTAAAACCCGTGTAGTGTCAGGAACCCAAACAGATGACATTTCTGTTCTATGATTCCATCATTTGAAAGGTTTGTGAAATCCCAGCCCTTCAGTTGCTTTCTGGGGCTTGTCTCCTGCTAAGTCCCATAAGGTACATTTTCCTCCCAGGCACCAACCTACTTAAAGCACAGCAGTCACTGGAGTTGCCAACTCATTAAAAGCAGAGTGTAGTCCAGCATTAACCTAATTATATGCTGCAACCACTTTCTTGTGCATCTGGGAGTAACTCTTTGGCTTCCAGCCAGCATCTCTGGGATTTGATTTTCAAGTGACATAACCAGTTACTTGAAAATGTTTACCTCCTGAATGCTGGAGATGGAACGTCATCATTACAAAGGAGAAAACTTACAATTGGATCCAAAGCCTCTACTCATGTTAGCAGAGGCTTTGCCATTGTCCAGAGAGCCCTGGTCTCTGCTTTCTCTAGATTTACATTTCCTAATGATGCAGTATCTTGTTCATTACGATTCACTCTGAGATGAAGTCATTATGTGCCTTGCTCTTTCTTTCACACAGCATTGGTAAGCATTTTAAGGAAACTTTTATACAAATCTTTAAAATTTCTGGCAGGGAAAATAGGCAGACATCTGGAAAAGAAGCAGCATCACTTATCCCCATCCAAAGTGTATTTTTGCTTCATGTCTATACTTTTTCCGAAAGCTTATATACAAGTTCCTCTTAGCCATGAGCCTTTCTTGAGCAAAAGTGTCTGAATAATCTATGGGTTATCTTCCATATCTTAGAGAAGGAAGTCTACGTTTCTATTCCATCCCTGAGTTTCAGAGGGCTACAGTGGGGTGTAGAGCTGTCCCATGCATTAAATCAATAGCATTTCTTCTCCATCTGTTGCTGTGGAGTTTGGCTACAGTTTTCCCTTCTGGTGGTTTGTAGTCTCTGTCTTCTGTTGTGTTCTCCTCGGTAGAGGCTTTATGAGGTGGTTTCCTGAGCTGTTATAAGATTCTTTTCCACACTCATTGAGTGGCTGCCTTGATTGATCTCAGCAGTACCTTCAGAAATTCTGGTGGAAATCTTTTCTTAGTTGAGGTTTTTAGATATTGGCTATATAACTAAATAAGGAGTTGCATATTTCAAAGTAGTGTGTTTGGAAGGGTGCCCAGAGTAAAGAAAGCATTAATAGGCATAAAAAGCTAGCATATGGATGCTATAAGAAGTATATTGGAAAATGTACAAATAGAGTAGTGGAACCTTCCAATCAAAGGGTGTGAGGGGCAGTGAGGAAAATATGTTTTCTCTTATGTTTCTGCCAAAATGTAAGGACAATACAACCTATACAGTAAATTCAGCAGATGCTGGAAACTGCAAAAAAAAGAACACTCGTTGCAGCCAGCTTAGTTTAAAATAACATACTATTTATGTCTGAATTTGATTGTAGGTATATTCTCTGTTATTTGATCTATTTTATCTATGTTATTTAGTCTATTAAGACCACGTTAAATTAATATAATTAGATTTTACTATATTGTTCACACAGAAAAAATATAAGACTAAGAATTATTTCCTTGGAAAGGCCAATCTAAGAAAGAAGGTTTATGATTTGTCCTGAGCTCAATCTGTTGGTAATTGTCTTTATGTTCCTATTATGCACCTAGGTATATGTGAGGCATATAAGCGGGGAATAAGGCATAACTTCTTCTTTTCAGGGGTTTGAAAGCTAGCAAAAAATGACAGTTGGCCACATTTTCTTTGTCCACTTCAGGGCAGTTATTTCAAGGTTTTTGATTATGAATTTTTTTGTTCCCAAATGCTAAGGAGCACTTCTTATCTAGAGTCCTGAATGTAAATGTTAATTGAATTGTTTTTATGTGATGCACATAGCTTTTAGGTAAGGGTTGTCATGTGCTTTATAAGACTTAAAGATTCTTCTGATGGCAGGATATCACAACGCACTAACACTTGGAAAGATGGAAGGCAGAATTTTTGGTTACTTACAGCTCCAAACTAGAGAAGGCTTCCAGGTAAGGCCAACAGGGGGTTGTACCCAGGGGAAGAGTTACAGCAAACTGGAGCTGTAAGAGGCAGCTTAGGTATGGCTAGCAGGGTGGGGTTAGCAAGATTTCTCAGGTTCCCTGAAGATTGGCTAACCTGAATGATTTTGTGGGATCCTAGGCCTAGAGGCTGTCTCCAGTCTCTTACCTAGCCGTGGAGTGATTAGGGCTGATGCACTGTGGCTTGGAGTGTGAGAGCCCAGTAAAGGAAGTGGTCAGTTGGATACGAACTTGATTAGCTGCTCAAGAAAACAAATTGATCGACCTCCAGGGCTTCAAAACTGGGTCAAGACAGCACGGTTAAAAAAACCCAAAAAAACTATACTATATGATGATACAAACATAATGATACAAATTATAAAAAAAATTCTTTATAATTTTTTAGGCATTCACTCATTCATACTTGCAATAAATATTTAATGAATGCACGTTAGGTGTTGACACCATGATGAACACGGAGAAAATAAAGATGGATCAGAGGCTTTCAGTTCAGTAAGAGGCAAAACAATGACAATGTTGAGGTCATTGTAAAAGAGTCATAACGTAGGTGCTACTGGAACACAAATGTGGTTGTCAGTTTGACAGTACTGACCACTCAGGAAAAGCTTCCAGACATAGGACGCATCGTGAAGAAAGATACAGAAGCAAGATACAATCGGCAGGAATCTTAGAAAAAGCCTAGTATTAACAAACTTTATAAATAAGTAAGAAAAAAAAAAAAAAGGCCCAGAAAGATAAAGAGACTTGATTCATGTCACAGATATAGCAAAAACCCAGTATTCACTTGTATGTTCCCTTGCATGGTCAGTATCAATTTTGTTTAATCACACATCGCACATATTGACCATCTGGACATGATATATGAGCGTTGTAATAATCTGGCTGGAAGGACTTATCATAGTATAGAATAGACTTAGAATTCCGTTCTTCCAAGATAGATGCACAATCCCTTTCACTGGATGAGTAAACATCTGGGTCCTATCTGGTCAGGGAACCTGAGACCAGAGCATTATGGTAGCTATAATTGGGGTTGAGTTTTGCATGATGCAAACACAAAGAGTGAAATGAAGGTGGAGTGTCATGTGGAGACATAAATGAGTTCTCAAAATGTTAAATGTTAAACCCAAAGGAAAAGTCAGGAAGCAGATTTAAGGTTTAGTGATACGTAGGAAGAGTGTGCTGGATCCTGGAATCCAGCCTGGAAACACACCCAGAACAAGGGATGGGAGGAAAGTTGTAACGAATGTTGGTAATTTAATCTGTGGGTAAGCGGGGAGCCCTTAAGGACGCAATGTGTTGGTGGTGGAGTTTTATAAAATCAAGCCTTTCTGTTTGTATTTTATGACATTAAAATAACTCTATACTGGAGGAAATATATTGGGATAGTTGATTTTTATGTAGTAGTAAACTAGATTATACATTTTAATATTAAAGAAATTTACTATGTTACATTGATTCAGAGCCCATATAGAATTAAGCCAACAACACAGAGTTAAAGAAACATATAAAATGTTTCAGATGTACACGCCAATTACATGAAATAGTTAACCTTGTGGGTTATGATCCCTTTGTCTTTCACTGAAAATGCAGACTGTAACTTTGCAATACTTGTACCCTAAATGCATAAACTCCATTTCTCAACCATCCCTTGAACTGTCTGAAATGCAGGCCTCAAAACTTAACTTATCCAACTCAAACTGATTTTACCATTATTCTCCTGTTCAAATTTCCCCTTATTGCCTAAACTGTGTCTCTTTACAGTTGGTTTATCTAAATCATGATTGAAACAGGTACACTTATTGAATTTAGTTGTACATCTCTCAGGACACACATAAATAGATTTCACTCTCAACCTGATCTCTCCCACTGCAACTTCACTACCATTTTCATGGCTCTGGCTTGTGGACAGCTGTCCTTGGAATGTCCTATACTCTGACATTGACTAATTACTTCATAGTTTTGCCACTGGATATGTTTCTGCATCTCCCATACAATTCTTATACAGGTATTATACACACAGATGGATTTTACTTCATTATTCTATCTGATAACCTCTATCTTCTGTCAAGCTTAGCCTGTTACATCTACTGGGATAACTGACACATTTGGACTCATTTCTACCATTTTTATTTTACTTTATTTCTACCACCATTATTTACCATTCTTTTTTTTTTTTTTTTTTTTTTTTTGCGGTACGCGGGCCTCTCACTGCTGTGGCCTCTCCCATTGCGGAGCACAGGCTCCGGTCACGCAGGCTCAGCGGCCATGGCTCACGGGCCCAGCCGCTCCGCGGCACGCGGGATCCTCCCGGACCGGGGCACAAACCCGTCCGTGTCCCCTGCATCGGCAGGCGGACTCTCAACCACTGCGCCACCAGGGAAGCCCTATTTACCATTCTTAATGTGTCACTTTTCTGTTTCCATTTTTCTTGTATTTTACTTTTTTGGCATACTGATTGTTTCTTCCTTTTAACCTCCCTTTGACTAGAAATACTTTGAAATTTTATCCCATATATTTAACTTAACAGTTTTCTAAAGTGATTCAATATCTCAAGTCCCTACCAAATAATACAAGGTACTTAGAACACTCTAATTCTGATCTCCCCTTTACTGATTTATATGTTACTGTTATATAGAATATTGTTTGATATCTTGTTAAATATATAATTAGACTATACTGTTATTATATAGACAATATATATTTCAGTTTACTTATGGATTTACTTGCTTCTTTGCCCATTATTCCGTTTTGCCTCTCAGGTTCTTTTTCCTCTTCCTTAAGTATATTGATAAAAATTCCTTTACTGCAGATCTATGGATGTAAACTCTTATTTGAACATTTATTCATTTTGGTTTCTATTTTCTTTTTCATTTTCTTTTTATTATTTTTATTATTGTTGTTTTTGTTGATTGTTTTATTTCTTTTGTCCCTAAAAATTTCCTAGTTTTCTTAGGAGCCCAGTAATGAATTAAAAGTATGTGTGTTTTCACTGATTTAAGAGGTCACTGTTTTATTTCCAGAGGCCTATTCAGATATTCAGACCACATGCTTCAGAGGAAGGTTATCACAGAATGTATTGGTTTGCATGACTAGCAGGGAGAAGGCTATTTATGCATGGGACGTGGGAACTAGAGAGGGAAGTCCACACAGGAGACTGAGAGGTCAAGGAGCAAGTGCCTCAAAAGGGGATGGGGTGGGGATTTGGGAGAAAAATCTTCTGGATGTTTTTATACTATAATGAGGAGTTTGATTCAAGGTCATTGGTACTGACACATCAAGACTGACTGTCACTGGCTCGATTAATAATCAAGCTAGCATGTTACAGTGTTTTAAAAATAAATGGAGTTCTATAATTTTTGTTAATGTAAGTATGCAAACTAGTAGCCCTCTTAATATTAATCCCTTTAATTTTTAAAGACTCTACTTGGAAAATAGACCCAATGGTCATGGCTTACTAAAGACACACCAGAATTCTAGCCTCCCTGAAGCACCCAGAGTAAAAGTGTTATTTGTGTGTGTATTTGTGTGTGTGTGTGTGTGTGTGTGTGTGTTTAACAATCCCTTTCCATCTGGCTTAAATGCCTTCTTTCAGATCTGTTACATCTGGTCACCACTTTGACCCAGGGATGGAATTGAAAAGTTACCCCACCATCTGGCAGTCTTTCTAGACTTGCTACTGACATGAAATTTCAGAGCAGCTCATACTGCAGCAACGTGGGACTCAGGCGGCCAGTTTTCAGTTTAACTCATTACTCAAAATGTTTCTCATAACTCACCTCAGTACAGTCCTTTACATTAATCATGCAAATGAGTGTTCTCTCTTCTATAATTCAAATGACTTAAAGGAAGGCATACTGCTTTACTTGCTTTTTTTACTCCCTCTATATCCAGTAGAACTTAGCATGGTGCTTTGCAAAGACACATTGAATGAGTAATCAAGTTAATAACTTGATTCCCATTTTCTGAAAATAGCCCTTATACCCTTTCTCTTAGCCATGTTTCTTGTCCTCTGAGCCTCCAATTAAAAGACAACTCCTAACCAATAGTAGGCTCTGGTACTTACCGTCCTAAAGATGTATCTGAAATGTGCTTTCTGTCAGGTGTGGCAGTGCAAATGCAAATATGATAGTCTCCCTTTTTTGTAATTGAGTTGAGTGCCATGTAAGTGTAGTTTCATTACATTCTATTTAATTTTACTTTTACAGAGAATAGTAGATTTACGTAACTATCATTTTCCTTTAAAGTGTTACAAAGAGCACACTCTGCCAGAGTATCAAGTTTATAATGAACCAGGGATAGCAAAACAATGAACTGCTTCGTTTCTAAAATCACTCACTTGCACCAAAAAACATTATTTCTGCTGTGAAAACAGAAACAACAAAAACACAGTTGGGTTTTGGGGTGGCTTTTTTTTGGGTCAAAAACACTTAATTCATAATACAAGCCTTACTGACCAGAGAAGCAAAAAAAAGAGAGAAAAACAAAGATAATTTAGCTGGAGTAAAAGAAAACAGCTATTTGTTTTCAATTATTTTGAAATTCTCAAATATTTATAACTGGTGAATTTTATCTATTCGGAGCAATGTATAATTGTTTCAGTTACATAACAGGCTTTTATAAGGGTGAAAGAAAAGTCTAATCTCTATCACCTCCACTTGAATTACTAATGTCACATGTAAATATAAGGTTTCCCGTACATCTGTTTCATAATCCTCCTCCCAAGGATGACTAGCTAAAGAATTTAAATGTCATGACGGCTCTAAACCAGCTGCCATGCTCAAAGAGCCCTTCCTGGAAAGAGTTTAGTGAACAGGCATAAAGAATGCCATTCTTGGAAGTAAGATTGGAGGCACCAGAAAGTGTTCTTTTGCAGCAGTTGAGCTGTCATGTATCCTCAAATGTAACACTAATCTAAAAAAGATCTTTCCCTTGATTTGCACTTGTGATGTAAACATTTACATGAAACCAAAATTTTAGGCAAATCAAGGTTGCCACAATATGAATTATCTCAATGGAAGAGATTGTTCAGCATTTATAATTTATGTGCATGCTTGATTCATATTTTGCTCATGTCTACTATTCTAATGATATCTCACCCGGGTTTTATAAAGAAATCGATGTGTGCTTTCTTTTAAACATTGTCCAATATCCGTGCTTCATTTGTACTTTCTTTTCCCTAAGAATATGATGGGTACAATCAAAAATGTAGAACCCATAATCCACATAGACCTCTGATAGCAGAATTCATGTTGGAAGTTTACCCATCAAGAAGCTTCATTTCCTAGGCTACAGTAAAACATTTAACCAATAAAAGAATACAATTTTCACTCAAATTGAATGTTATATATTCAATTACTTTTTATTCTTTTGTAAGACAATTGAAAACAATATAATTTATATAAAAATGAAAGTTGTAAAAAAGTAAAAGCTAGATCATTTAATCCACTCCCTTAAAAACCTTGATGTATTCTAAAATGTCAATCAAGATTAGAACGAAGCGGGGCTTCCCTGGTGGCACAGTGGTTGAGAGTACGCCTGCCGATTCAGGGGACACGGGTTCGTGCCCTCATGTCCCGGTCCGGGAAGATCCCACATGCCGCAGAGTGGCTAGGCCCACGAGCTATGGCCGCTGAGCCTGCGCATCCGGAGCCTGTGCTCTGCAACGGGAGAGGCCACAACAGAGAGAGGCCCACGTACCACACACAAAAAAAAGATTAGGACGAAGCATTAGAAGGGAATATTTGTATGGTACATGCAGTGATATAGCCCCCCAAATGACAAATTTCATGTGATGAACAGAGCAAAAGTTGTTGAGTGCATCTCAATTTAGCACATAGAATTTTCCCAATGGACAAATATTCAGTAAAGATAAAGTTTACAGAAAGTTATTGACAAGGCTCAGTTAAAATTGTACATATTCTTCTTCATAGAAAAGTCACAAAACTGTGATTGAATATGTTTAATTAATGTGCAAACTCTAAGGAACTAATAAACTTTAAAGATAATTTATTACTACTGGTAGTAGTAGTGTAATAACAGTTATGGTAGTAATGAACACTAGTACTAATAGTGGTAGTAATAGTAATAGTCGATATTTATTAAGCATCTACTTTGTGCCTAATATATGCTGTAAACTATATGTATTAAGCAATTTACATGGGTTAAGCAGCTGGTGCAAGATGATAATGCTTGAATGAGGTGGAGCTGGAATAAGAAACTAAATAGTCTCTAACTCCAGAGCCTTACTGTTGGCCACCATGCTATACTGCCTCCGTTTATGTATCATTATCACCATTTGGGGGATGAGAGCAAGGAAAAGATATAAACAAAGGCTTTAGAAATATTACATTTTAAAATCTTTTTATAATTATTTCTTAATTATTTTCATGTCATCATCATGCAGGTTGTGGGCATTTGAAAATGGAGAAAAAAGATGAGTGAGGAAAAAGAAGCAGTCTAGGCAGACAAGTGAAACAGAAATAATCATTTCAAAACCATTTGAATGTTGTGCTAAGTTAGCTTACCTTGAAAAGCTTCTAAACAGAGAGCAATAAAATAAAAACAGAAGAAAGGAAACAGCCTCACATTCCACCATGCAGTGAACACTGGCAACTGCTTTCTTTAAATTGACTCAGTATTGTACCAATCATGTAGGTATATTTGCCTGCCTCATTCACAGCCCATTGCAGAGCATTTATCCCATGTAGAATTTCTGGATTTGGCTGTCCTGATATCACATAAATCCATAGCCCTGAACATTACTGGTCACATGAGGATAGACACAGAATTCACAGGTGGAGGAGGGACTCATAGGCTGAATTGAGCCAATCAGATTATTTCTCTTAAGAATTTTAAGAACACAGAATGTAATCAACCAATAATGGGTGCCAGACAAATGATATATTTTGGGATAAAGTCTGCGAGCTTAGAGTCATTTAAGGGTGATAAATAAGCAGAGGAAGCCATTCTACTGACAGAAACAGGAAAGTATAGCAAATAAGCAGGGAGAGGCAGAAACTGGAGACCTGAAAACTCTGAGAGACATAGGTTAAGTTCAGTTTCTGACAGCTTTCCAGGTTCTGTAAGACCAGTCTCTACCTATGTCCATTCCTCAAAGTCTCTTGAGTCTTGGTTTCTTACATAATAACCCCCTACTCAGGCTTTGTTTAAGTGACTCATGAATCCTTGAAATTAAAATTGCCTTAACTAGAACAAAATGAAAGTAAGTATCAGTCTCCATTTTCTAATTAGAAGATGGTTTAACTTGGTTTAGATTTAAGTAAGGAGAAGTGAGAAATGGGAAAGTCTTGCTTTACGTAAATTGTTTTGTCATGAAGGGACAAACTTAGGGGAGATTTGACTCTCTGGAACTAACTTTCTGATGAGATAGTCTCTAAACGAGGTCCCCTTGTTCAGTAGCTAAAATCTGGAAGGAGTCTCAGCTTCTGTAAAGTAGAAGATAAGGTAATAGATTTTCAGTATTCACAATAGGGAAAGGTTACACTGAAATTAAGTACAAATGCATCCAAGTTATTTGGTTTATTTTAAATATGTCCCATCACAAGGTTTTATTCCACCATTGAATAAATTTTAATTGGTGACATTACAAAATTATGATTTTTTTGTCATTAATTTCCAAATTAATGACAAAGAAAAGAAAGTATATTACATTTTTGACTCCTTCAATTAATATTTATTGAATGTCTAACCTTTTCTTGGTGTCAGGGGTTCCAAGAAGAATGAGATATATCCCCATTATAAAAGTAACTTACAATTTAGTGGATAGAATACTGATTCTGAAGTACTAAAACCATATTAAACTTTTAAATGATGTTTTAAAACTTGATAATAACTTATTAATATTTTCTAAGGATGAAGTTATAGTTAAAACTAGGCTAAGAGCTTTAAGCAAAATGCAAAAGGTTATCTGCTCAACTGAGATGATGAATCTATTTGTATTAAAAGTTCTTTGTGAAATATACTACCCAATGAACATTAAATTAAAAACAAATCTGCCTAATGTTTTAATCAGATGCTTAATGAAATACTTAGATGCAATTATGTCATAAAAAATTCTGTCTGACAAAAATAATATTTAGCACATTATTCTCCTATGGCTTTTTATAGATTAACATGTGAAATACATAATTTAGGATTCCTTACTTAAAACTGATGAGTTGTATGCTAAATCATGTTGTGTAAAAATAAACACCTAGCATTATTTTAGCCCAAGAGAGTAATTAGACATTTACCAATCCTCATTACATCACAAAACTCAGCATATAATATATAGTAGGTGCTTAAAAAAAATTGTTAAATAAATGAAGTCAAGAGAAAGCATTTTAAATCTATTTTCTATACTAAGCAATACACAAAGTGGAAAAATAACTTTCTTAAGGCTTAATTGTATGTTTGGGAAAGGGATACCAATACAAATAATTACTCAATTTTTTATTCTTTACCATGCTTTAGGAAAATGATAGTTAATATCACATCACCAAGGAAACTAGGTCATTTAATAAAAATGTATTATTTTGTGCAGTGGCATATGGAACTGTTTCATGGATGACCCTGGTAAAAATTCTGGACTCAATAAATAAAGAATAAGTAAGTATGCTTTTCTCTCTCTCTCTGTCTCTCTCAGGCCAGTTCAAATTAGAAAGGCATGACTGCTTTCAAAGAAAAATCAAGCAAACTTATGGTAGATGAACTTAATATAAAACAAATTGTTTAAATTATTTCAAAAGGAAAATCCTTGATTTTCAGACATGGAAGGGCCAATCAGGGGACATAATTAAAACCAAATGCAAAGAAATTGATTAAGCTTTCTGAAATATGTAGGTTGTTTGTGTGGGGGGGCAGAGAGGGAGGAAAGCATATTGACAACTGATAGTTTTTAGCACAGGTGAATTTAAATCATTACATTTAAATATAAAAACAATCCGGAAAAGCATATCAGTAATTTCCTCAAACTTCTAAAATTTGTTGACATTTCATAACATTTTCCATTTCTTAATAAAATGTACTGTTTTTAAAATCATAAGTATAATTCATGTTCATTGTAACTGGAACATGAGTCCCCCATATCACCCCATATTTTCTGACATCAGTAAGTTGAACTTCTATATGAAGTGATACCCTTCCCACATGCCCTGAGTTTTTATGTTTACCTGAGTTTCACCTCTCAACACCTACTCTATGCTATTATTCTTAACTTTAGTTGGGCTTGAGGATAGAATATAAAAATTGCAATCTAGAAAATAATTTAAAAGAAATTGAAATCATAACTTGAAACCTTCCCCAAAAGAAAACTCCAGGCCCAGATGTCTTCACAACTAAACTTCTCAAAACATTAAATGAATAAATGATGTAACTTTTACACAAACTATACTAGAAAATAGAAAAGGAAGAAATACTTCCCGGTTAATTTTTTTGAAACCAGCATAATCATAATGTAATTATGGTCATATGTGGTATGACCATTGCAAGAATGGAAAATTATAACATTTCCAATGTACTTAGATATAAAACCACAAACAAAATACCTTTATACACACACACATACATGTATATATAGCACCATGTTTTAAGTAGGAGTTTTTTCATGAATTTGAAATTAATTATCATTTCCCAGGCAATCAGTATAATTTATTATGTTAATAATAAGGAAGAAGAATGATAAGATCATCTCCAGAAAAATTACTTAATAAAATTCAACAACCATCAATTATAAACATTCTCAAAAAAACTAGAAATTGAAGAGATCTTTCTTCATCTCATAAAGGATATCTACCAAAAAATGTATAGCTATCATCCTAAAAGGTGAACTATATAATGCTTTCTCTTTCAGACTGGAAAAAAAGATAAGGATATCCACTCTCACTACTTCTTTTCAATTTTGTAGTGAAAGTCCTTGCCAATGAGAAGAGAAGAGAATTAAAGAGAAGGTAATTAAAGCTATAAATACTGGAGAAAAAAAAGTAAAATTATTTTATCACAGGTGACATACGTATGTCTAGAAAATTCAAAAGACTCTATAAAATATTAGTATTAATAAGTGAATTTAGAAAGAGCATGCAATATATGGTCAATATGTTTCTATATACTAGCAACAAACAACTGTAAATATCATTAAAAACAAATGTATTACAGCTTTTCTGAGAGAAATGTGTTAGATCTTTCCTGAGAGGATTTTTTTTTTCTTTTTTAGGTTCTTTTCCCATCTAGGTCATTACAGAGTATTGAATAGAGTTCCCTGTGCTATAGTGTAGTGGGTTCTTATTAGTTATCTATTTTATATATAGTAGTGTGTATGTGTCAATCCCAATCTCCCAATTTATCCCTCCTCTCCTTTCCCCCTTGGTAACCGTAAGTAATTTTTCTACATCTGTGACTATTTCTGTTTTGTAAATAGGTTCATTTGTACCATTTTTTTTAATATTCCACATATAAGTGATATCATATGGTATTTGTCTTTCTCTGTCTGACTTACTTCACTCAGTATGACAATCTCTAGGTCCATCCATGTCACTGCAAATGGCATTATATTATTTTGTTCTTTTTTATGGCTGAGTAATATTCCATTGTATATATGTACCACATCTTCTTTATCCATTCCTCTATCAGTGGATGTTTAGGTTGCTTCCGTGTCCTGGCTATTGTAAATAGTGCTGCAATGAACACTGGGGTGCATATATCATTTTGAAGTGTGATTTTCTCCAGATATATGCCCAGGAGTGGGATTGCTGGGTCATATGATAGTTTTATTTTTAGTTTTTAAGGAACCTCCTACTGTGCTCCATAGTGGTTGCACCAATCTACATTCCCACCAACAGTGCAGGAGGGTTCCCTTTTCTCCACACCCTCTCCAGCATTTATTGTTTGTAGATTTTTTGATGATGACCATTCTGAACAGTATGAGGTGACACTCATTGTACTTTTGATTTGCGTTTCTCTAATAATTAGCGATGCTGAGCAAATATTATTTTAATAAGGCCACAGTTCAGATATTTTAATTACTTTTCTGTTATTTACTGTATCTCAAAATACTAAATGTCCACATTTGTTTTTAATGGAAACAATATTTGAGTTTACTCACCAGCAATCTCAGGCATTAACATTTGGACCATTTAATTATGTGCTGACAGTTATTAGAAATTTTGTGAGTCTATTTCTACACCTGCGCTTGTTTCTTCCAAGTGAAAAGTGAAAAAGGCAGAGAACAACAGAGCATAAAGAGAATTCATTGATGCTGTCATGCTTAGCCAAATATTTGACAACTATGATGGAAGACTGAAAATTTTCAAACTGCAAGGTGATGGTGGGGATGCTAGATATCAGCGCAGAGTTCACACAAGTAAAGTAAAATGTTATTTATATAATGTGCAAATTCATCAGATATATGGATGAACACAGTAAATTACTGAGATTGGCACACTTATTTCTGTGAATTCCTTTGATATTTATTACACCAAGAGATAATGTGAATCAAAGTTTAGAGGTGACTCTACCTTGTTTTGAATGGATTAATTTTATTTTCAAAATTTTATTCTCTACTTTTAGAAGTATATTTTAAAAATAGATCAAACATGTCCCATATTTTTATTTTATGGGCCACAAAAATTGATGTGTGATTACAAAACATGATATAAACTACAATTTCTAAACTTTCAATTTTTTAAAGAAGTAAACTTCAAACATTTTCCTAGCCTCTAGCATTCTGCACTCCACCCATTGTTTAAAACCCTTCTATCCAAAAGGTTAGTCTTACCCTATGCCCATCCTTCTGTACTTCATTTCACCAGTAGTGCACTTCCTCATTTCTGAGCCATTCCTTTAAAAGTAGCACAAGAGCTGGTTTGCAGCAAAACTTGCAAAATCATGTTAGAAACTTGGAATGTCAAGGTCTAGGGCGTGTGGCTGCTGTTAATCTCACCATAAGGTCCAGTAAGGGCTTAGCCCTTCCAAAGCAGGTTTATTTAAAGATTTCTCTTTCAATGGGAGGTGTAGGCACATCTGTTTATTATTTCAACCGTCCAGAGCATAGTCGTTGGACCAAACACACACACACACACACACACACACACACACAAATGCACACACATCTTTTCCAAAAGATAATTAAATACTAATTTTTAGAGACAATATGATTGTAATCCATGAGAAGGGAGAAAATAGATTTTCTAACTTTCTGATAATTTACAAGCTGCTTCTTTACAATAAAGTTGGTAATTTATTTTTTCTGAACTGAGCTTAGTATGCTTTCTCAGACCTAAGAGAACAAGACAGTAGACAATTGCTGAAGTACGGTTTTCTTAGTGCTGTCTCCTGGCTATAGAGAGGAAGGCTATGAGACAGTCATCCTAATTATGACTAAGGTGTAATCTTACCAAAGAGTCCTCATTTTTAAAAATGTCTATCCTGGAAAAGTCAAAGGAATAATTTTATTCTCCCAGTTAAATAAACGTATCAGGATTAATACAAGTCTTAGTTGATTAGCAATGTTAGAAAAATGGTGTTACTACTAGTTGCTTTGAAAATTTTAAGTAGTAAGATATACTCATTAAGTATCTATTGGTAATAATTCTCGATCAGCATTTGAAATTTAGAATTCCTTAGAGTAATTTTTCTTAGCTACATACTAGTCATATTGTTTTATTTGTAAAATATTTATTGAACAAATATAATGATGGGAGAATTTGATTCAAATATAAATAAATCACAATATTTTACCAAAAGTTGCTCACAGTAAAATGGAAGGGATTCTATGTACATAAATTTTTAAAACATAATACAAATTTTTTTTTTTTTGCGGTACGCGGGCCTCTCACTGATGTGGCCTCTTCCGTTGCGTAGCACAGGCTCCGGACGCGCAGGCTCAGCGGCCGTGGCTCACTGGCCCAGCCGCTCCGCGGCATGTGGGATTTTCCCAGACCGGGCACGAACCCGTGTCCCCTGCCTCAGCAGGCGGACTCTCATACACTGCGCCACCAGGGAAGCCCACAAATGTTTCTTAAACTCTAATGTACATACAAATCTGAAGATCTTGTCCAATGTGATTTTAATTTAGTATATCTGAATCATTTATATTCTAGCAAGCTCCCAAGTGATGCGACTGTAACTGGCATGGGGACCCGTTACATGCATGTGCTTTAGGGCATCGAATGGGAGTTGCATAACTCCCAAACCTGAGCTGTGATTCAAAGGATTAGTGAGAGTTTACCACATAGAGAACATGGAGAAGGGTATTTCTGCAGGGAAAAAAAAAGAACCTTAAAAACTCAAAAAGCAGAGGAGTTCCTAAGAGCAGATACTCTAAGTGTGGCTCAACTTTATTACACATGGCAGAGCATGGAGCAGCTTCCTTAAACTAGGGTACCACATGGTCAGCTACACCGAGGCCAGCTTGGGAAATGGGAGAATTTACTCCCTCATTTTCACCTTACTTCCCTTCTTCCTTTTCTATATTCTCTTCCTGACCCTCATCCCCACTCTTATTTTGTGCCCTGTTGTTTTCTACCAACAATTGCTCTCATCCTATCTGCAGAACTTAGGTATTTTATTAAATATCCCCTAACCCAATGTTTTTATAGAGGGCATTCTAGAGACTGACACCCTTGCTGCAATAAAAGGGAAAAGCCTATTCTGATAGAATGATGTGTTATAACTTTATAGGTTCTTGAAAGAACGGCAGAGATTTTCTGTATTTAAAAAGAAAATGTATTGATGCTCTGTCTGTTAAACGTTGCTTTATTTCCCAGGAAATGAGGGACTACACAGTTTGCTTTCAGAGTGTAAGGCAGACTGTGTGTGCATTTTGAGGTGAAAATTGGGGGATAGGGAACAGACAAGTGTCTGCATTGTTCTAGACAATTATTTTTTGTTTAAGTTATGATCAAGATTGGAGAGAAAAATGTTTAGGAGAATATTTCATGATGCAGAAGTTGGTCATTATCTATCGAGTCCAAATATAGCTTAATAGTCAATGTATCATTATGACAATATTGATTCTTCCAATCCAAGAACATGGTATTTCTTTCCATCTGTTTGTGTCATCTATGATTTCTTTCATCAGCATCTTACAGTTTTCAGAGTACAGGTCTTTTGCCTCCTTAAGTAGGTTTATTCCTAGATACCTTATTCTTTTTGATATGATGGTAAAGGGGATTGTTTCCTTAATTTCTCTTTCTGATCTTTTGTTGTTAGTGTATAGGAATGCAAGAGATTTCTGTGTATTAATTTTGTATCCTGCAAATTTACCAAATTAATTTATGAGCTCTGGTAGTTTTCTGGTAGCATCTTTAGAATTTTCTATGTATAGTATCAGGTCATCTGCAAACAGTGACAGTTTTACTTCTTTTCCAATTTGGATTCCTTTTATTTCTTTTTCTTCTCTGATTGCCATTAGGTAGGACTTCCAAAACTATGTTGAATAAAAGTGGTGAGAGTGGACCTGTCTCTATGATTTTCCTCTTAAGAAGACCAAATGTTCTTTCTGTTTATTACTACTGTTTTTAACGTTTCATTTGGTATGTTTCGGGACAATCACTTGAACAAATAATTGTAATGCCTCATCAGTGGATAAGGTTTTGAGGTGATACCATGCATGCATGTGTGTGGTGCGAGATGGGGAGAAGGGAAGAAGGAAAAGAGGGGTTAATACCTAATATCATGGCTACAGGTAATTACCAATGCCTCTATTGTTAAAGACAGCTAAAACCTTCCAGTTCTTATCTGAAAAAAAACCCAAAAAAACCCCAACACTTAACATTCTTTCATGACGTTTGATCTCATCACATAAATGTAATGAGTAAAATTAATTGAATTCTGAGACTATGGATTTCTGGGTTCATGAGTTTGTTGTCTGTTCACGGCAGCACCCACTCTGTACACCAGATGGCATGGTCTGTCGGCTTAGCTACAGAAGCCTGAATCACCGAAACTAATACTGTTGAAGAGAATGGCATTCATTATTAATTTATCACATCTGAATCCCATTATTTACATGGGAAGTGGCCATATACTTAAAAATTTATTTTGTCATAAACACATTTATTTAATAGAGTATATGTGTGCATGTGTATGCCAAATTGAAATATATTTACACGTATAGTTTGGTTGCATAAGGCCCCTAAAACATTTGGCATTGTAATTAATTATTGTATTAAATACTTTTCAACCCTGTTGAGAAGCAATAATAAGGAATTTATAGACATTTTGCCAGAGGAATAGCTATATGATGCAGGTGCATTGTAAAAAGAGACAAGTAGCCCCTATGAAAATATGTTTGACAATAACCACAATGTGACACTCCTGTACCTCTACCCCTGGAATTCACCAGAATACTTAGTGGCTTCTGGTGTCTTCTTGGATAACTGTTCGTTATTTGTTAATAACCATGAAGCATGACTAGCTTCATTCAAATCGTAACTCCAACATTTAGTTGATGTGTGTCCCATGGAGTGTTATTTATCCCTGTTTTCTTATCTGGACAATGGGGATGATAACAATTGTCCCTCCTTGATAGAACTGTCCTGAGAAATCAGTGACCTAGCACTTATGTTTCAGAATATTTAAAAAATTCAATAAGCGTTAGCTAGTATCACTAGTAGTAGCAGTAGTAGTAATAGAAAAACAATAGTAGCAGCAATAGTGGTGTGGATTCTGAAGATAATAAAGAAGCAATAACAAATTTTTAACAAGAAATTTTAGGAAAGTGAATAGTCAACTGATTCTCTATTAGTATGTGACAATTTCCACTTCCCCCTCCTCCCTCTCTCTCTGATGCACATGTGAACAGACATACACAGCCTTTACATATCATATCTTCTGTTTCATCGGTTTCCTTTGTCAGTTCTGTTACCACAACATCACACCTCACTGTTTTACTCATTGCAGTCTTACTATACACTTTCCAGCAGAGTGAGTTACCATGCACTGCTCTACCTCTGTAGGCTGTTACTTCCTTGCACCTTGTATCTGTGAGGATTCTGCAGTTGCAACATACAGAAAAAAGTCAACCTGTCCTGGGCAAAAAAAAAAAAAAGAGATTTATTGGTGTTTTATCAAGCTTAAATGGTGTCCTCAGGTCACCATTCATCTGTCTCTCTCCTAGACTCCATGTAAGTGGTCCTCATTCCTCCTGCGTCTGCAGACTTACTTCGTACCCTGGGCGTACATGGCCTCCAACAGATCCAGGCTTACATCAGCTCAGGTAGTCATCCTGGAAGAAAGAAAGTTTTTCCCTCTCCCAATGTTTTGTATTAAAAACGCAATATTTTATCAGGTCCCTGTGCCAATAACTGTGGCGCAAAAGATAAAGATACTTTTATTGGCCAAGCCTGAGATAAATTCTCACTTTAAAATTTAGAACAGGGCTTCCCTGGTGGCGCAGTGGTTGAGAGTCCGCCTGCCGATGCAGGGGACACGGGTTCATGCCCCGGTCTGGGAAGATCCCACATGCCGCGGAGCGGCTAGGCCCGTGAGCCATGGCCCCTGAGCCTGCGTGTCCAGAGCCTGTGGTCCACAACGGGAGAGGCCACAGCAGTGAGAGGCCCGCGTACCGCAAAAAAAACAAAAAACAAAAATTTAGAACAGAATGCAGCACTTTGGACCCCATTAGAGCCACATGGGTGGAGGAGGCAGATTCCCTTATTTTAAGCCTGGGTGTTATTTCCAGAGGAATATGATGAAGGAGAAATCTAGCAAAATAAAAATAGGAAATGTTATACACAGCTATAGGAGTGAATGTATTCAAAAATTTCAATCTCCAGCTTAATAAGCTTTTTACTTTATCTATTTTGTGCAAACTTTGCTATTTTAATGGAATAAGCTTGCATTTATGGAGTAGGAAACTAGAATAATAATATAGAAAATAATTTTGCTTCATCTGAGCATTTATTCTTCTTTTGCTGTCCTGGTGAGATTTTGCAAATTTATATGCAATCATAATAACTCTAGTATAACAAAGCAAATCTCACTTTTGTTGTGCACCTTAATAAATTTTAAGAGTTAACTAGATTGAAGTGCTAAATAGTAACATTATCACAAAAACTGGTTAAAAATAACATTGCCACAAGGTAACATACAATAAAAAAATCAAAATCTTGAGCAGTTTGTATAGTATACACTTTGGCAGAATACCATATTGTTCCTTTGTACATAAAGATATTTGTGAATGATGTTTCTAACTTCACCATAAGTTCCTATGTATCTGGAACGAAATACAGCTTCCTAGAAGCTAATTTTGAATAGTCATTTTGTAAAGGGATATTACTCCAACACGACTGAAAGTGAATCTTGGCTTTTAGAAGATTTCATATATGCCAGTGTAAACTTAATTTCTGAAGAACTTAGATATGACTCTATTTTATTATCTAAAATAATTAAAACATTTAGATTTAAAAGGTTAAATTATAGTTTTAGTTTTACCTCTGCTTAGAATTGTAAAATCCCATTCACCATTACTTAGGTTTTACCTAATGTAGTCTGAGTTTTACATAATGGAAACTAGGATGAATACAAGCAAAAATATAAGCTAATTTTTAAAATAGCTACAATAACAAGTTTTTCTTCTTAAAGTTTTTTTTTTTTTTTTTTTTACTAATTTACAGACTTTCAGTTTGTTCACTACAAAAGTGGTCTCATTTCACCTGGTATCTGTAATAACACTAAAGGAAAGATTAAGTTATGACGACAGTAAGGAGGTGACCCAATTAAATCCAATTATCAGATTCCATTATTTTTAAAGCTCATCCTTCTTTCCTTTTCTTCTGCAATTTCCTCAGGGACTTTACCCTGGAATCCAAAGGATTTGAAGAAGCTAAACTCCTCCTCCTTCTTTGATGCTCATCAAAACTCTCGTTTTTTAAAGCAGTCAAGGAAATAAAAACTCCTACCCACTCTCCAAACATTCTTCCTTTAGGCAGGGCTCTTAATGAAACCCAGGATGCATTTAAAGCCACAGTAGCAAAATATTTAATTTTAAAAGAAAGTTATATTAGTATACATTTAAGTAAAATTATGTGGCTAAGGCATGAGGACAAGAGGCATGAGAGTTGTCAATAATATTAAAGCGCTACCACATGGAAAAAAGGATTGAAACAGCTTTGAGCTGCTTCTCAGAGAATAAATTAAACCAATGGGTGAGATGGGCATAGTGTATACAATGAAGATGTTGTCTCACAATTAGAGTTGTTCCTGACCCAAGCAGTTGCTAATTTATTGGCTGTTTTCTAGAGGGATGCACAGGGAAGAAATTGAATTGGATGATCTCTAAGCTCACTTTAGATCTGAGATCCTGGTGATTAAGCCTTTCATGAGCCAGAAGGGAGCCTTAAATCCCTTCCTCAAAATCATATTATGTAGCACAGCTCCCAGCATTTTATTAATACTTACCATTTGATGATATAGATTATTAAGCCAGAACTCTGACATCAGAAAAAAATGGTATATTATCCTTTTATAAAATTGGCTCTTTTGACATAGCTAATTGCAGTTTTAGTTTATGTTGCTGACTTGTTTCATTCTATTTTCTTCTGAAAGCACTGAGAAGACATCATTGAATGTGCAGTCAGAAAATCCCTCATAGGGGAGATAAGATATTTTATGTTTTGGCAATAAATTACAAACATTTCCCTAGCATGCACAAAAAGAAAGCCAACTTAATAAACAAATAGCATGTATACTGTTCAACAACTAAAAAAAAATTTAGAGAAAAGATGAACAAAGACCATAGTTTTATAACTTCCTAGACTCAATATCACAGAAATAACAGCACCAAAATTCACCTTTTTAACGTAATTTTATTTCTTGAATTTGCTTCATGCAGAGTTCAGCATACTTTGTACTTATGTGTCTTGAATGTTAAAAAGAAAACTGTATTTTCACAAAATCATGATTTCAAATTCCAGAAGCACGGCTTGAAGAGTCACACACTGGTTAATGGACTGCCGCTGAGTGATTTTTTTATGACCCTCTTTTTGTTAACAGATAACGAGAAGTCTCATCAACAGAAGCATCTTCAAATATATGAAAATGAGCACATCCAAAGAAGTGAGCAGTGTCCTTTGATGTTCTTTTGATTAGGCAAGTTGGACTACTCTGTACATTCACTCACTATTCAGACCAGGTCAGACAATTTAATTCCAACAATGGCCTTATTTGTTCATTTACAAATCAACAGAATTTCGTTAAAAAAAAAAAACAAAAAAACCAAGCCAAAAGAAACCATTCTTACCTGTTAACCTTAAGGTCCTTTCTGATTAAGAATTTTATTTTCAATTTTAAAATTTGTAAAGAAGGAACTAAAAGATTAAGGTAGGATGCAAGTCAAATTGTGATTTCTCTTCATCCTGTAATTATTTGAAGGCTTTTATAGTGAGAGTAAAAGAGAGAACTATGTAATTTGCTCTATTGTAGAACTGGATTCTGGTAATGCATGGAAGTATTGTAGAAATAATTCTAGGTAGAAGATAAAGATATTTTGGTTTGGGTCTTAGCTGTAAAACAAGTATGTGACATTGGCACGTCATTTCATTTAGTCATTAAATCTCATAGTCTATAAAATGAGGTAGTTACTAGATACATTATTTGCAAACAGTGTTTGCTCATGAAATTTGTTTTCAGCCATGAAGGGGCACCACCCAGATCTTTCTTTAAGAGAGAACTTTCTCCAAGGAATGTAATTAGCTGACAGGCCCCAACTGCTGCAGCTTTAAAATCTGATGTAGTATTTATGCCAAGGCCACTTTCTTCCTGGGTTACTGCCAGCGACTGAGAAGAATGGGGGTTTAAGAACTGTGCCATTTGTGCCTTAGGAGGGTAATTTCTTTTACTAGGAAACCTTTGCTCAGTCTCTCCATCAGGCTAGCAGGAGTTTCTCAGAGCTCTACTGTGGTTTGAGGGTCTTACCCGTCAATCCTTTCCCCTTCCTTCTCTTTCTTCGCAGGTATCAGATCAACATTGTGGTCTGCAGCTCACCCACGTGGCAGCCATGAGAATGTACTTCACACACCTCCAACTGCAGGGAGAATAATGGACCAAGGGCTCCATCTGCTGTGCTCTGACATCCATTGCCAAGTTTGCAAGGAGACTACACTTTCCATGGGATGTTTCCTGCCAGTGACTAACAGATGTTAAGGCAGGCCCATTCCTGGTAGACACAGGATTCCTCTGAAGGCTAACCTGAGCTTGCAAACTCCCTGAAGACCTTGCTGACCCTCTCGTAAGATTGCACAGCTGTCTGAGAGTCTTCCATTCAAACTTCCCTCTCTCCTTCCCTTAAGATAGGACTTTCATTATGGTCTGATGGCTCTCCCAGCCTTCTCCAGCCACCTGTCCATTTTCTTTCATACAGGGATTTCCACCATAAAGTCCTGATATTTAAAATTCCATCTTGGCATCTGCTTCTCTGAGGATTCAGAGATCTCATTCCATCGATTCCTGCTCCTTCCACCTTCATCTTTCACAGGTGTTTTGCCCAATCTGTATCTTACACTATTAGTTCCATATTTGTATATGCTTTCTGGAGATCCAAAACTGACACACATTTTTTCTTTGAATGAAATTCATCAGGAAAGCTTAATCCTGGAAGTCATAAAACGGGTCTCTCCTGGCTGAAGCAAGAGTTGGGGTCCAGAGAGCTCCTTATTCACTGCCACTCTCACCCCACCTTTGGCTCCAGTGGAAGCTCCTGAAATATCTTTGAGACCTGTTTAGGATATGGGAAAGACAGTTTGGAAACTCCTGAACAAGATGTCCTCACACATTAAATGCTATAATTTTGTAACATCTGAATGTCTTCATTGGAGTCCATATATAAGGCCTTGCTAGTTCTCCCCCAAATCTTACCACCAAATCTTTACCGCCAGAGCCAGGGCATGGTAAGGTGTCCCCAGGCGGCAGCCACAAAAATTGAGGCACCAGACAAGGGTATAAGCTCCTTTCGAGGAGACACCGGCAAGCTGGAGAGAGGCAGAAGGAGATCACACCAGCTTCTGTTTCCTGAGAGCAGTTGTGTATGCCCCTAGGTGTGTGCCAAACCAGAAGCCTGTCCCTTAGGCCAAGGCCTAGACAAGCACATGGGCCTCTTGCACAGAAAGACTGGGCTGTGTTTCAGTGTGCCCCCTGTACAGTGTCCTGGGGCTGGTAGGCTGCCAAGACCTGCCTCTCGCATTGCTACAGTCCCGTGGGCCCCAGGAACACAAGCTCCCCTGGCCGCTAGAGACAGGCATTAAGGGGTGTCCCCTGTGAGGCAGCTGCAAAAACCAGGGGCCAGACGTGTATAAAAGCTCCCTTCTGGGGGATACATGTCCTCTGGAGCATGGCAGCGGGAGAGGGAGAGGATGGAGCTCACAGGAGGGGGGCAGGGCGGAAGGAGAAGAAACACGCCTCGATTTAAAAACAAAAACTTTTAAGGTGCCCACAGATGGGAGGAGTTGCGGAAGATGTGTCCTGAGGGGAAAAAAACCAAAAAAGGGTGCCTGCAGGTGGTGTGGAGGGTAGAGGAAAAAAGAGAAAAAGACCTGATATTTATTAAAGAAATTAATTAAATTTAAAGAAATTCAAGGCACCTGCGGAGACGGGCGAAGGAGGTTGTTTCTACCAAAAAAAAAAAAGAAAAAGAAAATACCCCCAAATGATGGCGTCCGGCGGCTAGAGCAACCCGGCGGGAGTGGGGAGGCCAAGCCAGGCGCCCCACAGTGTCCTCCCTGGAGGGCGTCCAGCGGCTCCGGAAAGTTCTAGTTAAGTCAGATGCCTGCCCCTCAGGCCGCTTCTATATCAGCAAACGAGCCTCCTTCACAGGAAGTCCGGTCGCAGTCAGCTGCGTCTGCGCAGTCAGCTGCGTCTGCGTTGGACCTGAGGCGGGTGAGTCCGAGCGCTGGGCCGTTTGCAAGCCACTACTCAGCTTGTCACTGCCTGGGGGTCTCTTGGACACGAGCCCCTTTGGTTTGCAAAGCTAGATGTTTGGGGGGCTTGTCTCTCAGGTGCAGGTCTTAAAAGCGGGGCTGCCCAGCGCGGGGTTCAAAGCCTTTGCTCGTCAGGGAGGAGCTCCCGGTTTGAGTTCGGTCTTGATTGTGAGTCGCTGCACCAGGGATATGGGGTTTCGGCGAGCTTGTGACCCGGCCTCTCCCAGCTGCGTCAGTGGG